>NW_026695315.1:2745472-3431840 GCF_028974085.1 Penicillium chermesinum
GGGATGTTCTGGCCAGTTATGACATTGTTATCACAACATACAGCACGATTCTCAGTGAAGTATCTGGTCGTGGCACTAAACGTGGCCCGAGTCCCTTGACTAAGATGAATCTGTTTCGCATTGTTCTGGATGAAGCACATGCCATTCGCGAGCAAAATGCCCAGCAAACCAAGGCGGTTCTTAGTCTCCATGCGCAGCGTCGGTGGTCGGTCACTGGAACACCCGTTCAAAATCGCCTGGAAGATCTCATATCGGTAACCAAATTCTTGAGGCTTTTTCCTTACAACGAACGAAGCCATTTTGCCCAGTACATCTTGAGTCGTTTCAAATCTGGCGATGCTTCGGTCCTTGCAAGTCTTCGAGTTCTTGTGGACTCCTTCACCCTTCGCCGGGTTAAAGATAAGATCGATCTTCCACCTCGTGATGACCAGATCGTGACCCTCGAGTTCACTCCTAAGGAGTACCAGCTACACGAGTTCTTCCGTGGTGAATCCAACTCCTTGATGCAGGTCATTGCAGGCGAGAATGGGAAGAAGATGGGCGGGCGTATGTACCATCATGTTTTGAAGGCTATGATGATACTGCGCCAGGTCAGTGCCCATGGGAAAGAGCTTCTCGATATTGAGGAGCGTGAGAGAATCAAAGGACTTTCTGCTCAAGATGCAATTGACTTGGATGAGAATGGAACTGAGGAGACCACAGCTGCGATTGATAGAAAGGCATATTCCATGTTTCTGCTCATGCAGGACTCCTCAGGTGACATCTGTTCCAAATGCTCTAAGGTTTTGCAGGAGCCGATGACTGCATCTGGGGAGGTGGATGGCAATGCTCCCATGGCAATTTTTTTGCCATGCTATGACATTCTGTGCCCAGAGTGTTTCTCAGGCTGGAATACCCCCGCTAACTCCATCAACAACACGTCCGAAGTTCAGTGCCCTGCATGCGAAGGGTGGATCACAATGACTTTTTCCATCATCACACCTAGTGGACTTGATACCTTCATTTCCGACCAGCAGCAGAACCGCAAGCACATCAAAAAATTCGGTGACTATGAAGGCCCCCACACCAAAACCACGGCCTTGATCAACTACTTGCTGGCCACTGCAGAAGAAAGCCAGCCACTGGTCGAGGCGGGTGAACCGCCTATCAAAAGCGTCATCTTCTCCGCCTGGACGTCACACTTAGATTTAATTGAAATTGCCCTTCGCAACAACAATCTGCGATCGTTTACCCGCCTGGACGGCACTATGTCACTTGCATCACGTGCCAAGGCGCTGGAAAAGTTCGCCCAAGATGACTCTGTGACCATATTACTTGCAACCATCGGCGCTGGGGGCGTTGGTTTGAATTTGACCTCTGCATCGCAAGTTTTTATTATGGAGCCACAATACAATCCAGCTGCGGTAGCTCAAGCTGTTGATCGGGTGCACCGTCTTGGACAGAAACGCCCAGTCCGCACCATTCAATTTGTGATGAAGCGCAGCATTGAAGAAAAAATTCTCGAGCTTGCCAAGAGGAAACAGCAACTTGCTGACATGAGCATGAACCGAGGGAAAATGGACAAACAGGAGGTTCAGGAGCAGAGGATGCAGGAATACCGCAGCCTCTTCAAATGAACACCCACTCCTGGGCTGACTGTGTGTCTTTCGACTTTGCACGGTCTTGCAAAAAATTCGTTTTAAAATATGGCCCTGGGGGGCTTGACTTTACTGTGCTTTTGACATTCATATTCATTTTTTCATTCCGTTTGATACCCGGTATGGTGGACGGTTTCCTGGCGCTCTGTTTACATCTCTTCTTCTACTCTATACACCGCATGATTTCGCTTTGTTCTTTCCATATTTCGTGGCAATGCCCGATGGGTGTTGATAGATGCGTCTGGGACATTAGAAATGACAGTCTCACTGCTTCCTTTTTCAATCCTAGCTTCGAGATGGATTAGTCTCGTACTATACGATACAATTGGCCTAGATGGTTTATCTCCAGATAGGTGAGCTTCTAGTAGATGACTGTATGATAAGAGGCATTGGCAGTAGGTGAGGTTGAGCCTAAAGCATTCTCGAGTCACCAGGAAGATGATCAGAGGGAACAAAAGCCCTCGTGGATCCGTAATTTCTCTATATTCTATGCATTGGTATCGAAATAGCAAAGTAGCAAAATGGAACACCCTCCGGCAATATAATCACAAGCAGAAAAAGCAGAGGTAGGTATCTACCCTCGGAAATAACATCACCAAGCCATACGCTTCCCAATGTACGCCGGTAACCCAGACAGAACCACTTCAATGACGATCCCCATGAATCCCAACCGAAACAGCACCAAGCACCTTCTCCAATCGGCCCCGAAGAGCCGCCAGCTCTTTCACCTTTCCCTCCCTCTCCGTTTCAACCTGCCGCAATTGCACCTCCAGCTCCCGAATCCTCGCCTCCTGCTCTGCCTCTGAGGCCCCAATTCCGGGTAAGACAGAGATCAGGTGCTCGATCTGCTTCTCCTTGATAATGAGATCGCGCGCCAACTCACGCTGCCGTCGCGAGAATGTGCGCGGCGAGTCGGGACGCGGTGGGAGGCTGGGGTCCGCTTCCTCCTCCCCGTCGGCAACAGTCTGTTGGGCCGGTGGCGGAGGAGATGCTTGGCCTGCCGCAGCGCTCCCCTCGGCAGTTCCGGCAAGCGACGCGGGGATTGGTGGGGTGGTGGTGTTCTTGGATATTCTAGCTAGGGCGGGTGCGGCATCAGGGACATGTGAGGGGGGAATGGCGGGGGAATTGTCATGGTAGGTTGTGAGGTAGCCTAGTGTAGCGTAGAATTGGGTTGCGAACTGGATGATTATGTTAGCTCTTTGTTCTTGCGGTTATGTGTTCGACGGTATATGAACTAGTCGAGGATGCGGTTTAGCCGGGGAACGGACCTGGTCAAGGCATGTTTGCAGTTGCGTTAAGATATCCGCCATGATGGCGACTAGCCTGTCCTCGAAAGTAGAGAGGAAACTAATCGAAGTGGACGAGAGGCTCCGTCACAAGAGGATCTGCCGGTGAAGACAGTGAAGGTGGAAAATGCGGAGAGACAAGCTCTCCTGCGGTGAGACCCGCTCCGCGTTACTCCAACTTTGGGTTCTTCTCACTTTGGACGCAGAAACAAATGCACCCTCGGCGGCTCCTCCATTCTTGGCCCCGACATATATCCAGCAGAAATGTTTCCCTATCGTCGAACCCAATAACGACCTTATCATGGATGGTGCCCTCACCATCTATTGGCATTGCCAAAAGCCGCATTTCATCTCCGCAGCATGCGCCATCTCTAGTCCCTCATCGCCCATTCTCCGATACCAGAAGGGAACATAGCAAAATCTCACCCTTCACAAGGCGACTCTTTCAACTCCCAACCCCCCCTCTGCTCCATCCCAAGACTACACAAGCCTCTCCACCTTCCTCTCGTACGCCTCGCGTATCGGGCTCCCAAAATCCAGCACCGTCTACATAGGCACGCACTACGAATACACCGTGCAAGAAAGACTTCGTCGAGCAGGCCTTGCGCTCGACCGCATCGGCGGCCGCGACGACGCGGGCATAGATCTCCTCGGAACCTGGCACCTGCCCGAGCGAACGGGGAGAAGAGCGCTACGCGTCCTTGTGCAGTGCAAGGCCCTGAGGACCAAACTGGGCCCGAATCTAGTCCGTGAGCTGGAAGGCGCTCTCCGGCAGCCGCCGGTGGGCTGGCGCACGGGGCAGACGGTTGGTGTACTGGTGAGCCCGCGCGAAGCAACGAAGGGCGTGCGTGATGCGCTGGCTCGGAGCTCGTTTCCACTGTTCTGGATGATGGTTGAGCGGGATGGGGCTTTAAGGCAGGCGCTCTGGAACGCGCGGGCTGAGGAGCTGGGGCTTGGGCCGCTAGCAGTTGAGACGAGATATGCGATCGCGGGGATGGTGTGCTGAAAGAAGTGGTGTTTACTTGGGACGGAAGTGATGTTCCTGGGATGGATGAGGTTGAGCAGGAACTGAGAGGCGCTGAGGAGCGATGGGTTGATGCTTTGGGGCAGGAGTTCCGGGGTATTGAGAATGATGTGCTTCTCGATGCCGTTGAGAAGGTATTCCCTGACGGGATCCCTGGGCTTGAGGTTGATGGGATAGTTTCTGAGGAAGACCGATCGAGAGTCCGGCAGGTGCTACAAGAGAGGTCCTCGCTATGACCTTGGTGTATTATAAAGGTGGGGCTTCTACTCCAGGAAAGTGATTTAGTAGTCACCGGTGTACATTAAATCGTTATTGAATAGAAAGGCTCCAAGCGTATAATAACAACTCCAGAGTAAAGACCAACCACTGAGAACGCCCCGCATGCCATTCGTCCATCGCTAGCCTTGTATAGTCGACCAGAAGTAGTTAGCATAAAAGAAGCGTGAGAACTTCGGATCGATATTGACGACATGTACGTCGCCCTTGCGACTGTTTCGGATGACAGCACGGTTAAAGTTGCCTGCATCGTCTGGCTCAATGTCAATGCCCAACGAGCGGAAGATTTTCAAGCGCAAACTAGAAGAGTTTGTTAGTTGATAACGCACGTGGACAAGACAAATACTCGTTAGTGACTCACATAGTGGCGTCGTCCATTTCGCGCTCACGGCGGGTGGCCTCGTCGCCCTCGAGGCCTTGCGCTTCAAGGTCGGCTAAGCGCTCCTTGAGCATTTCGAGTTCGTTTTCGAGTCTCTCGTTCTCGATTTCGAGCTCGGAAGCCGCCTTCGCGATACGAAACTTCTTGGTGTCGAGCTCAACCATCTCTGCCGCATGCTTGCCAGAGTCGTGGACTGCAACAGCCTCTTCATACTGCGTGCTCACAAAGTGCAAGTGACGGGAGAGCTTTCGGAGAGAAGATTCTGCTTCTCGGATGCGTAGATCACGCGATTGTTGGAGAGTGGAGAGCGAGTCATTGATGCGCGTGACGGCTTGTTTATCGGGCTGGATGTTGAAGTTGCCAATGGTATGGTGGATCAACTGTGCTGAGGGTTAGAAAGAACCGACCGAGGCAATAAATCGCAGAGTATTAGACATAGCAGACTTACAGTCCCGGGATCCTCATCGAGTAACATGGTGAGTGGTTGCTGAATGATGCAGGACCTTGGATGTTTAGGGGGTTTTGGTTGTCGCGGCAGCAGACGCCACTTCCGGGCGCACCGCCACATGTTGGTTCCGCAAGTGACGTTTGCCTGTGATTGATTCTCGTTTTGTCTCCGCGAGTTTCCCTTCTCCTGCACCACCTGCTAAACCCACTTGAGCATTTTTCAGACATGTCTAATCTACCATGTAAGTCATGCCTGCTGCCTATGGATCGCACCTCGCTGACATTTGAGCGCCGTTACAGATGCCGCAGATGCGGAAAGGTTCGTTGCCTACCAGCTTTAACCGAGGGAAGCTTATCTCCTGAGAGATGCGAACTGACTTGCCTTTGTTTCGAGTATAGTCCGCTGAAGCCAGCCGAGCTGCAGGTCCTGCGTTCCCAATACGAGAAAGAAGGCGACTACGTGGGCATCCAGACCAAGTTCAACTACGCTTGGGTATGTGCTCTGACAATGACACCGGCCTCGGCACTTGTGCTGACCAGATATCCTCGCCTGTGCGTGGGGTCTTCTGTCTCCTATAGGGCTTGATTAAATCGAACATTCGAACCGACCAGCAAGAGGGTGTCCGTCTTCTATCCGAGATCTTTCGTAGCGCGCCCGAACGCCGCCGTGAATGCCTTTATTATCTTGCATTAGGAAATTACAAGCTGGGGAACTATGGTGAAGCCCGTCGCTACAACGATTTGCTTCTCGAGAAGGAGCCTGCCAATCTGCAGGCGGCTAGTCTAGGATCGCTAATTGATGACAAGGTGGCTAAGGAAGGATTGATGGGCATTGCGATCGTTCGGAGGCTTGGCTGTAGCCGCAGGAGTAGTGGGCAGCCTGATTCTCAAGGGAGCTAGAAGACGGTGAGCGTTATGATGATGCTGCAAGGGCTCTGTAGCACACCCGGAGACGGACTTCTCCTTGCGTCAACTTTGTATATGCGACGATCAGGGAGTTTGATTTCTCGCGAGCATTTCCATGGCGTTTTGACTTCTATTTCCTCTTTTGACCCGACGTGACTTCGGCCCTGGCGATTCTCTCACTATCTCTCGTCTATTTCCGCCGATTTGTTCTGCGCTACGAAGCTTCAAGCCCTCTTCCTGTATATGATTCACAATGGCGATACATGACACATGGATTCTGAACTGGTATTTTTCTAGATTCTTCGGTCTCCTTGCCACTTGCATCACAAACCTCCGACACAGTAAATAGGGCTGCCTGATGCACAGGTTGCTATTTTTACAACTATGATAGGGTTGCCCGTCAACGGGGGTGGCAGTGATTGAACCACGCCGGTTCAGAATGTAGCGACGTAGTGGCACCTTAGGGACTTTAAGGCTGCTAGTCGGCCCCACGTCATCCACTCTTTGTCGCCTTCTTTTAGTCTTCTGGGTTCTAGCTTTCTTTCTGCCTCCCCAACCTTGCTATCTGCCCCGCGCGCTGATAAGATGACTCGTGACTGCTCCGCGCGAGGCTCCAGCTCGGCGATTTGATATTCCACCGTAAAAAGATCAACTGATCCCACCCCCCTTCTCTTCCATCGCGTCGCTCCTTTGCGCTTCGATATCTTGACTCCAGCCATGGCGGACCTGGGCGGCGATCGCGTCTTCTGTCACGCCTGTGGCGGAGTTTGGTTGAAAGAAAATAATGACGACCTCAGCTGTCCGCATTGCTCGTCGGACTTCACGGAGATCGTACGCGTACCATGACTTCTCAGAGCAATCTGAAACTAATACCTATTGCTCTCATTGCAGGTCGAGATCCCTCCCGACAGCCAATCCTCCGAGCCCCGAATCACCTCCCCCCAGGTGTGGGCAGATCACAATCCATGGAGCCAACAAGAGGCCCAGGAACGAGCTCAAACCTCTCAGGACTCTTTTCAACGCCATTCACAAGGTGATGACCGCGCACATCCATTCGGATCCGATTCCACGCAACCTGGTGCTCCCCGCACTCCAGGATCTTCCAGCTCTCCAAGGTACCTTCCCATCACCAGTTCTTCTCAATATTTCCATGCCTCTGCCCGCTCAGGATATGTTTTGTTCGAGCCACGCCTGACAGAGCCTGGCCATTCTCCCCCCCCATGTTCTTCAGTAGTAACACTTCATGCCTTCACAGTTCCCCGTACTACTCCCACCGTACATATCGGTCCCCGAATGGCCGGTTCACATTCAGCAGCACCCATGTCAGTGGGGGGCTCTCAGGTCGAGACGGAGGCGGCCAGGCGAACCCCATGGTTCCCATGATGCTCCAAGGCATAGATGCAATGTTCCGCCATCTAGCTGATCCCAATGAGCAACCTGGTCAACGAGGCGCTGCTGAAATGGATCCCTTCAATTCGCATTCGCCAGCATGGCCGGAACATGACCACTTGGATATGTATGACGATATGCACAACACTAGCCCTCATCAACGGGCGTTTGGTGGACCGTTCGCTCGAAACTCCCCGCCACAAAGCCTTGCTGAGTGAGTCGTTGAAGGTTTCTCGGTGCCAGAGGTACTGTGCTTTGCGTAGAGTAGCTAACACATATACAAAGCTTGATGGAAATGTTCCGCTATTCCGGAGCAAGCCAATACCCACCACCGCGCCGGGGCCGGCACGGTGCACGCGGTGTTGCAGGCCCGAACCCCTTCGCGATGCTTTCCGCTTTGTTGGCCATGGAACCTCATGGGGATGCTGTCTATTCTCAAGAACAGCTTGACCGGGTCATTTCTCAACTCGTTGACCATAATGGAAACAGCACGGCGCCACCCCCAGCATCTGCGAGTGATATTCAGAACCTTCCCAAGAAAAAGGTCGATAACGAAATGCTCGGTCCTGATGGGACTGTGGAATGCTCTATATGCATGGACGCAGTCGAGCTGGGCACTGAAGTGACCGTGTTGCCCTGTACACACTGGTTCCATTACAGCTGCATCGAAGCGTGGTTGAGCCAACACAATACATGCCCGCACTGTCGCCGAAGCATTGACTCTGTGCCAGCGTAAGTCCAATGTTTATACATAAGAACATGCTCTCCATGCCTGTCCATACTCGCCAAGCTTCGCACCTGCCTTCTGAATACCTCCGCGACTTACTATGTAGCAACTCTATCAACTAACATTATGATTGTCTTCTAGTTCAGGCGACGGAACCAACGATGGCCCGACCATGACTACTGATCGTCCCGGAGTACAACAAGGAGCCGGAAGGCGTCGCAGCTCCCAGCTTACGTCACAAAGTCGTCGTTCTTCAGGCTCGCAGACCAGCCCAGTCCCTACCACAGCGGATCAGCACAACCCTGATACCAGACGCTCCAGTCGATCCAGTCGATCCAGTCGAAGTAGCCGGGACGGCGGCCGAGGAGGTATCACGGGCTGGGTGTGGAGTCGCTTCGGGGGCAGCACCACCTAGGGCTCAGTTTCGACAAGTTGTTACGATAATGCGATTAGCGGGGCAATTTTTTTTTTTCTCTTTTCTGCCTGGTTCTTTCCCATAACTGATGATAAAGGATGATATTATGTGACCCATACCCCTTCTCTTCTGTTTTCTCGCCATTTGGAAATTTTCAAGAGTGGCGCGAATGTCATGGCTGGCTTTCCATGTTTTATCTTCTGCCTTGTACATAAATTGAGATTTGTGGGCTCCTCAACTATGACCCGAATATGTATTGAAGCGTGCTAGTCCTTTCAAATAGAATTTTGAGACTGTCGAATGTACAATTACCGTGGCATAGGAGACATCTGTCCTCAGAGGGCGAAGTAAATAATGACACTGTTTTAGGTCTTTCAGCGTTCCATTCATATTGAATATGCTGCGAGCCAAATGACAAAGGTCCCTTCTTCCTACTCCCTGGTTGCCGTTGCCCACTTGATTTATGCCACTCCCTTGCTTTTCCCTCAAAGGCTGGCCGGAGAGCAACTGCTCCATGAAGTGAGTCTTTTCTCAAGTTGCACAGCTCGCACAATGGATTTGTCATGATGTCTTTGTGCTCGGTTGATGACCGTGGGACCCATTCCCGGAGAGGTATAAATAAACCGTGGCACTCTGTCCATCTAGATTCCTGATCAAGGTGTCAGTTAACGAGCCCGAAGACTCTTCATTCATTGATCAGTGGGGTCCGGACTATAGATTTGACTGGACTTCCCTTTATGAAATTGTCCCACCCCTCAATCGGTCTTTTCCCATTACCTCTCGAAGAAGGTCTCTCTCAGGTACCATCCGATGTTCTATTCGTTAACATGATTCCGTGCTGGTTCCTGCTCGCCCTGTTATCTCCAATTTTAGGGATTTTGATAGGCCTCTTCCCTCCTTTCGCACTGGTGGCAATGCTACTAATATTGACATTTAAGGACCCGTGCAATCCCTTAAAATGTTGCCTAAGAATTGCACTCTTCCCATTGATCGTCATCTTCTCCCCGATATTCATCATCGAACTTCTACTCATTGCCCCCTGCAAATGGCTGTGCGGTCATACCAAGGCGGCATTCCACCTGTCCTACTCAGTCGTACGGCGGGCATGTGCCGCCTATCGAACCGTGTTCATGAACGAGTCAGTCTCGGCACCCTGGGTCGTCATTATCATGATCGCCTTTACCAGTGGGATGTCCTTAGTAGGCTCTCTGTTGTACAGTCTGTTCAATCCGTACGGTCCAATATTTTTCCTTCATGTTCATGCACGGCTCAGATGGTGGCATTTCGTAATGAACCTTTTCTGGACCTGTTTAGCGACTTCCTTCCTCTATATGCTTGTCGTTCTATCGTATCCTCAAGTCTTCGATATCAGTCGATTCGTGCCCAGTATTAGGCCACTGGAGGCTACGACTAGTACTACGAGCAGTACCAGTGCTGAGCTTGAAAGCCATGAGATCCCTACGTTGCTGCAGGGACTCGGGCGTGCAAGAGTAGAGCCTGAAGGAGTTGAAAGGATTAACAGGTCCGACGGAGATGAATGGCCCTGGGGACCGTACAGAATAGAAGGAAACGAATGGGTTAGAATAATGGAAAGATCCGAAGGACCAGGAAGAATAGGAAGACAGCAAAGACGAGAAAGGACTGAGAGTGTTGTAGGTCCCTTGACCCATGTATACCCCTACTATACTTAGGCGATAGTTGAAGGATGGCCGGTGTCCGGTTGGAGGTCAGTCACCATCAGAAGCTTGGAAGTTGTATGTCAGCTATTCATTTGATATCGTGCCTGTATAGCAAGTATACCATTTACGAGTAGTAAACAGGTGCTCCAAGAATTTTATCTTAGATATCGATGGATGTAATTACTCTTCATGTTCACCAATTTCTATACAAGACGCCCTGTATTATTTTTCCCCACCGAACCAAGACAAGATGAAAATTCCTAGCCCAGTTGCCGAATTGTCAATCTATTCAGGTCGACTATTAGTAGCTTGTGTGGGTTGCGCTATTCTCCGCAGCGGAAGCTTATACGAGTAAGCAGAGCTTCCGCAGAACTTCCGCAAGAGTGCCAATGCAATACGCCCGGACCTGCGACCCAAACAGGCATAAAACACAGAGCATGTTGGATTCCAATATTGAGACGGATTTCCAAACCTGGATTCCTTCTACGCTATGAATGAGATATCCCAGCCATTGCACACATTGTCGCTCACTAGCAATACTGCCTCGACTCCTACATACATTCACGCAAAATGACTTCTGAAACGACCGAGCCGCTGGGCAAGTGGGTGGAACAGTTATTCAAGACTGCCTTTTTCCAATCAGATGATCAGATGGCCAATCAGGCGATGGATCAAGGCTTCAGTGAGAACCTCAAAGTTCGGTATGTTCATCCGAATCAAAGGCTCCGGACCTCGGGCCTTCAAGTGTGTTGAAGTATCCTGACCGTATATGGCCCCACAATAGCATCAATGGATCTCTGATGGACCGTGCTACTTATCAGCAAGCTGCAGTGAGGGTGCGTGGAAGCTGCCAGGGAGTACTTGAGAATATGGAGGAGTTGCTGGTGACATCCGCCGAGCATCAGCCTGCTGGAGGTGGCTCCGTTGCCCATCTGTTGAGATTCATGATGAAAGACTGGAAGACGGGGGAAGAGAAGAAAGAAACTGCCGTGATTATTTCCACTGTGGATGTCTCGGAAGGGAAACGCTTGGTGACAGAAGTGACGGAAGTGAACCGCACTTGGGATTCGGCTTGAGACAGGATGTATCCACTAGGGAATGAAGTGTTACTCAAGGCAAGGTTCTATGCACGCGTGAAACTAGTGAAGGATGACAGGACTGCAAGAACGGGACTGGTAAGGTAGAACAGCATTTCGAGAATTGGAATATTTAGTTGTGCAGTACCCCAAGAGCACCTCTGAGCCAGATCGTATGTCCTTCGGTTATTAGTATATATTCTGTTGTTCATATTTTGAGCTCGAACTCGGCGTCAATATCCTGGATCTTTAGGTAGACACCGGGGTAGTCCGTAGGACATAATCAGCATCTCGAACGCTTAGCATTAGACTATCACCAGTCTGAATCAACCAAAATATCATTTGCTTCAAGCGTATGGCCCAAATAGCTGTTCTGGAAAAATATTGGTCCTAACGAGCCCCTTGTTCAATTGATGGTATAAGAGTCGATACCCGTGAACAGGTCATGGCAGCGTTATTTTGAATACTGTGGCACATCATACAGGAGCCTCACAACTCGTAAGAAACCGATCATAGGGTGTGTTTATCCTCAACTCATGGATCTCAAATGACAATACGCACTAAAAATAGTAGGCTATCCAAATGTGACAACTGACTTGCCATTTGTACGGCCTTCCCACATAGCCTGAAAAGCCTCGCAAGCATTCGAGACGGGTACAATCTGACCGACTTTAGGCACGATCTTCTTGGCGATCACAAATTGCATCAAGTCTTTGAACTCCTGCAGAGTCCCCAAATAGACACTGTGAACACTGATCTGCTTACCCAGGATCTGACCAAGGTCCATCGTGACTTTGAGACCACCATGGGCACCACAAGCAATGATCGATCCTCCCGGTCTCACAGATTCGATCGAGTGATCCCATGTAGCTCCGCCGGAGATATCAACTACAGAGGCAACCTCGGAAGGCAGAGCCTCGCCTGGGACGAAAGCCCGCTCTGCCCCTAACTCAAGGCCTAGTTTCCGCTTTTCCTCAGTTCGTCCAGTAACCCAGATCCGTATGCCAGCAGCTGTACCAAGCTGAATCAGAGCGGTCGCTAGCCCACCTGATGATCCTTGGACAAGCATAATCTGGCCGGGTTTCACCCCGGACTTGGTAAAGATGACGCGGTACGCCGTCAACCACGAACCCCCAAGCACTGCGGCAGCAACTTCATCCAACTCGGCCGGGCGGGGCAGGATATTTCGTCGGGGTACAACAAAGTACTCTGCCAAAGCTCCATTTATCTTCTGTGAAATGACATGCTTATTGGGGTCGAGCGTCTCGTCGCCAAAGTACTGCTCGTCGCCCAAGACAGGGTACATGACCACCGGCGTTCCATCATCGAGGTAGCCGGTGCCTTCACATCCAAGAATGCGAGGATATTCGGCGGCCTCGCTGAAGTAACCAGATAAGGCGAAAATATTGAAGAAATTGAGTGCTACCGCTGACATTTTCACTCGAGCCCAGCCGTCGGGTACAGCAGGCTGAGGGAGAGGGCCGATTTTAAGCACAGATAACGGATCCTCTGCATTTCCGCCCGTTGCGTAAACGGCAATCATCGTTTGACCGTTTTGAGGGGTCTCATTTGGAGTAATATCGCGCATGATGAAGTCCTTGACTTGCTGAGAGTGAGGGCCTGGTAGAGTGGTCTCGCACTCGTCGCCGTCTTTATGTTTTTACTAGCTCTTAGCTCATCCATGATTCCTTGTCTGCCATTAATTGGTAAGCATGTTGGTAATCCCCGGGGGAGTCTTGATGTTGACATACGAGCTTCCGCCCAAGGCCAAGTGGAAGCCTTACCGGAAATGGAAGGGTGGGCGGAGGCTTTGGTTTGAAGCGTGGAGTTTAGAGGGCCAGCCCAAGTAGAGGTGAAAGATCAAGGTTGCAGGCCAAACTGCTCCAGCATGTCCGGCCCTATCCAATCCCGACAATGGTCAACCCCCTTCATTAACGCCGTCATAAGAATGCCCAACTCGTCCAGGTCTTCAGGCCTCACAGCCGCTATGCTCCTATCCCAAGAATAGAATCGCAGCGGGCAGGCATTTGTCTCTTCCAAAGTCGTCCCCCAGTGGAACTTCGAAGAAGCCGCCCATAACGACCTTTGTCCAAAGAATGATAAGAGAAAGAACTCCTCATGCGAGTTATGCCATCCATCCCTCAGAAAGTAATAGAGCGTGTCGAGTATATGCCCGAATATAACAGTGCGTCTGACACTTTCAGCGTATAACCAGCTTCCCCATGCATCAGCGTCTTCGGGTTGAGATATCAGCTCAGTCCGCCAGCCATCCTCGATCCCCTGCATCTTATGTTGCAAACCCCGAATGCCATTCATAAAAGTAGGCTGTGCCCGCTCGCCGTCCGCCCGCTGCCTAATGTCGCCGTCAAACAGACGAATGATTTGGATCAAACCAAGAGCCTGGATCGAGGCTAGATATTCAAGTGGGGTGGCCAACCAGTCAAACTCATCGACTAGGCGATGAGCGCGCTGGCCAATAATGCGGTAGACCATTTCTTGATTCGCGTCGGACTTGGTGGCATAAAGAGCACACAGTGCCATCGTGTCCCCAAGGACCTCAGGGAGATGAGCATCATACAGACTTGGGTGAATGAAGATAGTCCGGCCAGATGTAGCGAATGTGGAAGGAAAGAGTTTCAGTCGCTGTGTCGCGTAATAGATTCTTTGTTGGTACTTTCGACCCAATAGTTTTCTCTCGTAATAGGTGCTATGGGATTCAAGTTCCACTTGTTGCTCATTCGGGGCTGGTAATTCGATACTTGGGGTGGTATTCCACCACTCAAGAGTAGGTTCGGGTAAGGGCACAGGGAAGTCGGTCGAAAGATCAACAGCCATGTGAAGAGTCTCACCCGAAGATTCTGGATTCACCAAGGAGCCGTGTGCTGGCTGGCTGGACACATTACCCACGGAGAGCGAGCTGGGGTTTACGTATCCTTCACGGGACGCGTGTGACGTGTTGGCATGTTGGTACTGACAATCTAGAGATCGGACTTGGCAGCGGTGGCATCGCGGCACGGCTAGGTCACATCGCCTTTTCGATTTGATACAATGACCACACGCTCTCCGATATGGAGTGGGCATGACTAATGGTTAGAGGTTCAAGCGGATGTCTGGGAAGGATGTAAGCGCAGGTGCAGCGGCTCCGGCGTCGCAGCCGCCCCCGCCATTGGGTCGTTTGCCTCGATCCTTTCTGATATGAAAGTCATAATCCAGCCCCGCCCAACCTTGGAGCTCCGGGAATTTCAGACTTTACGAAAGATACGCTCATTCGAATATCTTTGATTATTGAGCAGGCTGGAGAGGATGGGAGTGAGAGAGCTTCTAGCTTAGCTTCTACAAGTGAACGTGATACCTGTCCTCGTAAATAGCCACACTAGATTCCACAATGGTGATTGAGATGAAGTATATTCGATATCCGTAGCCAAAAAGGCTGTCTAGGCTTGATCCTGTCTGATATTGTTCGTTATCTTGGTCACATCACAGACCATGTCTCCAGATGGATTATTTGCCTTCTACATGATCCATGAATCCACTGGAAGGCGTAATCGGTCTGAGTTACTCCCGAAAGTCCATAAATCCCCGGAATGCGCCCATCAGGTAGAACGTGGCATATGCCTCACGGACAGATCGCGGGGATACGCGATCTTACAAAGGAAAACCCAGTTCAGATAACTATTGAGTCCTTGGCGCTACCGTGTCATTCTCAAGCCTCAAATTATCCGGATAGCAGATGACCCGTTCTACTCCACTTTCACGATTTTGCCCGTTTCAACCTCATAGATATACCCGGTGATCGGAACGTCTAAGACGAGAGGGCTATCTGCCAGAAACTTGACATCATCCAGGACACTCTGTTTCACATCCCCAAAGGGCAAGAATGCGATGTGGTCGACATTTTGATGTAGATCTGTCCGCACCTTCGTACGAATAGCATCGTCCGTGAAGGTAAGCATGCCACAGTCCGTCTAAATGTGCCACAATTAGCCAGGGGCCTCTCAACCGGTCCTTCTGATTCGGACGCTGTCTCACATGGTGTACGATAATGATCTCTCGAGTCCCAAGGAGCTGCTGAGAGATGACAATGCTTCTGAGCGCATCAGTGGCACGCCCTCCGGCATTTCGAATAACATGGGCGTCACCCTCCTCAAGGCCAAGAGCACGAGCCGTATCTAGGTAAAGGTCAGTCGTCTATTGCCAAGCTGGGGGTTCTGCGAGGCACATACCTAGACGCGCATCCATACAAGCTATTATAGCGACTTTCCTAAAGACAATAAAGAGTATTAGAATATCCCACTAGAATGAGAAACATCTATGCATATGTAGAGGAAGGGTATGTACCGTGCCGGGGGGAGTGGTAGGTCTCCTTTGGTGAAGGAGGCGGCATATCTGGAGTTGGCGGCTTCGACCTCTTTGGCGACAGACATGTCTGAATTGGATGGATTAGAATAAAAGTGGAGTTCGTCAAGGTACCTTGGGGACAGCGCCTGTATATAAGGGCACCGAGATCCCCGCATCCAGAACTATGGGGGGTTCGTGCTAATATGATGTGATTTTAAAGTTGCCCGCGCCACTGATTGCGTGATACGGGAGAAGCCCCAATAAAGTTGACTCTTAGAATGCAAGTTTGTCTTTGCTTTCTTATTTTTCAGAATGACATCGTTCTAGCCCTACCTCATGAAGAAGGCATGTTAATACCTAATGAGGGCGACCGTGGTTAAGAATGTGTTTTCTCTTGGAGTATGCGGGTGACTGGATGAATCCGATTGCAAGCATCATATCAAAATATTAGATAAAACTCTACTCCGTATACAGACTGAATTTGTGACAGCCCGCAGATGAATTAGTACTCTTTACGAGCAATCCGCCCACACAGCTCATGCAGAACGCCTCCCAGCCACTCAAAGTCACTTTTCTCCAGCCAAGTCTGCGCACTCAAGCGCGTCCATAGCCACGGACCATGCTGGAACGTCGGAACAAAAGTATCGTACTCTTGCATGAGCGTACGCTGTATGAACGCAAAAGCACGAGACGCTTCGTCCACCGAGATCGTAGCCATGGCTCCTGGAACGGGATCCGTTCCGTCGGCCACAGCGATAGGCAGGCGCACGGTAGACATGGCACATCGACGCATATTGCTGACCTCTCCAGGCTTCAAGTCAGGCTCTTGAAGAACTTCTGTCGCTAAGATCTTGGCGACGGCATCACCGGCCTCGTTGGCGAGTTTCTCGTTATATGCTATAATCGCGTCTTCGCCGCCACACACCTCACGCCGGAACTTCAGGGCTGCAGGAACGCAGACATAGGGAGAGTCATCGGTGGTCGCGACGAACTCAAAGAGTTCTTCGAACGGTGTCTTTTGCGGACTTGACGGGTCTTTCAGGACCGAGGCACCAGTTGCTGGCGAGGCATCACCGGCAATAAACCCCCAAGAAGTTGGGACCGTTGACCGCAAATGATGCTGATTACGCTTTGGCACATAGAGAACGGCACAGCTCCGAGGTGTGTAAAGCCATCTGGATCTCATTAGCTTTGCTGGAAATGGGGGGGGGAGGGGAGTTGAGAGAGTTCGGGCATACTTATGGCAATTGGAGACGAAAAAGTCGGGTTGCAATATGCTCATGTCCAACTTGATATGCCCGATGCCGTGGGCTCCATCAATTACACTCAAGATCCCCTCCTCACGACAGACTCGAATGAATCGCTCAAACGGGAACCGGAGTCCTGGGTTGCTCACAATAATGTCAAATACCGCCGCTTTCACTTTGAGGCCTTCTTCGCGGGCCTTGCGCACTACTTCGCGAAAGCGTTTTTCGAGTTCGTCCTCTCCAATGGGGTAGGTGAATTTCACTTTTCGGTATTTGAGGGTGCCGTGCTCTTGGAGTGAAACTGCACCCTTCTCTACGGCGCCATACACACCGTCGAATAAAATGGCGGTTTCATCAGCCTGGAACTTCAGGTTGTATAGAACAGTATATACCCCAGTGGTGGCGTTCTTGACAAACACGCACTCGTCTTTGGGAGCGTTGATCACTTCGGCAACTTCAATGCGTGCTTGCTCTAGGTAATCGGCGTGAAGCTTCCTGATGTATGTATCGGGGCGTTTGTCTGCAAGGTCCAAGAAAGCTCTATGGACATCGCGAACTGGCAAAGGGTGTGCACCAAATGAACCTAGAAGATACGGTCAGAAGGCAAGCTCTGACTACATTCTGCTGCGGAGGTTACCATTGTTGAGGTTTTTGTATGATGGGTCGAATGCCCAGTACTTCAGCATCGGTTTCCCAAAGGGAGTAGGCTCACTAGCGATGGTCATCTTGCAAGACTAATCGAATGAAACTGTATGAAGGGACAAATAAACCAGGAATTGCCCAATTTCATGTAGCCGTTACTTATAGTTCTCAGGGTGAGTCAGAGTTGATGAAGGTCGAGGTTAGTGAGGGGGGGTAATGTCCTCGGTGTGTTATCAATTCGGAGACTTCCCACGCCTCCCCGTGTTCTGGCCAATTATAAGAATGAATCGCACACGACCCGCGATCCACCTCCCTGAAGGGCGCGCCGCTAAGACTCGAAGGGAATGCAGAATCCTGTCAGAATACGTGGATGTGTTGCATGTAAGCCAGCCGGGGCCTACCTAGGTATCCAATCAGGATTGTTCATGCATGTACGAATATTTCGAGTCACATTTCGGGCAGTTCTAATCGCTTTTCCCACCGCTTGGCAATAGCCGACGGTAACCGCATAGCAGGAAAGCCCAGACTTCAGGAACACGTCATCATTGGCTCATGCAAAGGTTTTCTTTATACGCAAATTAAGCTTGGAACAAGTTTCTATGCACGAAGCAGCTGATGATCTCAGGGTACATTGTTGGAGCCCTTGGTTCAGCCAATCGCTAGTATGTTACAATAATTCACAACATCGAGCTCGTCAAAGATAGGAGTATTATGATATGAATATATTCATCAGTGGTAGGTGAATGGTACTGATACAGTGGTAGCATGAAATTATTAATATGTAGTAGGTACATAATGATGTACAACATTGATGAGTGGGTAGATGCAGAGCCGTGAAAATGCTAACGGTAGAGGGATAGACGCCTCGAAACTAGCTAGCGTAAGGAGCTAGATGTCGCTTCGAACCATTGAACAGAGGACTAGGGAGATGCTTCTCCATGAGCGTCTGCCATGGAAAGCCAATTGTGCAGAAGATCGGGTTTCAACAATGAATGACTAGGTCGTCACCTTCGAAGAGACAATCCCTTAAGAGATGGTGCGGACCTTGAGGCAAAGTTCAAAGCCTTTGTGGTAATAAAGCGCTGGCAATGTAAGTGAGAGTACTACTACCTTTGACGATATCAGTACCTAATTTTCGATAGCCCCTCCATTGAAACAGAAAGCTCGAATTTCTAGTGCGAGTTCCCAGGTTGAATTGCACTCAGTCCAACATCCAAGGCGAAATTCTGTGGTTGATGAAATCAACAGCTGCACATCCGACATACAGCAGTGTGAGAAGAGCGCTGACTAGGTAAGCGCGCAAACCCCACAGAAGAGCCATGTCATCCCTCCGCATGATGATTCCATGAAATGGCGTTCTCTTCTCATAGTTGACCTCAAGCTTCTCAAAGGCAAGGTGGACCAGATAGGCAGGCCTCAGAGAACACAGCATAACCCTACTAAATACCGTATCATCTTCAGTGGAAGTACCGATGTCCTGGGGATATCTTCTTCATTATCTCCTAGCAAGCCCGTTTTCTGGCGCGATCAAGAAGACTCGTCTCTGGACCCCAGCCGAATGATTTCCTTCCCTCATGTAATAGTTCCATGCACCTCGGCGCAATACCCGATTCTATCGGCCAGCGACTGAACCAAGTCGATCTGGTCCCTGTGGTTCTCGTTTCTGAATACCCCTCGAACTAGCTTTGTGCTCGTCATTTGAGTCTGCGAGAGTATCAGTTGAGGTTTTCCGTCCCTACAGCCCTCGTACTCGACCCTGGCATTTGCTGCTACCGACTTGAATCGAGGCCATCGAAGCCAGCTCGGATAATAAGCTGGTCGCCATCTTCGCCATCTCTTCGTCTGAATGTGTCGATCGTGTCCGAGGGGATATGGGAAAGGTGAGCAGAAACGATTCAGTTGAGAGCGTGGGCTTGGAGGGCATGCTGAAGGCTAACCCGGCAATTAAGCTGTTGGATTTCCTATGACAGACTTGCAAGTCAGGTGCAAGCACAGAAATCTACAGATTGATCCAAGCTTGTACTGCCTAATGTGATGGGCACAAGATCTATGCCGGGAAAGAGCGAGGCACTTCGTCCGCCATCATGAAGGAATGGCTAATCAAGTGGATCGAAGATTAGATGCAGGCAGGCGCATGTTTTAATTCGCAGCCATTGAATTCGATTTAATACTGCACACCCAGAATTGACCCTGCGATCTCTTGACCAGCAGAACGAAAACTATATTATTCTGCAGCTCCCTCAACATTCTGGCCACATCATGATTACGTGTGTCAACCTTGGCGCTCATCATAACTTGCCTGTTAAATAATGAGAATAGGGGGGAAAGATCTCAAATTCAGGGACTATCAAGCTCGGGTTGAGCTCGTTCCGACTTACGTGAAGTCCGAAAAAACACAGACTATCACAAAACCGCCAAAGGGGACTCGAACCAGCAAAAAAAGCAGAGTATAAAATAATAAGTAACAGCACCCTTTCTAACAGCTCAGGCCCGTGGCTCAGTGGTTCAAGCCCGTTCGAGTCACGCGACCCCTTGGGAAAGGGTCGAACTAAATAGGCTCGGCTCGACAGAGCTGTCTTCTTCTGGGGCAGGGCGCCGCCTCCTAGAATATTGTCAAATGAGAATTCACCGCTCTCGGTCTCTGTGCATAATATCCTCGCAACTGGTAGCCAGGTTGCAAATGGCCGCAGCCTCGACGGGGTAGACCTTTGACTGGGCACCTTAAGTGGTAAAGTGGTGTCTATGAGCTTCCCACCTATCTTTTTATCTTTATCTTTATCTTTTTTATTTATTTTTTTTTCAAAAATTGATCTAGTTACATTCTATCTCCGCCATTCTTAGGGTGGTCTTTCAAACGGCCGTTCTCAGGCCGTGGGTGCTCTGATTTTGCTGTTGAAGGATCGAGGCCGCTAGACGGACTGATATAGGTAGCTTATAGGTCCATCACAGAATTGTTACAATTCACGCCTTCTGAATATTTTTGACAGAACATTTCTGATGTATCAGGTATAGATTTTTAAGATGTGGCCGTCCGAGAGGAAGACTAGTAGCAACAGTTGACCAGTACAAAAGAGTCGGTTGAACTCCGCATCGTAGTATGCAAGCCATGGGCAACTCATGTCTGTCAAGTTCGAGTTCTAACTCCAGGGCTACCCATTCTAGTATGAATAAATACTGTGCTAGTACTAATAGGAAGGGTATCCCTACATCTACAATGGCTTGGACCCGGATTACCTTCATGGCAACTTTG
The DNA here is from genome assembly GCF_028974085.1 of Penicillium chermesinum. Classification (NCBI taxonomy): domain Eukaryota; kingdom Fungi; phylum Ascomycota; class Eurotiomycetes; order Eurotiales; family Aspergillaceae; genus Penicillium; species Penicillium chermesinum. The sequence goes on from NW_026695315.1 coordinate 2,766,191, forward strand.
AAGCCAAGATGGACAATTCTACAAGACACAATCTTTCATCTCGGACGCTGATACATTTCGATGCGGCTAAACCCCTAATTATACAGGTAAAGCAGATGAGCGGCGAAATTAACAAAGATAACCGCATGACACGCTGGCTTGAATGACGACTATTCCACGAAATATGCCGCACGAATGTCTCTGCCACTCAGAAAATACGCAAAACAAAATCAAAGCGTAACATAACATCAACAAGGACAGTAGCTTGAGGAAGATGGTACATGCATACGATTACCGCTTGCCCTTCTTACGGGGAGCGACAACTTTGAAAGCGGCATTGCTGGCCTCCTCTTCACGCTGGGTAGCAGTAGCAGCAGCAGCACTAGCGCTAGCAGCGGAGCCCTTCTTCGCGACCTCGCTCCAGCCGCCACCGCTACCCTGCTCAGAACCAAAAGCGCTCGGCGAGACAGGCTCGACAATGCCCTTGTCAGACAACTTGCGGCGTCGGATGAATTCGTCCGCGAAGCGACGTCCGTCGAGGGTTTGAGAGTTGGCGTAGACAGAGTCCGAGATGATCTCTGCTTCGGCAGGGAGAAGAAGTAGCTGCTGGACAAAATCGTCAACATTGATGTTACTGTTCAGACCCTTGCCGAGAGCCAGCTTAGCCCACTTAGTGAATTCCTCAACAGCACGATTGGGATTAGCGGTGGGTGTGTTCCCAAGAGTCACTGTGCGGGGACCGGTAGCAGGACGAGACTTGGAAAGAGCGGGAGAAGGAATAGACCCACTGGCAGACCGAGGGCCGAGAGGGGCAGCTGGGGGAGCCTTAGCCTTGCCACCGGCACCCACCGTCGTCCAAGCACCAGTTGCAGCAGGAGCAACAGGCGTTGTGGATGCAGAAGCAGGGGCCTTGCTTGCAAGGTCTGCGTATCGCTTGCCAACGGATGCGGGAGGGCTGGGAGTGGCAGTTTGAGCGGCAGAAGCAGCTGCAACAGCTAGACGCTGCTTGCGAGCTTCCTCCTCCTTCTGGATTTGGGCGAGAGTCTTCTTGGCAGTGCTTGCTGCAGGGGTAGGTTGAGCCTTGTTGGACCAGACCGAGCCAGCAGTAGATGTGGGAGTAGCGGGAGATCCGCTGCTAGCCCAGGTCGACGAGGAGGGTAAGCCAGGAACAGCCTGAGCCTGGGCTTGGCTAAGGCGCTCCTGCTCCGCAAGAAGCTGAGCTCGGCGAGCGGCTGCGGCGACTTCCTCGCGCTGGGCGGCATTGCGAGCTTCAGCCTCCTGGATTTCCTTCAGCGAAGGGCCCTTGGGCACCTCGTTGGTATCCTTGGCCCATGGGGCCACGGAGGTGGGGCGGCATCGACAGGAGTTTGAGTCTGAGATCGGGAGCCAGCAGCCAAAGACTCCGCCACGTTTTGGCGGTTTCGCTGGGCAGCCGGAGCAGGCAATGGCGACGCAGACGGGGGAGGGGGGAAGGGCTGAGGCATGCCGTGGTCGGGTTTGGTTCCCCAGACAGATTCAGGAGCGGCCTGACTGTGCTGTTTTTGCTCTTGCTGCTGACGCTGGGCACTTGCGGCTTTTTGCACCTGCTGTGACAAAGTTAACTCAGCCGGCTCTTGCTCGTTCGCGGTTTCCTTCTTCTCAGTCTCCTCGTCGTACTGCTGAGCGGACCCAGAAGCCGGGTGGCTGGGAAGGCCATCAACAGTACGCAGGCCTAACTCTCCTTCTTGCGCTCGCAGGGCATGAAATTGGCGCAATCGCTCTTCGCGCGCTTCCTGATCAAATGGATCATTGGCATTCGCCTTGTCAAACTGCTCCTGCTCTTCCCGCAAAGCCTGTCGGTCTGACAGCATGCTCGCAACCTGCTGGGAATGAGCCATGGCATCTGGCTGGCGGGCTGCAAATGAAGAGCCCGTGCCAAAAGCGAATGGATCCTGGCGACCGACACCCACATTCAAACGATCCAGCAAGGCCGGGAGCTGGTCTTGGCTGCCGCCAAGCTCGGAACTAAGGATGCCAGGCCCAACATTAGACAATCCACCCTGTCGCAATTGCGTGGCAGAGTCAAAGAACCCAGGCTGCGACTGCTGCTGCATGGGAGCTTGGATCGGGGAGGGCTGGTAGGCACCGGGAGACGCGATGCTTCCAAAGCTAGGCTGACTATGGAGGCTATGGGCACTCGATTGATGTTGAAGCTGAGGTTGCATAGAGGAGGGAGCACCCGGGTGGATTGATTTCATGATAGCCTGCTGCTGGGCCAGGTGTTCCTTTTGGCGCGCCATGAGATATTGCTCTTCCTGCTTGCGCCGTTCAAGGGCATTCTGCTGTTCCGCTGTCAACGTAGTACCGAAGCTGGGGAAGCTGCCAGGAAATGGGGGCTGGGCAGAACCCGCAGTATTGCCAGTCCATTGGGCAGTCGTAGGCTCTGGGCCGTGGGGGATTCCGATCTGAGGAACAAGGAAGGGTTCACGTGAGTTTCCAATGCGGCGAACTAGCTGAGCTAGAGGCTCAAATTCATCATCTTCGAGTTTCTTGATTTGAAGGTCAGGGCTGAAGAACCCGGCCTTAAACCAGTCATGCATTTCAAGGCCAGTCCATGGACCTTGAATATTACCCTGCGGGTCACGGTAGATCCATCGCATACGATCAGGCATAACCATAGTCCGCTGTTGCGCAGAGGGAACGCCGCCGCCGGGTGTTTGAGCTCCCGGTGCAATGTCATGAGACAAACCAACTGGAATAGAACCCATGGCCGAAAGAGGGGTTTCCGATGCAGAGTGAGAACCAGACTTGCCAGCTTGCGCAACTTTGTCTTGCAAGTCAAATTGGCGGGCCGGATCCTCCAAGCCAACCGAGTCGGGTCGGCCTTGGTCATCATGTAGAGCTGGGGAAAATAGCGCGCCCAGCTTGCTCGATCGGCCAATACTGGCGGTGCCGCTGATACCAGCATGTGGGCTGAAAAGACCCCCAGCGCCTCCAAGGGTTGACAAGCTAGGGGATTGCAGTTCCCCGCCCATAGAACCAAAGATAGAATCACCGAACCCACCGGCAAAGGCAGGACGTTCACGGGTTGGAGTCCCAATGGTACCACTGCCGGGCCATCCCGAAGGTCCACCAAGGGAGGAAAGACCACTTAGGTTGCCAAGCCCAGAGAAAGTACGATTAGCGTTCACACTGGAGTTCTGGCTGCGGTCAACGCCCGTCAGGTCGACTCCAGATCCAACCCGTCTCATAGAGCCAAAAGGATTCGAGGGGTCACGTAATCCGCTCAGGCCAGGGTGTTGAGGGGGGCTGGATATCCGAACCATCAGTATCCTCGTCTTCAGCCTCCGCGGTCTGGTCACGGTCGGCATGTGGGCTTTGGTATGGGTTCGTATTTGTCGGACTGGTAGGCTCATGCCCCTGGAGCAGACTCGGGGTAGCGTTCCGCGAACTCTCCTGACTCTGCATCAATTCCCGGAATCCAGGAATGCTCGAGGTCATGCCAAACGCAGCGAATCCAGCATCGGCTTGAGAGGGAGCCTCGACATCTTGTGACCCACCGAGAGCAGCGCTCCCGCTGCGAGGCTCGTCAAACGGATTGGTCTCACTCCGGCCCATGCGCGTCTTCAGAGTATCAGCCCAGGGAGACTGAGCGCGGTTGTCCGGGCCATCTTCAACAAGGCGTTCGAGGTTACTCAAGTTTTTGTCCTTCGCAGATCCCGCGATATCCTCCGAACTGTCTTTCGACAGAAGGCCCTTGAAACGGCTTTCACCACGAAGACTGCCATAACCGGGTTTCTTCTCTGTAGTCGGGGTAGAGCCGCCCCCAGATCCAAGAGAGAAGGCGCCAAATGCACCCATGGGAGACATGCTAGCACTAGCCGATGCTACTCCCCATGGTGAGCTTGGGCCCCCCACGGCACCGACGGAGGTATTCAAAGGATTGGTCGAGCTTCGTTTCAAAGAACCGAAAGGAGAGGCCGTATCTGTACCTTCCTTGGTCCTTTCGTCTGTTTTTGCGCCCGAGTCGCGAAAATCAGTCTTCCGGCGTAGGAGAGCAGGTGGAGGAGTCGAAGTGTTCGCCTCGTCGCGGAAGAATCGGGAGTTAGCTGCTGTAGGAGACATAGGGTTGGCGTTTGAGTCGCCCGTTTCTCGGCGTCGGCCACCTGGGCGAGTTGCGGTGGGAGAAGAGGTGTTGAAATTATTTATATGGCCTTGGGTGTATGAAACAGAACCTTTGCGGCCGCCTTGAGTAGGCACGGTATTTTCCTTAGCGTTGTTCGTGGGGGGCGGTTTGAGCGGAGAGTTGACAGATGCAGCGAAGAGCTGAAGATAAAAACAAAAAAAAAAAAATTAGCATTCCCAAATTTGGAGTGTCGTCACCGTAGCAAGACCCACCTCCTTCTCAGCCTCTGTCATATCCGTCAAGCCAAGTGGCTCAGTGTTACCACCATGATCCCAGCACACTTCAGGTCCTGCAGAGGTCTTGTGGTCATCCCGCTTTCCCCACGCGCCGTTGACCGGGTTTGATGCCAGATTGGGATCCCAATCACCCACAAAATAATCCTCTACATTCTTGCCCACGATACCGGATTCTCGCTGTAGCTTGTAAAATTCTAGAAGCTGGTCCTTAGAATACCTGGCGTCTCCGTTCCGCAGCACATTTGCGAGGATATTTGAACTCATTTGAGAAGGCATGTAAGTACTCGAGGTCGGAGTAGCAGCAGATGCCGGCTGACTACTGTCTCGGATATGAGAGGAGTTTGTTGCAACAGATGGACGGCGGAAGGTTTGGGTGGCTCCGTTCGTTCGAGATCGAGACCTATAGAGGACATGAGAGCCCAACGGTTAACGGTTGCAATCTTGGAGTGAAAAAGTCAAATGCGACAAATAATGGATCGAATTCCTTCGAAACATCTGTTGTCGAGCAAACTTTGGACAAGATTGAGTTGCAGTTTACAAAGCACGAGGGGTCCGGAAGATCCCATGCAAATTCACCGCGGGCCTTGGCCATGTAGCAGGAAAAGGGCAGAACAGGACACATACCATTCGCCATCTCCTCTTCGGGCTGGGTCTTGAGTCTGGCCAGCCGCAGCTGAGGCAAAACTGGAAGGAAGTGGTGTCGGCATTTTGAGCTGTTATGGATTGAAGGATCTTGCAACGAAACTAGGTGAAGTCGCGGGACTTTGTGTAGGGAAGGGTGATGCGAACAGGGGGGGAACGCAAAGTGGCGAGAGAAGTAAAAGCTCGTCAATCGACAGAGGTGGAAAGAAGGTATGCAAGATGCGAGCGCCTGGCGTTGAGGTACAACGAAAGTTCTCGCGAGAGATTGATTCTGTGGAAATGAACGTGTGGGTGCGGCGCGTGGCAATATCTTTTGATCCTGTCCGCCCTTGTGTAGCGAGTAGGCGGGTTGAGCCTGTTGATTACGTTTCTGCCCAGCCACGGCTGTTCGCGTACGGTCACTTACACTGGCAAAATACCATAGTCACGTGATCGGGGTGCCCAGCTGATCTGTGTTATGATGGCATAATGGAGAGAGGCTATAGGAGAAGAGTAGAAATGGTAATGGTCCTTAATACTCTCCCTCTATAAGCTATATACTGCAAATCATCTGGTCTTGACCGAATTCCTGGAGCTCAAGTCTAAATGCGGCCACGCCTCGTTGGAGCGTGGAATAAAAGGTAAATACGTGTACGCTGCTGTCACCACGGCCAGTTTTAATTGGGCGCTGAGCCTCCAAACGGTTAAGGTTGTTATATTGGCCCAGTTCTGGACGTGTCGTGCTGCTTTTATGTCGCTTGGGCCCTTGCGCAGCTGCGTGCCAATGCGACGACTCTCATCGATTACTGCTAGTCTACAGACTCAGGAAGATGTTACATGCATACCCAGGAAATCCTGGGCCATCCCTTCTTTGAAGTTTTCTCCAAATCCCAGTCCACCCTGGCTGCCAAGCCGTTGGAATCCCCCCAGTTTCTCCCATTCAGATTCGGAATAATACCTCATTGTGTTGATTGCATCGGTCCAGAATGGCTATGTTTGACCAGCCTTGCTAGTGACGTAGCAAGTTCAACGCGGGGTTACTCCACCAGCAAGTCAATACCGGATAGAGAGCATATGCTTGCCTTTACTGACAAAGGATGCACATGGCCAACATTGCAGTCGCTTGGGTCTTTGATGTCTTCCAACTCCTTGTTTGCTAGTACTTCGCTAATGAAATACCAATAGTAGTATAAGTATCTTTTCTCCAATTCTTATTCTACTACTGAGAATAGACTTCCTGTTCATTGCCAGAATCGTGAAAAGAAGCTTCGTCATTTTGAGACGACTAAGCTTATTCTGGAATAGCAGTCTTTCTCAGCAACTGAAACCATCCAGCCTTGCAAAGCTCCATACATGGTACCGAAGCTCGAAATGCCCCATGGTTGGTACTGGCTAGGCTACCGCATGCCCAAATCTCTGCTTCGCAGCGATCGAAACCGCCCAATCCAATCTATCCCAGTGTACTATGACGAGTACCCAACAGTACCGGCTCAAAAACCTGACCGAATGTCAACGCCAGCGCCTGCACCAGCACCGGAGGCACGAGAATCCATCCCAACCGAGCCCCTCATTTGGCCTCAGGGCGAGAGAGAGCGGGCTCAGCCCTGGACTCCTAGCAGCAGAGACCGCGCTACAGCTGCGCCCCGCAGATGCTGCTGCATCTACTGCATAGGACACGAGCCAGAGACCGCACAAAAATATCAGGCCGACGAGTGTGGGTGCTTGAAATGCCAGCCTTGGGCTCAATTTGAGCTTCACCCGGCCCATAGGCATCCGGAAGCGCCTGTGCGTGCTGACCCGGACACGGCAAGGCCTGCTCCAAGTCCTAGTGCCAGAGCTTCCGCTGAGGGCTATCGCGAGAAAAGCTATGACTTTCATATCCCGACTCCAGCTACCCGGAAAGCAAACGAAACTGCACGGTCCAAAACTCCGCGGACGAAAGTCACAACCAGACCTGACAACCTTCGCGAGACTGAAACTCACAGTCGCAGCCCTCCTTCCTATAGCGACTGCTGTCCGGACTGCTTAGACGGTAAGGAGGATGCAGGGGCAGCTTATGAGCCTAATGTTGAAATGGCTGAGGTCTTGTGTGGAGACGACGGTCATCAATTCGACGACTATCTCCTGGCTATTCCTGTGAAGATTCCTTCCGCAAGACTCCATTGATTATCCGTAAATGATACTTTGTGTCTCTTCATTTCCTAGATGCGAGCGAGAAAGTTGGTCCGAATGGATTTGACAGTTTGCCTTCAAATGCTGACTTTTCACCAGAAGGAGCCAGAGCTGACCCGTTGAAAGCAAGTATAACGGGCTCAGGTTGCAGTTTTATTCACCAAATTTACTATCAATCGATCCTACAAATAATATGACAGCACTATACTATTAGGTATCAAGGACAGGTTCTAAGGTATCCATCCCATTGTTCTATTATCATCTACCAGAGTAGAGCATGTCTTAAGCATTATCAAAGAGAGCTTTTACCAGCTATAACTTTTGACTTAGCCAAGTAATTAACTCCCTACATGATGTTTCCTAGCCTGCAAATATCCGAATTGTCTGATCAACACCGCCTGTTGCGATGATGCACTGGATTTTCATGGATGAAGTGGGTGCGTCTTCCTTAGCTCTAGACGATTTGGCTTCGTGTGCCCCCTTCACAACATGGGCCATATCGGTCGGGTTCGCGTTGGACATTTCAGGGGCCCATTTCAAACAAGTAATGAAACTCTCATGGACATCATGCAGCGTTTTTACACATTTGCCGCCTTGACTCAAGTCCCAGCAACGTAGTGTCTTGTCGTCAGATACAGAGAGAAGATATTTGCCCCCAGGATGGAACGCGATAGCGCGAACCCAATTATCATGTCCAACGAGAGCCATCAGACACCTCCCACCACGAGAGTCCCAAATCTTGATAGTTTTGTCGCGAGAACCACTTGCTACGAAGCGAGGTATAGCTTGGGTTTCCTTGAGCTCTGCGCGCGGCACAAGGTATTGATGAGTAGAAAATGGGGCTATCGCGCAACACTCATTGAAATTGTCATGGCCCGTCAGAATGAATTTGCATTCCTCATTCGCCGATATCTCCCACAGCCGCACGGTCATATCGTCGCCCGTGGAAAGTAAGTATTTACCGTCCAAAGACGGACAAAGATCCCGCACCCAGCTGGTGTGGCCTCGCACGGTCTTTATGCAGAAGCCGTTTGTCACATTCCACAATCTTATCTCCGTGTCTTTGCTAGCACTAGCAAGCAGACTTCCATTTGGTATAAAGCGAACGACGCTGACAATATGATCATGTCCTTGGAGAGTTCTGATATTTCTGTACCCATCGGCGGGGTCCCACAGCTTGATTGTCAAGTCCGAACTACAGGAGGCCAGAAAGGGGGCACCAGTAGGACAGCCGTAATCAAGGCCACGGACCGCTCTTGTATGACCCTTGAGGGTCTTCTCCAGTTCTCCATGTTCCCAATCCCATACCTTGACTGTGCAGTCATCCGATCCAGATGCAAGAGAGGAGTATCGGGGGTGGAAGGCAATGCAATTGATAGTATCACGGTGGGAGCGCAGTGTATAGCGAGGGTGTTGCGGGAGCCAAGAGTGGGGATCTGAGTTGCGGACACAGAGGGAGGTAGGTGTGAGATTATCGAACTCAGAGATAAGCCTAGCATTTTGAGTTTCAAGCTCCAGTATCTGAGAATGGAATTAGGGAGTCAATTTTGGCACTTGCTTTTCAACAAGTGACTTTCACATGCCTTCTTCTGCAGCCGGACATTGCTGGTCCATTTTTTCTCTAGGAGTGATTCGTATTTCTTCACGGCAGTCACATCGAAATCCTTCTCGGAAAGTGCCCCTTCCTTCCGCAACGACAGAGCTGTTTCAAGAAAGCCTTGTGCGGTCAGGTAGGCTATAATAGACTTGTGCCTGTAGAACGATTCAACGTGTGTTTTCAACCAAGTTCCTCGTAGAGTATGGTATATTCTTACAACTCCTCAGCCTGGCGTGTAGTCAAGAGGCTTCCCATGGTGCATCTATTCTCACGCTTCACAAACTGCGATATTCTCCCAACCAAGACAAGGAGGGGTACCACACAACACAGAATGGCAGACAAGAAAGCTGTAAATTTTTGCGTTTAAACGCGAAAGGTCATCTGAAAGAGAGAGGATCCTTGGAGCTGAAATTCCATTTGACCCTTTTCTAACGCGCATGCATGATACTCATCATTCGGGGAAATAATAATCCGAGACTGTACGTCGTAGCGGAAAAGAAAAAAGAATAAGCTTTAGTATTTTTAATAGCAGACCTAATCATTGTTGGGATACGGCAACAACGGTGTTTCGGTTTAGTATACTAAAGCTAGAGATAGAAGGAGAGAGAAGAGGGAGAATACCCAACTCCGACCACCCCTCCACCCCATCTCGTCCAAGTTCGGACAGTGCTAACCACCCAGGGTGGTAACTAGCGACAGATTCTGTCAACACTGACAGCTAGCACTATATACATCAAGTGACTAGCTAGATGTTAGATAAGGGAAATCCTTAATAGCAAACCGTGTATCGGACGGTTGGTACAGCTTCCACAGTAGCCGTCGTTCAGATGTATATTTCCGTCGGGGGCCCGCTACTAGTGTGACCTGCCAGGAGGCAGAGGTACTTCCAGAATTCCGAAGATCACAGGTATTAACACACCACTGATATCCGTAGTGTATAAGCAAGTACAAGATAGCCCTGGAGCTTTCAGGCCCAATGTGAGCGTTCTTCCCTCCAAATCGGAGATCTTGGCACAAAGTGCAGCTCGCATCATTAGTAAGTGTCCCCCTTTGTCCGTGGGCCGAGGTTTCTACCCCAAGACTGTGAAGTAGAATTACAAACCTAACTTCCCCGCAATGATCTCACAATCTTGACCTCGAAAAAAAAAATACTCAATTCGTCCTGATAGTTAGAGTTCTTGGAAATAACAAACACGTAAGAAGTGTTCAATACCTGCGACTCACGGCTGAAACTTGCCACCTCTGAGTGTCGGTTATCGATAAGCGCATGCTTCCCCCGCATATCCCACGAGCCCAGCCTCCAATTGTCCCACCACATCCCTCCATAATGTCCAAAGCTGTGTATATTGAGCCTATTGACGGCAAGCCCGGCAAGCCCGGCCAGGTCTACTACCCCCTCACTGTACGCACTGTCCCGCAGCCAACCCCTAGAGGTCGCGAGCTTCTCGTGAAGCTCACAGCGGCTTCGCTGAACCACCGCGACCTGTTCCTTCGCCAGCACCTCTACCCGGGCGTGACATTTGATGTGCCACTCCTCGCCGATGGTGTGGGTGTGGTAGTCGGCGCAGGACCCGAGGTTTCCGACTCGGGGAAATGGCAGGGCAAGCGTGTTATTTTGAATCCAGGCGTTGGTTGGAAGGACTCGCCTGACGGGCCTGAGGAGGAGGCCGGATACCGTATTATGGGAGGTACGAAGGTCTATGACAAAGGTACTCTGCAAGAGTATATCGCGATCGAGGAGTCTGAGGTAGAGGAGGCGCCGGAGCACCTCTCGGATGCGGAGGCTGCGGCTTTGCCCTTGACTGGATTGACCGCTTGGCGTGCCTTGGTGACGAAAGCTGGCGAGCGAAACTCAAAAGATGGTGCTGCTGTGCTAGTCACTGGCATTGGAGGTGGCGTGGCCCTGATGGCGCTCAGGTTTGCGGTTGCCAGGGGCGCACATGTCTTTGTGACTAGCTCGAGCCAGGAGAAGATTCAAAAGGCCGTCAAGTTGGGCGCGATCGGCGGTGCCAATTATAAGGAACAGGGTTGGGAAAAGAAGTTGCTTGGCATGCTGCCTGCTGGAAAAAAGACATTCGATGCTATTATCGACGGTGCTGGTGGTGACTCCGTGGAGAAAGCTGCGAAGTTGCTCAAGGTAGGTCACCTCGCGATGTGCAAAATGCAGAAATTGGCTAACTTTTAAATAGGCTGGAGGTGTCTTGTCAGTCTATGGAATGACCGTCTCGCCTAAAATGCCCTTCTTGATGCAGGCTGTGCTGAAGAACATTGATGTGCGTGGCTCCACTATGGGCTCTCGCCTGGAGTTCAAGGAGATGGTAGACTATATCAAGGCAAAGAAGATCCACCCAGTCGTGTCAAGAAGCGTGCAGACCAGTATTGATGACTTGGCAACTATTGATGGCTTGTTCGAGGATATGAAGAACGCAACGCAGTTCGGAAAGCTGGTCATTGAATTTGGAAAGGCCTCGAACTCGAAGCTGTAATCAAGAATGATAGTCGGATGTATATGAGCTTTATTGCAGCCTCAAATCTCCTATACCGAATATTCACCTGGACTGACTCATTTAGTTTGACCGGATCACCTTCCTCCGTAGTCGTGCATTGCAACACGGTCACTGCATTCTCTCAGATCATTTTGTACTCTCTCCTGTCTTCACGTTGACGAAACACCCCCTTCTGATCTCTCTATGTTATCCAGACGCCCTGCAGTCTTTTATATCTTACTATATAGCATGCATTATATAAGTAAGCCTCTTGATTGGTTCCTTGATGGCTGAACTGGTTGGACTAGATCGCGTTGCGAAAAGCCGATTCCTTTCGCGAGCATGGCTTCCCCAAACAAGCAGCAGGAGAAGCCGCAGCAAGTGACTTCTGGCCTTCGCAAATGACCAAAAACATCGGGAACGTGCATTGACAGGATGACAACCAGGTCTCATTCCTCAAAGCCTCGACCAAAATGATCGATACTTACATGGACAAGCTTGTGGCTGATGTTGGTGGCCTTGAGCACGACTTGCCGCAGCTTAACCGTCGCATCAAGAGCCCTTAACCGCTCTGCTTGCGAAGTCTGGGAAGCAAACATCCTGACCCGACTGGTCACCCATACCCGACAAAAAGAACCTTCCGCGCGGCGTGGCCATGCGCATTGGGAAAACTATCGAGCGCGACAGTCTGTCCCGAGCATACTACCTTGCTTCAAAGCGTGTGAACCTCGTCACGATCGTTGGGCTTGCCCTCTCGTACGTCCACTATGAAGCTTTGCAGCCGTAGTCCCGGGTATGCCCGATGATCGCCTGGGATTCTGAAGGAGCTGGCTAGCTCCGAGGCCGACCAACATACTAACCTCAGGTCGTGGCAGCTCGAAGCCCCAATCCCGACCAGACAGAGATTTCCTTTGCCATGTGGCTAATTCAGCACCGCATTACGAAGCCAGGGAATTTCTCGTTTCGAAGCTCTTCTCGGTCTTCTATGGCCGTTCGGCAGAAAGCAGCGCTGATCTTGACAACGCCGTATCCGGGCCGGCGCTGGGGTGAGGTTGACTCCCATGTTGGGTCTGCATGAAACGGTCAGTTACATTCTTGTCATTTTACGGTCTTGAGATGTACTTAGCCTCCGGCGGAGGTTTCAGGCCTGCAAGGTCCTGGATGCAAATTGATGACAATGCGATGGAATTTGGAATTCCCGATCTGCAGTTCATAGTGGCATTTCGGAAGTATTTGCGCCCAGTACTTGTACGCCTTCCTTTTCGGCCTCCTAAGTAGCAACGGCTCTCGTACCTACCAGACTTCTGCCTGGGTGTTTAGAGTCCTCAACCGGGTAGATCCAAAGCGACTAAAGGTTGCAATTCACCAGGGCATCAATCACTGACGAAAGATGACCGTACATGACATCGTCTGCCCAGGTGGTGCCATTGTATACGGGCCGCCGTGGCGCCACTCCTGCAGATAGCCTACAAGGAATGACACAGCGCTGACATATTATTCGAAATTCGGACCACGAAATTCGAGACAGAAAGAAGACACAACCAAACCCCCTCCTACGCAGCTCCAGCAACACGTGACAGTAGCATCGCGAGAAGATGAATCACTGTCCCAAAGAGAGGACCAGCGAAGCAAAGACCGCAAACTCCGCAAAAAGAAATGAACCATTCCTTGCACAGCCACTACCACTAAACGACAGTTGACGAACCTACAGCCCTGCGAAGCTCTCCATTCCCTCCATTTGAGTAGAGTCCTGCAGATCACCGCACTAGCTCATGGAGCCGGGATCAGGGCGAGCTGAACCTTCCCCCCCTGTCAATTGCAAAAGGGGGCCAAATAAGCCCAACCTGTGACGTGAATGTCTCTTCTATGTACTCCGTACTCCGCAGGAAACCCAAAATGTCTAAATTAAACCTTAGAGGGCCCGGTCAAGCAAGTCCTAATTGCCGCTATGCCTGACTAGCGGCAGCGTCGACTACTACCGTTACAGGCGATCGTAGGCGATCACAGCCCAACACGCACTAGGTACGATTCTTCTATTCCATCGTTCCATCAGCTTACTATTTCGAGGTTGGCAACTCGTGTTTCGAATTCCGCTTTTTTCCGCCAGAGTGGCTCTCCTAAGAATAGATATTCACTTTTCCTTCTTTTCTTTCTTTTTCCTTCTTTTCTTTTCTTTTCCTCCTGGTGGATGTCCACTAGGTGAGACAAACTTGTAGGGCAGTGCAAAGTGCCCGGTTAAGGAGAGATGCCAAGAGCTGTCGGGGCAGAAGCCCATTCACCCAATAACGAGACAGAAAAGGGATTGAAGCGGTGGGCCTTGACGAGCTTGCTGATTCGCCCAGTCTCGGCTAAGTTCCGAACTGATGTCGAGGGTTGCGCCCTGAGCGCCCGCGGGCACTTTGGGTTGGTAGCTAAGCGAAAGGAAGCTATTTGAGGAACATGTGGATTGCGGAATATGTGGAATGAGGTCGTTTAGACGAGAGAAAGCTTGAGGGAAAGAAGGTTTGGTCCAAATTAAGTCCGGCGTGAACGTTTTTCTTGGGAGCCGTTGGTCTTCCATCCTCTGCTGCGGGTTTGCTCTTGGCTGGTTTTTTTTTCTCCTTCCCTCTTCTGATTTGCCTTTCTTTCCCCCTGGAGAAGTGGATCAACCTATCAAGTTTACCGTCAGCAGGATCCGAGCTGCCTGTTCCAGTTGTTGCAGCCACTGGTTTGGATCCAGCTTGGACCCTGATCTTGGCAATTGATTCTGCTCAGCCATACTGTCGGCGTCAAGTTAGGATAATCTGCACCACGGATGGAGTGGCTCCTGGCCCCGTTGCCGGATCTGCCATTCGGGGACTCGGTTAAAACAGGATAGCCCAATTAGCCAATGAAACTCCTCCAATTAATATAGTATAGTGCTGTCCACTCAGTGGAACTTGCACATGGCCCGCATCCGCATGATAGCTTCCGGCAGAAAGGGTGGATCTCTGTTCTCGTTGAGTATCGGAGAATCGGGTGCACCCGATGCAGAGTTGCCTCCAATTGCAGCTTCTTTTTTTTTTCCGGATCAACGGACAAAGAGCGCCTTCGGGTGGAAAAGGAATGCCTTAGCCCACGGAAAAACATTGATGGATCAATCATAGAGCTTGATGGCACTTTCCCCTATTAAGAACCTTGCGAACGGTGGAAGCTGATTGGAGTAAATCCACCGACTCGTCTCCCTCCCCACCCCAGAGGAACGGTCAGCGCATCGCAGGATGTGCTCCACGTTGACCGTGCATCGTGCATAACGTGATTTGTCATTTCTCCGTCATCGAATCTATCTACCTGCGATGAGCCGTCTCGCATGCCCGATGTCGAGATCGCGTAGATTGGGATCCGGTTGGGATTGCGGCACAGGAAGAAGCTGGTGCCAGCGACTCCACTGTTCGCTTCAAACAGGACTTATGCCGAAATGGCGGGACTCCAAGGGGTGGAGAGGACCTTTGATCCAGCTTGAAACGGGCGAGTTTGGGCGGAGGTTTCAAGCGTGGGCAAGCAGAAGGGGATCGGGGCGTGACGCAGATTTTGTGGGTTGTGTTTTTTCTGACTGGTCTATCGCGCGGGAGGTCAAGTTTTGATCGAGATCGGCCTGCCAACTTGGAACCTAGCAAAACTTGGAATTGAATCCCGAGTGTGGGTAGACAATACCCTGCATCCAGATAGATTGGGGACACTCATATGCAGCTTGGAGCAGAGAACGTTCATGGGGGCAGCCCGCTAGGATTCCTCCGCATGCTTGGATATATATTGCGCGGGATGCTGGATCCATGCCGATCGCTTCCCTCCGCGTGCTAAAAGATGATCTCGTGGCTCGAGCTGCTAGAACCTCATCTTCTGATAACCAGACAGACATACTATACACACTTGATCTATATCATGTAGAGCGTGGAGAGCCCTGAAACTGCGAAATAATGCGCGGTGTATATCCGCAGCAAGTCCTACACCATCAACTAGTACCTGTACTTCCGATCAACTAGCATTAGTACAGGGCTCTAAAAAAAAGGTCCGATTATCTGTCTCAGAACCCCTGAGCCACGGGCGCACACTAAAACGGACAGGAAAAGTAAGCTGACCAGTTCGGGAGGCCGCTGCGATTATCTGAGCAGAAAAAGTGTTATTCATTCGTATACATAGACAGTTCTAGAGAAGGAAGCGAGAACTAAATAGCGTCTAGAGAAACCTCCACAGAGATATGGAAGTGAGACGTCCGCACGTTCCAGACCCCCACCCAGGACAACGAAGATCCCAGCAAACACCCAATATGGAATGGCACCTTCTGGCACTATTCTTCCGTTGTCGCACTAAGAAGCTTTGCAGGCGTCTCGTAGAAGTCGCTACAAGCGTCGGCCTTTGCCTGCCGCGGATAGGATCTTCGCGCAAGAAGTTTTCTGCTGGGCCTTCTCCCGGAAGAATGCCATGATTGGGCATAGTGCGGTGTGAAACCTTCCCTATGACATCTCAGAATCCCCGCTCCACTGAAACACAGACGGGGCTGGGGCGTTGCTTGCTATTTTGGAGCGGTGGGGAGACAGCGAGGCGGCATTTCTCACCCGATACTGGCTTTATGCCGTCGCCGTAGGGAACAAGGTACTGGATGGAAGGTTTCATGGGTTAGCTTCTTGCTTTTTCTTATTCTTTTGTCTCTTGTCTGAGGAGGATGTTTTGACTTTGCATGGAAGCGTGGCTTTCTCCCGGTGTCTCTAAGGGGCAACCCGGATCTGCTGGACTCCCTGTGGCAATCTGTGCCAGTTTTGGCCGAACATTCTGCTTTCAAAGTGCTTTCAGCATCCATGGTAGAACAATCGTGTTCGGACCAGAGGTGGGAAGCTATCAGTTAGCGCTGCGGACAGGCCCTTTCCTTAAATTAGGGTCTGCACAGGCCATGCAGCCGTGGGAACGGCAACCAAGCGAACGACGGAACCTGTCTGTTGAGCTGGGATCCACGGCAGGATCTTGGTTTCTCCGCAAGCAGGCCCAAAGATTTGCCCACGGCAATTGGTCTGTCCTAAACCACATACACCGGGAAGACGTCCCCGATGAGAAGCCATGTCGATGCAGAGGCCCATGGATAGCCGGCGTGATAATGCAAGCCAAACATTCGCGGAAGGACGGAGGGCGATGGAGCAAGGGCCCAGCGAATTGGTGAGAGTGACGCATGACCTGATAATGTCACCATGCTGCCTCAATGGCCAAGTCAACAGTCAGCCCCTTGAGAACATTAGTCCACAGCCCAACTGAAACCAGTTCGCCACTCGGCGACGAGCGACTCAGATCCCGCAAAGTGAGCTATGAATCGATAGTTGCCATAATATCGCAATGATTTGCACGCCACAAGTCCCTGAGGCTCAGTAGATACCGACGGGACAGGGACTGCAACGTGGCTGAGTGATTTCAGTTCTAAAGTCTAACCAAAATCCCGCATCTCGAACAGCGAATTGTGGACATTCGGGAGGCTATTCCAACCCATGGGACGGGAAGATCTCTGCACGGAGTAGACTTAGCTGGATCCACGGCTTCAAAATTGGATTCGTGCAGGTTCCAGCGATCGCTGGCTCGGGTAAATAAGAACTGCAAGGATGTCTAAACGGGACAGGATCCGGTCTCACCATAGCCCAAAGGAGGACTTGGAAAAGATTGGCGAAACATCTGTTGGAGGATGGAGTTTCATGGCAATGCAAGGTTCACCGGATGAGCCTGCCTTTTTGCCAATCGAACTTTGTGGCGATCTCCAGCCATTTTCATTAGATAATTTCCTGGAAGCTGCACTGGCAATCGTACCTACATTTGAGTTTGGAATGCGCTAGGATGGTCAATAATCATCTTCCATAATTCAATTGCATATATCCTGTGGCTGTTTAGAGTTAACGAGGGTTACCTGATTAAGTCTGCCTTAGAATTAATCACGCACCGGCTAATATCTAACGTGGAGAACATGCCATCATGGATATCATTGCCACAAGGACGGAGTAACGGTGCGCAGCAAAGCGAATTCCCTCAGGCATTTCCCCGGGAACATCTCCTACCAGGGATTGGGGTTCCGAAGCCCTGAGTTTTCGCGGTTCCGCTTTTCTATGGAAGTTGGTGGAACTTCAAACCACGCACCGACAGATAGAAATCCGCTTTTCCTGGAATTTTTTTTTCCTTTGTTCGAACCATCATGTCAGTCAGGAAATATGGAGCTAGGGGATTTTGTTCTCCCCCCCTCGCTGTCGGCTCCTTTTTTTTCGTAGTGTCGCTGGGAGATGCTGAGCCGAAGATTGGGAGACCCACTATTTCCAAGGACAAACGAGCGCGGTTTACAAAGGTTGAAAGGGATAATTAAAGGTCTCAAATTGGGTACTTCGGTAATTTCCTCCTTGCCAGGCTGATTGTATACGGGGATGAGAAAGTAATGAATTTCATCATCAAGGAGGACGCTGCGCTGAGAGGATCCGTGTGGATGCGATTGGCAATTCCGTACGAAACCTCCGCGACCGATTGCTGATCGCTGTCCCATCCACTAGGAGTTATAAGTACTCCGTGCTGCGACTTGAACCCCTCAAAGGGGGGGCGGATGTGAGCAATTCAATATTCTGTGCGCAGTAGAATTAGAATTAGATCGAACTCGTTCCCTGCCACTTTATTTTTCATGCACGTAGTGTTCGCGAGATCGTGGTGGCTGGATATGCAGCTAGTGGGAATTCCGAGTCTGGAAGGGATAATGCAATGAAGCCGTTAGGGCTGGTTCGTGTCGGAGGGGATCGTGCCCAAAATTTCCGTTAATTAATCTATTGAATTAATCTATTGATCGTCGGCTTATCTGGTGGACACTCAGAAAGTTAGAAAGCTACAACCCCCCGTGTTTCCGGGATCCACAGTCCTTGCCTGTGGATGACCTCATCCTTGACTGGGTAGCTCCCGGTCACCCTCGCACATATACACAGCAACTGAGACTTTCTTTGTGCTGTTCGGGGTACGAAAGCGTGAAATTTGGGCTACAGCTGCTAGAATGAGATTTCAGTCCGTGCTTCGAGGAATAATGAACGTCGGATTTTCCCGCCACGATGATCGCCGGGCTGATGCATGAATGTCTGGGGACACGATCGGCAGGGCCGCAGCTTGAAAATCGAGAGAAAACAAACCAAAGACAGTAAAAGATACTCAACGGCGAATCGCCTCGCTGGAAACGACTTTTACCAGACAGCTGGGCACCTAACTGGCTGGGTCAGATACGACTAGATTGGATGTTTGTTTTTCTGTTGGCCACAAAGACAGGGTGATCGTAAAGCCAGATAGCCACCCCTATAGGTCTGCTGCAAATAGAAACGTCCGACACCGAAGGTAACAGTGCAGAGTGACGATGGAAAATGATACCGTTCCGTTCGCCGGGGATCAAAAACTCCTAAAGCCAGCACGAAGTACACACGGAGCTCGGCTGGGGAGGCGATACTCTATCTGGGTTAGCTTGATGACCAGCCACCCAATCACGGATGGGTTTCCTTGCATAGTCAGGCGCACCAAAGTCACCTGAGATGCAAGGTGTACTAAGTTTAGCCCTGGCCCATTACCTTCGTACTGCTGTGGTTTATTTCCCCCTCCTTTAGTTTTCTGCGGATCTTGTGGCTTTGCTGTCCCGTACCCTGCGTCATCGATGTATAGAGATACGTCTACGAAGGTGATAGATACGTGGGTCAGACGCCCTACACCGATCAAGGTTTATGCCTCGACCCTAAAAGGGTAATTCCCGGGGGCGTCGTTTTTTCCGCTCACGTCGGAAGTGCACCATGGAATGATGTGTAGCAATGTGGCCCCATGAATGACCTGATACGCAGCAGTCATCTCGCGGGACCTTCGAGAATACCTCCAGGTCCCCGGTGACCATAGATGGCACGAACGATACCTGAAGAATCGACAAACTCGGCCGAAGCTGGTAGTGGGTAACCAAGCCTCAATACCAAAGGAGATCTGGGTGGGGCTGTAGCTCGGGGGTTGGATTCAAGTTGTGCAGGGGTCCTCAACCGCACGTTGGAGTAGAAGTCTATGATTGCCAAGAACTGCACAGCGACTGACCCTTGGGATTGTAGCAAAACCCAGCAAGGAGCGGTGGGAGGGTCCTAAGAGCCTGAGGGTGGGGGAGGACGGCCTCACTCCCTTTTTCAGACTAAGTTAGGGCGGGAGCTAAATATACCCAACCCGAAAAAACAGGCGAATAGTTGGAACCGAGAGGAGTACCATGATTGGCCATTTGTATCATGGTCAACTGGTTTTAAAAATAAGATTGTACGCGAGCCAGTGATTGGCTCGCAAGGTCGGATTGACATGGAAGGTGCATGACCAACCTCTCCCGAACGGGGCCTTCAGGGCTCAAAGGGCCCAAAGGAGGCGGCTTGGCTTGGAAACCCCCATCCTCCCCAGCTCAAGAGGCTGTGCAGCCCTAGAGGGTTTCCTCGATCATGAAGTCACTCGCGGAAGACTCCACACAGTATGAAAATTTGTTTGTATTGATTGGTGTTTGGTGTTTCCTTCCACATCGACTGCTCAACCTCGGCGGTCCACTTTTCTCCCCCCCCCCATTCTGCGGCGCAGGCCGCCAGGTTGGTGTCTGTTCCGTTGAAAATTCGTATTTTACGTATTCATCAGTTTGACTTGCCTTTCTCTGCAAGTGAGTTGTCAAGGGTAGATGGACGTCCTGAAGCAACCGCAAGGCCCGAGGATACCTGATCGGACTGCCCGGATCGAATGGGTCTGACATAACTGGGTCCGGGAGCAGGACATCGTGGCACCGATGTGCGTTGACAGATTATGCACAAGTACCATGGCCGCCATCCCTGAGTCTGTACATATGTAGGCCGACAAGAGCAGTAGCTGGTACAATCGAGGATCCTTGTAAGGAGGATAATGGGCAAATGGCGATATCTATTCCCGACGTGAGACGGATCTGGTAATGCAATTACCTCTTCGTGTCCCCAGTTCGACCTCTGTACATCCCCCGCCACGATTTCCCGCTAATCCCCTACAGCCCGCTTGGGGCTTAAGGCGGGAGGGAGAAAAAAAGGGACACAAAAAAAAAGTGGGAAAATACCCAGAATTGCCAGAATTCCATAATCCGCCAATTTCTTGTTCATAATAAATCCGAAGTAATCAATAATCAGCAATCCCCGTTTTATCCCATTTGGGAAAAGCCATTTATGCCGGATTTCCAATTTTCCCAGAACGCTCAAGCGTGGAAACGACTCCACAGCTCGTGCCCTATACAGTTTAGGCCGGAGCGATTGCACGCTGACCTGCCCGGAGTGCTAATAATAATCACTCAACTTTCGTTATATGACCCTCGTCGCGCTTTTAACTAACCCCATTCTCCATCCTTGCATCCTCGTTTTCTCCATCCCCCCTTCTCCTCATCCGTCAACCCTTCCAAGGTTATTATGACCCCGTGAAAGGTTACCACATTCGCTCACCACGTTCGCTCTTACGCTCGCTTTCTGCTACCACGACAAATCACGTTCGCTACGTTGGATCTGGGAAACAAAAAGAAACGCCTTTATTAGGACCAAAAAACACTATATCGGAATTTTTAAAAAAAAAAGAGCAAAAGAGATCTTACACGACCATCGATTATATCTGGAATAATCGTTTTATTAATATTTAATCTTTGCCTCCACGCCTTGCGCGCACCCGCGGGGAGTGGACATCCTGTCGGCCACTTGTCGCTGCGACCATCGATCGGAGGAAATTGCATCGCAGAAAAGAGAAAGGAAACGAGGTCTGCGGAGATTGTGAGCGGCTGTCTGTTTGCGCCCATCTTCGATCACTTCAAGTAGAACCTTCGTTTGTTCTTGGGATCCGTCCCGCGCGAGACGACGTTTGGAACTATAGTTAGATCTACGCTCGTTGATCCATCTAGCTATAAAGCCACTTTTGCCCATTGCGATCTATCGGACCCAGGTGTCTCGGCTCAAAACACCATCTCAACTAGCCGCGGCTCTTCTGTTTGACAAGGTCTCAAGATTATCGTCTGCGTGGAATCAGCGTAAGTTTCCCCACTCCCTCCTCCCTGTGCCCACGGTCTCAGTTCATAATCTCTCTCCCCCCCTCGTGCCTTGCATTTTCCCCTTTTGGGGTCCAATGTCGCATCTCCTTGCAGCCGGGAAATCGTGCTTCAATCTCCCGGACCTCTCCGGTAGATGACGAGCGTCGATAGATCGGCCTGGATAGAAGGATGACGGGCGGGCTGCCCCGGTTCTTTAGGGAAATTCGATATTGCATCTGGTCTGGACTGTTTGTTGACATTGAACCTTTCTTTCTAGACCCTTTTGCGGCTGCGCCAGATCTTGCATATCAGGCGACATCGACGGCTGATCAGTGACTCTTCCAACAACTTTTTTGTTTCACTCGGTGAGTCCCCAGAGCTCGGTCTATGCATCGATCCGCCTGCTCCTGGCCCTGATAGACTCTTCAAAGAAGTTCTTACTCACTGCGTGAGTAGTTCGTCAGCCCTCTTGCTGCCCAATCCACTTTGAATCTGCTCCCGAAACCTCACGGCTTGAAGGAAAAGAAAGAACGAAACTTTGCCAGTCCGCTGTCAGCGTTTCCCCGCATACTTGCCCAAGCTTCAACCTCGTGGGTTCCATCCAATCTCGGGTCTTCCGTGATAAATAGCGGTGGCTTTTTTGCTCTCGCCTCAGCCCTTCTATACGACAGGTTCCGCGGTGTCTTTATGAGCCCAGTGCCCTTCGTGATCTGAGTCGCTTTGCTGCAACCAACCTCTGCTAGTTTCAGCCTTAGTCGTGCAAATCCTGAATGGTGATTCGAGGCTTCTCGTCGCCGCCATTTCTGTGAGACTAACCGCTCAATTCCCTCTTGTCGCTCGTTCTGTCTCGGAGCCCCCCCTTTTCTTCTGCTCGTGCACGCCTTTCGACGTGCAGTCTTAGGGGATAATAAATTCCCAGTCATTCGCTTCCAAGTGTTCGGTCTTGTTGCAGGTTCTGCAACACCTTCAAGCTGGCTTACTCGAAGACACACGGCGTTTTGGTAAGACCGTCCCTTCCTATATCTGTCTCTGCTGGATGCCCGCATGTTTTGCCCGTCTCTTCCAATCCTAAGCCAGGGTCTTGTTTGAACCCTCCCCTTAGATCCGAGGGGGGGATTGTATTTTTTTTTTCTTTGGAGAAACTCGTCGGCTGACTCTAGTTCCCATTGCAGTTCGACCCAGATTTCCAAACACCTCTCATATTGGGCGAGTCTTTGGATTTCTCGGATTCTGAAGAGTCTCAGTTTGTCGGTGCGTTTTCAGACGCCCTGTGGGCCAAGTCTGAGCCCATACTGTCTATGGCCGGTTTCCAGAAGCCTAACGGTGCCGTACTTGGTGAGTTTTGCGATGGCATGAAACATACGAAGAGGAGAAAGGTAACTAACCATTGAACCAGATTACGCCTCCACTCGCTCGCTGCAGGATGCTGGCTCTTACTCGAACTACGCCCAATCCCCCCTACGTGAACTCCTCTCTTGTGCCCTCTCCTATGGCCGACCAGGCTAGCCAGATCTCCGACTGTGTTCCCTACATAGCGAACGAGTATGGCAGTTCGTATGAGGAAGCCCAGTCCCCCATGCTCAATGTTCGCTCTCGGCAGTTGCCCGAGATTGTGACTTATGCCCCTCCGCGGGGGCGAGAGGGAACTCGGGTGTCAGTGCAAATCCAGTCCCCGTATGACCTGCACAACTCCGCCTATGGTGCCCTTTATTTGGTGTTCGGCTCCAAGCGATGCCCATGCACCCCGACCTTCCTAGGCTTCGAGGGCTCAGCGTTCCAATACGGTCTTTCCGCTGAGGCCCCGGCGTTCATGTCTACGGGGTCGCCTTCCTTTGCTGTTCCCGTGCAGGTGATCATGGAGAGCCAAGGTGATTTTCCGACCAGCACTTTACAAGTAGGTGTTTACACCTATGAGCATGTGCCGCAGCCCTCTCCTTCTGGCGATTCTCGCAAGCGCAAGCTCTCCTCCTACTCGGACAATGCGATCAGCAGCTTGGCGAAGCGGCCCACCGGTTCTGTGGTGCCCAAGATGGACGCTCAGGATAACTATTCGTATCGGGATAACCGCTCCTTCTCGCCTTACCTGCAGCCTCTCCCCGCCATGGCTGGTTTCGTAGCGCCCTTCCAGGCCGCTTCGTCTCCCCGAACTGGCTCCGCACAGTACGCCACCGTATCTGGGACTTCCCAGCCTGCGATCCGCGCTCCGTCTCCCTTGACCCCCCTCTTGGAGCCCGTCCTTTATGTCCGTCGCCACCGATGGCCGTGTAATGGCACAGGGTATGGCTCAGCACCGAGGGCCTTCGCCTGTCCGCGCGTCAAACCCCACTCTGATCCGTACCTCTACTCTGCAGCAGTCGAGCGGTATGGCGCAGACTCAGGGCTTCAACCCGTACGCCATGTACCCCAGCAAGGCGATCCTGAAGCTCAACGGCGATCTGGACAGCATGGCAGAGGGGTGGAGTAAAGAGGAGCGCATCACCCAGCGACGTCTTGTCCAATTCACCCGCTCGCAGACTGGTAGCACTATCCATGCCGACTTCAAGCCTGTCACCCTTGAGGAGCGCACCCCTAATAGTATCTGCATCAGCTGCATCTCTTGGGAAGGCAAGGATGAGTGCTTTGTCACTAGTGTTGATACTATCTATCTGCTTGAGTCGTTGGTGGCTGTTCGCTTCACTGTTGAGGAGAAGAACCGTATCCGTCGCAATCTTGAGGGATTCCGTCCTCTGACTGTGTCCAAGGCCAAGGCTGAGAGTGAAGAGTTCTTCAAGGTCATCATGGGCTTCCCAGCTCCCAAGCCTCGCAACATTGAGAAGGATGTTAAGGTCTTCCCCTGGAAGATTCTTAGTCACGCGCTAAAGAAGATCATTGGCAAATACGTGAGTCGCAGTCCGAAGGGTGTCGTATAGTTGGCCCAATACTAACATCTTACAGTCTGCAAGCTACTCATCTACCGCTGGCGCTCTGTCTACCCCGATGACCACCTATGCCAGCCACGGAACCGGCTCCGATTCCGGAACGGAGCCTCACACTGCCGCCTCCCCGCGGTCTGTTTCAGATTCTGGCCCTGGAAACAACTACGCCACTGGCATCCCGTCCTCGGTCTACCCGTCCCAGACAGATCCCCTTCGCTCGATGATGCCTTCCGTGAGTCAATCATATAGCACTGTCGGTGCATACTCCTATCCTGGCCATCCACACGGGCTCGTCGCCCCAACTCCACGGTCAGCTTGGGACATGCATGGCATGGGGGTCCCTGCTCCCGGGACACAGGTCACATCCAGTGCTTGCTATAGTTACGTGGACCCCAGCTACCCTCTTCACGATACCCATCAAGGCCAATGATTTTGAAAACGGGTTCCTGCGCGGGTCCATTTTGATTTTCTTGTGCTGTTTTTGTGCGTTCTGCTTGCGATCTTCTATTTCTATTTTTATATTTCCCCTCTGCTCTGTTGAAGATACGATTTTCCTTCTTGTCACTCCTTTACGACATGCCCAGTTATTACTGTTCACGATATCACGTCTCTCCTTACACAAAACTTCTGATGCCTGACGCGACCCAACCTTTGCATTTGATTCTTTGATTTTGAAAGCGTCTTGAGACCCTTCATTGCATGGAGACGGTGTCTTGTTCCACTCCTTTTTTTGGTTAATTATTTGGGTTGCACTTTTGCCAGGCATACGGGCTTCCTCTCCTTTTGATTTTTCAGCACTCCTTTGCATCTGGGCTACTGTACGAGTATTTGGGCATAGCATGGGCGCTGCAGTCATTCCTTTATGCATTCGCAGGATGGATTTGGGATAGATTTGGGATTTTTGGGAATGGGGTTGGATTTTACCTTTTGGTGGGAAATCGGTTCGATACGTTGTCTCCCGCATTATACATCCTGGCGCACTGGTCGTCGGGGCTTTGCTAGCTCGGGAGCTTAGGACTCGGTGGTTCTTTATGGCCTACCTTGTTCTTTTTCTGTGGTTTCAAGGGCTGTACTCCCTTTGGAGAGTACTGCTCTTTTGGGTGTTATCCTTTTCAAGTTTCTGAGCTGAGGGCTGTTTTTTTGTTTTGTTGCATTGTTCTGGCGTTTGGGGTTGATGGGCTCTATCC
This sequence comes from Penicillium chermesinum, assembly GCF_028974085.1. Lineage (NCBI taxonomy): Eukaryota > Fungi > Ascomycota > Eurotiomycetes > Eurotiales > Aspergillaceae > Penicillium > Penicillium chermesinum. Next base: position 2,791,582 of record NW_026695315.1, read on the forward strand.
GCCTCAGTATTTAGGTACTTGATTCTCAAACCATGTTACTTTTGGTTCCAATATTCCTCTTCGCATAGTACGTTCGTAGATTCAACTCATTGTAGTACCTTCGCCTTACGACTATACCTTATGACTCTATTTGTGCAATAATAGGAGAAGGGGGAGGAGCCAAGTCTCGAGCCTGCCTAGGGTTTGTCTTTGTGCCTTGAAGGTGGATCGTTATCTTATCGTCACGTGATGCGGGACCCGATCTTCTTATCACCACGTGCCGGTGAGTCAGTTCCCAAGCCGCGGAGGCTTCCCAAGGTTCACCCTCTTTCCCTAAACTTCGCAAGGGAATTGACAATCTCTCTTAATTCTGAGAGGGCAAAAACTCTTACTCACTTTTCTTCTTCTGCCGCCTACTCCCCTTTCTCCTTAGTCGACCCTACAATTCACATCCCTTAGTTTGCATCGTTTCCCTTCTCTATTTCAGCGAACCCCGCCATGGAAGCGATCAAGCAGACTTTCGCTAAGTGCAAGGAGCAGCGCCGGGCAGCCCTGGTGGCCTACATCACTGCTGGCTACCCAACTGTCGAAGAAGCCGTTGATATCTTACTTGGCCTTGAGAATGGTGGTGCTGGTACGTAAATCCACGGAACGTGGCGGGGTGGAACAAATTTGATTAACGGCCCATTTCGCAATCCAGACATAATCGAACTGGGCATTCCCTTCACTGACCCCATTGCCGATGGTCCCACAATTCAGAAGGCCAACACCAAGGCTCTTGAGAATGGTGTCACTGTTACTACAGTTCTCGGTCTAGTACGAGAGGCCCGCAGCCGTGGGTTGAAAACACCTATCATGCTGATGGGCTACTACAACCCTGTCCTTCGATACGGTGAAGAGCGTATGCTGAAGGATTGCAAAGAGGCGGGCGTCAATGGCTTTATCATGGTCGATTTACCCCCAGAGGAGGCTGTCCGCTTCCGGGACTTGTGCACTAGCAATGGGTGAGTAGTGTATGGGGACCATTGCGCGCGCTCTCTCCCCCCTAATTCCCTTTGCCATCATCGCTAATACGACCAATTTAGTCTGTCATACGTTCCACTCATTGCTCCCGCTACTTCCGACGAGCGCATGAAGCTCCTCTGCAAGATTGCAGACTCTTTCATTTACGTCGTTTCTCGCATGGGTGTCACCGGTGCCACCGGTCAACTGAGTGCTAACATCCCCGAGCTTCTGTCCCGTGTCCACGAATACTCTGGGAATGTCCCTGCTGCACTTGGATTCGGTGTCAGTACCCGCGAGCACTTCCTTTCCGTCCAGGATGCCGCCGAGGGTGTGGTTATTGGAAGCCAGATTATTACCGTCGTTGGCCAAGCCCCTGCCGGCCAAGCAGCCCAGAAAGCTGAGGAATATCTCTCAAGCATCACTGGCCGTAAGTTCGAGCGTGATGCACAGGGCTTCCTTACCCGTGAGGTGAACATCATTGAGGCCGTCCAGAAGGCTTTACCAAATGCCGAGACCCAGCCTAGCAAGGTCATCACTGAGGCCGATGTGCCCAAGGGACCTGGCTTGGGTGACCAGCTCGAAGCGCTCAACTCAGCCGATTCTCAAAATGGCCAGAAGCGCGAGGCTCTGCCACCCCGTTTCGGCGAGTTCGGTGGTCAATACGTTCCTGAGTCTTTGATGGACTGTCTTGCCCAGCTGGAGAAGGGCTTCGACGATGCCCGCTACGACCCCAAGTTCTGGGAGGAGTTCCGCTCTTACTATCCTTATATGGGCCGTCCCAGTAGCCTCCACCTGGCCGAACGCTTGACTGAGCATGTGGGTGGTGCCAACATTTACCTGAAACGTGAAGATCTCAACCACACGGGAAGCCACAAGATCAACAACGCCCTAGGTCAAATCTTGCTCGCGAGACGCATTGGAAAGACCCGCATTATCGCCGAGACTGGAGCTGGTCAGCATGGTGTGGCCACTGCAACTGTCTGTGCCAAATTCAACATGAAGTGTACCATCTACATGGGCGCTGAGGATGTACGCCGCCAGGCTCTCAACGTCTTCCGCATGAAGCTTCTCGGCGCCGAGGTCGTCGCTGTGGATGCCGGCAGCCGAACCCTGCGCGATGCCGTCAACGAGGCCCTTCGCGCCTGGGTCGTTGATCTTGACACAACCCACTACATCATCGGATCTGCCATCGGTCCTCATCCCTTCCCCACTATTGTGCGTACCTTCCAGTCCGTCATTGGCCAGGAGACCAAGGAAGGAATGATCCAGCAGACCGGTAGACTTCCCGATGCGGTCGTCGCGTGTGTTGGTGGTGGTAGCAATGCCGTGGGCATGTTCTATCCCTTCCAAAACGACGCTGAGGTCCAGCTGGTGGGTGTGGAGGCTGGCGGTGACGGTGTCGAGACTGCCCGCCACTCTGCCACCCTCTCCGGCGGTTCTAAGGGTGTGTTGCATGGAGTACGCACCTATGTTCTTCAAAACGAGCACGGCCAGATCTCCGAGACTCACTCGATCTCCGCTGGTCTCGACTACCCCGGTGTGGGTCCTGAGCTGAGCTCGTGGAAGGACTCTAGTCGTGCTACCTTCATTGCCGCCGACGATGCTCAGGCTCTGCTGGGATTCCGCACTCTTGCCCAAACTGAGGGTATCATTCCCGCCCTGGAGTCCTCGCACGCTGTCTACGGGGTGATGCAACTTGCCAAGACCCTGGGCAAGGGCAAGAATGTCGTTCTGAATCTGAGTGGTCGTGGCGACAAGGATGTGCAGAGCGTGGCTGACGAGCTTCCACGTCTTGGCCCTAAGATTGGCTGGGACTTGCGTTTCTAGGTCTCTCACACATTGCGTTCTCTTCCTTGTTTGCGCGTTCATATCTTTATATCTGGATTTCTCATTTTGTCTTTTCCTCGTCGGCTCATGAGACGAGTCCATATATCTTTCATGGGTTGTGTTTCTAAAAAGCGGGTTTTCGTGGGGTTCAGGGTCTCCTTCAGGGTTCTTCCCTTCACATATTTTCCTTCATTGTGCTCTATGCATTAGAGAAGCACACTGCAAATAAAAGCATCATTACGTTTCATGACCTTCCTCTGGGCCCCTATAGCAGAAGCCTTATAATATGCTGTGCCTGTAGACACTAGTACTGGTAGCTTCATATCTTTGAAACTCAGTCAAGGGCGTGAAGCTCAGCCACCGAAATCTCCGCCTTTTAAATAACGCCGCAACTCTGTTCTGTAGGCTAATTACTGTAGGAGGAGCTTTCTTTCACTTAGCTTGAGGACAAAATCAAGTGCAGTAATGGGCATTAATAGCTCTCACCGTGGGGACTTTGCCCCGGCTCTCGACTCATAATGGGCTCGTAGGCAACGGGAGTACAACCAAGCTGGAAAAATACCTGCAGGACACGGTAGAGAGCACAGGCATAAGAACGGATAGCTACGGGGTACGGTAAACCATATGAAAAGTCAAGCTTTGGACTCTGGAGAATTTTGGTAATTTGAACTGTCAAAGTTGGATACCTGCTCGTGAGAGATACATTTGTAAAAAGTGCTGAAAGCGGCCAGGGCAGTCGTCGAGCCATGAGTAACAATGGGGTATCAGCAAATAAAATCGAGAGGAGCATAAACCACCTGGTAAAAGTAGAACCGAGTTTTCATGACCCTGTCGTGTAATGAAAAAAAAAGAAGAAGAAGAAGAAGAAGAAGAAGAAAATAAAAGATAGAAAGAAAGTTTACCTCTCTAGGAGACAATAAAAGAAATTGAACCAGAGTGATCGCCAGTGCCCCGTTGATATGCAGTAAAGATAGACAGAGAAATAAGAAGGAACTCAGATAGCTTTCAGTCTACCTTGGCTTGCGTCAGACTCTTTGGGGTCTTGAGGTTGTTGGTCATGCGGATGGTAGATGCGTTCTGTCGACCCTTCGAGGGGTTGCGCTTGAGCTTGCGACGGGCCACCATCACGGGGGTCGATGAATTTTGAAGCAGATAGTTTGAGAATGAGCCCAGGAGAACACTATATGTCATGTTAGCTCTGAAGTGCCAGGAGCGAGAAATTGCTATTCTTACCCTTTGAGGGCATTTTGGCCTCGAGCTCCAACAATAACTAAGAGAGGCTCCAGTTCGTCAATCTATTCAGCAGTCAGCGTTTGCACAAGGACTTTGAGAGTCAAAGATCAAAGCAGAACTTACCGCCTCTACCACAAGCAGCTTGGGTGACCTGCACTGAATCACTTCAACAGCAACGCGCACCTGCAAAACTGTCTTGCGCAGCAGCTTCACGCATGTCTCCGACACTTTTTCAACAGCCTTAACTCGCTCGGCTTCCGCGGCGGGTGAGCCTCGAGCATCAACTGAGCTTGCTTTGCTAGCAGTACCTGGTCCTAGTAGGCCGAAGAGATTGCGGCCCGGATTTGCAGCAGCTTCCTTGGTTTGAGTACCCACGACATTCGCGGCGTCCCGCATGGCCTTGGCTCCCTCGCCAACTTGGACGGAGGAAGATGCATTGTGATCTTCGTGCATGGCGTGAATACAGTACAAGGTGTCCCCGTCGCGAAGGACGGTTCCAATGGCCCACTCCAAAGCATAAACCGACTCCTCACTTAGATCGGTGGCAAGCACATACTTGCGCTGACGGCGACGACCTTCGTCACCTTCTGCTTGGATAGCGGCGAAGTCGCCCCGAATAATAGTGCGGATCGATCGGTGAGGTACCTGATTGTCGATAGCGGACATCGACATAGTGAGTCGCTGCGCACGGTGTATGTCATCCCGCTCTGCCTCATCATCCGATCCATAGGGCGTCCCAGCGGCCGATTGAGTCATTGGCGTTGGGATGTCAAAGCTTGTCTGCGGCCGAATCACTGACTTGAGAGCAGACTTGCGAGGCTTTTTCTCCGGAGCCGTATCGACTGACTTAATAGACCTTCCTAAAATGGAAATTAGCAAAGATGCATATGTTTGATTCCCCAGGGACCAATAACATACCACCATCAGATGTATCATCGTGGGGTTTGAAATCATTAGGTGTAATAAATGTGACGTCGACTTTCTTCTTGCGCCCGCGATGGCCATCATGCTCCTCGTCGCTAGAGGACTCCTCTTCTTCACTGCTCTCAATGATATTCTTGTCACGGTCGAAGACATCCTTAGCCAGGCGTTCGCCAAGCTCATTTTCTTCACTAGGTTTCACATATTCGGGAAGGCCACCAGCCGGCTTGTTCAGAGCTTCGTCAGATTGATTGTGAGCCTCTTCGCTGATGACAAACGAGCTTCGTTTATTCATATCGGTGTTGGAGGTGGTATTGAGTGAGGATGAAGATTCGCTTTCCAGCTTCGAAGCAGAGGGGGATCTAGAGTCAACCGAGGAGCCCCGCCGAGATGACCCGCGACTGGCGTCCCTGCCCCGCGTGAAGCTCTTTGGGAATAAGCGTGACTCGAGGCCTGACATCATCGAAGCCACCGATTTGCGGGCCTGCGGCTTGTGTTTCTTCGGGAGATTTTGCCCCGATAAGCTGGACGGGGCGTCGCTCTTTGTGCCATGGCCGTTCAATATCCCCGTGGATGTTCGGCGGTCGTCGGCCAGGTCCAGTGATCGCCGCGGCTGGTTGGCGTCTCCATGATGTCTCTCTGGTGAACTCGGCGCAGAGGCCATGGCGGACGAGCTAATGCGCAGCGGTGACGAAAACAGAGGTGCGACAGGATTGCGTGAGCCACTTGCTCGAGACGAGACCCCGCTGCGGCCGCTGACTGCGGGTTCCGGCGGATGCGGGGTATTCAACAGGCCCTGAAGGGCTCGACTGAGAGACTTCTTGCGTACTCTGGACGGTCCGGCCGGTAGGATGGGGGAGGATTGGATGTCAGGGACTTTGGTTGGGTGGGTGGTCTGATGGGTGTTCTCCTGCTCGACAGGAGTTTGCCCTGTCTGGGACTCCATCGCGGTTCCGCCCTCCGCCGCCTTTCAATCCTCCAGGTGGAGAACGTTGGGTCCGGCTCAACCAACAGGCTCACCCAGGAATGTGGAGCGATCGCCCCTCTGCTGTGGACCTGCACACGGGTCTACTAAGACTCTCTGCAAACCCGCCTCCGATCGTCAGCGTCAAGTTCTTCGAGATCGATCCAGTAGCGCTCTCAAGACTCACCAGCACAGGGCCTCTTTCCTCCGGTTGTGCCGACAATGTACCGAAACCACAGGTCAGAAGGTGCAGGAAGAGTTGGATTTGAGTGAACACAGCAGTGATGAGGCGTTCAAAAGTCTCGGCGTTGTCACAGGAGCAGGCACAACCCCCAGATGAGTCGTCCCTTCTCCATTGACGGCGCAACTGGGCTCGGCGGCTACATATGTCTTTGTTGCTTGGGCCATTAGGTCAGTCTATGCTACATTCCTTTCCGGGCCTGTAGATCATTGGGACCTCACAGCAATTAAGGCATGTATACCAAACATGACGCGTGTCAAGCCCGGGCTTTGACTTCATTGCAACGGCTTGCTCTTTGGTGAGCTGCATTCCAACAGCTGTCAAGATTCAACACTGATCATATGATCATAGGTCTTGTGGCTATGGCAGCTCCATCCAGGCTGCCTTACGAATTTGCAACTTTATATTGGATACCTGCTTTGGCTGTCAAGGTGGGGTAGATATTCCATTTAACGGCGCAACGATTGCTTCCATGTACATCAACCAGCCCTTATGACTATCCATGGATGATCAACTCCACACTAAGCTCTCCTACGTTACAGAATACATTGGCTATACAAAGATCAACCAGACTCTAAATCCAAAATAAATTGGGGTCCAGAAGAAAATGCTTGGCTTTAAGAAAACCCTAGGGAGAACTTGAAATTGTAGACGGTGGAAATAAGCCAGATAGTTCCCAGGCTAGCCACTCTCCAAAAGTAAATGTGTACTAGTACAGCGCTCATAATAATCATGTCAGTTATCAACCCCAAAAGGAGGATGCAGAGAAATCAGGGATGGCCCAATTTTCAAGCCTTCTGCTTCTTAGATTTCCCCTTGGAGTCCTTGGACTTGCGGGCCCCCACCGCAGCAAATGCCTCCTCTGGGGGCTCATCTGGAGGACCGCGTTTCTTGCCCTTAGGATTTCCATATTTTCTCCTCCAGCTGGGCCAGGAACCCCTGGCCACGGTCCTGCTGGCGTTTCGTGATCAAAGCCAGAAGATCATCCTCACCGGCTGGAGCTTGTGACTTCGAAGCCCCGGCTGCCTTCTTCTTCTTATCGGCTTCGAGTTTCTTCGCCAGCCTCTCTGCCTCCTTCGCCTCTTTCTGGGCCTTCCTCCTCCTTGCGGTGCGCTTCGCCTCTGGCTCCTCGGCGTACAGTTTGTAGTTCTCAGCCTCTCCCTTTGCGATCGCCTCGTCAATGATCGCCCGGAACCGCTCATCATCGTCTAACACGTTGGAAAGCATCACCGATTCGTAGACGCCGTCCATATCGCCTTCGGCCGCTTCGAACGCGGCGAGCAGATCGCGCTTCTCCTCGTCCGAGTTCTGGTATTTCTTCTTGAAATCGGAGATGGCGCGCGTATCTAGCATCGCCGAGAGCTGCTCGCGGTAGAAATCCATCCAGTCGAAGTCGCCATCCTCACTGAACGCGTCATCTGTGCGGCCAGTGCGATCGTAGACTTTGCGGCGTCGCTCGTCGGATAACACGCCGTATGCGAGCGCGATCTGTTGGAAGAGGCGGTGTGCTTCGTCGCGATTCTCTTCGCTAACCTTGTCTGTTGGCCGGTCGTGGGTCAGCTATGTCCAGAATCTGGGAAGCGATTGTCGCGTACCTGGGTGGTGCTTCAGTGCTTTTTTCTTGTATGCGGACTTGATCGCGTCGGGGGTCGCGTCCGACTCGACACCGAGGAGCTTATAGAGATTCTCCTCGGGCGCGGGCGGGTCTTGAGACTTTTTGCCTTTCGCCATTGTTCTGTTGTGAAGGAGAACTCGAGCTTGGAACTCGATGGTTCAAGGTGGTAATAGCCGCAACGGAGTTGATTGGCTGCCGGGGTGAAAACAATTCCAAGAAGCTACAGAGGGACTCAACCGCGACTGCCTGTATCCGACAATCATTTACGCTCCAAGCTTAGGACAATCTGGCCTCTCTTACCACTCAAAGATCTAATCCTGACTACTGCTGCGAGAAATTGAACAGCTTACTTTGATACCGCTAGCGTACCTTGTTTAGCTCGGGCAATCGCCACATGGAAAAAAGAAAGCAAAGATGTACCCTATCGCCAACCGTTGATAAGATCGCCAGAGCATCTGTGACGTCGGCAGGAGCCCGGACTAGTTAATTCACCTGCCACCACAAGATCGACACCACGACCCTCTAATCTACCATAATAAACCTCATCTCGCTCTTTTTCCAAGTACACAATGCCCTCCCACCAAGATTACATCCAAAAATGCATCGCTCTAGCTACCCAATCTCCCCCCGCCCAACAAATTTCCGCGTCGGCGCGATCCTTCTCTCCCGCAGCGACTCTGACCCTACATTCGCAGAGGACACCATCCTCTCTACAGGCTACACAATGGAACTCGCCGGCAACACCCACGCCGAACAATGCTGCCTCGCGAACTTCGCCAGCGTCCATGGCGTCGCGGATGAAGACGTCGGCTCTGCTCTTCCCGCTACCCCTCGCCACAGCCTCGTGATGTACGTCACGATGGAGCCCTGCGGGAAGCGATTAAGTGGCAATACGCCGTGCGCGGCGCGGCTGGCTGCGACGCGGAACGCAGGACGGGGAATCCAGAAGGTGTATTTCGGGGTGAAGGAGCCGGGGACTTTTGTGGGGGAGTCGGTGGGATGTGCGATGCTTTCTGAGGCGGGGATTGAGTGGGAGTACGTTTCTGGGTTCGAGAAGGAGATTCTAGAGGTTGCATTCGCAGGACATGAGAATCCGGCGAGGGAGGTTGAGGAGGCGCTGGAGGGAATTAGGGTTGAGAGGGAGAAGGCTGAGGAGAAAAAAGAGAAGAGGCGCCGAGGAATCCGAAAAAGAGAATGATGGAGGGGGAGACACTGCTATATTAATGGCGTGAATGCCGAGGGCAATTGTTAATGAGTTATGACGCTGGAGTCTCCTGGAGTAGAAGTTGGGGGGCGGGGGGCGCTCTGAGAACGGTGTTGTATAGATCCGGTGTATTGCATGTTGACCGTGACCAAAAATAAATCAATCGAAGTGATGTGCGGGCTTTCTCCTTTCATTTCCAAAGGCTTTACGAACCAATAGCCGTGATTTTGGCAAACTACTATACGATATACTACTCGTATCAGATACCAAGCGAAGGATTTTGTTTACAGGAGCAGGTCGAGTTGTTGGCTTGGAAAGGATCTGCATCAACCCGCCTTGGTTCTACCTGCCTAGGGGTTACCTGGTCGCCTTTAGGCTCCGAGACTGCAAGAGTCTGAGATCGGCAAAGGGCCATTGATCCTCTCTATACATCTGATATTGAAGAGCCTCGGCCCCATTGCTATTCAAGTAACATAATGTAGGGACCGTATCGTCATCGGCCGCAAAAACAGAAGGCGGTCAAAAGCACCCAATCGCCGCAGAAGCTTATCGTGGACCATCACATTGATAACGGGGGATGCTGAGTGCAATATTTGGAGAACGCCATACCAACCTCCGAATCGGGCTTAAGGAGGAGTATTCGTGGTAGATTCAATCTACATATATGAACCCCTACTCTAGGGCTCAGAGTCGTGGACCTGTTTGATTTTCGTCTGGTGGGACAAGTTGCTGCTTCACGTGACTTTTTAATCTACGGGTCTCGCGATCCTCGTTCCCACGTTCCCTCACTTCTTCCACAGCTCCCGAACTTGGAAACAACGAAAAAATGATCCAATGGCGACAGTCGGTAATGCGCACCTTGAGTATTACCCCGCATTCTGCTTCAAGGCATCCCCAACGCACTTCTCCTGGGTGAAGATGTCCGCAGCGGATGTGCATCGGCTCCATCAACCTATAGGCTTCAAGGGTAGGTCCAATTGCCTTCCTTTTCCCTTCCCACTTTGCTTTCTTTGCGTGCTGCATACAGGCGGTATATACAACGCGAGTCGTATCGCGTGTATACAACAGACACAAGCCCCGTCACTAAAAGCCCCATCCTACGAGCTTCAAACCCCCACACTGTGAAACCACTCTCGCGATACCTGAATGCCATCTCAAGATATCCCAATTCTAAACTGTGCAGGCCAGAAAGTCTACTTTTACAAAAACTACCCTATCAGATTCGTCACCGTAGTAGGGGTCATCCTCCAACGCGAGGAGAAGGCCCGCCGCACAATCCTTCTCCTAGACGACAGCAGCGGCGCAACCCTCGAAATAGTAGCCCTCTACTCCCCAGAACGAACTCAGCCCCTAACCGCGCAGAACCTGGAGCCAGCAGACCATCCGATAGCCGAAGCGCTCGACTCCAGCCGCACAATGCACATCACGGCAACAGACAAGAAAGCGCTGGACATCTCGGCGCTGGTGCCCGGGACGGTCGCCAAGATCAAGGGCACGCTATCGCAGTTTCGAGATACCATGCAGGTCGTCGTGGAGAAGTTCTCGCTGATCAAAGAGACGAATGACGAGATGCGATTTCTGGACGAGAGGCTGCGTTTTCTGGTCGGGGTGCTGTGTGAGCCGTGGGTGCTGTCAGAGGAGGAGATTGAGCTGTTGGAGAGGGAGGCGGAGAGGGAGGTCTCAAGGGCTGGGGATGAGCGGAGGCGCGCGATGGAGAGAATGAAGAGGAGGGCGGAGAGGGAGGAGAAGGATATGCGGCGGATCATGCGCCGGTATGAGAGTGACGAGCGGGCGCGTGAAAGGGGAGGTGGCTGTTTGTCGAGAGAATGGGGCGCAGCTTATGGATAATATTCGTCGAAGGAAGCAACTTACATAAAAGGCATGTTTTCCCACCGGGGGCAAAGGTTGGAAGATACAAGTGCTCGCTTCTGGAACTATATGAGCGAACGATGTGACATGCTAATGTGCCATGCTAACCTTCTTAACTTTTGGTGGGCTTGGTGATACGCTGACTCGTGGGGCTATAATTGAGCTATCATCAATGAATTTACATTCAAGAGCGGAATACCATATATCAATCCGATTGTGGGCAGGTCATCAGTCGTCAGCGTTACAGATAAAAAAGGTATCTCCATGCCGCAAAGGACGCTTAAGAAAAAGGAAAGAAAAGGAAAGAAAAAAAAAGGCACGGCGAGCCAAATCAAACCAAGTCAGATCAAATCAGAACTCCTGCGAATCAAACCAGATATCAAAACTCCCCAAAGACCGAGTCAATACAAAATTAAACAAGCGGTAGGCCATTCTCAATGATAGTACTTGTAATCAACTGGTCCTCCACCCTGTCCACCAGCCATACCCCGATAATATTCTTCACCATCTCGGCTGTTGCGGTACACGGCACTACCCCGGTGTCTCCTTGAATCATCCGCATCAGTCGTTAGTGAGACTGGAGACTCTGAGTAGAAATCACTGCTGTAGCGAGGCGCGTGGTCCCTTTCCAGCAGCTCGCTCGCTGAGTGCCGATAGTCACCCGCACGGTTCTTCACACTGCGCGAAGAGCTCCGGGAGCCCCTCGAGAATCTGCGGCTGGATGTAGCGCCAGATCCAGAGCGTCCATAGAGCGACTCCCGACCTCGATCGTATTTTTCTTGGGCCCTGTGACCCGATCCAGAGGGCTCTGGGCGAGATGTTGAGAAAGAGGTTGTACTACTCCGTGGGCCGTTGCCCTCGTCGTAAACCTTTCCAAGGCCTGGATTCGCAGAGTACGGCTTTCTTTCCCGCTCAATGGGCGTAGACGAGACCACGTCCTCCTCATCGTCGATTATAGCAGACGTGGAGACTGTTGCTCGGGGCCTTCCTCGCTCGTAGGAGTGGGTTCGCTCTAGCGGACTTGTGCCATTGCTCGCAGGGATATTCGCGGTGCCATTTGATGCAGAACTAGAGGTGTCTGGCTTTTTGGCATGCTGTGCTTGCGCACGCTCCTCATCGGTAATACGAGGCAGATTAACACCACAGTGCTCAATGATATAGTCCCCAGTTTCTTGACGAAGTTGGAGATCCGCCACGTCGGGAAAGAGTCGCCGGGGGATTTCTTTGGGAAACCTTTCTTTTCGGTCATCCGGATTGCTGATCGGCATGTGCAGCACGGCCTTTTGTAACCGCTCATATTCTCGGTCTGGGTGGCATTGTATCATAATCGTGGCCCATCGTTCAAAGCCCTTCGGGGTGAGGCCGGGGACATCCGGTCGCTCCTTCAGATTATCTAGTTGAACGAGATGATGCTCCGCCTGTACCCCGCGGAACAATCGTGAAATGGATGAAGTGCGATCATCAAATATGTCTGCAACAGTAGTGAGTAGACTGGCACGTATTACGAATGATCCGATGAAACCTACCATGCCAAGGGTAGTTATCCCCTGGGACTGCAGTCTCCCGATAGAACCTCTGCATTTTTTCCGGCGTAACGACAAGGGTGTTTCCTGGTGGGTAGTCCTCAATCTGGACGCAAAAGTTAGCTGCGTAACGCAGTAGGTGCCGAGACTACAGACGTACCAAGTGAAGCGCGATCCCCCGCAGAAATTGGCCCAGCCTCTTCGTTGGTTTCCCATCCTCGAAGAGCTTACCCCATATCTTCTCTAGGGTAGTCATCTCCACGACCGTCGTATCTCGGGCTGGCCCTCTAGGCCGAGCGCCCCCCATTCTGGCTGCCTTGACTCGAGACCGATTGGCTTGGGGATACATTCTCTGGGGGCGGAATCAGATCAGGTGCTACCCCGGTATTGGGGCGTGCGTCGCGAAGATTGTTCGCGGCCGTGTTCGCAGTGGTGTTCGCAGTGGTGTTCGCAGTCGTGTTCGTAGTCGTGTTCGCATAGCCGGTGTAGGTGGGGTACTGCTGAGGGGGTTCGTAATTGTTGGCAGGATTGGACGAGAAAGTGGACGGAGGAGAAGGATCGCTTCTCTGAGCCACTGGCGGAGATTCCGAGTGTGGGCGAGGGGCCAGATCTGGCGCAGGGTATCCCCAAGGCGGTTGCTGGGACTGTGGACGTGGAGGGGGAGGAGGGTATTGATAGGCAGGCGCGGGGCCAGGTGCAGAGGAATGGGCGGGGCCTTCGTCGGGGGTCTGGCGATCGTTCAGGCCGGATACTTTAAGCTGCTGGATGACGGTTGCAGTAATCTGTGATAGGACCTCGGGGGAGAGGTAAGCCGATGAGTTGGCATTATGCACAGCGGAGCTAACGGCGTCGTTAATGTTTCCTGTCGCCATATTCTGCGGGCGGGGCAGCTGCTCTGCATAAGGGTCGAGCATTGGACTCGATGTGTCGGTCGGCATCTGCGGCTGTGGCATAGAGAGATGCTCGGCTTCATAGTAGGAGGGATAGGGAGTAGCAGTCGAGTAGCCCTGGGGATCGTTCGAGTCCATCTTGACGTTGTTGCCATTCAGGTTGACGTTTCCCGGCGGGTAGCCCGGGCTGGAGGGGGCAGGATAGCCATTGTATGCCATGCCAGAAGACGAGGGGTGATCTCCAGGTGGATGAAGGGACAGAAGGTCCTGGAAAATACGATGGCAGAAATATTCCCTACGCTGACAGAGGGGTGGTGGAGAAGTGGCGATCAGCGGCGTCACTGAGTTCTGATTCAGGCCTGGTCGATTGGGGGGTTGCCGGGGGTTCACGCCCGACGTCACTTCTAATAGAATCGTACCACCGTACTGGAGACAAGCTTGCCCAGTCCGAGTAGACGTTGGAATATCTCGTTCAGGGCTATGATCAACCTTATTTTCTGCTCGCACCTTTTGCGGTACGACTCCGTATGGTCTAATAATATCGACTTGCATCGGTGGGCCTGTCAGACCTGCTCGGCCTTCATGTTTCAAAAGGTCGAAGACACATCTCATGCACGTGGCCAATCATACTTGTAGATCGCCCGTTTGCCCCGTACCGAGATCTCCCCTTTCCTCCTCAGGGGGGCTTACCCATGAGGAATGCCCTCGTATAGATGAGGCAGAACTCGGGGGAACCTGCGTGTTATTCCCGCACGCATAAGGCATGTTCCCCGTTAAGAGCAGAACGTTATAACCTGCATCAATTAAGACTAGATGCAGATAGTGGCAAAGCTCAGCATAACCAATGATAGTGTGTGTTGTGGCTACTAGTATAGAAATCACTTGTTTACACCTGGGCAGAAATCGCCACCCGAACCAAAACATAGAAACTGTGGGGTCGACGGAACCACCGATGTCATACCCATGGACGCGTCCCGACAGTAGTGGAACCATCATGCATTGCGAAGTGCACATCGTCCACATTGTACTTCCTGAAAAGATGAAATGCATCACCTGCTAAGGCCTAGACTGAACGCGCATAAAGCAGATAATGCATCACCCAATGAAATGTCACAGCTTCACAGGGAAACGCTCCCTAAGCCACCCTCCATACCGATAGAACAAGAGCGGCACTGGAAGAAAAGCCACGCCGATAAAAGCGAGGACGCTATTCCCCCACCCAAGGCCTAGGTGTGCATACAAGGATGGCCCTGCTAATGGAATAAACGCTGCGAACAGAAGTCGAAGAACCGCGTTCGCAGCCAACGCGGAGGCCGCTGCTTCCGCGCCAAACGCATCCACCATGTAAAGCTGGGTCGGCATCAGGACCCAGAGGATGCCAAATCCAAAGAAGAAGGTACCGATGATGGGCACGATCCAATGTGTCTGTTTTTCGGCTGACCAGCCATACCAGAAGACGCCAACTGGCACGGCGGGCAGCACCCACATCATGGGCTTCAGGCGCCCTTCGGGTTTAGGCGCATCTCCAAGGGCCCTGTGTAGCTTATCGCTCACCGTGGCGAATGTAGCAAGAGAACTGGCCATGCCTAGTCCCACACCGAGGTAGGCCAGGCCAGAAATGCCGGCGCTGAAGTGGTATTGTGTCTCAAAGACCGAGGGGAATGTGGTAAACAGCAAAAAGAGGAGACCGAAAAGAAATGCGCACAGGAAGGCAAGGAGGAGCACGATTGGCGACAGGATGAGAAGTTTTGTCGGTCGAACGATGGCGCGAAGGAATAGCTGGCGAGGGTTCAGGCCTCGGTCCATCTTCGAAACTAGGGCAGCATTCCCAGTTTCTTTCCGGAGGCGAGCGGCTTTCCATTCAAGCAGCACGGCGCCATTAGTCTCGCGGAGAAAGAAGATAGATATGGTAAAGGCGACTCCTATCTATATGGAACCGTCAGCAACTCACGAATCATAGAAGATGAGCCATACTCACTAAGATGAGAATTATCCAAAAGGTCCATCGCCAGCCAATTGTTTCGGACACAAAGCCACCAATAATTGGGCCGAAGACCTTGGAAGATTGTCAGTGCCATGAACTATTTGTGTGAGTCAATGGCACCTACTGGTCCCAAAAGCGGTCCTACGAAGAATAAAGACATTGCTTTCCCTCGCTGAGCTGGCGGGATCACGTCGGCGACGGTTCCTCCGCCAACAGCCAATGGGCCTGAAGCAGCACATCCGGCAAGAAATCGAAGAGCGAGAAACATGCCGGTGTTTTTGCCCAGGGCGCATCCGAGGATGAGGCCAATATAAAAGACATTGCAGATATGATAAATCACAAGGCGCCCGTATATCTCGGATAGCGGTGCAATGAACATTGGCCCAATGGCGAAGCCAGCAAGGTAGATCGACACGGTGAGACTGGTTATCGAAGGATTTGTGATGTGGAACTCCTTCGCAAGTGCAGCGGCTCCAGGTGCAAACATGGTCGCCGCTAGGTTGCTATGTAAAGACCAGTCAGTACGGCATTTGCTTCGCCAAAGGAACGCAGGAATTGCCTTACGCAGTGAACAAGAAACTGGTGACGAGGACGACTTGGGTTATGCGTTTCCAGGTTGGCCAGTTCCGCGGATCTTGGGGGTCATCTGGTCCATCCCAGTCGACGACCGTGTCCTTCATCTCCTGCTCAATGGCCACCGGTTCGATTTGGTCAGGCCCGCTAGATTGTTGCTCAATGAAGCCTACTTCCGGTATGGGATTCTCGTGGGCAGTTTCTAAGTCAGCCGCCATGGTATGCTGTCGACGGAGTTGTAGCTGAGAAGATCAGGTTCAAATTGCCAGTGACATTTGCCAGTGTTTCAAATTTACTAACAGCCCTAGCAGCCTTTACTTGCTATATATTGGAAGACAGGTGGCCGGACGATACCCGAATGGTAGAGCACATAGGAGTCATAGTAAGAATCCTTTGGGCAAGGGATAAATGCACTAGGGGATAGATCTGCAGAAACTCCCGTAATTACGAGGCGAAGCTGGCAATTTGCTTCATAGAAGAAGGCACTGGGAATGAACATATATGCGGAGGGTCGGAGGGGAAGAAAGCAGCTCTCGGCATTAAGCGTAAACCCCGGCCATCGACTACAGCCCTAACACGCCCTAGAACGAGGGTCAAGCGGACGGTCGGACGGTCGGACGGTCATTGTTCTTTCTATTGCCTCTTTCTGCCTATCCTTTCTTCTGGAAGTGGATATTCAAACTTGGAACTAGGTGAGAATTTCGCTTGGGGGTATACCGGATTGCTAGCTATGCTGTTCGGCTCCGTGCTCACCTCGACCTAGTCCAACTCGCGCCATGCCCGACAATGCTCAACGTCCGCGCCCGCCGCCAAATAGACGTAGAGACAAAGTCCAGCTCTCCTGCGATGCATGCAGATTGCGGAAGTATGTGATCCATCGAAATCTCCGAGTCGTACATGCTTAACTTTGCCAGGCTGAGGTGCGACCGGCAGCACCCATGCGGAGGTTGCTCAAGGCGAGGCCTCGCCAGCTCCTGCAATTATGCGACGTCTTCCTCCGTGCCCGATGCTCAGCGGGGCGTTTCTCTGCGACAGTCTGCCAGCCTCCAGGGCAGAATCTCCGAGCTGGAGAACCTTGTCGTGACGCTCATGGGAGGCCAGTCTATCCCACCTCTCCCAACTCCACCCGTACCGAAATCGCCGAGACCTAGTCCGCCATCAGCCGCGAATAGGCTCCCTGAACTCCAGCAACCAAATGGGCCTCAGGATGAACCTCCATCCGCGGTGGACCCGGGGACTCTAAAGTTGCGCGAATCTGGAACTAGCTATGTCCAGAGTACCCACTGGGAAGCCATTCTTACCAAAATCAGAGGACTGAAGGAAGATCTGGTCACCGATAGCAAGAATCCACCCGGATCACACTTGTTCTATGGCCCTAACCGCCATGCAACTCTCGATGAAATATTGGCTGCTGTTCCTGCTCGTCCAGTTGTCGACCGCCTTATGACCCTTCACTTTGATTCCTACATTATCACTCCGTGTCAGTACATCAAAACTTGTTTTTTCCTTTCAGAGGAACTGATTGTGTTGCTGTAGATCTCATTCATCGCAATAAGTTTCTCCGAGAGGTGAGTCTCCTCTAACCTGACCGATCACAAGCAGCTGACATTTGATCAGTACGAAAATTTCTGGAAAGATCCGGCTGCAACTTCTATCGCTTGGATCGGTCTCATGTTCTCCATGTTATATATTGCTGCGCAGTTGCAGTACTTCGCCATAGACTCTACCGACGAACGGGGTGAATCACTCAAGGCGGAATGTCTTACCATGAAGAATGCTTTTCGGGAGAAAGCCGTTCAGTGTCTTGTTTTGGCCAGGTATACAACTGGCGGACCATATATCCTGGAGACCCTCGTGACGATCCTTACTGGAGAATTCGTCCTTATGAAAGAGAGCGCTACCGATGGATGGCTTTTGGTCGGTATGATTCTTCACCTTGCAATTCGCATGGGGTATCACCGGGACCCAGATCACTTTCCGGGAATATCTCCATTCGAGGGAGAGATACGTAGACGCATCTGGACTACAGTCCTTCAGTTAGATCTCGTCATCTCCTTGGAATTGGGTCTTCCTCGAAATGCAAAAGACACTCACTTCGATACCAAAGAAGCCCGTAATTTCCACGACTGCGATTTTGAGGAGAACATGACCGAGCTGCCGTCACCGAGGCCAGAAACAGAGTGGACGTCGGTTCTCCCACTCATAGCACGAGGACGACTAATATCAGCTCTGGGGATGATTTGCGACGTCAACACCGACGTGAATTCCACTCCTCCCGAGGAGCTCACTAAGATCGACGCAATTCTTGAAGACGTGCATAATCATGCCATTCCACCTGTATTGCGCTGGGGTGCTATGCCACACCCCATCACGGATAGCCCAAGCATTGTGGTACAGCGCATAAGCCTGGAAACAACCTACCACAAGTCACGCATCCTTCTATACCGGAGATCTTTGATCACTTATCCAGATTTACGGCCTCAGGAACGGGACAGAGAGTCGGTACGGGTTTGCTTAGATTCCGCACTCAAGATTCTATCGTTTCAACAGATGTTGCACGAAGAGTCTCAGGCATTTGGTCGTTTGTCTCAGCTTAGATGGAAGGTAGCCCGTATCTTCAACCAGGATGTTCTGCTTGCGACGAGCGTGCTCTGTCTTTACCTCCAGGATGTCGATAAATTTGAATCGTTCGATGCTAGGGGGGCAGGCAGCCTGGTCCCCCAGGGCCGAAGCGATTCGACAACAACTGACTATCTCGCACAAGATTTGGTCTCAAATGAGCACAGCATCTGCGGAAGCTGGGAAGGTAGCGAAAGCTCTGAGTATCGTCCTTGGGAATACAGGAGTGTCTACCGAGGATGTTAGCGGGTCCGCTTCTTACGACTTTCTGACCGATTTTGACTCCATGCCTTGGAATGGATTTGGCACGTTCCCCAACCAATGTGAGGACCGCACTCCGTCGTGTCGATTGCAAACTAA
The DNA here is from genome assembly GCF_028974085.1 of Penicillium chermesinum. Taxonomy (NCBI): domain Eukaryota; kingdom Fungi; phylum Ascomycota; class Eurotiomycetes; order Eurotiales; family Aspergillaceae; genus Penicillium; species Penicillium chermesinum. Next base: position 2,810,389 of record NW_026695315.1, read on the forward strand.
CACCAGACTTATCAGCTTTTCCTCCGGGCTTTTACTCTCCTCTCGCCTTTTTTGATAATGTACTAGAGACTGGAGGAATGTGAAACTATGATAGATTTGCGGAGACTCATGCGCCGAGACTGATGAACAAACCCAATGAACGTCCCAAGGATCATGAAGACCGGAATCTCGAATCTTCTGCCAAAAGGTCAAGCACGTGCAGTCATAGATCCACCGTAATGACATGATCGATGTGGGAATTTCTCCGGTCATATTGATTTCTTCGCCAATCGACGATGCAGCATGTACTTGTGGGCAAAAGCAATATCACCAAAGTGAGATCATCCTCTCCGATGGTACCAACTAGAATTCCTCACCTTCCGAAAAAACAAACTCCCCCTCACCCCCGATCCCTCCCACTCAGAATCACGGCCAGACAGGAAGCTCTTTTCCTCACCAAAATCTGGGGCATACTCATCCTCGTCAGCGGGGAAGCCAGTGTTGCCGGCAGGGGGACGTTAGGCTAGTCATATGGTCAGTAAACATCCTTGCAAGCCCGTTCCACATAAAGGCAATCATGGTAACCCACAATAAGTCCAAAAGCTTCCCGGGGAATGAAGCGAGGGGGGCCATAAACCGCGTACTTGTGCACGCGGGACTCTTTCACCATGTCGGGCTTAAACAATTAGCCCCTTCGTATCATTCAAGCAACCAGGAGGAACTCACAGCAGCCTTTTCGTCATCGCCTCGCCGGACTTTCACCCAGCCAGTTCGGGTTACCTCGAGCTTCGGCTTAGCAGGTTCGTCTGGTTTGGGGTCTTCGCTCCTTTCTTCAAGAGGTCGCATGGGCTCTGGGTTGTCCATATGCCAGCGACACCGACGGCAGATCTATCTCAACCAGTATCCAATCAGCCTTGCGTGTGGTCAGTCCCTCACAACGGGGCAACGTACCGGCTTGTCCAAGTTGCGCTGAGCCCGGGAAAAGTATTCAACGCTCATAATCTGATTGCAGTTGCGGCAACGGGACTCGCATTTCTCATTGAAGGTGCAGGGAATGCAGGCGATTTTGATTTCGTCGCCGAGCAAAAACTCCTCCCCTTCCATGTAGATGTTTTCCTTGAGTTCGTTGATCTGGCGGCGGGAGAACGCTGAGGCGGGCAGATCAGAGAAGCACCTGGTGCATTGGATGCTTTTAGACTCTGTCAGCTGGGCTCGACTGTTCACTGAAGTTGATCGAATATAGAGGTCAAGGCACTTACGTTGGAGGGAGCTCGACTGCCTGAACTCTGTTGCCATCTGTCAGTATCAAGTACCGGGAATCAAGTGACAGCTAGGCTTACTTCTCATGCAGCTCGCGAGAGTACCCCAGCCGCGAATAAGCAGCGTGCCGATTCCTGAGAGACATTGCATCAAGATTGCTTGCGACTGTCGTTGAAGAGCGAAGGTAAGAGGAGAAGGAAAGTTCTAGATGTGCTTTGGAGTTCGCATCAATGACATCGATTAGTCGTGATTATCGTCATGATTAGTGGTCGCGATTGTCATGTTTGGTATCAATATTGTCCTCACAATGTCTAGTCCGGCTGTTGAACCTGGCCTCTACTGGTGGGCGGCCAACTTGAAAAATGTCAATTTCAATGGCTGGTATGCATTAGTAGGACTTTGCAGATGCAATTCAAATATGGGTGCTATATGGCTATCTATACTAATATCTCCTAGTCTTCATGGGCATGAATCATTTGAAAATATAGTTGCCTCCGTATCACAGCTCGTACGGGCGCTATTCACTATAGTAGTATATTTTGCTTCCAGGTGCTCACATGTTCAAGTCGGAATTCTCAGACTTGCCAAGATTGAAGAAAGAGATCCTAATCTGGCATATTGCTACTGCTAGTATATGATTAGCAGGCACCATGCCAGTGACAACTTAGAGTGGCCCTCACTTCCAAGCCTGCGCGACTACCAGTAGCTGGTGCGGGAATATTGAGGGTAGTGGGAAACGTGGAACTGGATGTAATTCCATTCTAAGCTGTCAGTGGGCATCCGTGGATATACAATATTACTATAAAGCCATATCGGCTCAAATTGGCACCAATTGAAAGCAACATATATTCAACCCAATGTAACTAGAATTCATGTAGCTAAGGTGCAGGAAGCCTGCCGCTGGCAGTATGTGCGCACACAATTCATGGCTGATCGACAACGTTGTCATGGGATCCTTTGCTAATGGAGAATCCCGAATTATTGGGAACACCAATGTATGAAAGTACTCTTCATTCAAGCCCACCCAGCTTCTCGGATCAGTAGTTCCTGGCCAAACTTTCTTGGATACGGTACGGAGCACGGATAATCCTCCGTTGATCTAACTTTAGCCAGTGATGTAGGATCCCGAAAGGCAGCCCCAAAATGCCTCAAGGGGAATCTCTTAACCTATCCTCTCCGCAAGCTAATTTGTCTTTGGTGAATTAGACGGAATGGTAGGACCTTCCAAATCTTCCAGAAGATCCCAGGAATAAGGGCTGTGTCCCGGGCAACTGGGGCCTGAGACGATCATCTACAGTAGTCTAAGATAGTCCATGCACAAAGTACAATATAAGGAGGATGGACGAGCAAGCGAGCCGCCACGCGTGGGATGAATGAAGAGCTCCCCACTCGCCGCAGAGCCGGCTAACAGAAAGATCCGTTTTGCCTTTCTAGAAACGTGTAGGTGAAGTGGGGAGGGGGGCCCTTTGTTACTCCAGTGATGGCGGGACTATTGACGGGGAACCCTCGTGCGGGTTCCCGCTATGATTATGGCATACATGTGACTCGATTCTAGAGAGACCTCAAAGTTTACTCCAGTGCTCCAATCTTGTCGGAGGGGCGCACATCTGATACGCATCTGACGGACTCCGGTGTTCAGATTCAAGGGGTCTGTCTAAAAATGTTCGGCGTCTGCGGTGGGTCGATGGCTGGTGAATGCCCCCTTTCGGGTCTCTTAGTCTGGAGCTCCTGCCAGTCGTTGGCTCTCTGATATCCATGTCTCTTTCGCGGGAAGGATTGTGGGTTCTGGTTGCTTTGTGGCCTTGGCCTGGGGAAGAGGAATGTGGCATGGAGGGGTCCTTGAGGATCCCTCCTTTCTTCCCCCTCCCCCTTGTGGCCACCTGGGCAAGCAAATATCCAATTTGTCAACAAATGGATCCAAGGGAGGCTAATGAGCGATCCTCGGAGATGTTAAGCAGCCTTCTCGAAGGCCCAAGGAAGGCTCGAAGCGAGCCCGAGCCGTTGGCAATGGGGCATAGTTTACGGAATAGGACTTTTTTCCCTCTTCGTCGATCGCAAGTGGCGAAGGCACGGCAATCCACCTTCCTCTCCTGCTGTAGCAACTCGGGTAAGGGACGGGCCTAGGCAAGGTCCACCAGGTGGAGAATCCGACTCCCCCGACCAGAGAGCCTTGAGACTCGAAAGGTACTGAACTCAAGCATCCACCTGCTTCTCCAACACGAGGGAACCGCTCCACCAATAGCTTGCCCGGCGCGTGCCGACTCTGTTTCCTCCAGAAGGCTGGAGAGGTTCAAATCATCCCAAGCGTGGAAAATCGATCCACCGGTAATTTACTCCATTGTTTATGCCCAAGCTTTTCGCCCACTTCTCTCGGTGGTTCTCCGTCACGGTACGGCCCTTGAGAAACGAACTTCTTCACCAAGGGACTCCAAGCACTAATCGTATTTCTTCCCCTCATCGGCAATAAATCATGTCAACCCCTTGAGCGACCGTTCAAGGGCTGGAGGGACAATACATATCGAACGATGCTGCTGAAGACCTGATGCAGGTGGGATGGCAAATAAAAATTGCAACTTCTCTCACTTCTGCGAAGAGGAAACCCTTGATCCTGGCGGGCCATGACCGTTATGCCCCAGAGGTTCGTGATTTGGGCGGGTGGTTCGACTTTATGCAGAACATCGATCGCGTTGGATGTGCTCCCAGCGACGATTGATGTTTTAGATACAGCGAATACCGCCAATACGGCGTATTATGCGAGGCGCGTTACGTCGGTACGATCGATATTATGCGTGATGTCCCGCGACGTCGATGAATCCCACAGGTCTAAGACCATCTTGTTGGAGTGTTTATCATTGCCGAGGAGGGCATGCTCCTGTGGGCTCTTCTTCCCATGACTGTGTTCTCGGGTTCCTGGAGAGTTACATGTGGAGCCCCCTACTTATTGGCTGGAGAAGGTTTGATATTCAAGCTCTCTGACCCAACGAAAGCACCCTGGCGACAGGGATAGGGAGCGGCCGCTGTCACCTCATTTCCCGTGGGCATGGACTAGACTAAAGGCGGAAGCACTGGTGATAAGACCAAAAGCAACAAAGAAACAACCCCTCCCCCCCTTCCCTGCTCTAAATGGATCATGGCTCAGCCATAAAACTCAGGAGATGAAAGGAGAAAATCGCCCCTGGCAAGGAGGGGGGGGGGAGCATAAGAAAGCCCTAAAGACCGATCGAACAACAGACGCAAAGCGCGATCATATGCACGATGCCCCTCTCCCTTGTTTCTCGGGGCAGGTTTAAGGGTATAAGCTTAGATGCTAAAGTAGCTACGGTGTGCCGACCCAAATGCGAACTGTACCCGCCCACCCGAACCTTATACCACACCAATCAGACTGTCCGCTGCCATCCGGACCAGTCGGGGATCGATGCTTCCACTGAAAATTGGGATTTGGGAGATGTCTCCAGAAGGGGATCCAGCGATCCAGTGATCAGGTGGCAAGCCCTGGGTACCCCGATTCCAGCCCTTCCTAGCCTTTCTCATTATTCAGTGAGACAGCGGGTCCGACTACCCAGATGGTACATACAGGATGCAGGATACGTAGAGGCCATACGAAGGCTGGGAGCATGAGTCCGAGGTTGAACATGACAGAGCAGACATGCAGGCCAGACCCTCCTTGCGGGGTGCTCCCAAGATGATGACCTGTTCGATGGAAGCATTCCCAGAGTGCCGGGTAGGAGGATTCAGATTCATCCGCCCACGTCATGTGGGCTTCGCGTCTCCAAGTGGGAAAAATTGGTGGAAAATTACGGGGGCGTCGCGGCCCAAACCGGAGTGATGGGCGTGTCAACGGTGATCAACTTGTGCGGGCGGGAAAAGACTCCCCCATTTTGCCGAGTCTGTTGCTTCTACGGTGAAGGAGGCGGGGTTGGGTTTCGGGGCTGGGAAGGGGGCCACTGGGAGACTGCGCACCTGGACAATTCTTGTTTGGCCGTGGGCATGTCTGCCTAACATGCAACGTTTAGGCGCCGCGCAGAAATTCGAGGGGTTGAAGGGGCATGAGAGGACCAAGGCAAATTTCCCCTCTCTATCTCCAAACGCCAATCATAAGAAAACAAAGCAGAAACAACTCAAAAGAACAACAAATACCTCATTTTAGTGTGTGTGGACCGGAAGGCTAGATCGTACGGTAACTCTTTGCTTATCCCATGGTTCGCAGCGATCTGTCATGAACCCACGAACTATGAAGGATGCCACTCTTCGTCATCACCATCACCGTCATCCTCGTCATAGCACTGTAGGGCCATGATCCTTGACAACCGAGTGGGATGATATGGATATGCACATCGTCCCTGGAGACCGTGATTCCCAGGCCCAATCCCCCAAACTCCAAAACAACTAAATCCGCCAAACGCCCCCAAACACCGAAATGGACAGGCAATGCTAAACTAGTTCTAGACGGCCTTTTGGGGGGGATGAATACCCTGGTTACCTTAAATACGCGTTTTACGCGTTGTGATTTACGGATTACAGAACACACACTAAAGCCAGGCACAGATCCACTGTGGCTCCATTTTTGCCTGTGCGGCACATCCTATTGGGTGGAATTTCCCCATTTACTGGTAATTTACTGGTAACTTTTTGGATCCATCAGGGCGTATTCCTTCCCGTGACCGTTACAAGTTCTTCTCATTATAGAATTACCATTTTGGGCGGATTTTCATTGCCAATAGTGTGCGCGCTGCAAAACCCCAACCGCGCTATCCAGCGTTCTGCTTTTCTTTTCCATCGGGTGCTTCGCCATCTTGACCATCTACAACTTCCCCCGTCTATTTGTATTCCCTGGGACCTGGAGCCAGTATTCCCCAAAGGTGGATCTGATCTGCGGTCGCCGTCTTAAAGTGGTTTTTAATTTACCGTCTCCGCGGGACTTTTAGCTTGGAGCTGCTGTCAGCGGCGTTGACTTCAGGGGTGCCCTTCGATCGTTTGGTGGAGTCTCTCCTATTCTGGAGCGGATTCCTTTTTATTGCTTCGCGCCCGTTCTTCTGGCCCTTCCAGACTACCCTGATCCTCTCTATTCCCCCCCTCACCTTCCCCCCTCGGCTTCAATCTCCCAACTACTCTTGTCACTCCTTGAACAAAAGACCAATGGGACAGGTTCTACACGCACTTGATCTACTCCGGATAATGAACACAACCTGCAATTGACTTCCCTATCTCGACATCTGATTCGGAAGTGCTCAAAGTCACCCCTCGCTCCTCCGGCACCCTATACATTATGTGAGATTTCCGCGCGGAGACTTGTTCAACTGACCTTCCAGGCAGACCGGCTGACGGCTTGACAGATCCTACCTTCCTCTTCATCTGCGGGCAGACGCGAAGAGACATCTACAATGACCATCACATACGAAACCCCTGCCCGTGGGGCTCCGGCTTCAATGGCAACATTAGAAGATCGGTTCCAGGTGATGAAGGAAGTTGGCGACGGTAGTTTTGGTAGTGTCGCTGTTGCACGTGTGCGGACAGCCGGTGCTCATATCGCGCGACGAGGACGATGGTACGGGTCATATGACGTAGTAACCATGGAACCGCCGCTGACTCGATCCACAGGTCGCAATCAAAACAATGAAGAAGAGCTTCGACTCACTAGCACCATGTCTCGAGCTGCGCGAGGTAATCTTCTTGCGGACTCTTCCAGTGCACCCGCACTTGGTTCCCGCCCTTGACATCTTCCTTGACCCCATGTCCCGAAAGCTCCATATTGCAATGGAGTACATGGACGGCAACTTGTATCAGCTCATGAAGTCTCGCGATCACAAGTACTTCGAAGGCAAGCATGTGAAGAGCATCTTGTACCAGATTCTTGCTGGTCTGGATCACATCCACGCCCACCACTTCTTCCACCGTGATATTAAGCCCGAAAACATCCTCGTGTCTACCTCCGCCCCGAACGACTCTACTTTCAGCCGCTACTCTAATCTCGTCACTCCCCCATCCACTCCTCCCACCTACACCGTGAAGATCGCCGATTTCGGGCTTGCGCGCGAGACTCAGTCCAAGCAGCCCTACACCACCTACGTTTCCACCCGCTGGTACCGAGCGCCTGAGGTTCTTCTGCGCGCGGGAGAGTATTCTGCCCCGGTTGACATGTGGGCGGTCGGGGCGATGGCTGTAGAGATTGCTACTCTGAAGCCACTGTTCCCGGGAGGCAACGAGGTTGACCAGGTCTGGCGCGTCTGCGAAATCATGGGTAGCCCTGGAAACTGGTACAGCAAGTCGGGTGCCAGGATCGGTGGTGGTGAATGGCGGGAGGGTTCCCGCCTGGCGCACAAGCTGGGCTTCACATTCCCGAAGATGGCCCCTCATTCGATGGACAGTGTCCTCAACCCCCAGCACTGGCCGGCCGCTCTCGCCGATTTTGTGACCTGGTGTTTGATGTGGGATCCCAAGAACCGTCCCACATGTCCCCAGGCCCTGAACCACGAGTACTTCGTCGATGCTGTGGACCCTCTCCGACCCAAATCCTCTACGTCTTCCAGGCTGCTCGGTCGTAAGCAGTCCGAGAAGAGCTTCAAGTCTCCTACCCTCACTCCTTCCGACTCCCCCACACTGTCCAGCAAGCCTTCGTGGTTCCGCCGATCCATGATCGGTCGTTCCGAAAGCCCTGTTCCAAATGAGACCAGTCCTGCTAGACCCCCCGGCCGTCACATCCAGCACCGTTCCCGAAATCCAGCCTGCCAAGGCTCGCCCAGCAAACACCAAGCGAGCTACATGGACAAACGGTACGACCAGCGGGGCTCCGATGCCCATTCTTCCCTCCATCCGACCTGTCTCTCCCTGTCCAACTCGGTTACCGCGCAAGCAAACGCGACAGTGGCCCATGGTGAGACAAAGGCCGAGGCCGATGCCAAGGCCAGCAAGAAGATTGGTCGTCAGCTCTCTGTCAACTCGAATGGAAACCACTACTCGGATGCCCACCGCCTGGAAGCGGAGAGATTGCTCAATGGCTCTGGCAACACTACCCGACTACCAAGGAGAGCTTTTTCTCCCACCTGCGCAAACGTGCCCGCCGACTGTCTGGCCGAAACCAGGCAGCTGCTCCTCCAGATGACATTGAGGCCAATGCCGGTTGCATCCCTTGGTCGAACCGCTCATCGATGGCTTTGGATGGCTCCGGTATGGCTGCTGATGGCAAACAGGCCCACTCGGACTTGAGTGACCTGGACAAAGCTCTCAACAGTGTCAAGTACACTTTAGATTCTTCCACCAAGGGCAATGTCCCAGTGCAGCTGCCCGCTGGATCGGACAACATCATCACCAAGCGCCAGTCGATGCCCGGGACCACTAGCAACCCTGGTCCTATCTCGAGCAGGACTCGTCGCGCAATGCAGATGACCGGTCATCCCGTGCATCGCTACGAGACTCCCGAGGAAGAGGATGAGCTTCTGGACGAGGTCCTGCACTCTGCTAGCAGGGCCGCCCGACGTCTTGCGCTAACCCAGTCGATGGCCGCGCCATCGCCCAACGTGACTCAGCGCCTGACTGACAACTCGCGCGCCCTGCCGAGCCCATATCCTACCCCTTCTCCCACTGCCAAATGCGATGGCTACTTCGACAATATTCCAACAACGACTCCTGTCAAGCAGACCAAAGCGGACCCCAATTCCAACCGCCAGTGGCCTACTCCTCCTTACGAGGAGTCTGAGTGGAACAACAAGAATTTCATCTAGTTGACCACTATTATCTGACCATCTTCGACCCCTCTTTTTCACCAGCTCCCTCTCTTTACGCACCAAAATAATTATCTAAAACTGCTCGGATAACGGGATAAAACCAAGGCGTCTGGATTTCGGTTTCTTTTCTGGCTCCCAGGATGTGGACATTTTCGGGGTCTCATAGTTCTTTTCATTTTCGCTGTCCATTTTTTTTTTCCTTCTTTCCATCATTCATACATACCCTACAGGCTTTATATATAGACGGAACTGGCCTCGCAATCTCGGTTACACTTGGGAGTCCTTTCACTTTGTCATTTGGTTTCTTTGCAGAGGCGTTTGCACAGATTTCCTTGCCCATCATTCTACTTCATTGATACCACCCGCGCGAGCCGCTTTTTTCACCATTTCCTATCTTGCATATCTCACCCTTGACCATTTCCGATGAAACGGCTGTCATTTCTTTTTGCTCTTTTCATTTGTCCATATACAACCGCCTTGTACATTTTCCCGACTCTGGCCTCCTTCTCTTGTCCTTACTGCCTTCGCTTTCTTTTCATTTCCTCCTATCTCACCTCACTCCGCCTCCCAATGGGATACCTCTTGATCCAAGCCGGTCTACCTCACTCTTTCATGTATTATTTGTTGTCCATCAGACCGGCTGGGCTCCGGTCTTTGAATTGTGTAATATAGCATCCTGGCCTCTGGCCTCTACATACAGACACCTACCTGTCCTGCATAATAGCGTTGTCCATCAAGTGCATCAATCGAACTTCCTCACCCTAGAAACTACGAGTCATTTTGCTGTCCGTACTAGATCAAAACTCGAGTCAAGGTTCTATACTGATGCCCAATCTTCCTCGTCGAAGCTGCCGACCCGGCAATGACTGTTCGCCCCCTCCCGTCGGCCCCCAGCGGGGCCAAAATCACCCTACCACTATATCGGACCTTGGAGAATCCAGATCCATGGTCACCGTGGTATATGCCAAATGTCTTAGAAAAGGCTCTACAGATTAGCCAATGCCCAAGGAATCAACGTTTAAAGACATTCCAATTTGCAAACATCCAACCCTGGGGCTATTGCGATGCAAGTAAGCACATGGTTGAGCAAGCATGGTGTTTCTCACTGGATTGTCTATGGAAGCTCAGCCAGCCGTCAGATTAAGCAATTGTAATGTAGGCAGGGTGCGGGGTCTGGCAAATGGTGCCAGCCTCGGGCTGAATGCAAGAGTGGCAGCACCGATGAGCCTCCGTCTCGACCCCGTTGGTGGTTGTTCTTCAAAGGCGAATGGTAGAAGGCTACGTGTTGCTCTGAGTCAGATCCTCGCTGGTCGTCGCTCGAGTGTTGCATTGCCGATTATCCATTGCATATGTCCTATCCAGCCACATTGGGCTTACAGCTACTATATGAAGTGTAGATCGGTCGTTATGCAGGCCAGCGTAATGTACTCCGCCCAACCATCGCCTATAAAATTGAGTGAATGCCTCTGAAGGGCTTGGATCATCTCGCATTGGTCAAGGGAAATCACCGAGATACTCATTCCCCGTTTTACAAGCGACAAACTTGACTGTCCACAATGGCAATAGATCCTACCGTCCCTCCGCTGCTGGATAGATCTTCCGCGGAACCGCTTGTGATCGTGCAGCAAACAATAGGATACTTGGAGAACCACAAGGGTAAGAGCTCAAGCCTCTATTCCTGTCACGTTAGAAGGAAGAGACTGCTGACATTCTATAGTAGCCAGTTTCTTGCTCTTGGTTGGTTTGTACATCTTCTCGGGCAGAGCCGGAACCCCTCTGACAGCAAAGCCCGCCACGATGGGCGTCTCTTTCGATTTGGCTCTCGTCATCGTTTTAGGGATCATCACTGTCCATCAGTGCAAGTATTTCTCATGGCAAGTGCGCTTCGCGCAGCTGCAATGGAGATCTTTGACCACCGCATTTGAAGGAGCCCTGGGCGGGACCACGGCCACCTCAGCATTATTTGTCATGGCGATCTCGCCTCTTCCATTTACTACCATCCTCGTCGGCCTGATGATAGCGTGGCAATACGTTCTTGTCAATTATTACCAGATGATCAGAGCAACGACTGCCACTGGAGATGAAGTGTATTACGAAGCAAAGCTGGCATACAAAACCGCTTCCGACCATGCGGCCATTGTGACTGAGACCACCAAATCCATCCTGCCTATTATCAAGGCGATCACTGACGACCAAGAAGAATACTTCGATCACATTCTGAACCTTCCGCTTCCCAGCATCGCGACCTTCCACGGCAATCTCAAACATATCAATGAGATCGCCTCCGTGCTAGCAGGTCCGAACTTGGACATGGTCGAACTAATCAAGGAGGGAGGTAGAGCACATGAGAAGACCAAGTGGCGAGTGGAAAAAGCCAAGCTTCTAGCCAAGCACGGAGAAAAAGCGGAGGCAGAAGCTATGCTGCACCAGGCCAATGAGGATTTGGAGGCCATTCGCCACCTCGAGACCAAGCTTTCTGCTGTATTATCGAAGGTTCGATTGCTTGATGCGAAGTTCACCTTCGAAAACACAGTTGAGGTCCACAAGCAGATGCTTCGGGAGTTTCGAAAATATTCAGAAGGGATCTTCGCTGACTCCCCGGCTCCTGCAGCTGCTCCAGCTCCATTGGCGTCTCAGATGGAACCACCCGTTCCCCAGCCTGAGCCCACGGAGCCCCCACAGCCAGTCTTGCCAAACAGCTTGGTAAGTACATTAATGTTTCATTGAAGATTATTCGACATGCTCATTGCTGGTCTCTTTCTGTGCTCTGTAGACTTTGACGAACCCTATCGCGCTGGCCGGTAGCCTTTCGGGCGCTGCAGAGACTATCGACGATGTGGCATTCGAGCTTTCATTGCCGTTCCCGGTGAAGATCTATGGACATGAGAGCTCGGTCCTATCCATCAATGATAATGGCATGATCTGTTTGGACCATGGTCCTGATGATGTACAAAATCGGAGATTAGGCACGCAGCTCCCTGCTCTGAACGGAATCCCACCATACACCCTCTTCCCTCTCTGGGAAGATCTCATGATCAAGAAGGGCAAGCCACATGGGATCTATTACGAGATTGAAGGGGCAGAGCCAAACCGGAAAATCACCATTGAGTACTATGTTACCCGCTTTCAGGAAGAAAATCTGTACTTCCATTTCCTGGTCATTCTCGAAGAAGCACGCCCTAGTGTTGTCACGTTCAAGTATTTTGATGTGAACGACAAGGGAAAGCTCGGCACCGTCGGGGTCCAGGGATCACATGGTAAGTACTAGGAATTATTCATTTTTTGTGCCAGGGGATTGGGGATTGACCCTTTCTAGATTTTATCATGTTCTCTTTCAACGAAGAGAAGGTGCTGCCCGGCCTTCAATTGGTCTTCGATACGTCCCCCGGAGTCAATAGTCTGGAAAAGTCCAATTTCCAGCTACCCCGTCAGCGATAGATTGACTTCGGCTTTGGACCAATGCTTTGTCGCGCTTAGCGGAGCAACTCGAGTTGGTTCCTTCGTGTACACCACCTGGTTATGGTTTCTGCGAGATTTTCCTGCCTTTGCTTCTTCTACCTCAAACATAACCTATAGGTTTTGTCAAATTGATAAAGGGCACCCGGTATCTGAATCAATAAAGCTGTGCGTGATGGTTCCATCATGAAAAATGAATCATAACTCTTCTCATCGTTAACCTGCCCCCAGGGGGCCAGTCAATTTTTGATTAACAATAATTCAGCGCTGCTTACGAATGGTTACTTCACGTGCTATAATAAACAATTAGTCGCTGGTATGAAGTATTTCTACTAAGATATTCCTAGCATTAAAGCCTAGATCAGGCTGAACTTCCTTTACACCTCTAAACTTTCAATTGATTTCCATTGAGCAGGACCGTTACCTTTTTGGCCCTCAGCGTGTCTCGGCGTCACACTCCTGGTAGCACTATGGTTTCCCATGTCGCGATTGCTGGAGCGACCGGCAATCTGGGCTTCCCTATCCTCAATGCCATTCTCGAGGCAGGATGCAGAGTGACAGTCTTGCCGCGGATCGGAGGAAACTCCTCCGAATTGAAACCACACCCAAACCTCACCATCAAAGAAGCCGACTTTCTTTTCACCAGCTCTCTTACTCTTGCACTTGATGGGGTCGAGGTGGTTGTCCCTTGCTTAGCGACACTAGCCACTGGTGCTCAGAATCCGCTCATCAACGCTGCGGTGGCTGCGGGCGTGACTCGATTCATCCTGGCGGAATTTGGAATGAATTCTACCAACCCGTACCGTATGGCGTTGCCGGTTTGTGAGCCGAAGGTAGCAACGTATAAATACCTTCTTGCTAGTTCAGAGGCTAGTCCACACTTTACCTTCACCGGAATTGCGAATGGTCTGTTCTTGGATTGGTGCTTGCAGGCTGGTATCATTCTTGATCTGAAGCACCGCTCAGCAACGTTGTATAATGGTGGAGATGTGCCTTTTACCACGACTACTCTGGCTGATGTTGCTCGAGGCGTGCTTGGTGTTATTGAGCATCTTCATGAGACTAAGAACCAAAAAGTTTACATCCAGTCGGCTGGAGTGACCCCAAATCAGCTGATAGGATATGCGAAAGAATACGATGGAGGAAATTGGACCACGATGGTGAAGAGCACAGAAATCTTGAGGCAGGAGAGTCTCCAAGAGCTTGCCAAAGGGCCTGCAGCCGATATTGAGCTAGCAATGCTCGGGTTTTGCATAGTTGCGTCTTGGAGTCCGGAATATAGCTGTGACTTCTCGTCGCATCTAGACAATGAGCTGCTGGGTATCAGAGGGCTGAATAAGAAACGACATGAAGAGGTTCGTTGGTAGATTATTGTAGGGATATTTTGAACAACTGGACTTTTGTTATTCCAATTTTATACAATAAGCGGTCCTGGAAATACACTCTCGAGACTGTTCTATGTGGTAGTAGTAAAGTTTCAAGCTTGGGAGCCCCGCCAGGATGAACATCTCAGAGCAGATAATCCTACTTCAGCACTGCAAATCCAAGGGTAGAATCGTCGGTGTTGTGATCAACATACTTCCCTTCCATGAATGCTGTTTATTTCTTAGCTAGCGCTTACGGAACGGGGGGGGGGGTAGGGGTGGCTCACCTTGCCCGACAAGCCAGAAAGGAATATCTCTCATGCCGACAATTGTACTTTGGCATCTCGATCCAGTGGAATTCAATTCGAGGCCATGGGGGACAATATCAAAGACTTTCCCTGGCTGGCTCTCCGTTTCGTTAGAGGCAGAAGGAAACTTGAAGCCGAGTTGTGGCGGGTTCTGGCAGCTGTAGTATCCCTTCAAGACCGTCACGCCATCCGCATTCGGTTCTTCGATTCCTTCCATTCCACTAGCATCAAAGAACTGCTGGGCGTCGTCGAAAGGCCTAGTAAAATCAGTCAAGGGCTGTTTGGGTACTAATCCAACTATTGGCTGGGAACATACGCAATAATCGTTGCAGTCCCGCTGTCGAGCGTGATCAGAACGTCGTTCTTGATAGCAGTTCCATTGACGGCCAGATCGCCATACAAGGCCCACTGAGAATCCAACGGGGCAACCGTCAAGTCACCCTCAAACTCAGAGTACTCCACGCCTCCATAGTATTGGGAGCCCGTGCCGTCCGCCCCAAGCGCCAAGCCGAAGCGGCACTCTTGGATAAGTGAAGAGGCGCAGAGCTTATTCCACCAACTGGTGACCGAGTCCCCGAGGCTGCTTTCCTGCCCGGCGAGCCCCATCAGTCCATCTTCGGGGAAAGGCAGCGCATTGGATGGCTGATACTGCGTGACAACGCCCAACTGCTGTTGAGGGGTTGTCAGGTCGGTTCCGACAAGAGTGACCGAGTCTTCGAAGACATTCCCGGAAAGCTGTCACAACTCGTGAATTAGCAATTTTCTGTAGCGCTGGATTTTGCGGTAGGAAAATGAACCTTTTCATAGCCGGAACCGTCCGGCTTTGTGGTTTCATATTGAATAGAGAACGTATGGTGCAAGTTCTTTGAATGCGGGCCTGGCTTGTAGTAGCGGCTACCGGGGTTAAAGATCAGATCGGAGGATCCTGTGTCGATCAAAATCGATGCATTTCGCGAGTTGCCGACAGTAAAGTGTCCGAACCAGAAGTTCTTCATGTGTCAAGCCTTTATTAGCCATGGTTCTTTCTGGGCTCCGAGCCGATCACTAGCTTTACCTGTGCCTCGAAGACAGAGCCGGCTGCTGGGCTGCTGCGCATGCGAAGAGAGTGTTCCCCGCCAAATGCGATCGCCCTCTCTGCAGAGGTACTCTGATAGGCTTTCCTTCGACCAGTGAAGTCAAAACAGCCAGGCCGTACAAGGCGGCCAGCATCAATGTAGTAGAAGAATACATGCCGATCTACACAGTCGAAACCAATTAACACCGTGGCATATTGAGACGCAGGAGGGGGCCAATTCATTAAATATCCCTGCGCGGACTATTCGAATGTGACCATCAAAGATGGGCGTGGGAAGCCATGTCTATCATTTACCTAGAGTTCTTTAGTTCAATGCTACCCCGTCGATCCCGTGCTGCCGCTAGACGCCACTTGTGACCCACAGCCTCGGAAGTCCAACGGAGAACCTTAGCTATTCCTGAGATCGGTACCTGGATCGTCTAGACGGGCTTTGACCTGCTTTACCAATCATCCTGAAACTGCCTATCGGTATGTGCATTATTACTTTCCGTTTAGCTTCAAGCCTCTCGACTTGTTTCGGAGCTCCAGCCTGATGTCACCCTCTGGATGATTCCCACGTGGCACGCGCAAATGAGACCTGCTCGTGATGGACACGCCGCACCCCCGGTTGATTGATGTAATGCGTGATACATCTTAAGTTTAAAAACCGGCCTTGAGCGATTTAAGCAATTCCTAGCCAGGGCCCATATACGATTGGGGAAGTCTAGAGCCCTAATTGTCCCAATCATGGCTGAATTCACTGCTCGGGGCCAATTTGTTCCGATCGGCACAACCTCATTAGTCATGGGGTATCCTCACATCACGGAGGCAGTGCTCTTGCACTCCTAGGTTAATCATCAAATATCATCATCGACTGATGTCAGTAGTATCACGAGTATTTGAGAACTTTGAGAACGAATACAGTCCAAAATCCGGCGGTCCAGGTTTACGATAGATCGGGCAGGCAGGGATTGCCGCGGTCATCTCTCACAAAATAATCAGAGTCCGAGTCTCTAATGTCACGGGCCAGGGCCCGATGTTGATCACGTAGGACACGTGACCTTGGCATACTAATGGCGGAGGACTGGTGTATTGAACTCCTTTCCTTAAGTTTATTGAACACAGTTCGTGGCCTAGTATAGATTGAATCAAGTCTTACTTTAGCCCTTCACATCTAAATAGAGATGGGAAATCAATTAACTGGGCATTCTTTATAGAGGCGGCTCAACCAAGGCTGATCCTCGCGGTTTCAGTGGCCGGAGGTGTAGTAAGAAAAGACTCCCCAAAGTCATGGGACTCTCCTCCTCAGGCGCATGCATAATTATTTTAGCAAGTAATAAAACTCATCTTCAGAATGCAAACACGGATATTCCCATACATCACGACAAATAAATGCGCAAACACCCGGTGCGGATAGACCGAACTGAAGGTGGCTGATGTCGGAGCGTCAGGAGGGAGGGGTAATGTACGGGATGTGGATGAAATATATATAACTTTGAACATTCTAAAATGACAGGCACCGGCTATTTATACAGTGGATTCCTTATATAAGAAAAGTTGGGAGCATTCGTCTAGAGACAAACGAGCAGTAATACGGCAGTAACGGCACCGCGTGTTCCAACACAGGGCTGCAAGTCGTAGCCCGTCGTAGCCAGTCGTGTTCTGGTGTACACAAGACTGATTTTCAGCGACGTTTGAAGTTGAATTATACTCCGAACACCACAACATCTGTCAGAATCACAGGTGGACTATGGGAGGATCAAGAAAAGTTGTCGATCGGGGAGACCTAGTACATCTCGCGTATCTAGAATCCTTGCCTCCCTTTCCTCTATCTCAAACTTTAGATATCCTCAATACATTGCTTCAGCTCCGACCCGAGGACACGTTTCCTTTCCTTTTTCTTGACCGATGTTCAACTATTAGAAATATGTCTGCCATTGTCTGGGGCTCCTTGCGTGACTCATCTGTAAATCGGGATCTGATGATCTCTCTCCTGCACATTCTACACCAGAATTGGCATCATTCTGCTCTTTCTTTTCCTCTGGCCGGGGCTCTAATTCAGGCTCAATCAAGGAACTCGGCCAGCCATCCCTTATCCCACGTAGGAATTCCAAATGACATGTCATCACAAACGCACCGTTAAGACATTGCTTCTCGATCGGTTTTCCAGGCAGCCTTATTCTGCCGGAAATCTACAGTACCTATTCCACCTATCCTTTAGTGTGGTTCAACGAAATCTGGATTGGAGATATCTAACATCCACTAGCATTTTCCACGGGTACCCCTTATCCATCGACCCCTATCCATCGACCCCTTCTCTTAGCCGACCGCCGGACATTACATTACCGAATGTGATCTTCCACTTAGAACGTTCCTTGAATAGACCGGTAGTTCTCGCGATCCAACAATTACAACACTTAGCCCTAGCTCTGTTCTTCCATATTACTCTTAAATATTCCCCATACCTCAAATCATCAGGGCTATCCATATCTCGATCCAAATGTCCAATATAGAGTCAGGAGTAAGTCGCCGACTTATATTATAGACCGAGGTTATCCATGAGAAAATCCATTGCTCCATATAACCGCTCGCGGACAGAAGGAATCTTGTCCCAATGCAGAAGGAATGCCGCACCTAAGCCTAATTCATAGCCAAGTGCCGTGTAGCGCCGTGTAAGTTTCCGGAGAAATCAACCGGGGTCGAGTTACCGTTGGGGAATGTGGGGTGCAGATGCGGGGAATTCCGATCTCCACAGGTTCGTTGGAGCGCATCTGTGTCCACTTATTATTGAAGCAGGAACCTATGGGATTAGGTCCCGAGTGGCAAAAACTTAAATGTAGTCCGCAATCATTACCCAGTCCGGCTTATGTGCCTCGGTTCCCGGAATTATAGTGTCCTAAAGGATATTAGTGCCAAATTATGCAAATTCCGAGCACATGTTAATGCACTTGCATACTAACGGCGTCCTCGAACCAATCACTGTAGCACCGTTATCAGCCACTTGATGCTATACCCGAGGCTTCGATGTGGGGTGGAGAACCCAAGTACATGCGATATCGAGGCCCCGGTATGGGGACCCCAGAAAATCCCGAGCGAAAACGGCCATGACGCCTTCTTCTGGATGCTTGATTTGTAATTCTGTTCTGTCGGCAGGTATAAATCGAGAAATTTGCACTTCATCGAGTTGCTCCTGACACAAAATACTCTGTCAAGACCGTCATTGAGCCAAGATCTTCATAATGCGGCATCGAGCATCTTCCAGATCGTTATTGGCGATATGCCTTTCATTCTTATCCCTGGGTGTTGTGTCCGCCCATGATCCGCCCAGCAATCCGCCCAGCAATCCATATCCGGAAGGCAGTCTACCTGACCCTTCGAAGCCCCTGGAGGTCAACCTGGGTTACGCCGGCTACGTTGGAGTCAAAAACGCCACTTCCGGCCTGAATACTTGGCAGGGGTATGTGCGATCATTCTAAAAAGAGAGCTCGTTGTTCTCTTGGCGTAAACTAATTCGTTGCAAGGATACGCTATGCACAAGCACCGATTGGAGATATGCGATGGCAGGCCTCTGTGCCGCCTCGGACGGAGTTCAATGGTACATTTTTGGATGCGAGTACTTATGCACCGATGTGTCCCCAGGCGCCACCTCGTTTTCAGTAAGCCACATCCGTGTCCTCACTTGACCAAGCACGCTTAACCGATTTTGTGTTTAGGGTTCCGGATCCTGCATGGGCAGCAGTCAAGTCAGAGAGTGAAGACTGTCTCTTTGTGAACGTATGGGCGCCAGAAAATGCAACTGATCTGCCCGTTTTCGTTTGGATTCGTAAGTGGTCCAATTTGCAAATTTCTCGGACTTGAAGTAACACGTGCTACTTAGATGGCGGTGGATATGGCGTCGGAAATGCTGATTCAGATATGTCATGGATGGTTGATACGTCCCAGACCAAGTTTGTTGCGGTGGCGATGCAATACCGAGTATGCGGATCAAAGTCTATCCTCTTGATGAGAGTTACTGATGTTGACCTTTTTTCTAGCTTGGCGCATTCGGCTTCTTAGCGAGTGAAGATGTTCATCAACATGGAATCACCAATGCGGGTCTCTACGACCAGTACCTAGCACTGCAGTGGGTGCAAAAGTATATCGCATTGTTTGGGGGTAACCCAGATCGCGTTACTATTGGAGGCGAATCTGCTGGTAAGGATGATTGATCTTGATACAGGTCCATGCAAAGCTGACATGTCGATAGGAGGTGGCTCGGTCATGTTGCAAGCCATGGCTTACGGTGGCACCGTAGGCGACGAGCTTTTCGATGGTGTATGACTTTCTCTGCTTGCCTTGTTACTAGACACGAGACTGACAAAAACAATAGACATTTGCCGCCAGTCCTTACCTGCCTCAGCAACATCACTATAACGACCCTGTTCCAACTACTTACTACGAACAATTTGCCGCCGAGGCAGGTTGCCCCCACAGCAAGACTGAGAGCGTTTTCGACTGTCTGGTAGCGGCGGATACCAGCGCGCTTCAGAATGCGTCGTACACTGTAACGACCAATGGCAAATACGGACAGTGGCCATTCGTGCCTGTGACAGATGGAAAGTTTGTCCGGGAGCGACCGAGTGCACAGCTTTCTACCGGGCTAGTCAACGGGAATAGAGCATTAATTGGAGTAGGTGAATGGCCGGATCCAGAGTATGGATTTGACGTGCTGACAATATATAGAACAATGCCAACGAAGGCGTTCTCTTTACGCCCCAAAATGTGACCACGGAGGAGGATTTCATTGACTTTGCGAAATACTTAATGCCGTGGCTTAATGACCATCATATCCAACAAATCTTGGCTGAATATGCCCTGCCCGTCAGTGTACCTACTGCGGGATTCGCTACGAACGGCTTGAATGACAATGCTGATGCTGATTTCGTGAGCCCCTATGGTGTTGGACAACAACAGCGTGCCAATGTATGACTTCTGGTATCGATATATGAACATCTAAGATGTGCTTACTGACTTGAATAATAGAACCTCTATGCGGAAACTACTTTCGTGTGCCCCGCTTACTGGATCGCCGATGCATTCGGGCTGAAAAGTCAGAAAAGCTACAAGTATCAATTCTCTCTGGTGAACTCCTGCCATGGAGATGATCTGCGCATATACTTTGGCCCGACATCCGCTAGCAGTGTACCTGCCACCATGAGTCGAGCATTCCAAGACTCTTTCAGGTGTAAGTCTCTATAATCTGAAGTATGATAACCTAAGACCGAAACTAATGGCCGGAAAAGCATTCTTTGACAGTTTCATTGCGCACGGAACGCCTACGAACACTACCTCGTACAGCCCCAAAGCTCCTGCCAAGATCGCGGAGACCCTTGAAACGTGGCCATCATGGACGCCATTTGACCGAGTGCAAATGAACCTAAACCAGACAGGCGGCACTCCCACCAGACGTAAGGATCCCATGAGTTCATGCCAACAAATTATCAATACATACATGAACCCAGGCTTGGTTCCTGATTTCAGCATGGTGAATGGGTACACCTGGGAGGGAGGTCGAGGAAGAAGATGCGACTTTTGGAAGTCGATTGGGTCTGCTGTTCCTGAGTAATAGAAATAGATTCTAAGCGCGAATAGAGACAGAAATTAGCATATGACAGTCAAAGCCTTATAAGCACTGAAAAGGAGCCAGGGAACGCCGGCCAGTGTAGAGAGCAAGGAAGAAGAGGCGCCTTCCAGTCAAAGTTCAAGTGGGGAACCTGAAGCGAAGAATAGCTGATAAAAGCGGCGCGTTAATGCTGCCCCACTTGTGGAGATTTTTCCAAAGCTTCCATTAAGCACCGCGATCAACTTCACATTTCTCTCGCCAGACATATTCTGCTCTTCGAGAGAGAGTAGCCCTCACAATGTCCAACCCGCGACAGGCTTCATCAGCCTCACAAACGCCACACCTCTCCCCCGCCGAACTCTCCTACCTGTACACCTCGTTATCGCTCCCCAAAGGCCCAATCCGCCCCGATGGCCGCTCGCCTACACAATTCCGTCCTTTGACCGCAGAAACCGACATTCTCCCTGGAACCAATGGTAGCGCGCGTATTGGTTTCGCAGATGGCACCCAGGCCATCGTCGGCGTCAAGGCTGAGGTTGAGAAGACCGTTCTTGCATCCGATATTCTGCAGCAGGATGTCGAGAATGACCTCCAAGCCCCAAGCGACCGGCGCGACGGAGCGGAGTCTACCCCATCTGCCGCGGCAGGGGGCCACGGCTCATGGGTGCAGATGTCCATTGAGATTCCTGGGTTCCGAGACGACGATGCGCTGCCAGTGTTCTTGTCGGAGATGATGCGCGAGTCGCTCGTCGGTTCGGTGACCGATGCAGGGAAGGGCAGGGACACCGAGATGGCCGGTGGGCTGAAGGGAAGGCTGGTTATCAATAAAAGGTGGCATTGGCGTCTATACATCGACGTAAGTCTTATTTCTTCCCCCTCATCTGGCTTTCTCTCCGGCGCTCGGACTAATATCTGGCAGGTTCTCCTTCTCTCCCAACCACTTTCATATCCTCTTCCTCTCCTGTCATTGACGACCCACCTTGCCCTTCTATCGACCAAGCTCCCCAAGCTCAAATCGCAGGGCGAAGAGGATCCTTTCTTCGACGACGATTGGGGCGTCGCAGAGCACCTCTACCCGCGCCCTTCACCCTCAGCCTCTGCGACGTCCTCACAGATCCGGCCGCCGGTGACTCTCCTTGTTATCTCTGTGGGGGACAACGTCATCTTCGACCCCAACCGGGAAGAAATCTCCGTTGCGGACGCTGTCCTAGCGATCTCGATCACACGCAATAGCGAGGGACAAGGCTTGAAGCTTTTGTCTATTCGCACCATCGATCCCCCCTCCCGGCTGACGCAGCCCGGGGTGCCGAACTCAGAGAATCTAAGTACCATGGCTGCTACTGGAAACTCTGACAACGCGGCCGCTGCAAATCCGTCGGCTGGCCAAGAAGAGGTGCCGGGCGTCTGGAGACCTAGGCGAGGTGGAATCAAACGCAGTGTCATTACCGAGCTTACTCGCACAGTCTTGAAGAAGGGCGGAGTGGGTGAGGAGGTCCTTGAGGGCCTGGAGGGTGTTGAGGTCTAGCAGGTTTTCCCGTCTAGTTTGATAGAGATGGTGCATGATACCAATGTTTGCAAGTGCCAAAAAAAATAATGAGAGGCGATTCATGATTCATGATCTACGGTACATTCGATAAGGTACATTGGTACGTTCGACTCTGGTTCTGCGGGAATTGGGGCCGGGGGAGGGAATGTAGTTTTACAAATTGTACAACCCGGACTCTTCTAAGCCTTGTCCATGTTAGCTGACCGGGGAGGATAAGACGGCTTCAAGGCCTCGATGCAAAAGTCCGAATATATCGCCAATACCCCAGGTCTGATATGTATGGCCTGGTATGCATCTGGACCTGTCTATATCAGGGAGATGATTACCAGATCCCGAGCCACTTCTTGACCGGCCTCCTCCTCCCTTCGAAATCCACGTACTCTCCATCGGCCTTTTGCTCTGCATCTGCTGCAATTGGCGACTGAGGATCCGCGACAGCCTTCTCCTTCTCCTTCTCATTAGGCTCCTCCAGACCGTGCGCAACACGGAATTGTCTGCGCTTCTCCGCATCCTCCACCCGACGGTGACGCTGCTCGCGCACCAGCATGGAATTGTGCTGCACATGCATGCGGTAGACGTTCAATGCCTGCGAGATAGTGTCGAAGGGGGCCGTCAACAGACCCGACCAGGGCGGAAGAAGATGAGCGAAGGGCGACTTGGCCTTGAAGTCCGTGGTGAAGGTAAAGGTCGCGAGGGAAACGAGAACGCTCTGAAGAACATAACCATGTTAGCAGCTGCACGAGACGTTGGGCCTCCGCCATGAGGTGCTTTGTTTTTCTGGCTCCCCTTACCATCGCAATCCACACATGGATCCATTTGCTCGTAAGAAACTTATGCATCACGGTCCCCTCCGGCGGGAACATATTCGGGTACTGCTTCTTGTTCTGCGCTTCGCGCTCTTCCGCTGTCAGGCGCGGGCCATAATTGACTGGTTGGCTGGAGCTGGTCACACGGGCTGGGTCCACGATCCGTTGGGGGTGCGAGGGGTGGGCGAAATTTGTCTGGTTTCTCGAGGACGCGGGGCTTCTCGGTGCCGCTGCTCTTCTTCCCACGGGCAATTGCGCTGGTAGCGGAGAAACTACGTTGAGCTGCATAGTGGGCCGATCCCGGAGCCTGAGCTTGGAGAACTCGAACAGTGCGGGCAGTTGGGTACCCTCGCGGGAGCAGGAACTGAGGGATTGAAATTGGCGGCATGGTGGCTCTGTTTTCCTTGAGCTTTGGCGGAACGGAACTTTTCTTGGAGATGTTGGTTTCCCATATCACGTGATATCATTCAACTTTTGCGTTATTGAAAGATGACTACGGTACCAAAGCACGAGGAAAGTCACAGAAAGTTGGCTGTTTAGAGGGCCATAGAATATTGCATCAATTTGATCGTATGGATAGCCATGGGATGGAAAGATAAGATCAAATCCAATGCTGGCAGATCTTCTCATGCTCCCGTGGTACTCTGTGTCGGTCTCATCAGCCCGAAGACCAGGAAACACAGACATATAGTTTATCAGGATCTGTCACTTCATTCCAAGCAATTCCATATTTGCTGACTCATATATCTCTGGAAACATTCGAAGTGGTTTCTCGTATTTGGACCTCCTAATGATCGAGGCTCTTCGTCTTATCATTCGCCGTCTTGCAGAGATATCAATTGCTGTACCGGGACCCCACTCCTTCGGTCAAATCAAGCAACCGATTCGCAGCATGTCGTTGGACGAAGTCAATCTTTCGGCCTACTAACATCAGAAAACATATAGAAGACATCAAGCACATCTCAGAGGCACCCAAGTCCACCGATTGAACGATCGAAGTTGATTCGCCAATCCAGAGGAACCCGGATGCCGATGGCATGGTCAATATGCATCCCATTCGAGACGAGTCACCCATCAGACGAGGAAAACTACTCCAACAGCGCACAATTCTTGATCGAAGATGTGTTGATATACTAATAGCAACCAGTACTCCTAGTAATGCTCGTTGCATGAATTTGTTTCCACTCAGTCTTTTGGCCATTATTAGTACGAGTACGTATGCACTCAGCAGTTCTGTGACCAATAGACTAAAGACCAACCCAAGTCTCAAATTGAACCCGGCTAAATCAGACAGTTGGTGGTCCTGTCTGCGGTTCAACCTAAAAAGGGATATCACAAGGCGGTCAATAAGCGGCAGATACAAGCTCGACTTGTCCTTGCATTTTCGAACTGCGGGTCCCTGGTCCGCATTGCTGGCTGGATTTTATAGACTATATTTCTATGCCAGCTGGGAGCTCGAATACTTCTAGCCTCTAGCGATAGATAGCTGATCAAGCTGGGGTAGAAAGTGGTTGACGAAGCAAGATTTCTTGGACCCGATCGAATAATTGCTTTCGGGTTGAAGGGGTACGGACACATACATAGCAGGTCCCACAGCTTTAGCTCTGGGGTCCACAATGGGCCGGGAAATATGTCATTGGCGAATGAAATTGAGCGCATTTCGAAGTCCGGCCAAGGCCAGTCTCCCTAGACAACAGGAGCATTGATCAGGATGTTGGGTCTTCCAAGCTCCAGAACGGCCACTCAGAATATTGAAGTGAAGCAATGCACAGTAGCAAGGCCGCGGTTCGGTTCACCTAGCAGAGGAGGCGAACGAATAAAAAGGGACCGGGCCGGCTCTAACGATGATGATGTATGAGATCATCGGGGTCAGCCGGCATGGGCAAAGCATCCCAAAAAAGAAAAAAAAAAGGTTTTAAAAAGAAAAGGGAAAGTCAACGAAGCGCCCCGGCAACACGGCAGGAGCAAAGAATAAAGCAGGGCAGAAGGGAAAGAGCCAGAACCCGCCGAAAGCAAACCCGGTTACTC
Source organism: Penicillium chermesinum (assembly GCF_028974085.1). Taxonomy (NCBI): domain Eukaryota; kingdom Fungi; phylum Ascomycota; class Eurotiomycetes; order Eurotiales; family Aspergillaceae; genus Penicillium; species Penicillium chermesinum. The sequence continues at coordinate 2,835,513 of NW_026695315.1, forward strand.
CCGGTGGTTTAATAGGAGGGCGCTGATTGGCGGACAGAGCAGGGGGCTCAGATCACGGGGCCCCGAAAAGGCCGCGTCAAAAATCTTGCTTCTTCCCAACCTGGCTTCATCTCTTCTGTACAGTCTCTCTGCCTAATTTCCCTAATCGTTTCAATTCACTTCATACACAATGGCCAAGGACGCTTCTTTCGCTCCCGGTAAGCTACATTTCCTTAAGCCCCTTCCCCTTTAGCAGTACGCTTCAGAATAGCACGGGGGCAAACAAGAGATTCGCCATGCGCACGAGGAAGGACCAGCGAAGGGAAAGGGTAGAGCGAACAGCGCTTCGTGATTGCCAATGCCAACAACCACTGGCTTCAACTCACCAAGCAGTCCTAAGGTGGCCGCGCGCTCTTACCACCACTTTGCCTTCGTTCTTCTCGCGCGTCTGCTTCATCAGTTGCTCCGCAGCAGCGAGACCCGTCCATTCTAAGCTCGGCTCTCCTTGCACCATGACGAACCCCGTCATTCTTCCTCTTTACCGGATCATTGATCGCGTTGCGGGAGGGATGCGCACGAGAGGAAGATGAAGGCCGGGGTCGAATTGGCTGCAGAGGATGCCGCTGCAACCACACAGGAACCACCCAAGAAGCCTGTTTCTAACACAACTTCTGCAGGTGACGCCGCCAAGGGTGCCAAGCTCTTCCAGGTGAGTAGCAACATTGGCTCTATATCAATGTACCCTTTCCCCATTCTGGACTTTCGCTGACCCTTCTCCCAGACCCGTTGCGCTCAGTGCCACACTGTCGAGGCTGACGGTGCCAACAAGGTCGGCCCCAAGCTTCACGGTCTCTTCGGCCGTAAGACCGGTGAGGTCGAGGGCTACTCCTACACCGACGCCAACAAGCAGGCTGGTGTCACTTGGAACGAGGACACTCTGGTGAGTACTACCGGCGCCAAAGTTCTACAGCAGCCATCTAATCACTCTTCCCGCGTTACAGTTCAAGTACCTCGAGAACCCCAAGAAGTTCATTCCCGGTACCAAGATGGCCTTCGGTGGTCTCAAGAAGGGCAAGGAGCGCAACGACCTGATCACGTAAGTCTACGCCACGCCGCGCGATCTCTCCGGCCGAGCAGATACTGACGTACCCCCGCCACAGCTTCCTCAAGGAAAACACCGCATAAAAGACGACATGATGTTTCTTCACGGCTCTTTCGATTTCATTCACAACCCCGTCCTGCGGCGCCGATAGACGTCCGAAATTAGCCGGGGCCGTGGGCTGATTTTCCGGGCATCCACGGGACCGGGCATGTAATTTTATCTCAGTTTATCCATGGTTGACCCACAATAGATGTGATCTCTCCCTCCTCTCTTTTTCTTTTCATTCCTCGAATTCGCCGATCTACAATCGGCGCCGTATTTCTGTAGCCTTCTGCAGGGTCAGGGAAGGGGGTGGCCAATTAGGTCGAGGAATCCCGCCCCATCCCTGCTGTATCAGATGGGGTGCGTGTACGTCCAATGATTGGTACAGAGCGTGCCCAAGGTGTGCCTGACCGACTCGATTCCCCGGCAAGTACTCGACAGGTCTCGATGCCCGCCTATCATGCGCCCCCAGGAACTTCCAAGGTACTTGTGGACTACATCTGCAGCCTGTGCATCCTGAACCCCCCCGCAAGGTTTCGGGTAATTGGTCCAGCCACCCCCTTCACCATGAGTTCCCTCTTCTCCCGCATTGCTGCTCGAGGCGTTCTTCCTCAACCCTCTGCAAGATCAAGGCTTTATTTCCGTGGTGGTTCCTGTTGTCTACAATCTGTCCCATAACATCCCCCTGTCTCTCCGCAGTCCCTACGCTTCCAATACATCAATATTATTTATATAAAACCTCTCCTCCTGGCCGGCGCATCGCATCCTGTCGCATCTGTCGCATCTGCCGCGGGGTCCGATTGTCACATTGTCGGACGGCGCCATTGCCCCAACATCTCTCCGTATCCCACAAGTCCTGCTCAGCGCATGAGACACAAGCTCCGGCGCTTCGACTAACCGCTTTCCTTTTCAGCCTTGTGCCCCAGTAAATTCGATCGCAGGACGCTTTGCGCTGCGTCCCGGCGACCTTTTCTAGCCTGCAGCGCCAAATCCGGCAATCGCCGTCCCCAATGTTGGACGAGCTAGACGACGTCTTTGACGACCATCCGTCGTTGGATGCGTCACTTGAAGACTTTGAGAATAACAGCAATGCGCATCGATTCCCGCTGTTTGGGATGCCTTCGCAGCACTCCGGCTTTCGATCCGAAGACTCAGACGAGGAGATCTCGGACCCTGCAAATGACCGTTGGTCCCCGCCCACGTTGCGCGGCCATGATTTCGTGCAGGGCAGTGGCTGGTACCGAGGCCAGCCATATACTAGGCCCACCGATCTCCAGGGGCAGCGGCTAGAGTTGAAGCCGACGGCCGGGCTGCAGAACATGTCCCCTTCATTGTCGCGTGAACCAAGCCCGCAATACGAAGATGCATTGGAGGACCCCACAAAGACCAAAGCAAACGAACACGCTGACCTGGCTGATGCCACTGCTGCCGCCAACGTCCCACTTCCTTTGGAGTCCCCCACTCCACAAAGTGGACGCTCCCCTAGCCCCGTGGCGCAACGGAAACAAGGAAGCGAAATGGCCAAAGCCCCTCAAGCCGATGAGATGGGCTTCCGGACGGAGAACCTAAGTAACTGTAGGCACTCTCTGATCTTCCCCCGTTGAGTTGGCTTGCCTTCTCAAAGTTGTATATATGGTATCGCTGACGCTTATATCAAGATATCCGGTTCGCCGTGAGAGCGGAAGTCCAACATCGCGAACCCATCGCCGCTATCACTAATTATCTACGTACTAAGTTCGATCGAATCACCAGCTCCAAATCCAATACGACCTTGTCGATCGTGGTTCTCCTCCTCTCCTTTGCTTTCATGAGAGCTTTGCTCTGCCCGGCCTCCCCAAGCAATCCCTGATCTGGTAAAGCTCTCTGGATTCGCCCGTTCCTTTGAGCCTTTGATCTATTATTCAGAGAATGGGGTTCAGCAGATCGGCACTCTCCAAGAGACCGGTGTGGCGGTCTGGGACCTGAGCGAGTCGGTTCGCGGTACCAACATGACCAGCGCTCCGATTATCGTGGCTCAGCTGGATGAGCTCTCAGACTCTTTGAAGTCGCTGTCTCTCGAGCTGACCCGATTCTTTGCCAATGTCGACTCAGATATCGACTCTATTTTGATCGTAATGGACTGGGCCAAGCGAGAGCTGGAGACCCTCTCCGCCCAGCCACCCAGCACTGTGCCCACGGTGATCTTCGACAATGTACACAATATGTTGTCAAGGGTTGGCGCTCTTGAACGCACCACCGAGGTCGCGGATGGTGGGGTCGCTGGCACGACCACGACGCCGCTCGGCCATCTCGTCATGGCTGTCTTCGGGCAGACGTCTGCGCAACGCACCCGCGCCACGATAACGAGAACGTTCACAGAATTCCTCTCGGTTTTAGAAGAATCAATTAACAGCGAACTCACCCATTCAACAGCGCTGTTCGCGCTCTTCGAATCTATCGACCGTCAATTCCTCAACCTTCAGCGCACAGTAGTCCGCGAATCAGACGCCCAGGAACGCGAAGAAGGCGAGATGCTCAGCTCCCTCTGGACCAGAGTCCTAGGCCCCGACGCCGTCGCCGTGCGCAAGTATGACAAGAACAAGCGTCTCCTCGCAAACGTACGCAGCCGCACTGTCGCGAACAAGCATCTTCTTGTGGACCACCGAGGCCGCCTGTTGACACTGAAGGTGAACCTGGAGACGCTGCGACGGAAGCTTGTCAGTCCACTGGTCCGACGGAATGACTCGGTCAGTTTCGTCGGAGTGGAGGGCGGTGCCGCGGCTGCTGCCAGCTCCGGGGCTGCAGGGCGCATGCTTGGGCCCGTTGAAGCGGTGATTGACGGCCAGATCCGTGGTCTAGAAGGCACGTATGACTACCTGAGGACAGTGCGCGAGCGCCAGAAGGCGAAACTGATGGAGATGGTCTATGGGGCTGGCAGGAGGCCATCGTACTCTGTCCTCACGGGCTCAGACCGTGAGGACGAGGGGGCGGCTTTGGACGGTGTTTAGTATACATACTGAGTCAGGGGTGGATTTCCTTTCATCCTGTCTTTTTGGGGTTGCATGGTTATTTGCCCTTTTTTTCCTCCCTGTCTCCCCTCTATCAACCACCTCTCTTGGCCCTCGATCAACCTGCCTTTATCCTCCTCCCCCCCCCTCCCCTTCTCTGTCTATGTTACTTTTGCTGCATTGGGACCTGGTGTCGCCTATGAGTCACGGCGTTTTGAGGCTATGATTTTGGATTGCATTTCATTTCTGTGTTTTTGATTCTTGATATTTTTTTTGGCCTTTGGTTATGGGTACCTTTTCCAAACCCTGGCGTTCCCCGTTCTTGGACTCTGCTGATCTGGTCTGCCTCCTTCGGCGTATATTCATCTACCCGGCGAATCAGGAGAACGAAAGGCGAGTGTGCGCAGGACAAAAGGGATAGACACACGGCGGCAAACTAGTTCATTGATTTCCTCTTCTTTTTCTCTTTGTTCTCCTCGATCTTCCGTCCCTTGATGCAAGTACTTTTGGCCGCTGGCTGCTTTCGAACGCTTTTGAGCTTTCCTGGCTCGGTCAGAGGCTTGTGGATTTGCATGCATTTCCGTATATTTATTGATTCCGATCTATACTCCCGCAGAGAAATTCACTCTTCGCAATTTTCGAACGCTGCCTGGACTAGTAATGAATTGGTAATAGAAGAGTAGGCCTAGCAAGCTAGTCCGTTCCAGGTTCAATCCGGTAAATGGACGGGCAATCCTTGGGCTCAGACTGATTTGCATTGGAGCGATTCAAAATTGCGCTGGAATATGGGCCAACCCTGCTGTACCAAGCTTTCTATGAGTTAGATACAATTTCTGGTTAGTAGCTCAATCTAATCTTGTCCGTTTTCCAGTCTAATGCCTATCAGTGCTTCTTATAGACCTTCATAAAGTCTATGTGGATCAAGGTAGAGCATAGCGACGAGTAGGTTTTTATCGTCCCCCTGATCGATCTGCAGGTCGGCTGCCTACATGGTTTTGGAAATCTGAGTTGGGCGATGTCTGCATTGATGTCTCATCTCAATTTCCTGTGGGAGCTCCTGCCGCTGGATTTCAAATGCAATGCTCACTTCATCAGCAAAACTCTCCCGTACCCCCCTAAAATTGGGTATAAACATCTCAAGTCTGCCCTAGGGTTTCCTCCGGTCTCAAACCCTCTTTTCAACTGCAATAAAAATAGCAAAGAACGGCCTTGATTCCACACCTCATAAGGCCCCACATGAAGCTCAGCCTCCTTCTATCAACCTCATTGGTTGCTGAACTAACGAGCGCTGTCCCCTTAGTTGCGCCTGGAGACAGTATGCATTCATTGAAAGATTTCAACTTTTTGCGGACTTTTGCTAATTCTCCTAGGGCTAGATACTGTCAAATTTCTTTCACCACTCAATCAGCCACACGAGGTTTCCCTTGGTCATCACTCTAAGTATGATCGCCGTGGCCCTAACGAAGAATTCTATCACCCTCTCAACCACCCAGTCCACGGAAACCCTGGTGGTCCTCAACAACCTCCAACGCGAAAGCGCGCAGAAGCTACCGCTGCCGCCAAATACACTGTCGCCGCTCAAGAACCCGCAGCTCTCCAGTAGGCTACCAGGTGTTAAATGCCCAGGACAATTGGCAGAATTCTTAGAGAGCGAGGTACTTGTATCCTCATTGGAGTTTCTTGTAGGCTCTGTATCCATCATCCGGTCGGCCAGCCAGATGATAGGGTAACATGAAGCCCTGAGCTATGTACATTATAATAAGACAGTATAAGAAATGAAACCTTTACCTGATCTATTCCACACCCGCAAAACCCCTGGACGGGGGCCAATCAACCATGTTTTATGTACTAATTTCCTTTCCTGGAATCTAAAGCATCTCCAACACCTATTGTTTAGAAGATGACACCAGGTTTCATTTAAATCCACCGGGTTTCGTTTGCAGATTCCCCCTTTTGGATATTACAAACACGTTTACACCCAGTTCTAGAATGTGGCACCAAGGTCTAGCAAAATCCACCACGTTCAAATTTCAGGGGTTTTCCGCCAGATACTAGCAAAAAGATTTGCTGGCTCTGTGCTTTCTCTTCTTACAACTACTCAACTTTCATGGCTTCAACTTGTGGACTAAAATTGGAAAAGGCTTTCGAAAACAGAAATAAAGTACTACCCTGCTCCTACAAGTATCACTGCTGGTCCCTTTCGCTACGTGTATGTTTTATATCAGGTTCACTCTGGAGCTTTGGGGATCTACCTGGGGTTTAGTCTTGATTATCCTTATTTGCATTCGCTTAGCTTTGGGGCGTTGGCGTTGGCTCTAACTTGAGTGGGCGGTAACATCCTTGACAGAACGATTGTCCAAGGAGTCACGGTAACCTATTGCACATGCCGTTGAACGCACTGGGGCTAGGACATACATTCGGGATTACGATCGACTCATATTAGATAATTGGGAATCATTCGAGGTATCCGTGTATAGACTATGATATTCTTTCGCATGCTATGCAGCAATGCTTCCAAGGAAGTAGAGGTTCCGCCGGGGCAACCTGATTGACATAGCCGACCAACAAAGCGATGCTTTACTTTACGAAAAAAAAAAAGGCATACTCTGTCCAAGCGTGGGTCATGTGGCGCTGTTAACTGCCAGCGGGTTTTCCTGTATCCGGACCGGCTGAATTTCAGGTGACCCGGCTGGTCGACGCCCATATAGTCCCCGAGATACGAAAGGCCCGAAAGAAAAAACGAAGATAGAAGAGGAAAAGAAAACACTGTGTGCTCGTCGCTCATAAATCAAAAAAATCCATATGGTATCAAGAAGATATGTCTGCACCAGGCAGGTCGGAGAACAGGCTTGTTGAAGAAGGCTGGTCGCAACGATTGCTCAAAGGCGAATCAACGGGAGAGGCCCAGCTTTACTGGAGCGCCATGAACGAGGTTTTGGGCATCTCGTGTATTTTCTCGCTAAAGCCAGACGTCAGCAAAGTAAGGGAACATAACAGTGGTCGAAGCAACATACCCAATGGCGTTATAGGTGGCGGGGTCACCAGGTGTCATGCTCTGCTCCAACGCCTTAGCATTGCTCGGGCGACGAGGCGCGAAACCAAACTTTGCGCGCAATGAACTCTCTTTCTTGGCGGGCTTGCCTTCCTCTTCCTCCTCGTCTTGCGGTTCCTGGGCATTATACGGGTGGCCGCTCCCTGGGGCGGAGAGTTTACGGATTCGCTCCATGCGTTCTTCGTCCGTCAGGCCATCTGATGCACGGCCATTCGCATCTTGATCGATCTCATATCCAAGAGTCTTGTGGACCTTATCCTCGTCTAATAAACCTTTATCGATCTGTCAAACGGTGTAAGTTAGTGGCTGTCCATCCCCCGATGAGATATCTGTCTACGCACCGCTTTCCAAGCAGCAACGAGGACCATCATAGTGGCGGTTGTGGCGGTGGGGATTGTTCCTTGTCGAATATGCGAATGAGATCCTGGTTGGAGGGAGATTCAAAAGCCAAATCTTTGTTTGACGATCGTAGTGGGGGGAATGACGAGAGGCTTTATACTAGGGGGGCAAAACGCAGCCCATGTTGATACGCCTATACGGGCCGTGGCGGATCCTTTGGGAGAGGTTAAAAAATTATACAGTCTGACACTTGACTGCCAGAGTATCGCGGTCGCTATTTGGTTGCGCGCATGAGGTGTTTCCACACAGGGTGCCCCTAATACGTCAGGAGTGAAATGGCCCCTCTTTTCTTTGGGGCGTAAGATCGGCATCATCATGGGCAACGACCAATGGAGGCATCTGCGTGCGGCTGTGCCCTCCACTGCACTGAGCATAATAATCCTTGGCATGCTGCTTGCAGATTCTGAGTCGTCTTCCGAAATACGGTGGGCTGTTAGCGCCGGATCCCAAACTTGAAGCTGTTGAAGAAGCTTTCCAGGGGGTGGCTTGTTGGGGCTGCCGGACAGGGTCTTTTCTGGCATCCCAATTGCCCAGAAGGGCATTCCTGGCCATAGCCTCATGACGTCCCTGTCAAGAGGTCTGTTAATCCAACGTGCATATCAGATTGGGGGGCTATTTCCATATCGCAAATTCCCTGGGCATCGGCCCTCCACTACTCTACTCTATGCAATCTTTACTCAATTTGAACCTATTCCACACTAGTACGCAGTACGATAATCACGATTATTCGGACATCTCAAGAGGACGTAGATGAGCATATCTGCCAATAGCTCCAGCTAGCATCACTAGCCTGAGCATTGAAAAATCTGTGGCTGAATCCTTCCAGGCGGCAGTAATCCTGCTGCGTGGCTGAGCGAGGCCTTGAAACGCGAAACAAGCTGCATGCGTTGGCCAGTGCGATTCCTTCGTCTCCACGCAAGCTAATACGAGCCACTTTCTTGGGTAATTCGTTATGTAAATCATAGTGTGTGATGCGTTGGTACCTTGAATGAGGTGGCTTTGCATGCAGACTGCTCGTGTCAGACACAGCAGGCTGACTAGTGCCACAGATTCATGATACGAAACAAACGAAGGACACAAGAATAGTCCATAGTCATCTGCATTGGATCCATCCGCACCATCTGAAATGGCTACCTATGTTAGCTAGGTAAATCTGTTTCCTAGGGTCGACTCAGCCATTTTAGTCGAACAGCACCACGGCGCTGTTTTTCACAATGCTGGGACCCAGCACGGCGGCTAACTCAGCAATGATTCCCTTCAGAGACTGTGGCTGGTCCATTGGCATAGTTTCCCACCCAACGAGGTCCTACAGGATGTTAGCTCGGAATATCAATCCACTGTGCAGCGGTCAGGGCACGGCGCAGGGCTTACTATCATTTCCACAAACGTTCCTCTCACTAGCAAAAGCCAGTGGTCTAGGTCGAGGGCCTTGACTTCATCTAGTGTAAGCGTGCCTGGCATGTTTATTTCAAAGAGTGACAGGTCTTCCTCGTTCACATCAGGGTCGAGCGGGATGGGTTGCGAGTCCGAAGGTCCGGCACGGTCTCTCGAAAGAGAGACGTAAGAGCGTTTGTCTAGTTTTTCAGATAGCTCTCCTTCCAATGGATCCCACGTGTATGTTTCTGGGTCTGTTCAAAACATTTAGTCCTCTTGTCAGTGCTTTCCTGGCGGGTTTGAATCGGCCGCCCGTTGTGTTACTCACCAAGAATGTATTGTGGGCGGAAGTTCCCCTTGTACCGCATCTTTTGGCAGTTGTGAATATAGAATCCTGCGACATTCAGATCAGATCAAGGCTTAATATGATCACATGAAGCTAGAGATTCTACGAACCCATGTAATAAAAGGGGTAGCTATGTTCTAGCGAGAAAGCGATTTCTCGCAAAGCGCTTAGCTTGCCGAATTCCCACTCCTCGTAATCTGGATCGTAGCTGACGGTCTCGTTAGTATGTGAAACCTTCCAATGTTTGGTCGACTCACTAAAGATACACTGAGCTTACGCCATTAGGTACCAAATCTAGAACCGCAACTGCGATGAGCTTCCCGTCTAGCCGATAGCACTGGTGCCATGAACCGAGCTTCTTTTGGTTTTCATCTGCCTTGGAGCCTGGGGCAGGCGATCGCTTGATGCCCGAGCACAAAAACCCCTTGAAGTCCTTCATCTTCCACCGGGAAGGCTGGTCGCGGTGAATTTTGGTTTGATACTTGACAAAAACCTCATGTTTCATTTGCGAGGTCGAATCGCCCTCAAGATTGACCTCGAAGCGATGCGCGGGCTCCAGCGGACGGTTCGTGGCAGGGTCAATCGGACGCTTGAGATTCGAGTACTCGGCCTCATGCACGGCTGACTGGAGATCGAAGTTACATTTCCGATACCGCTTCTCTCTGTACAGACCGTCAGTTGATAGGAAATGCCGGCAGCCAACCAGCAGGGAACACACTCTCGAGTACGCGGACATAGCTGTGAGACCTTGCGCATATACTCCGGACCAAGGACAAACTTGTTCCAGCGATTGATCGCCCTGCGCTGATCGCGACGGGGGCGAAATTCAGCAACAGGCAGTCTGAGCGTATAATGAGGGCAGCATGACCGTGCTAGGTTCTGCTTGTAGTACAGAGTACCTGATCTGTATGATTATTAGCCATCATGGGATTGGAGAATATTTGCGCATCAGACGCCATACCTTCTCCAGCCTCGATCAATGAGCTCACCATAGTGCTCAGGCCTCACGGCGACGGAGCTGGTGTAGTATGACGCACCTGTACCATGACGTGTCAACTTGGCTTCGATCTATGGGCTCTGTGGCTTTCTCTCCGGAGGCGCCGGCGAGGCCCAATGAAAGAATTCCGAGTCGAATCCGGAACGAAAACAAAGAGGGGCAACTTACTTCCACCATTATCCGATTTGCAGTAACCGCAGTCGTTACTGCGTTGGTAGCCTAGTAGAGTAGCCGGTTAGCAGGGGAGGAGGGGAACTAGGGCTTTAGAGTAAACAGGGAAGGATCGCCTGCAGGAGGGATGGCAATCCCCCGCGGTATCGGCCCTGGCGAGCCGCAGGGCCAGTGGAAGCGCCACGGGGCTCTGAGAGCTTGTCTTAGTGGTGGAAGGACCAAGTGGGACGTACCTAACGGACGGAATAGCGACAGCTGTCGCGCGCGTTCGGCGTCAACCACATCCATTTAGTTACGTTTGGTTTTTCCCCCCTCCTTCGCGGGTTGGCTGTCCGGGTTGGTTGGCGGCACCGGCGGAAGTCAAAAAAAGCTGGAAAAAGATGCAGGACAAAGATCTAGTGGATCGTGGCAAAATTGAAAAGGAAAACGCGTGTACCCAAAGTCACGGTGGCCTAAGACGGGGTGGGACGAGACTCTAAATAGAGAGGAGGCGGGGAGGAAAAGGAAGAGGGATGGAAGCGGGGTTGGTATTACAGGTTGATAGGTACTGCAGTAATACCTGCTGTGTTTTATGCATCTGGAAATCCTGAGGCTCTACAACAGATTTACAGGGATCATGTACAAGGTCCAAGGCCCCGAGTTTCAAGCTTTTGCATTCCTGTAACGTGCCCAGCTGCCAGATCGGAGATCTGTAATCGAATCGCTCCAATTTCCCTGTTCTCGGTACCGAAGTTGAGGTACCCGAGGGTCTAGGGCATGGCCATGAGGCTGGTGGGCCAAGAAGGTGAGGGTCTCCAGTACGAAGGACAGGGCCAAGGGGGGGAAACTGTCCGTGGGAGTGGTCCCATTGCATGATCTGGTATTCATGGTAGTCCTGGGTACTCCGTACCTCTAAGGATGTAACGGAATAGTCTATTCCTGTATCTGCAGGGCCCGTCACATGACCCATGCAGCCTATAGGCCAGTACAGGCCATCTATAACCCGCATCAACCTCCCCAGAAAGGAGAGAACCCAGGGACAGTCCAAGTCGAGGTAGGAAAAAGAAAAGAGACTCTCCGCATTCCAGAACAGACTAGCTATAGCTAGTTTCTCTGCAACCCCCCCAATCCAGCACCCGCTAAGCCTAGTTACCCGCCAAAAGAAAACATGCTTCCTCCCCCAGATGCACAGTAGTTCCAAGGAGTTCCAATTGCATGCCAGAGGATCAAATAGAATGTCTCGCAGAAGACCCATCGGCCCTGCATGTAAAATGCACGGTACTGCGTTACCAAAATTAGTCAGTGGTACCTTTCCCGATCGCGCCGGACGGCGCCGCCGGTCTGCCCCTCCACTTCATCTTTTTTCTACACTTCACCTCCTCTCATCTTAACACTTCGACCATGCCTCTTTTCACTTTGCCTCATTCCAGGATCCCGTCCACCACGGGAATGAATGGGAAGACCTAATCTCCGCCTCCCCGTCCCTCTTCTCCCCGCATTGGGGAAAAAAATTTCCTCCGACCGCCGTCGCCGACAGAACCGCGGACCCTCCTCAAAGGCCTCTCTCCCTCTCTCTCCCTCCAGGCTCCTTGGGGGCTTGAGCTGTAAAGCTTCTCCTTTCTCTTTTCGACTCCCGATTTTCGACCCTTCTATCTATTCCGTCCGCTCTCCCACCCCCTCCTCTCCTCCAATACCCTTCTTTTTCTTCTCTGGTTGTTTTTCCCCCCCCCCTCTTCTACACTTCCGGAAACCCGTGGGAGGTGTGACCGAACCCCGAAGCGGCTTCCGACTACCCTATTGGGAAATTACCGTGCTTCACAATGGCGCAGGCCCCATCGATGGTGTCGCGCGTTGGCCGCACGAACCAACGTAAGTGTCGTCATGGTGGAAGAGCATGGGGCCAATTGGATCTACCCCTCGTGCCTTGCCCGCCTCCATGCATTCGATCTGCAACTGGAATGCTGACATGCACACGCCCATATAGGTTACGGTGCCATGGGCGAGCGCCTTGTGGCCGGTGTCGTCCCGCTCTCTGCTGACAAGACAAAAGTTCTCATGATTCAATCTGCCGGCCCCGGAGGATGGGTTCTGCCCAAGGGTGGTTGGGAACTCGATGAGGCCACGCCCCAGCAAGCTGCCTGCCGCGAAGCTTGGGAGGAGGCAGGTGTCATTTGCAGCATCAAAGCCGATCTGGGCCAGATCAAGGATACGCGCCCTCCTCCTTCAGTGACCCCCCAAGCTCCCAAGGCCTCTTATCACTTCTTTGAGGTGACTGTGGACCGCGAGGAGAGCAAGTGGCCTGAGAGTCATAAGCGCACTCGACGATGGGTGAGCTTTGCCGAAGCTGAAATTGCGCTGGCCAACCGGCCCGAGCTGCTTGAAGCTCTCCGCCGCAGCTCTATGAAGCGCTAGTCTCTTCTCATCCAGTACATATTGCTGTTTTCCCGATATCGATGGATTTTTCATACATTTCGCACAGGGTGATGGGCGCTGTTCCATGCCGTCTCCCTGATTATGACACGACACGACTTTCTCAAACCAAAAAAAAGAGGGCACCGGTGGGTTTTTTGCTTTCGCTGTTATCGACACCTTTACTTGCATCACATCCGTCAAATCCCACTCTGGTGAGTGAGACTGCTTGATGTGCCGCCATGTTCTTGCAGGTGCTTTTGCTCTGTTGCTGCAACGATTCTCTTCATAGACATTCCACCTTGTTCAGGATGGATTCTCAAGAACCTGGAGAATGCTCCTGACTATTCATGGTCACCGTTCTGGAAATACCGACTTCCGTTTCGTCGCATTATTTTACCCCCCATCCCACAAGTGACGAAACGCCAATGGGCCTCAGTTGATCTTTATGTGGTTGGAGATCCTGTACCTCAGTAATCGCTAGCACAATTCCAAACGAGAATCCTAGCTCTTATAACACAGATAGACTAAGCAGCTAAAGGTTCGTTTACTTGGAATTCATTTCTTGTTTGTAGTAAGAGCAATAAATACCAGAGAAGGGAAGTAGTCAATTGGGGAGGTCCCGATTAGGAAAAGCGGCAAAGTCGCTCCGAGCAAATCAGCAAAACCGCGCTTCAGCAAGCGGCCTACCCTCACCCACTTGTCAACGCCCTATCCCAGCTTCCCACCCCAGCTTGATCGATCCTAAGCCCTTCGATTTGATCTTCCTGAATGCACAAAAGATAAAATCACACTTCGGAACCGGGTGGCAGCGACCAACGCTGCCGCACAGCACAATATGGATTACGAGATGGATCTTGAGCCCACAGGCCCGCAAGTGACGGTCCGCGAGGTATGCCATCTACGACACGAAAAGGCCTTCTGGAAATGAGGCAATCTCCTTTCGAATAGCTCCTAACATGCAGCAGGTAGAGCCCTACCGTGTTGATTTCCGCCTGAGCTCCGTCGACACGGCCTTCGCCAACTCGCTCCGCCGCGCGATGCTCGCCGAAGTTCCCACCCTCGCCCTCGACCTGATTGAGATCGAAGCCAACACTTCCATCCTCCCAGACGAGATGCTCGCGCACCGTCTCGGCATGATTCCTCTCAATGCGAAGAACTGCGACCAGGACCTGGACTACACCCGTGACTGCGACTGCGATGATCACTGCGTGCGCTGCAGTGTCACGCTTCAGCTGCACGCTCGCTGTAGCTCCGGTATCATGTCTGTCTACGCGCGTGACCTGATTATTGTGGGCGAGCGTATGAACGACGTCATTGGTGACCCTGTCATCAAGGATCCAGAGGGGAAGGGACCTCTGATCTGTAAATTGCGCAAGGGCCAGGAGATCAAGTTGACGTGTCTCGCGAAGAAGGGGACTGCGAAGGAACACGCGAAGTGGGCGCCAACTGCTGCTGTGGGCTTCGAGTACGACCCGCACAATAACCTGCGCCACGTGGATTATTGGTTCGAGAAGGATGCTGCAAAGGAATGGTACGTACTCATGCCTTTTCTGCCAGGTTTTTTTTTTTCTGGTTGGGAAAGAAAAAGGATCCCTGGTCTAGCTTGAGGCTTGGTCTATTGTCCCATAAGCTAACATACACCTTGCTGTAAAAGGCCGATCTCAGAAAACGCTTCCTGGGAGCCCGCTGCAAATCCTGACCAACCCTTCGACTACGATGCCGAGCCCGACAACTTCTACCTGGATGTCGAGAGCATCGGTAACCTCGATCCAGACACGATCATCCAGCAAGGTATCATCGTCCTGCAGCGTAAACTAGCTACGACCATTACCGCTCTTTCTGGCGACGAAAATGGACAAGGCGTCGACGATGCCGGGATGCTGGATGCCGGGGAAGACAACTATGAGCCACCAGAGGGCATTGATGGCAATTTGACCTCGTACGGGAATGGGGCAGGCGCATGGGGAGCCAGTGCCCAGACTCCTTACGGAGCCACACCGTACGGACAAAGTGGCTACGGATTCTAAGGTAGAGCAGATGCAGGGTAACAAAAATAGGCTCGAGCATGCGGGTTGGAGTTTCTTCATTCGCTTTTTGTTTTTTGGCGGTTCGGTGGCGCATCTGGGAGTTCTATTTGTGTCGAAATTTGCCGCTTGCTACCTGACTTGATCACCTTCTGAGACCGGTTGTCCATACGCTAAATGAGAAAAAGAAAAGATCAAATTGAATATATCAAATCACTTACTCGTATACATCCTGTCACGAACGAGGCCTTCCCATGGCAAATTGATTGACAGTCCGGGTCTTATCAAGAACTGATCATCCAGCTGCCAGTCACCGTCAATCTTTTCTACTAAAGAGCGATTGGATCCTCCAGATCACTTCACGTTCGAAAGCCGTAGGCGACGGATCATCCTCTTGAAAGAGCATCAAGGAAGTTATGCATCCCTTCTCGCTCGTCGATATCTCATTTCCACCTTACATCCAACCGTCCATATCGAACACACGCATACACTCACAGACCCAACATTCTCCAACTCGGTCCACTGCACTTCACCCAAGCCCTCACCATGAGTAACGAAGTCAAAAGCGACCAAGCCACCAAGAAAACCGCGCAAACATGGTCCGCTGAGCAAGCCAAACCGAACCCGAAAGAGATACTCAGGCGACTGCCACACTCAGGCGAGAAAGCCCGCCTCCTCAAGGCCTTAGTTGAGGGCGACAGGATCACGAACCCAGGGCCTGCGTCTTCGGTCGAGAGCCTCTGCGCCGATTCTCATGACGAGGAGCAGCGGTCATCCAAACGCGCGGACTATCTGAAACTGATGGGGAAGGATCGGGATGCGCTTCTATTTAGGCGACAGGTCAAGCGCCAGGCACATTTGCGGTAGGCCTCGCTCTCACGTACTACTGTCTCTGGGTGGATTGCGAGGTAGAGTCCCAGGAGTTGGCATTGTTTTCAGATTCTAAGTATTGAAATTCGTCTCTACAAATGAGATCCCTTGATGTGGAAAGTACCGACTTACGGAACGGTTCACTGATTACTATGCCAGGAATGTGCTTTCATTGCTACTAGGCAATTCCGTCCGTCTAATAGACCCTATTGCGGGAATGGTTAGGTCTTTGGGTTCATTTCATGGGTTTGCTTCGCGTGGGGAAGAATGGCAAGGAACTTTTCCCTTTGACCTTCGCAGAATACTTTCTTGATTCTTTTAAGAATAAATTGGTCATCCTCTTGGGACTGAGGCATTTTCATGAATAGTGTACTCTGCACTATGTTTTCGAGTACGAGGTTCACTTGTTTTTTACTGGTCTATCACTGGCCGGGTGGAGTACATCGACAAATTGAACTAGTACTACGCAGAGATACCTCTGGATTATAGCTGAGCTGTACAAAGTGTAATTCTCTCCGCAGTATCCCATGCACATCTAATCCTGTACTTCCTTGCACAAGTGATCGAGTTTACTTTGGCTCCAATCTCACTTAGCAAGGTAAGGTTTTATTCAGGTGATATCAATATCGCAAGCCCTGCGTCATTCGACTCAAGATCTTCAGCCCACAGACCCGCTGTCACTCTCCAGCCAAGCTGCAAAGCTCTTCAAACTAGGATACAACGTCCGTGCAGCTGGGATATCTGCTCGAAATCCCGATTCACGGCACCAGCGGAACATGCTCGCATGATCTTTGACCCACCACAGATAGAGTGAACTCACATAGTCAAACGTCATCGGAGGATTACGGTTCTTCTTATCCTTGAAGACTTTTGCCATCTCGTTGAACGTGAGCTGGTCCCCTGCCAGCGAGATTGATTTGTATCGCCATTGGGCTGGCGCTGTAAAAGCCTGCGCTGCGAAGAATCCGATATCCGTCACCGAAAGTAGTTGTAGAGGCCTATCCTTGACCACCGTCTTCCACGAGGTCGTAAGCGTCTTCCCGGTCATGCTGGGGTTGATGTTTTCCATGAAGTAGACGGAGCGAAGGATCGCCCATGCCATTTCCGATCCTTGGCATTTCTCAACCAGGTGATGCTCGATTCGGTGTTTGCTGGTGAATTGGGGGACTATAGTGGGATTATTGAAGGAAGCGTCGCCGCCACGATCGACGGAGCTGTACACGAAGAACTGGATGTTATTCTTGAGAGCAACGTCCACCAGCCCCATGCCTTGTCGCTCTTCGACGTCGTCTCGATTTGAACCACCTGAGCCTCGAACCTTTTCCAGGGGAGGAATGGGTGACCGTTATTAGCTAGTTATATGATTGGCCTCAGGGGATGTTTCAAGGTGTCCTACCTGGACGCTGAAGACACCCCAGATGGGCAGAGCTGTTGCTTTCTTGGCATTGGTGAAGATGTTGTCGGGTTGGTCTAGATCCCCCTGGATGAGGACCACGCGGGGATGCTTTGCTTTCAGCTTCTGGGCTCTGGGGGAGGATACATCCCGGGTGACAGCGAGGATCTCGACATCGGCATTTTGACGGACCAATACGTCAATTAACCCTCCGCCTTGCTTTCCTGTGGCTCCCGTGACGAGGATTACGTCCGGCATCTCTGCCCTCTGTGTGTACGATGACTGTACTGGAAACTTGAAGCCGGATGGGGACTGGAAGAGTCAGGGGTGGCAGGGAGATAGGGATAAAACCTAGCAAAGACAAGAAGCAAGAGCGCCAAGGATGTATGCGACGAACAAGCGACATCATACTTGATAATCCCCAGGCCTCCACCGAATCAGGAGAATCCGATAAATCCGGTCATCATCCATGGGTCTTCGATCGCGTGTCAGGTTGCAGATCCCAGGGGAACGTCCATCGGGACCTCCGTCAGAACACGCTTGGCCCTTTCGATGGCGATTGGGTATGTTCTCAGGCTTAGGAGCCGGTGATACCATGTCCTACTTTGCCCACACATTCCAGGGCCTGTTTTTCCGGCGCCCCGGTAGACCTTGGGCGAATTGTATTGACCTTGACTCAGTGAGCGAATTGCGCCTCTCACAGGGTGAGGATGCCCCAGGTCTCGATGGTCGGTCCCGTCCAATGGTTCTAGATGTAGAGGTGCAGGTCGCGCAAGTCGGGACAGGACGCTCGAGGAACACTCGGACATTCGAATGTTTTGCCAGGGGAAATCCATGTTGAGTTTGCCTCCTTTGTCTTCCTTGACTAATTAGTCACTTTCATGTTCTTCGTCCGTGGAGGCAACGAAAGCGATGGCTATAAATACCAACAGGAATCTTCAAACCGTTGGACATCAGACAAACGGAAGCAGCTTCTGAAGACACACCAACTACAGTATAACTTTCCGATCCACGTCTAACGAGCACGAGCTAATTGGAGATATAGATTTCTTTTCTTTTGAGTCCTTCACTTTCGGTCCACCGATCAATGTAATTGATGCTCCCCCTCTCTGACATACTAAAGGCCTTTGCTGATCAGCGACAGATCACAATGGGCGTTTTCGTATGGTGGTGGGGTACTGCTGGAGCTTCTGAGGGCACAGGGACCGAGATTCCCAAGGACGAATGGTGGTGGTGGGGGACTGCTGGCACCTCAGCAGGAGGGGGGTGAGGAGATGCCCAAGGATAGCTGGTGGTACTGGGGAACTGCCGGGACTCCCCCCTCTGGCGGCGAGGCTCTTCCCAAGTAGGTCAAAGATGAGAGCCTGGATAACAAGCCCAGGGTTACGAGCCTTAGTATAGGTTTTTTTTCTCACGGACGTGTTTTCCCTATACTACGAATGCGAATGCAGAGGCGCTCTTTCCAGATGATCAGAAATATGTGCTTCATTGATTACTTCCATTATTCATTAGTATTTAGGCTTAGGCCACCCTTCCATATCTTCGTACCAGCGGGATCGGTAAATCTCGTCGCCCTTGCGGATCTTCTTCCGCACACCGTGCACCACCAAGCTCACGTGGAAGGAGCGGAACTTGCGCCAGAGCGACTGAATGTAGACATAGCTTCCGTCCGGCGCAAGGCTGAGTCCCTTTAGGTCCGACTGGGGGAATTCCCTATACTCGCCATCGGAGTCGTAGTCCAGCCCATGGCGATCGGGCGTCGTCACTTCAAAGCCCGGCATGTATCGGTCCGTGACGTTTTCCAGGTGGGCAATGAACTCCCCTTTGTCGAGATCGAATTCATGCAAGCCGAGGTCATTCGACATGAGGAATTTGCGCTGGTTGGGAACAGGCACGAGGTCGTGGGGTCCAGCCCACCAAGGATACCCAGCGCCCCATTCCCATTGAATCGTAGTAGCATCCTTGAGTCGATACCATCTCGCGTTCTCCTTATCGAGGAGACCGGTTGAATTATCGAATGGATACCCGACGATAGCCCCGTAGGCGGGGATGCCATCTGACCCGTCTGCTGCTGCGTCCGTTCCGCACGTCCACAACATCTGGGCTTGTTCGTCCCATATTAATGCGTGGATAGCCCGTACGCCCGTGACGTTCTGCAACACCTGTGGCTCGTCGACCAGTTCGCTGGCATTATATACCAGAATTCCGTCCCATGGTCTTTGTCCGGTGGTGCCCACGGCGAGAAGGTTGCCGGGGAGTGGCTCAATGGTATGTGCATTCCATAGCCATTCGTTGTCTCGGCATAGCGCAAAGGTGATCTGTTTATCGATGGAAGGGTTGTCAGGTGTGTGGTTGACGACGACCGCTAAAGCCGAGTAGATGGCAGCGATACTCGTGCCATTATTTAGCCATTTGACGTCGGTTGCGTCGTTTGCACGGTGATACAGGCACCGTTTGATATTCGGGGGAAGTCTCTGCTTGACATCACTGCGCTCGAAGCTCCAGCTGATGTCTCCTTGGCGATCGTGGATGTTTATTTTTGGTGGATGGCCATAGACGCCAGTGATGATGCTTTGCCAAGGACGATTCTCCGGCCGCAGTCGTGCTTGTGGTTGGATAGGGGAAGTATAGTCGGAGAAAGGCTCAAAAAGCAAGGAAAACCACGCTAGATAGCCGCTCAACATGAGAGGCAATCAATCTCTATAGATAAGACTGTTATCTAGCGCGTCAAATATTGACGAAGAATGAACAGGAAAGAAAACCTCAATGCGTCCGGGACTGCGAGATGTCCACCCCTGTGACGAGCAGGGGTTGATAGGTTGATTCAGGAGGCCATGTGGGGGGTCAGAGGGGGTTTCGAAAGTAGTAGGGCTGCGTCACGTCTGATCTTCATTTGTTCACGATAAGTGATCATCCTTTCCTCGCTACGCCTTCTTAGGAAAGCGTGCACGTGTGTTGAGAAACAGGACCCAGGATTGCACGAACTCATCTTTGTTGCTTCTAGAGAGAGAAGAATGTGCCGTGGTGTTTATCGCACGAATCGTGAGTCTCTCCGAGTAACTCCTGAGGAGTCTAAGTTCTTGGCGCACCGGATGACGCGGTGTCCTATCTCTACCCATTGGCAAAGAGCGTCGCATCGCGCTCGACTAGTACAGAGAAAAGTCGGTTTTGAAGCAGAAAAGGGTCCATAGTTGCGGTGTAGGTACCCGAGTCCTCTACTATGCCCTCGACATCGTCCCTTGGGAGGATCTTTTTCGCTATTTGTTTACCAATTTTCCAATCGACTATGATAGGGTCAAGTGCTCCACAGCGGAGCGGAGCCGGAACGAACACGACTCTCGTAAATTCGTAATCGCGTCCGCCACAGCGGAGAATTCTCGCCAGTGCTTGTTCTTGTTTGGGGCCAAGATCCACATTCTTCCGGCCCCCTGCTTATAAGGCAACTCACTACATATCATGTCGACTTCTATGCTCTCCGACTGCTACGTAGTTTCTACGGTCATTCGCTCTTAAGAATCCCTACGTAGTTGGTGGCCCCTGGAGCAGTGCCGTGTGGGTATGTCTTCGCAGAGCTGGATCACTCGGATTCAACAGTAACACCCTCGCATTATTCTGTCCTACCGAGTCATCCTTCGGGGAAGCGGCTTGCTGCTGAAATTTCCCACTGGGCGCATAAGGCGATTCATCCTGTGTCCAGGGCACGTCTCGTCTATTCACGATTATTAGTCGCCTGTGTCTCCTCGTGAACGACGAGTCCAAGTTGAAAAAGTACCGGAGATTTATTTCATTGGCGAGTGCTGTGTTGGCTAATAAATATCGGGCCTTTACAGCAGACACCGTACTAGCACTCTAACAAGCCATCATAAATATGAGGATTTGATGGACCACTTATGAGCCTTGGCCGCCTGGCCCCAGGGGCGCCCCTCATAAACCACTACCTAAACGCCTTCAGGAGACACGACGTAACAGCCTGCCAGTAACTATTGGTAACGGATCAGTATACGAGGGCCAAGGGCTGGGGAGCGGAAACGCTAACAGGCTAAATCAATCATAATATGCGATAAAAGCTCACTCACAGAGATCTGGCTCAGGGCCGTGCTGGCCAGGCTGCTGCTGTATCGTCACGGTCAATCTTGAGATGGTTGGTAACGACCCAGTGATTCCCCAAAGTCAGCTCGCATAATGCCCCGGTTTATCTAGATCCTCAGCACAAGAGTAGGTCCCATGTGACGGTGCGACTCTCCAGAAATCGGTTACCAGGGCCGGGCTTTATGTTCTTTGGGGCCAGGGCCCGGCAGACGGACGCCAGGAATAAGATCCATTGGCTTGACCGGATCTACAGTATTTGGTGATACCCTGGGACAGTCGGAGTCGGAATTTTGGATTCTAGAATAGAATCTCAATTACCAGGCTCATCATGGAAAAATCATAAAATCATCGAGAAAGCTTAAGCAAGGCTGTCAATATCACCGGGTTTCAACTATTGACCTTCGGTATTACACCACTACTGAGTTCGATACGTTACTTCGTAATCTACCTAGTTGGGATCAGTCTGATCCCGGCGACCCCATTTTTGAGACAGTGGCGGGACTACGGAATCAAGTGTGACGATTTGCACTCGATAGGGCGGGCAGGGATTCTGTATTCAATTACCCACGCTCTGCTTATATCTCCGAGTTTGCAGGACTGTGAATCCTCAACTCCGTCAATTTGTACGGATCACCTCGTCCTATCCTCGCAATATAACCCCAGGCCGAGATCCTACTAGTTAGCAAGACTTGACGGCGAACTTGAACATGGCCGACTATTTGCAACCCCGAGACCCTAACTTAGAACGCCTCGGCGCATGTACACAGGAAATTGAGAAGATCAGAGAAATATGCGAAGCACCGTCTCTCAGCTTTGGGGTCATCCATCAAGGACAGGTGATTCTCAAGCAAAGCATCGGCCATCGAGATGCGAGCAAAAGCCTTCCAGTCGACCCAGAAACTATCTACATAATCGGATCCTGTTCGAAGATGTTCCTAGCTGCCGCGCTAGGCATTCTCGTTGATGAGGGTAAGATTCGGTGGCAAGATCCGATCCAGAAATACATACCCGAGTTCGATCCGGTAGGAGACCCTCAGATTGGACAGAAAGCAGATATCATCGATTGCATGCGACATACTACCGGATTAAAAGATGCCATTCGACTCATCTTGGGCCCTTCGGGCTCCGTCCTGATCGACGAAGAGAACCACGTGCCATTGTTGAACCTCATGTCTACCTCTGGTGCCGAAGGCCAGAGGTTCAATCGCGAGTGGGATTATAACAATGCTGTGGTGGGACTCCTGGCCTTGGTTGTCCAGCAAGTGACCGGGCAACGCTACGCCGACTTTGTCCGAGATCGGATCTTGATCCCACTGGGCATGAGCAGAACCGCAGTGGACTGGTCTGATCTCAGAAGGAGACGACAATGTGGCAGACGCCTGCGCTGTCATGAGCAACGGCACCGTTGTCAAGGCTCTAGAGACGTCCTGGCCTGGAAAGAACTACCCAGCTCTGGTATCTGCTACCGGCATGCGGAGCACGCTGAATGATCTGCTCACCTGGTGTCTTGCCGTTCTTGCTGCAGAGAGAAGCGAAAGAGATTCCAACTACGCAGGGCTATCGCATAACCCTTTGAAGCAAGTTAATCGCGTTCGTCGAGGGTATTGGACACGGCCAGCGGACGACCCCGAGTTCAGCAAGGCTTCCGTGTATGGCATGGGATGGGTAGGAATGAAACTCCCATCGTCTATGCTGGGCGCATTTGGCGGCAATCTTCATTCGCGGGAGAAGGATCATCAGGTACATCTACAGAATATCATGGGAAAAGACTCTCAGCCTGACTCAATGGTGATGATCGGGCACACAGGCGGCGTCAAAGGAATGGTCACTACTCTATGGACGTTCCCCGAGACGCAGAGTGCAGTCGTCGCGATCGCGAATGCGCGGGACTTCGGCGATGCATCGGATTTTACCGCACAATTATTGATCCAATCATTATTTGATCTGAAGCCCCGGCTGGATCTTGTGCCCTGGGCGCTGAAAGAAAGAGAATTGGCGCGGTCATACTTTCAACGGAAGATGGCCCAGCCGTGGATCGACAATCGCTGTTCTACCGATCCAAAGAGAGACCCGAAATGCTATGCAGGTCAATACCGAGGATTTAACGGTTTGCTGGCCATAAGCATAGTAGGTGACTCCCAGGCCAACCTGTCGGTGGTGTTCAACAACTGTCCAGGCTCCAAGTTGCCGTTACTGTTTTATAAGAAAGACGTATATAGCTATTTTGACCCGGATGAGGATACATGGAAAAGGCAGTCCTCATGGCCAGTGAGCTATCAGCAGGTGCTACTTGCGTTCGAGGTTGATGAATTGACGAGCAAAGCAACAAATCTTCGGTGGCAATGGGACATGGATCTGGAGCCCGCTTTGTTCTGTCGGATTGACTGATTCGCAGAAATCCCTGCATCTAGAAAGGTATGAGAGTCAAGCATTTGCCCTAGTTCCTGGCCGTAGATTAACTGAACGTCATGGATGATAATATTCTCTGGACTTTACGACTACATATCTGTTCCTTCCTTGTCAAAGCTCACCCACTTCGTATCTGTTGTTTACACAAACCCTTGACACGGGCGAGATACTGAACATCACCGTGGGTAGAAGCAAGGCCGTCATTTCTTCATTACTCTAAGCTCCAGGGTTTCCCCTGCGTTGTCGACGCCACATATAGTTAAGCTGAGTGCTGGAGTAGGACAGCTCATAACACAATGGATTCAGCTTCTTAGTGTACAACACCATGCAGGTCAATAAGATGGCCAACTCTTGCGGTCGAGACAGCCAATGCCCAAGAATTTCACTCTATCATATTATCACGACGATTATAAAATAGCAAACACTAAATAATACATCTCCATCACTGTCTATCGCAGTCTCAGAGTTTCACCTTGCAAGGACGGCTCTGTAGTCATTGCGCCTCAATTTGTGAACGCCGCAGAGCCCCCAAAGGGGCCTGAAATGGCATTGTTCCTGACCCGCACAATGCAAATATCTTTGATGTCGCCAATAACACCGGTGCACTTCATCCCCGAAGGAACTTGGACTTTGACCTCGTAGTCCATGGTACTAGAAGTCGAGAACCCGGCAACCCCAGGAATATTCTGGATGACTTTGGCTGACTTGAAAGCCTTGGGGTCGGCACCCGCACTCGTCGCATCGATTTCTGCCGATAATGGGCCTGCTCCATCCTGATTCACCTGGGTAGCAAAATAGTGTAAGCAGCCAATATCAAAGTGAGCACTGGGAGGAGGGCAAGCAAACCTGATGATAAATCATTGTGATGACTCCGTCCTCCGACATAGTGGGCAGGCCCTTGTCCACTCCCTTGCCGGCGAAGTCCTTGATGCCTGTTTCCACAGTACCCTCGGGCGTAGTCGCGCCAGGTTTATCTCCGGGCATAGCTCCCGCCACATCATCGACAGCTGACTGCGCACCTATGATACTCCATAAGCGATGAAGCCCTTTCTATGAACCAAAGTGGGTAAGACTCACCTTTGATAGCGCCACCAAACGGGGTTTTATCAGCAATATCCTGCGCGCCTATGGAAATTATCATCAGAAACGCCGTCCAAGATAAGAGAAATGGCCGAGTACGCACCGTTGAGGATAGCTCCTCCAGCATTGGTAATGACGCTCGCGGCATCGTTCAGTACTTGACGGGCTATAGTTTGTCAGTCCTGTCGTCCAAATTACAAGGAATGGAATAAAGAGATCGCACCGTTCAGGAATTGTCGAGCGTGTGTCCGCGCCGCAGTTTGAGGCGTCATGAAGTTCATGATCACTCTCTTAGGATCCACAGGACCGGAGCTTAAAGTGCGGCCTAGTGCCGACGCCTTGACACTGCCCATCTCCTGATCCCGGATTACCGCAGTGTCCTTCTGGCCGCCACATGCAGAAGAAGGGCAGTCACGAGGAGTGCCGTCGATAACTACTAGCAATCAGTAAAGAGCCTCCAGTAACAGACGTGAGTTCATTCAGAATAGTCCATACCTGTCAGGCCTGGCATTTGAACTCCATTCGCACCATTGATACGAGTTATCAGGCCATGTGCAGCTGCTTGGTTCGTAGCGAACAACAGGAGAGACGTGATCGCCAGGAGCTTCATGGTTGGCGATGAGGAGAACAGATAGATTGAGATAAAGAAAGAAAGAAGGGAAGGAAGGAAGGAAGGAAGAAAAAAGACAGAAAGGCAAGCCTAGGATTGAGCGAGGGTGAAGTGGTTACAGAGGAACTTCATGGATATACAGCGGTCTTTTTATATTGTTTTCGAAAAGAACTACGGACGAGTATAGAGCAACTCGGTTCGATGTGTCTCAATGTGAAACGGAAACAAGCCCCATCTGATGGTCGTAGTATATCCAGATCCATGCCAATATTCATGTGATAAGGGTAGTTTTTTGGTAGAGATGGCTCCCTAACTTTTCAGGTGTTTCAAGTATAGAGATAGCTTGCATCCGAGGATCGTTCTTAGATTGCTTGGCATTAGAGGATGAAACTAACTAGTTCCGAACACGAGTTCGCCCCGTTGTTCCAAAATGCCCTTTTGGGTATGGACTAAGGACCGACGGGGTGCCCAGCAAATGCCTCAGAGAATAACAGAGTCGTCACTGAGCGAGCAGGAAGGAGCCATGCTCATTGAGTGCTCAGTGAGGGCTCACTAGACGTCTTTGCTATGTCACCCGTTGGCCCTGAGAAAGTCAGGGAGTCCAGCGCTGAGCGCCCTTCATCAAAAGCAGCAGCAGCTGTGAAAGGAAAGCTTGACTCAGCAGAGGATATTTGGATATGTAGACGAACCTACACAGGGGATATAAAGTTCACTGTCGGAGATGGCTAGACATAATCTATTACCCGTTAACGACGGCGACCGTCGCAGTTCGAATCGACGGACTATTCGGGTGCTGATTCCATACGTCACCATTCGTATGATTGTTCGGCAATCCGGAAGCTATTTTTACTAGCACGGCGGTAGGGGTCATCGCCGTGACTGGAGGGGTAAAGCTTAAGATGCTCCACGCTGATCATGTTCTGGATTTTCCATGCGGGAGAAAAGCACAGCTTAGCCGCGGTGGGGTCCACCTCCACGATCTGAAACGATCCGGCTCGTGGAGCGTCGATTCTGTTTCTAACAGGCACGTTGTAACCGCGGACCCGGAGGTAGACCAATTGGCCGAGCTCAGGTGGAGAGGGGTGCTGGTCTTGGTTGTTCGATTAATCGTCTTAGTTCGTACATCCGGGAGATGCCAGGAGGGCAGATTTGAGGGTGTATTTAGTCGTTTCCCGGTCCTCTTCTTCCCTCCAAGCTCGCACCTCTAGATTCAGTACCTGACTCTTGATACTAGTACAATGCTTCGCTTTCATGGCAAGAATGTGCCATTGAGACTTATAACGCTACACTGTCAAGTTCTCGTAGCCCAGTAGGGAGTACCAGCCTACTGGTCGGCCCATACAGGCTTAGTGGAGTCCTGCTACTTCTTCATTTTATGTTGTTTTACGATCGGTAGTGCTTCCACGTGATGAACTTAACCAGCGTCAACATTTTGATTTGTACAATAGAATTAGGTTCGTTTTATCTATCAGATTATAATGCCCGAGAACTTCCGGAGGCAGCGAATGCAGACCCGTACCAACGCCAGACGATAACAAGCCACACATCAGTGGATGCCTTATGCAAATCACATAACTCGTCGCTTCAAAATGCAGAGAAGAGGGGATCATCAGAGAAAGACACCACAGATCGACGGGATTACTCCATCAGTTCAACCGGGGGCCGAGCTGTCTTAGGCGGCATCTTCTTGACCGACATTTCGATGGGGCTCATGTCCGCATCCATATCGACATCCTCATCATCAACCACCAGAGTCATATCCTCCACCGTGACAGCCGGGAGGTTAGGGCTATTGCCATGGTCTTCGGGGTGGAAAATAATCGTGCTGCTACGGCTGCGCTGCTGGGACCCAGCCATGGGCCAGCTGCCAGTACGCTTGTCGGAGGAAATCGAGACAGGAGTGGCCGGGTCAACGCTCGTTGGCTCGGGATCGGTCTTCAGATTGGCGAGGGCGTGAGCAAGGTCGGTGGCGTGTACTTCTTTGTTTGGGGGCTCCTCGTTGCGCACCGTCCAGCCGTGCGGCGGGGAAGGAGGCGGGGAAATGAAGAACAGCTTGTCAAGCTGGGGCGCCTCGAGCAGCTGCTTGTGCTCGCCTTGCTGGATGATCGGTGTAGGCTCGCCGAAGTAGATTCGCGGGCGGACGTCTCGGTTCAGCAGACGGGTGTTCTCGAGCATTTTGCGGACAGTGATGGCGTCGTCCTCGCTGTGGAATGAACAGATGATTCGGCGCATAGATGGGAGAGGAGAGAAAGAGTTCAGACGGGCTAGAACCGTAATCTGGTTGCGGATTGCCTCTAATGAAGAGGGCTGGAACAGGATCAGGTCATGGAGCTCGGTGATTAGAAGGGTGTTTGATGGCGGAGATGGTTGGGAGAGCGGCGGAATGGACGAGAGGTCGATTGACAAAGAGGGCCGAGAGGAGTGTTTCGATCGCGACTCCTCAAAAGAGGGCGGCGAGGGGAAAGACCCTGAAGCAACGGATTGCATCTTGGGGTTTGTACGTTGCAGGAGTTTGAGGTGGGAGATGGCTGGACGGGAACCGGTGGATAAGGAGTTGATAAAGAACCAGGGGTTTTCGCCACCGCGGATCTGCGAGTTCTAGAATTTGAAAGACTGAACCCGTGGAACAAACACGACTTGGGGAGAATTTGGATGGGGAAGACGACACTCAGGGGAAGGTGAATATTTATCGTGTCCGAAAGAGGCGCAGTGGTTCAATTTTTGCCGCGTAATTGTCCTGAGACGGTGATTCTGCACAGCCCTTCGACGCAACCGACTTGTGATCCACACCCGATTTTTCAGTGACACGCACGGAGTACAGGACGGCCCTTTATACGCTAAGCCATTCAGCGTAATCCCTCTAAACGGCTCCTTGGGTCGATCAGGCTTGCATACTCAACCGCTCCAAGGTACATGCGCGCCACGCCTAATGAGCCACTCTCTTTCCAGTCGCTTCCTCTCAACTCCGCCTCCGCCTCCGTCTCCGGCTCCACTTATACATCCCAGTGGATCTGGAAGCTCCGCCCCGTCCTTTTCATTGTTTCTGGGGCGAATCCTCCGCTCCGCTCAGCCTTCCCGAGAATCATTCTGCCTATGTGAACCGCAGCAAGACTTAGCTATGGCTCCGAGCAGTGCCGCTTAATGCCCAACTCTGTTGACTTTACTGTTCATACTGTCCAGTATCCAGGCACTGAATTGAAAATTGTAAGGTGACCGTGTTAATATGTTTCGCGTGCTCTTGAGCCTAATACAAGGCACCATAGTTAATTGGGGAAGCTTAGCCTATACAGCCAGTACTGATATTGCTGCTATCTCAACATGATTCTTTCTCTCAATTCCACAGCGCAGAGAGCGCTCGCTCCCGTCCTTCAGCCGCCCGTTTGGCAATGGCACACTGAGGCGCACACATATCCCAGATATGAGGAACACCAGCGAACATGCTGAACTCTACCTCGACGCCTGCCTCCGCTAGCCGCGCGGCGTATTGCATAGCCTCCCCGTGGAAGATATCCAACTGTCCAACGTCGATATACGTGGCTGGGAGGCCCTCCAGGGTCATCGCCCGTGCTGGGGCTGCATATTGCGAAACCCGATCAGTGCCGAAATCCGAGCCCAGATATGCTGACCAACAAAGCCGATTGGCATGGATGGTCCAGAGTGCGAGATCTTTCAACGTTATAATCTCGTGCACGTTGCGATCATCCAGCATAGGGTAGATCAAGATCTGTTTGGCCAGTGGGGGTGATAGCCCCCTGTCCCGAGCCATGAGGGAGATTGCAGCGGCGAGGTTGCCCCCAGCACTTTCTCCCATCGTGGCGATGCGGGCTGGGTCGACGGAAAGCTCGCTAGCATGTTGGTTGACCCATGCCAGTGCGGCGTAGCTGTCTTCTGGTGGAGTTGGAAAGGGATGCTCGGGAGCGAGGCGGTAGTCCACAGTAAAGATTTGCACACCTGTCTTCTCGACGAAGGTTGAAAGGACGCCAGCCGCCGTGTTTGCCTCGCCGAATACCATCCCACCCCCATGAGTGTGAACAACGGCTGGTGTGGCTTTATTTGCCCCCTTCTTCCAGTACCGGTAGACAGTGATGGACTGACCATCATAGGACTTGATCTCGTGTTTCTCCTCTGTCACACCAGGAGGGACTGGTACGGCTGACATAAATGCTTTCGTCGAAGGCCCCATCACGGCTCGAATGTCGAGCGCTGTGTTTAAAGTAAATGGCCTGGCAGCTCTGGCGGCGAAGAAAGGAGCCGCCGCTTGCTCGAAATCACGATCATAATGGAGAGGCATTGTTCAAATTACCTGGTGGTTCTTGAGAGCGGGTTGAATGAAGAAGGACTGGTGAACTGGTGGCCTTATTTTGGGCGGCATAAATGGTGCTCTCTCTACTAGGAGGGTCGTGGTACTGTGATTGGCCTATCGTACGGACACGGAACTACGATCTATGGATTATCGAACTACGATCTATGGATAACCGAACTAACCGAGGTTTAACTCCCCAAGGCGTCTACTGATCTTACTGCGTACATCTTACTCCTATCGCACGTGGAAAAAGAAATCCCCACCGGCAATCATTGTCAGTGAGGGGTCGAATCACTGCCGGAGCCCCACGACAGCGGTGCTTGAAATCCAAATACCAAGACTAGGGAGGAGGGAGAAGGAAAGGAAGAAAAAACTACGACAATGACCCTAAATCCCTTCCATCCTCCAACCAGATATATCCCATCTTCCTGTAGTTCGGACGACATCTTTCAAAAGCTAGAGCGGGGACATTCATGAACGCATTTATTGTCTTGGCTGCGTAGGACCGTAGGCAGCACTCCCAGCAAACCCGCTTTGATCTCTATTATGAAATGGAATCGCCTGCCAAGAGTTGTCGGCAATTCGCTGCAGAGACGCAGTCAACACCCTCCACACTGCCCCGGGGACTCGACCTTATCTACAGGGACAAAGCCCTGGCCCGCGGGCGAGAGAGAAAAGATCACTAAGCTCCCATTGCTGCGGGCGGCTCAAGGACCATGGCCTGCCCCACGTTGTTAGACACGTGTCGTATGGGGTGCAGCTGGAGATACAACGTAACCCCCCCCCCAAAAAAAGAAAAGAAAAGAAAAAAGGAAGTTAAATTTGTACACTATTGGCTCGAATGATTCTAGGACTATAGCTGCCCCCGAGTGCTAGAGAACCATGTTGAACCTGTTACAGTAACTTCACGCCCAACGGCAAGGGCTAAATTAGCTCCTCACTCGGTCATTGTTTCTGCAAATGGACCAAGGGTGGAGAGCTTCTGCGTCTTTCACAATAAATGCCGAGGGTCCCAGCTGCATGTATAACAGCAGACGAGAGTCAAATTGATACAAGCGGATGTCCATTCAAGCCCTCATCCTTATGACTTGTAGACCGGTTGAATCTGACACAGTTTTTGCTGTTTGGGATCTGGGCTGGGGAATTGCAGCTCATCAACCTGTCTGACTGACAGAAGTCCTGTTCAAAGATCCCAAAGTGCTCGACTGAGCACTCGGTTCCGCACCAGAGTACTTCCGTCTGGAAAGAAAATAGTCTTATCTTTTGAAGCAGCGACAGAAGATCTGTGTGTGGGATTGGCATACCCGTTCCCTTCTGGAGGTCCCAGATCAACATAGCCATGGCTGCGTAAACTCAATCGCGACAAACCGGACCAATCCGAACACGTTCATATCCGCAGAGAATAGGACAGGAAGAGCGGGAGATGGACCCAAGACCGAACACTACTAGAATACGATCCTGAAATTCTAAATCGAAATTGACTCCAATATGATAACCTTCCGGGTTCCAATGGATTCCATGTTTGGGGCACGCGACGCAATTTCGTTTTCCCGCGGGCGGTCAGGTGATTGATACTGAAATTTGCCCGACAATCGGATCGCAACTCGAGCTTTCCTCATCCCATCATTTTACCTCAATCCTCCCCCCCTTATCATATCACGTAATGTTCCAGCGGACTCTTTTCAGACAAGCACAGGCTGTTCGCTCAGCCTTAGCTGCTTCTACCTCTACGGCTGCCGCGCCGCTGCCCTTGCGCCAGACATCACGATTGCAGACCCGGCTGCCCACAGCGGTCCGTCCATTTGCTCCCCAGCCCTTCTCCCGCTTTATTCGACCGAAACCAAGGAGGCTACCCAGGATGCTACCAAGGATGCTTCCAAGGAAGGCGAGTCGGCTGAGTCAGAGGCCGAGGACCCTGTTCAGAAGGAGCTTGAGGCCAAAAACAAAGAAATCATTGAATTGAAGGTACGAACCGGATGCCGCTCTTCCAGGCTTACATGACCTATTTCGGTTGGTCTGCCTGCTGACAATGCTCTCCAACAGGACAAATACCTTCGCTCCGTCGCCGAATTCCGTAACCTTCAGGAGCGTACCAAGCGTGAAATGAACGATGCCCGCAACTTCGCCATTCAGCGGTTCGCGAAGGACCTCTTGGAGAGCATTGATAACCTCGACCGCGCACTCCTGGCTGTTCCCAAGGAGCAGCTCGAGGCTGCTCCTACTGAAGAGAACAAGGCCCTTCTTGACCTCGTTGCCGGTCTCAAAATGACCGAGAACATCCTCATGCAGACTCTGCAGAAGCACGGTCTGGAGCGCTTTGACCCCAGCGAGAAGGTTGACGGCCAAGCCCAGAAGTTTGACCCCAACTTCCACGAGGCTACCTTCCAGGCTCCATCCCCCGATCTCGAGGATGGTGACGTGATGTACGTCCAGAGCAAGGGTTTCCGTCTTAACGGCCGTGTCGTTCGCGTAAGCTTCCTCTCATCATCCTTCGCTATGAGAGTCCCAGCTAATTTCTCGATTCTATAGGCTGCCAAGGTCGGTGTCGTCAAGAACACCTAAATTTCATCGCCCTTATAATTCTTCATGACACCTGTTCCTATTATGTTTCTCTTTTTCTCTCTGTACCATATACCACATGTCATGATCTCGCTGGGAAATGACCTTGGGTGCTACTCCTTGGATTAAAAACTACTCTTCCTTGATCTCTGCTTGTTTCTTGGATTTGTATGATACCATCACTGCATATGAACGGGAGGCGTCTGGATTGTCTCGCATGGGAGTGGTTTTCCCCTGCTTTCGCGCAATCTGTCTCTTGAAAACTCTCTCCGCTTTATTGTATAATACAACACAATTTGAGAAGCCTCTGGCTTTTGACTACCTCCATGTCACCTACGTGTAGATTCCGCCCTACAACGAACCTCAAAACGAGCAATGGAAAGCCTTGCACTGAGGAGCACGAGGATGCGATTTTTATTGTACAGATTTGAGATGGTATAGTGGCAGGTTCATATAATACAGGTCCACCTCCTCTTCACCGTCGCAGCTGCACTCCCAGGGTAGAAATCAACTTGGAGCCAATATTGTCATGCAACTCGTTGATCTCCTCGTTGATCAGGGTCCGTTCCAAACTACGGTATTGAATGCGATAGCACAGACTTCTTCGCTTCTCCTTAGGGTGAACGAAATCATCAATCAGAGAAACGTTCTCGATCAAGTCACCACCAACTCCCCGAACAACCTCCATCACATCGTTCTCATGGAAGTTCGGCACGGGACGACCGTATTTAGCAGCCGCTTCGTACACATCCTCTCTAGGCAGCCAGAACGACACATCCTTGTAACAAGCAGGATGCTTCGAGAAAGGCGTAAAACGAGTGATCTCACCCGCCCGGAATTGAGACAAGAAACGCTCGTCGCGAGACCAGAATAGCCGGATATCAGGGATATTGAACAGCAGCATCGCAATCCGCTCAATACCCAGCCCAAACGCCCAGCCCACGCGATTGGGAACATCAGAGTTGTTCAGCAGCTCCTGCTTGATAACTCCACATCCGAGAATCTCAAGCCACTCACCCTGCCAGAAGACCTCGAGTTCCCACGATGGGCTGGTGAAAGGGAAGTAGGCTTCAACCCAGCGCACCTTCAGAGGCTCAGGCTCGACGTCACCCCCGAGCTGGCAGCAGCAGCCTTGCTTCCTTCGGTGAAGATCTTAATAACCATCCGTTCGAGGGACCGTTTGAGATGCGTCGCGATCGCCTCGACCTCCTCGGCCGAGTGGTATTCCGCCTGGAGCGGATTATTCTCGTTGATCGTCGGGTTGGGGTCCTCGACCACGACATCGTGGCGCGGAATCAGGTCTACATCTGCGTTAATCTTGGCTGCCGTCTCTGCGGAGTGCGAGAGCGCATCGTTCTCCGGTCGCTTCCAGAGCCTAGCACCTTCCATCTGGTGGAAAACCGGGTAGTGGCTTCGGTCGATTGCATCGCGGCGGTACACGTCGGCAATCACGGTATACCCGACCTCCTCCGGGCGCTCCTTCTCATTGGCATTAATCCGGCGGAAGTATTTCTGCTGGTGCGCGCTGGTATGTGTGCGTAGGACGGTGTTGTGGTTGGCGTAGTATGTGTCAGTGCGACTGCGGCCAGGATGGTCGGCCGGGAAGCCTAGGACGTCAAAATTTTGGAAGGTAGATACGACTGGGTCTTTCTCGAAGTAGTTGCCGAAGACGGGGCCGGCGAACTGGCTCTCAATAAGTTTTCGTGTGATAGCCAAAGGGTGGTTTTCGTCGAGGTAGAGGTGTCGTCCAACGTGCGATTGGATGGTGTCGGTGATGTTTGTCCAATTGTCCGCTGGATAGGATCGGTCTTGGATCTTGATTTCTTTTGGAGGCTGATTCGGCTGGATGCCTCGGCCTTTAGGGTTGTATCTTGACTTTGGATGCTGGGACTTTTGGGGAGTTGCGGTTGAATTCCATCTCCGAGAAAGAGCCGTGGCAGACAGCATGGGCTGGGCTTGCGGAATTGGGGCTCGCAGACGGGCTGTAGCAACGGACCACCTACTGCTTGAGCCTAGGGCTCGGCCCGCAGCTATCAACCGCATTATGGAGTATGTGTCTGGACAAAGCCGTCGTTGCGATCGCATTCGCGGATTTCTAAACATGTCCGGAGCCGGGGAAATAAGCCGCCGAAGTATTACTGCACGATCGCAGCAGGGATACCTATTATCACCACGCAGCTAAACATACATCTGCCGGATATTCGATTTTAGACATCAAGAACCGCTGGTGTATGGGGTCTACTAGTACTAGTACAAAACGTGATGGTCAAGTCATCAAGTAGTGATCTGATGATCGTTGCCGCGTACTAATTCCTGCTCAACGCCGGATGACATAGACCATTAGTTCGGTAGCACATATACTGGGGAATCTGTTCAATTTTGCAGAGACTAAAATCAGCAGAATCTCGCTTCTGAAGCCAACCGATCGAATTAGATACATCTTCAAAAGCCCGAGTTTTACTCGTTCTCTCAAACATCCAGGGCTTGACCCCCACTGGGTACATTGACGGAGAATCTCGGCGATGTCTCGGATACAGTAAGAATGAATCCCTTCCACCCGCAACGTATCTACTCTTCAGGCCCACCACGATAAGGTCCAAGGTTTATTCGAATCGACGATTAGGGTAAGCCTCGGTAACCTTGGAATAGCTCTATGGTGTTAATAACTAGATCCCGGTTGTATTTTTTATCTCGGGGTCTATTTTTGATCCCGAGGGGCCAGCTTTCTCCAAATCGTGCATCTGTAAGGATACATACAGCCCTTACAGAGGAAAGGCTGCATGCTTGGATCCATAGGACCAACGGCAAAATGCGATAATATCATTGGGCTATTTCACCACTTACCGCCCGCGGGTAGAGATAGCCGACCTCTCGGTGTCTTGATTTGCCTGCCGGCGGTATTGCGATTACGTCAAATCAGGGACTCGGCTTTTCGTGGATCTGAAAAAAAAATAAGGACGCGAACTTCAATGCTCCAACACTCTCCCCTCTTTTCGCATTTATAAGCCAATTTTTTGTCCGCTCCGCTCGGAAATCTTGTTTCGCAGGAGACAAGATGGCAGACAGCGGTAAACTGGCGCAGGCTCCGACAGGTCTGTCAAAAGCGCCTGTATCAGCGCCTGTAAAGACGCCTGCGCGGACTACACAGGTGCATTATCCTTTCTGGTTTGGTGGTTCTGCTTCATGTTTTGCTGCTGGGGTGACCCATCCTTTAGATTTAGGTATGTGGATGTTCAGGTGGAACGCCTGTTTGCGAAGATGATTTGCGAAAAGCTTACTGACATTGCCTCACAGTCAAGGTTAGCGACACCCCTCCATATTGACTCGGTCGTAGCCGCGTTTGGGCCGTTGATTAACATACGCCTTCTCCGATGTCCTAGGTCCGCTTACAAACTCGCGCACCCGATGCGCCACGAACTATGATAGGCACGTTTGGGCATATCGTAAAACATAATGGAATTAAGGGTTTATACAGCGGTGTATGTGCAGAAAGATTGTACTCCAATGTTTCGGAAAAGGCGAAAATGAAAGCTAACAAAGGAGAATTGGACTCTCTAATAGCTTTCCGCTGCCATTTTACGTCAAATGACATACTCCACTACACGATTCGGTATATACGAAGAACTGAAAACACACTTTGCCAAGCCCTCCAACTCTTCTTCCTCCTCTCCGGGGGCGCTGACCCTTATCGGCATGGCCTCTGTCTCTGGATTCATTGGAGGGGTGGCCGGAAATCCTGCCGACGTACTCAATGTGCGTATGCAGTCCGATGCTGCCCTCCCTATCGAGAAACGCCGCAACTACAGGCATGCTTTCCACGGGCTTGTGGAGATGACAAAGACAGAAGGAGTGGGCTCGTTGTTCCGAGGAGTATGGCCAAACTCAACCCGTGCAGTGCTCATGACTGCCTCACAATTAGCCTCTTACGACAGCTTCAAGCGCTTGTGCATCGAGAAAGCCGGCATGAAAGATAACCTCACGACGCATTTCACGGCGTCCTTCCTGGCTGGATTCGTTGCAACGACAGTATGCAGCCCGGTCGATGTCATCAAGACTCGCATCATGAGCGCGTCGCCTGCTGAGGCCCGGGGCCATAGCATTGCAGGCCTCTTGCGTGATATCTACCGCAAGGAAGGTCTTGCTTGGACGTTCCGTGGCTGGGTTCCCAGCTTTATCCGTCTAGGTCCCCACACTATCGCCACTTTCTTGTTCCTCGAGGAACACAAGAAGCTCTACCGCAAGCTCAAGGGTATCTAGACGGAGGCTTGCACGCTAAATGTACCTCATGCTCTCAAGCCTTCCCCAACTTTCTCACATTTTCTTCTATATATACGAGTTTTTTGTTTCTTTTCATGACCGCTGGGTGGCGCAAATTGGACTTGTGGGCAAGCGGGCCTGCACCATCGCTTGTACATATGCAGCATGCTCTCCGTTTGCATCTAGAGGCTGAGTCTACGAACCAGCCTCTCCTTGCGTTCCCCTGAGCTGATGCTTTCTTTATTTACCGAGGATCTAGATGATATAGACTTTTAGAAGAAATATAGTATAGATTACTATACCCTCAGATTCAGAGTCCTCACTACGATAACTTATCTTAGTAAGTGGTATTCGTCCAGCTTTGCGGAGTCTCAATTGGCGCACGAGAGGCTGCAAAAACACTCGGACTTCATCTCAGTCCGTATATTCAAATGAGGACCAGTACGCGAGATAGCTGAACCGAGCTTGAGCATAGTTGTGCTAATAAAAACCACCCGTTATAATCTACTAGATGAATTGACGGAGTACATTTAAACAAGTTTTCTTTGCATAGCGGCGAGTTATATTACTCTTTCTCCTTGTTAGAACAATGGAAGACCACGTCCAGAAAGAAGGAAACAAATCCCTGCATGGCCAAGTAGAATACATTGGGAGCTCTCAATAAACAAGAGTTGATAGAGCCTGATGATCAACACAAACCGGAAGTTGGTCATCTATTTGTCGAGGTGAGCAGGGAAGTTACCAGCCTCTGATAAAAAGAAATTAGTACACAATTAGCGGTACAAGGCTACGTTGGGTGCTTACCACGCTGGCCATCCCAGCGGTCAGTCCAGGCCTTGGGGCAGAGGGAGCGGAAAGAGTGGTAGAACTGTCAGAAAATCGTTAGGGCATGGCGCAAAAGAAGATTGAGCTATATGTTGTGCGTATTTACCTGGCGGCATGGGCGGAAGTCCTCTCCCTTGGCGTTGACACACTTGTAGTAGTCAACGTAGTTTTGCCAGCAGTGCTTGGTCCTAATCGGATAGTTAGAGTCCTAACTGATCGACATCTCTGTACGGGAAAGAGACATACTGGTTCTGCTGAGGGAAACGAGCGTCGTAACCTATTGTTGGGGGGGGAAATTGTCAATCTTATGACGCTCTCGTCGATCGGCCGAACCCAGTCGGGAGTGGTCGGAAACGGGATCATTGCGCAATATAATCAATATCATACGTACCAGCTACAAGTATATTAGCAATTGGCTCCAGCTAGAGGCGATTGGTCCCCGATTTCGAGGAGGGGGTAAAGACTTACCAGTCACGAACTTGAAGGGCTTGGTCTCGACAGGCTCATCGGGGTCAGCTTCCGGAATGGCACCCATTTTGTCGGAGTGTGGCTTCGCTTGAAGAAGACAAGGGTTATGAAAGGAAGTGAATTGGGAGGGGAGACGAGGGCGCGGTGGGTGAGAGGGCAAAGAAGAGACGTTGGGTGATCGAAGCTGTGAAGTGCCGGGTACGACCCGGGCGGTGAAGCGAGAGCCACTGAGCGTTTCGCTTTTTCGCAATCATCCGAGGAGCCACTCAGACTGACGTCCTTGGAAAGCTCGTCCAACCTCCGTTTCTCCCCTCCCATTTCACCACCTTTGCAAGCTCTCATCGCCTTACCCAACTCTCACCATGTATCCCTCTCGCATTCTGCGGATGCAGCCTTCGCGTCCTGCCTTCCACCCTGCGCCGGTATGTTTTCTTGTCCCCACCCTCGCCTCGCGTCATACGATCGGGTTCGGTCAACTAACTCCTGTCTACAGAAGGAGGCTCACAGCGGTATGATACGCCACCGTCCAATCAAGCCTATATGGCTATGCAATTGGTCTGCGGCTTGCTATATTCGCCTTTGTACTGACGGTCCTCGCTAGCCCACACTATCTCCCAGCGCCTCCGTCTGATCAAGAAGTGCCCTCCCGAGTTGATCCCTCTGGGTAAGTTTCTACAACGCAGCAAATATTTAATAGATACGGCCAGGAATAACCAAAGCTAACTTTTCTGGCGATATTCAGGCATTGTCCTTGCGTAAGTTACCTATTGATTCAACTATCCGTCATATCCCGCCAGACCTCTGCACGGATTTTCTCCTCTTCCTTCCCATCCGCCCGCCATTGAGCCTATGCATATATACACCTTACATGGTTGCCAGAAACTGACTGATGATCGCAGTGTTGCCCTCGGCGCCGCCGGTTACTCCAGTGTCCACAAGCTTATGTCTGACAAGACCCTGCGCCTTTACCGCAACAGCCCTGAGAGCCGCGAGCACTAGATGTACCATCACGTTTCTTTGAGCACAAGAATGCACACAAGTCTTGATCCTTGGTATTCTGTTGCGTGTACTTTCATTTTGAGACGGTCGGAAGTCCGGGGAAAAGTGTAGCGAAGGAAAATCAAGACGTGCTCAGTTGGCGAGCGTGTAAATAGTCCGGCTTCGTGGATGGGAGGTGTATTCCAACAATAAGACTGTCGCTTTGTTTCATTATCATTACCGTGGCCATCATTATTGTTCGCATCACTCGGGCTTAGGCCCTGCGACATCGAGCTGCTCCAATCCCTGCATTGGGTCCTGTGGACGATTGCTCGCCTCCCGAGCTTCATCAGCAGCTCGGCGATCTTCTTCAGCGACAGCGTATTGGGCTAGGTAGCCCTCCTGTAGAAAAATGGACCTGTCAGACAGAATGCGACAAGATAAGCATATCAAGATATAACCCCCACGTACCTGTTCCCAAATTGCTGTCTTGCTACCCAAGCCTTCGTTGGCATCCTTTTGAGGCTTCGCAGGGGCGACCTTGATAGTGCGACCATAAATCTCACTACCATCCATATTATCGATAGCTTCTTTGGCGTCTTGCGGGAGGTTGAATTCCACATATCCGAACCCGCGGTGGGTATCGCCGGAATTGGGAGCATCCGGTTTGGGAAGGGAGATGTCGACGATCTCACCAAATGGTACGAATGCTTCGGCTAGCGTTTGGGCAGTGGCAGCCTGGTCCAGACCACCAACGTACACGGTACTTCTGAGGCGTGTGGTGTCGCTCATGGTGGGATGGGGTTGTTCCGAATGAGCTTAAGTCGAGTGGTAAAGCTGGAAGAGCAAGTTAAATATATTGAAGAAAGCCGTTGAAGGGAGTGAGATCCTCACTTTTGCTTCGCAAAAAACCGACTTTCTCCGTGAGTTGCAAATGTAGCTATCCAAAGGTGGCTCCAACGAGTCTCTGTTCTCAATGCAGAGAAATGATATCACGTGCAGAGGCCTCGGTGTTTTGGCGAGTACCAAATCGGGACTAGCGCGGGTTCCCGGTCCCTCCAAGAGTCCAGGAGGCCACTTGGACGACTTGGACTGAGGAAAGTCGAGACCATCACACCCCCCGTGGCTCAATTTGTTCTTTTTGTACAGGGGTGGGATCGAATTTCCTTTTTCTTGAGTGACCCTTGGTATCTCTTGTATTGACATCTGAACCCCTCTTTACCCCCACTACCCTCTGTTGTCATCATGGTCCGTCTGAGGGAGATCCCACGGACGGCCACCTTTGCTTGGTCCCCTGGCGCGGCGTCACCATTGATCGCCACCGGTACCCGGGCAGGTGCTGTCGATGCCGACTTCTCAAACAAGACATGTCTTGAGCTCTGGGACTTGAGCCTGGATCACCAGGATGCGAGCGAGGAGCTACAGCCACTAGCTAAGATTGATACTGACTCGGGGTAGGTAGATCGGTCCGGGACCTATCTTGACTAGCTTTTTGCTAACCGTATGCCTCCTTTGGATAGCTTCAATGATATTGCATGGGCAAATTTCGATGAGAGCAAGCGTGGTGTCATTGCTGGTGGCTTAGAGAATGGTTCATTGAACCTCTGGAATGCCGATAAATTAATTGCAGGCGCAAGGTGAGTTGAAACCGTTGTAATGAAAATAGGCAAACATTGGCTAATGAGTAAAGTGACTCCTTGATGTCGAGAACCTCCAACCATTCCGGTGCCATCAAGGCCCTTCAATTCAACCCTAAGCACTCAAACCTCCTGGCCAGCGGTGGCGCGAAGGGCGAACTTTTTATTCACGATCTTAACAACATCGAAAACCCCTTCAGGCTGGGCAATAATGCGGCTCGCACTGATGATATCGAATGCTTGGATTGGAACAAAAAGGTCGCTCATATCATGGTCACCGGTAGCAGTGCCGGATTCGTGACAGTCTGGGATGTCAAGACCAAGAAGGAGAGCTTGACGCTGAACAATATGGGCCGGAAAGCTGTTAGCGCCGTTGCTTGGGACCCTGAGAAGGTAGGTGCCGGATCTTCAGTTGCGAAACGTGTTATACTGACTACAATTGTATAGCCCACCAAGCTGATCACATCCACACCTCTCGATTCAGACCCAATGATCTACGTCTGGGATCTGCGAAACTCACATGCACCGGAAAGAGTAAGGATCATATCCAAAACTACGGATCAATTATAACGTATACTGACATGAGAGCTCTAGACCCTCTCTGGTCACGAGTCTGGCGTGCTCTCGCTTTCATGGTGTGATCAAGATCCCGATCTCATGCTTTCATCAGGCAAGGATAACCGCAACATTTGCTGGAACCCACAAACCGGTCAGGCTTACGGCGAATTCCCCGTTGTCACCAACTGGACTTTCCAGACTCGTTGGAACCCTCACAACCCGAACTTCTTTGCCACCGCTTCTTTCGACGGCCGAATCTCGATCCAGACTCTCCAAAACACAAAGACCGACAGTTCGCAAGCCATTGCAGACCAGAACCAGGCTCTCGATGGAGAGGACTTCTTTGCCAAGGCCCAGACACAGCCTCAGGTTTCAAAATTTTCTCTTCCTAAGCCCCCTCGGTGGATGGAGCGTCCTTGTGGCGCCTCCTTCGGGTTTGGTGGCCGTGTTGTGTCTGTTGGCCTTGTAGATAAGGCTAAGCGTGCATCGAAGATCCAGATCACACCTTTTGAGGTTGATGAGAGTGTTGGCAATGCCACTGAGAGCTTCGAGGCCGCGCTGAAAGAAGGTGATCTTCGTAGCCTCTGTGAATCTCGAGCTGCAAAAGCTTCGAGCGATGAAGAAAAGATCGACTGGAAGGTGTTCGAAGCTCTACTCTCCGAGAACCCTCGCAAGGGCTTGGTTGAATACCTTGGCTTCCAAGACCAGGCCGACGAGGCTGCTGATAGCTTGGAAAAGCTTGGCATTGAGAACAAGGAAGGCGATGAAGCCAATGGCGAGGCTGAGAAACCAAAGGCTCCTGTCAAGAAGCACAAGCGTCTTCAATCTATGTTCGACGCCACCCCCGATGACAATTTCCTGACCGACCTTGCCGCATCTAAGGGTGCCCGTACCAACAACCCATTCCAGATCTTTAACGGATCCGAAACTGAGGCTGAAAAGAGCATCACTCGCGCCCTGCTTCTGGGAGAGTTTGAGAAAGCTCTTGATGTCGCTCTGAAGGAAGATCGTTTGTCTGATGCTTTCATGATTGCTATCTGCGGTGGGCAGAAGTGTATCGAGAAGGCGCAGGAGTACTATTTCTCAAAACAGGTTGGTGGACCAAACTATATGCGCTTGCTGGCTTCTATTGTTGGCAAGAACCTGTGGGACGTCGTCCACAACGCCGATCTCTCCAACTGGAAGGAGGTCATGGCTGCTCTTTGCACATTCGCCGATGAGAAAGAGTTCCCTGACCTTTGTGATGCCCTTGGTGATCGCCTTGAGGAGCAGTACCAGGAGTCTGGGGACAAGGCAGGTCGTAAAGATGCTTCGTTCTGCTTCTTGGCTGGCTCGAAGCTCGAGAAGGTTGTGTCCATCTGGGTTGAAGAATTGCGTGAAAACGAGCAGAAGGGAATCGAGACCGACACTGACAGCTCCACGTTCTCTGTTCATGTTCGCGCCTTGCAGGGCCTGATCGAGAAGGTCACTATTTTCCGCCAAGTCACGAAGTTCCAGGATCTAGAACAGAGCAAAGATTCCGACTGGCGTCTTCATACCCTCTACGAGAAGTACATCGAGTACGCAGATGTTTGTGCTAGCCACGGACGGCTCGAGGTTGCTCAGAAGTACTTGGATCTTGTGCCTGAAAAGCATCCGGAAGCTGAGGTTGCCCGCAACCGCATCAGACTGGCCACTCGACAGGCACCTGCTTCTCGGACTGCTCAGCGGACTGCAACACCCCAGGGCGGCTCTAAGCCCCTTCCCCTCTCAGCCTTACGGTCTGAACAGTGCTCATCCAAGCAAGCCTTATGGCGCTACGCCCAGCCCTTATGTTCCTCCTGCCCAGGCGGCAGCACCAGCGTCCGCTAGCCCTTATACTCCTGCTTCAGCGCAGGTCCCCCCTCCAAATCCATTCGCTACATTTGGTGGTGCGGGCGCTGCCGCTGCTCCCTCAACTACCGGATTTAAATCTGGTGGCTACCAGCCCACTGGTGGTATCAAGCCGTCACCTTACGGTCCCGCTACTCCGTTTGGTGGGCAGCCTGCTGCCGCAGGTGTTCCTCCGCCACCACGGAACCAATCACCAGCCAACACAGTGACCACTTATACTACCGCCACTAACTTGCCTGCGTGGAATGACCTCCCAGAGGGTTTTGCCAAATCTACTCCGTCGCGCACACGTACCCCTGCCGCGGCCAGCGCTACCATAAGCTCTCCCTTCCCTAATCAGTCTCCACCTGTTGCCGGCCAGCGTCCTCCATCTGTTCCCCCTCCACCCCGAGGTGCAGCTCCTCCCCCGCGGGTGACATCTCCCTTGGCCTCAAGTGTTGCGTCCCCTCCCCCGCCAGTCAACCCATATGCCTCGCTCCCTCAATCTCCGCCGACAGGCGCGACCATGGCCCCGCCGGCTTCAATCCCCAGAGGACCATCTCCTTATAATCCGCCTCCGAGCATGCCACCAGCAAACAACCGTTATGCTCCTAGCCCGGCATCCCAGGTGCAGACCCCACCTGTTCAGTCTTCGGCTGGTGCGACACCCTACGGTGCACCTGTCGCAGCGCAGACCCCTCCGCCAAACCCTTACGCCCCTCGTGCATCGGCCGCGGCTGTGCAGCCTCCTCCCATGGCGTCGCGGGTGCCCTCCTCCCCACAAGCAGCTCGACCCGGGTTTGCTCCTCCGCCGCCCGCCAATGCTCGTAAGTTCAACCCACTCACTACTGTAGCTTTCACATAAACTGATTGTGACCAGCCCGCGGTACTCCGCCCCAGAGCTCACCCCAGGCGCCCCCTGCAATTCATGAGATCTTGTCAAGGGAATGGGACCACATCAAAGCTCGAGCCCCGCCAACACCGGATGGACGAGCTAATGCTAAGATTGAGAATACTACCAACAGCTTGAACGTCCTATATCAGCAGATCAACAGCAACTCTCTGCAGCCTGAGACACTGGGCAAGCTGGGTAACTTCGCCACCGCGATCCAATCCCGTCAGTATGATGTCGCCGAGTCGATTCTTGATGATCTCAAGAACAACCATCCCGACGAGAGCAGGAGCTGGGAGGTGAGTGATATGTTGACACTCCCAAATTATTGAAAACCCATACTGATTACATGTGATAGGCTGGTCCACGGTTCATTGTCAAAATCCTGAAGTCCCGGAAGTAGAGGCTGAGGACCTTGTATCTGACCGAAGATAGACGGACGATAGTGTCGATATAAAGCGGCTATCTGCCTGTTACTCTTTCTTGTCCGTCTACCCTTAATGCCCATGTATTTCATTTCTTGTTGCGACCCTTTGGGGTCTAGTCTGATCAATTACTTGTTTTACGAGCAAAGAAAATCGCCATGAACCTGATGATTTTTCTGAGAAGATTGAGCTTGGCTTTCGGGCTTGATGGGAGTTCAGTCCCAGAGCATCATATAGACAAACTTTAGCGATAAACCAGTGGTTTTCACAGATTTCAAACTCGGAATCGGTCGTTGGTCGTCAAACCCCCGCAGAGGGCATACTAGTAGATTTCTGAG
Source organism: Penicillium chermesinum (assembly GCF_028974085.1). Lineage (NCBI taxonomy): Eukaryota > Fungi > Ascomycota > Eurotiomycetes > Eurotiales > Aspergillaceae > Penicillium > Penicillium chermesinum. Next base: position 2,879,919 of record NW_026695315.1, read on the forward strand.
AATAGAACTCTTCCAATAAGAAATTTCCATATTCTTCTATATAATACAACTTGAACAGCTCAGTTATATCAACTACTAGTATTCCTCTCTCCACTCCCTAGGGCACTATACAATACTCAATCTATCACTCATCACCTGGCTGCAGCAGCTCCCCCAAATCTCCCACCCCGACTAGCAGGGAAATTACGAGCACTCAGCAGAGCACCCTTCACACCACGGATCTCCGCCTTGAAACCGGCAATGGCGTCTTCCTCCGACTTCGGTACACCCGCAGACGAACCACTCCCATTTGCTGTAGTCGAATAGAGACCATACCCCGATCCCGCCGCCGTGTACGTCGGCGCGGAGTAAATCAGCCCATCCAAGTAGTGATGCAAATCCGTCATACGAGCTCGCACAGAATCCTCCAAGCTACTTGACTCACGCTCTACATCATTAATCTCTTTCAACTGCGCCTGGATCGACTCCAGCCTGCTCATATGACCGGTCACCGCGCGCATCGGCGCATCGGCCGTCGTCTCACTCTCTGGCCCTTCTTTCGCGGCGGGATCGAGCGCTTCACTCAGCACAGTGGGGGTCGTCTGTGTGCCGATGTCGCGGTGGAACAGCTCTGTTGGGTCCGAGGTTACGGAGTCTGTGTCTTCGTCCTCGTTTTCCGGGAGGCTGATCTTGTGCGCGTGGAGATGTGGCGGAACTTCGCTGACACTAGATTCGAGTTTCTCGTTGAGTTTCTTGAGGTTGGCGTTGGCCGTGGAAAACAGATCGTGCCGGGCGTCGGTTAGTTGGGCCAGCATTGGCTTGACGAGGTATTCACTTGCGCCGTAGATGCTTGCGCCTAGGCCGGCTGCGCCATAGAGAGTGTATAGAACTCGCTGCATTGTCACGAGAGGTGGCGGCTTGGCGGACTGGAGGAGAAACTCTGGGTATGTGATGATGGGGGGGCACATCGCGGGATGCGGAGGGGGTGGCGGGAGAGGATCGGGCTTGTGACATGGTAGCTGCTTGGGGGGATGGCGTTGACGAGGAGGGGCTTGGGTTGGAGTTTGCAGACGAGGAGTTTCCTTGGTGTTCTTGGCTCTGTTCAGATATTGCGCTCGGGTTGCTGTTACCCTGTTCGTTTCGGGAAACACCGAGGAGTTGGTCGATCTCTTCTTTGTTCAGCCCCTTTGACTCCAGGAATGAGATCTTGCGGTCTGTTGGAGAAGAGCGGATTGCTTCGTCTTCGAGGAATCGCGCAGCTTGCTCGACAAGCTCCGACCGCGATGTCGGTGTTGGCGCATCGTCGGAGATCGGCGATGAAGATGGAGACTGGGAAGACTCATTGGCTGGAGCAGTGCTAGCTTGGCGTTGCCATGAGGGAATAGATGGAGGCTTTGTAGAGTCTGACATTGTGCTAATGTTTTCAGGCCTTTCTGGAGTCAGAATGCCAGACCGGGATGGAAGGTAGAGGTGGAAAAGTGATTGGAGTGGGAAGGCTGGTCTTCCCCGGACTCGCCATGTGAGCCCGACCTCGGCTGTTGCAACCGGGGCGCGTTGCTGGTGTTGGTCTGGATTTCTTAGTCCGGACATTCAATTGCTAGTTATGTCTTGGCTAATCTGGATATTGAATGGAAAAGCAGTAGTTATATATCCTTTTAATTTTTCATAATATTTCATTGCTACCTCTTTTTACAGCGATATTCCAATATGCAGATACCCTACTGGGCCTGACTACCAGCCGTGCTTCGATATATTAAGGTGGCAGTGATAAAGTACTGGCGACTAAAACCTTTCAGATTGGAAACCCGTCACCACTTTCTCCTAAAATACCCTTAGAAACTCACAGAAACAATCCGTTGTCCATCTGAAGAATCAAATCAAATGAAATCATACGCACGATGTGTTCATCCAATCTATCAATTGATTCAACACACTATACAGCATAGTCCACCGCCCGGCAGAATGGAGCGCATCGGTGACTTCGATTCGTTCATCTATCGTCAGCGATACCACCAGTTGGCGAAAGTTGGGACCCATTGGAAAGGGCCGTATATAGAGAAAATTAAAAAGTTCCTTGTGAGTTGCCCCAATCCCCTGATCTCGTCTTGTGTTTCTCGAGTTTTTCTCTCCCCTCTCCGTCCCCGAAGCACTGGGGAACACGGCAGACGCGCGACCCCAGACTCCCCTGCTACTGGTGTGCGCTTTGTTCGTGCGAATCTCCAACGTGGCGCCTAAGACATGATCGAGCTGTACCTTCCCGGTTTGCACCTCCAGGTTCCCAAACCGGGATGATTGGGCGCTTCACTTCGTCCCTCCCCCATTCACTGCAAGCTGCAATCAGTTTTGCCATACCTTTGCCTTACGCTGTAAACCCTCCACCCCGCATATCTTCTCGGAGGCTTTGTGGACATCCTTGCAACCGGAAAATTATTCGCTGCTCTTGATATTCACTCACTGCATCCGCTTTCCATCACACTCATTGTCTATAACATAAATCCTTGCTGCGACCATGCCACTCCTTCGACCACGTCGACTGCGTGCTGTGCAAGAGAATCTCTCTGACCCTGATACTGACTTCAATCCAAGATCAACACGGCAGACTCGTTCCAGAACTGGCCCATCATCTGTTACTGTCCTGCGATCTAGGCCTAACCCATCTGAAGATCGCCGCCAATCTCTCCGATTGAGGGTAAATATGTCCGCAAGCAAATTGCGAGAGGGTACAGGAGCCCGATCCCGCCGCTCCGTGAACGTCTTCCAGGAAAACCCAATCGTCTCCGGGCCACGTACGAGTCGCACCAGAAAGAGGCTTGTGGAGGTCCAAACTTCTGATGAAGAGGAAGCCGAAGACCCAGAAGAGGATGACGACGAGGATGCTCCTGGAGAAGAAGATGAAGATGCAGATGCGGACGGCGATGTCGACATGGATGAAGCTCCGCCTCCACCTGCAAAGCGAAACGCACGAGCGGCTGCTGTTTCAGCCCGCGGTAAATCCGCAAAAAGCGTCGAAGAAAAAGAAATGGAGCTAGAAGAGGACGAGGAGGAGGAAGACGAGGAGGAAGTAGAAGAAGAGGAGGAACCTCTTTCAGCTTCGGACTCTGATGCGTCAGGAGAGCCTGATGATCAGGATGAGAGTGCCGTTCCTGATATCAATGTTGACGATCTCGACGAAGAAGACGACGATGACTTGGATGACGACATGGACAGTGATGCCATGGGTGGCAAGCAAACTAAGCGCCAGCGAGGAAACCTGGGCAATGATTTTTTGCAACTCCCGATGGGTATGTCCATGGTTCCATCGACCAGAATATAAGCCAACGGCTATATTAATCATCATACAGAACCCCAGGTCAAGAAGCACCTCACTGCGGAAGAGCGAGCCATGCGCCGGGCTGAGATGGCTCGACGACGAAAGAACCTGAGTGAAAAGCGAAATGAGGAAGAAAAGGTAAAAGGCGCCACTTGCATGAGGCAAGACAATCTTAGGCTAACAACTCGCAGATGGACACTATCAACCGTCTCCTCAGAAAGCAGCCTCCCAAACGCCGTGGCCGGGGAGCTGCCGTTGAAGCCACCGAGTCCACCCCGGCAGAGCAAGAGGGCGCCGAACCTGAAAAGGCAGACCCCACTATGGCTCGTTGGGTTAGCAGTAATCAGGGCTGCAAGGTTGGTGTGCCAGAGGAATGGCTCGGGACGCCAACCGGCCGGGTCTTCGGCGAGGCCCTTGCAAATGGCAGTAACAAATTGGTGGAGGAACTCTGATGGCGCATTGTGGACAAGGGAATAGGCGTATGGGGATCCATCTCTGGGACTGCGGGGCATGGACTGATTTAAATTCCTTGAGGGCGACTATGTCTGGCTCATCGTTGGGAGCATGGCGTTGCGATTGCTTCTGTTATTTTTTCATCAGGGTCAAAAAAAAAAGCGCAGTTCAATAATATCAGATTGTGTTTTTACATGATTCTATCTATACAATCCTCCGGTAGCTTGATCAACTTTGTATCCGTCAAAATGATCATAGGACGACTAACGCTTAGTTCTTTCAAACATCCGGTAGGCGACGACTCAAACTGTATAATAGACCACACCAAGCATGTTTCTATTGCAAGCGTTCCAGGAAATGAGGGTAAGGTTTTCTTTTTTGGCATTCAGACCCGCTATTGACGAGCTTGTTTGCTCTCCTCAGAGACCGGGTCGGAGCTTGCAGCCTTTGGTGGCTGAGCAGGCGAGGATGAAGGATCTTTAGCGGGCGAGTTGCTTGGGTTTGACGGCGAGTTCCCGTGGGCTCTTTCAATTGCGATTTCCTGGAAAGCCGGCTGGAAAGTGTAGTAGCCTGTGAGATTGAGTTAGTGCTCAAGTATTCTCTTGAGGCCAATCGGAAGGCACGACAGTAGGGAACATGTACCAGTAAAGACCCCAACGCCGATCGCAAGGACCGCTGGAATCAAGTTGCGACTCATCATGGGGAGGACTGTAGCGTCAAGCGTAGCTGGGAGGTTTGCGGAAGACCTGGAGGGACCCGCTCTTATCAGGAGCTGATTAGCTCCCGCGAACGCGTCTAAATTGATTTGCTCCACACGCGTCTTTCGAGTCCAAGACTACAATCTCGAATTTCTTGCGCGATTGGCTCTCGGTTCCCGTTACGCACCTGGTGCTTTGTGCCCATTCCTTGCCGACTCAATGATGCCATAGAGACATGGGTCAGCCTTGCCTAGAATGCAAATGGAACCATGGCGGAAACGAGGGTTTGTCCCAGACTCGGACGAAGAGGAAGAATTCGACACTTTAGACGTGCAAGGTATAGCCGACGGCGTGGTCCCTGACGCCGAAGATGAGGTCGACTTGGAGTACCTGCCTATCCCGATAGCCCATACGCTCGAGCCGAACAAGAATGCAAAGGAACAACCCGAAGGAAAACCTTCCCCGATACAAGTTGACAGCGAGGGTGCACGGAGAGGCTCGGTAGAGTTGCTATCGACACCGGCCACCAACTCCAGACAGTCCAAGCTAGAAGCAGATACTGAACGCTCTGAGCGGACGGACGGGCGTGGCAATACCCCCGATGACAAGCCACGACGTGACCGCAAGACATACGGAAGGCGATCCTCAGCTGTCAAGCGACACTCGCATATTGAGGTCCAGGTCCCCGCGCCGAGCCTCCGGAAAGATGCTGGTGTATGGGAAATTCCAAGTTCTTCACCAGAACAGGATGGCTCTGCGAGCAATCAACTCCGCAGACAATTGTCCAAAAGCTACACACCCTCGAAACATTCCTTGCCTTTGAATGCTGCACAATTCACGGCACAAGATGGAGAAAATCGGAAAAAAGATAACGCATCTAGAGACTCATCCCCGGACGAGTTGAATGTTGTGGACGATACAAATGTCAACTTATCCTCTAATGACCACCGTGCTGACGATGCATTGGATCACGCCTCAAACGACGGCGAAACACGCAATAGAGCCTCTCAGCTGTCTGATGGCCTGAATAAAATTGACATTGAGGATTCTTCGCGGCCAGCTAACTTGGCCGAGAGCCCCGTTATGCCCGGTGGAAAAGAGAATGTAGAGGAACATGCAGACGTTGCTGAGGACCCATACGATGACTCTCCGTTATCATCTCCGCCTGACTCACTTGACTTCCATCTAGAGGATTCGGCTCCCCGTCCTGCTGCCGGGGAACCTCTGAATGGCATTGCACAGCCTGAAACTATAGAGATGGACATTCCAGACGAAATCCTTCGGGAAGTGACACAGCCGGTGCGACGGAGCTTTAGAGAACGAAACGCAATCCAGTTGCATCCCTACGCACTCGAGATGGCCCAATACCAAAGGCAGATGAGGGAACGAGGGGTGAAGCCTATTCGAATGACCGAGGAAGAGAAGAAACGGCGAGCTGCTGAGGCATCCGGCGAGAGCCAGGAGCAGGACTCCTTCACTCCAACTGGTCCAGGATCTAGTCCACCCCCAGAGGAGTTTCTTCGCTCAAGCCGATGTCAAGAGCACCCTAATGGTGCAAATGAGCTTCGTAGTCGCCAAAGAACTCCCATTCGAAGAACCTACTCTTCCAAACGAAGGAAGAAGTCACACATTGGAGATTCCCAAGGATTAGAAGCTCTGGAGAGCGTCGTCCCAAGCAAAGAGTGGTTCCACATCAGACGCCTCCAGGTCAACGTTTTGGTGGCTCTATATTCGATATCCCATCTAGTCCACCGCCTTCTGGAAGTCTCCCATCAACCGAAAAGCCGCCATTTGACCCAAATGTCTTTCGATTTCCACCTGGATTTACGCCGCCTCCAACTACAAATACGGAAGGCAATTCGAGAACAACGAACACCGAAGTCGATGTCACTCACGAGAACGACTTTGCGGATTCAGCAACTGGTTCTGTAGCAGCGGAAGATAGAAACGAAGAGGAAACAGGAGATGATGGAACTGATTCAGAGCCGTCGCATATATCAGACGAAGAGACGGTTGAGGAACGCGAGATCCGACTGTTGCAGCGTCGCACGCGTGGTGTCCTTCCCGCCTCCTGGGTTCGAGTCCACGCTCAGCAAAGCTCAGCAGATCGGCAAAGAGAGATCCAACGCAGAAAAGTTGCCGCAGCCCAGCGGGCTGATGGCAAGGGAGTTGCTAAGAAAATCATTCGGAAACCTGGTCAGCCGGGAGGACCAGGCTCAGGTCAGCGACCTATTCTACTCGACTTTAGCGATTCTGATGACAGTGACGACGCAAACCAACAAATTAATGACCCCGTTCGCGATAATATGTCCGACGAGGGTTCACGGGGGAAACCTCGTGGGCCCTTTGGCTTGCCGGACCCATTCTCAGACGACGATGAAAACATGGAGGATAACCGAATCGATAACATGTTCCCTGTGGCTTCAAGCTCGGGCCACAGACCTGAACCCAGTGAAAGGCGAAGAGCCTTGAAGCGTCCAACGCCAAAAGATAGTGCGATGCAAAAAGAGAAAAACACAAAACGGGCCCGGTTCAAACGACAGACCAGGATTACCGAATCCGCCGGAGTACGTCGAATAAAGTCGTCCTCGAAGTCTTCCAATCCATCTTCAAAGTCATCCTCAAAGCACTCCTCAACTCGCCGACCCAAGTCATCTACCAACTCAGCTCCCAGATTGGGTATCCTAGATGCCCCTGATGTGGCTCATCGCCCGCGTCAAGAACAGCCTCAATTTTTACGCGTTGCAGCTCGAAGAGCGCGGTCACGGCAAGATAGCGGCCGAGCAAGTCCAACCAGAAAGTTCATCTCTCTTAGCACACGGGAGGACACAGCAGATGCAAACAAATCTTTGCATGAATGGAGGGGTGGAAGTATACGGCAAGCGAAACTCGATAAACCGAAGCGGCAGCCAAAAAGGCGTCAGCCACCTTCCAATCTTGCGAATGGTATCCGTCGAGCGGTAACGAATAACAAAAGGACCAGCGAAGAAAGGAATCAGCTGTTTGCTCCGGAGCAGGATGTCATTGACGTCGACATGGATCAGGACGTTGAGCAGGAAAATGCCCCGGCAGGTGGAGATGTACCTCCCGCAACTGCACCGAGTACCCACACAGTTGATGCTCGTTCTCGACACATTCGACGACTAGAGCGCAGAGGGAACGAGTGGATAATACATAGGAACCGCGGAATCATATCCCTCAAGCGGACCGAGCCTCATTCTGCGCCCATGCACGTTGCAGGCTTGGATAATCTGTCAAAACCAGCATCAGTGTTCAGTCAGAGCCTCAACCGGCTAAATCGTGACTACCGCATGAAGCAGTCATCACAAGGGTCTAAGCCAAGTCTCACCCTAGATCGATTCATTGCTGATCAAAGACTCCGTGGATCATTCTCTCAGACCGTTCCAAGCTCTTCAGCTCCTGCACTGCCGGCGAACAGAAACCAGCTACCAGCTGCACCGTTGCAGCGGCCTCCTCGTCGTGAGAAACGAAAAGCCGTGCCCCGTCGTATCGACCAAAGTGCTAAGGATGTTGCGGAATCTTCAAATCATGGTTTGGATCTTTCGCCTTCTGATGCTCCTGCGTCATTCGCAACCCCCCAGACGCCTGGCGGACCCCCAAGGTCTTCTTTTGGAGTGGGTGGACTCTTCAACTGGCAGCCTTCTTACTCCGTTGACTTTGGCACCTTACCCTTGCACTCCAGTACTTTCTTCCACGAATCGACTTTCATAGGCAGTGGCGAGTTCAAACGCTCTTTGGACATCACGAAAAGAAATATGGATTGCGATGGAGGAACATTCACGTTCCATTTTAAGAGCCAAACTTTCCATTGGGGAAGCTGGAATGAGACTGTTTCCTCGCAGTTGGGGACTGTGTTTCAAGAAATGTGCCAAGATATCGAGCAAAATGTGATATGTGCACCGGAAGCAAGCTCAGCAGCTACATTGAGCCCGTCGCAGCTTATTTTCCGGTCTGTCATCTCTTATGTCACTACGACTGCATGGTTCATTGATCCGGTCGACCGCAAAGCGTTCTTTAATCGTGCTATGAAGCTGGCTTGGCGATTGCAAGATTCGATTCGCCCTTTCCTTGCGGGTGATCACAACAGGTCTGGTGTTATGATGCTTTCATGCTACAACATGGTGTTCGCGAATCAACTTCGTCAAGTTGGTTCACACGAACTGGCTGGTCTCGCCGCTGCAGATGATGCGGTAGATCTAGTAAAGGCGTCAGCTCGTGATACGCTCACATTGCTAATGTGTGATATCGGTCTGTTAGAGCTTCACAAGCTGTCAGTCGAAAGCAGGAAGAAAGAGGGACTTGCGATGGGAGGAATTCGCGAGCAGTTCCCTTCTGCCGCCGCATTCGTCATGGTGGAACAACTTCTTCACAGCTCCGACCTGTACAGGGGAGTCTTCACCGAGGCAGAGTTAGAAACTTGTGTTAATGGCCTTGTCCAGAACCCGAAAGACGTTGTCAGCTTAGAATCGGCCTGGCGGGCCTTGTTCACAGTGCTACCTCTGAATGAGTTTGATCAAGATGGCCTTGTTCGCCGGGCTCAGGATTCTCAATTCGGAAATGCTCACGAAAATTGGCCTCTTGTCAAGGAGCTATTGTCACCTGCTTTGAACAGCTTTGACACGAATTCCGCGACCACTCCGATGTCTTATAATAATTACTGCAAGACTCTGTTTCATCGCTGCCACCACTTGATCAACGCGTGGGGTTGGAGGGACTGCAAACCTATTCTTGACGTCCTCTACGATTTCTTTGCTGCCAGGCTACTGTACAACATGAAACACGAAGACGTCCGTGGATCTCCGCCGTTCCTTGACCACCTCGACCAAAAGCCTTCCTTAGAGGTGCGACCAGGAGAACCATGTTTTCACACCGTGCTCAAGATCATAGCAAGTGGGTTCCATTTTCTTTCTCTGAAGTATGAAAACAAGAAGATCCGCAATTTCGCCTGGCGTCTTCTCCCTAATCATGGGCGTGTTTATCCCAAAGAGCAGCCTCTCAATACCCAAGACCTGGATGCTCTGAGAAATCACCACGATCTGCTGTGCACATTGTACTGGGCTGTTCCAGATGGATGTCGACCCCGTGTCGAAACAATACGCGATCTAGTCCACCCGGCTGCCTCTCATCGCGAGACTTGTGATATCAACCTGCGTTCCTGGTCGAGGCTTGTTCGCTTCAAGTTATCAACCAAGGAGGATGTATCTGGACTGGATGTCTTCGCAGATTGGCACAGCTTTTTCGTCACAGAGCTCCGATCGCAGCACGCACATGCTCGCAAGGAAATCGAGAGCCAGGCGAAAGATGACAAGTGGATTTCTAAGCATCAAATTGAAAGCACCATCTCCAAGAATCAGCGACAGATTGAATCCCTTCTGAAGACGGCAATATCTGGTCTGAGAACTGCTGTGGAACAAGCTCCTTCGTTAGACCATGCCTACAGACTTATCGTGAAGACCCCTTTCGACTCATTGCTTGGAATGTTCAGTACAAAGTCTCCCCGAGTCAATGCCGTTGTCTCCGATACCTTGAAGGTGATCGTGGCTTATATCGACAAGGATTTCATTGCACGAACCCCAGATACCCAAATCGCTGCCGCTCCTCCTATAAATGAAGACAGCCAGGAATTTGATGACATTGATGACTGGAATGAGATAGATGCCGCTTTAGGCCAGCAGAGTCTACCGAGCGAGGCCATTGAACACGTGCAGAAAGTTTTGCGTCCGGTTGTTTTCCAGTCCGTGTCCAACTGCTTCGGCGAGGATAACTACCCAGAAGATAATATTTTGAACGATGTCCTGCAATGCTGGACGTCGGTTGCAAAAATCCTCATCCATCATGGATTGCAACGGTGGGACAACTATCTTGATCCATTCGGGGATGAATCTTGGACTAGGCTACGAGACACTGTGCAGACCCGAAACTTTGCACCCCTTTTCTTGGCAATGTGTGTTGGGAAAGATGCAAGGGTGATCTCCGATTGTCGGATTCTCGTAATGGGGATGTGGATGTCGTCTTTGGTTGAGAGAACGTCGATGCTGAAATACCAGCATCGCCTTACTGAGGCTCTGCTGAACAGTGCCCCCTTCGACCCTCTCGTCCAGAATCTCCCCTTCACCAAGACCAAGGGTGAGGACAGTTACGAAATCACATTGACTGAGCTTTCTCAACGGCGGGTATCACTCATCTCAAGTATTCTTTCCAATATGCGAGATCATGTGCAGCAAATGGAGCTCCACCGAAGCTCGGAGTTGTCGGTCACGAAAGAAGACTATTCTGACATTCTGCACCAATTCATGAAAGCAATGCAGAAGAATTACCGAGAAACTGGAAACGGGGATCCGGAAGCTGCCCGGGGTGCCTACGTGCAATTTGTGCATCAGGTCATCAGGTTCCTCCAAGAGCTCACCAGTGATATCCGACCCGTGGACCCGTTTTTCACAGATCCAGCCTTGTTCCCTCTGCCTTCTTCGGACCCGCGCTACATTGTCGCGAAGCTGAAACGATACGAACCGAAGTTGTCTGCTCACAAAGAAGTATTAGCGTTGACTATGTTCATTCAGAGTATTTCCGAAAGAGCTGCCGTTGACAACCAACAGTCTGTCTTGGTCGAGCAACTGTACAAAGCCGTGAAGGACACTATCGAAGATGGAGTGCCAAACCAACCGACACTCCGAGCTGTGCTGCTGCAAAGCGTATTCCCAGCATACCTGGAGTGTTCGTTCCTCAATCCAGCGTCGTGGATCCTGGCGAGGCCTGTCGTGCTGACGACAACTCTTGTTTTCGGGAACCTGCTGTTCAATATTAACGCCTCAAACCAGGCTTGTCTTTCCTCGGTGATGATAATGATCCATGCCGTTTTCCACTCGTCATACCGCGCATTGCGCCCTCTCTCCAACCGCTCACTGCGACTTCAAGACCCCATTGTCATCTCGATGCTGACAGTCTTCGTCGGGTTATTTTCGTCTTCTCTCACCATTATCGACTATATCGACCGGATCAATGAACAAGGCGAGGGATTGATATCCTACATTCAATGGTTTCTGGAGTTTGTTCATGCTGTGTCTTTGCAACTTGGAAGCTCAAACCTGGACACAGCGTATGCGCATGATGCTGCCCTGTGTAGTCCTTCTGCGGACCCATTACCGCGCGCAGTTGCGAGGTTGGCTCCTCAATACCTCGCCAGCGCCCGACAGATTGCTCTCGAAGACTACCAATCATATTTGCGCAACTGGACACTTCACCAAGGCAAATACTATTACTCTCGAGCCGGCCATGATGCTAAAGAAATTCAGCTCGAGTCGGAGGTTGAGGTGTTAGCGGGCGATCTGAACGCAGCAAAGAAAGCATTCACGGATGCGGTTGACAAGTTTAGATCTCAAGTCGGCGGATTAAATCTGGTGCCCTGAGGAGCCGCGGCCGGTGCTCAGTGGCGGACGAGGAAGTGAGACCTCTACGATCTTCTCATCTCCCTTCTTTTTTCGACATTTAGCCTCAACTGTTATCTCCTTATTGCATGTTAGCATTGGCGTTCAGTGACTGGGCTCATAGCGAATCATCATAATGATATGAATTTCCTCAACATACCACCATCTCTATTGAAAGAGAACCCCGGCAAACATGAAAATGTATTAAAAGTTTGCCTCAAAATGACTCGCTACACTACTTGGACAACCATTATTTCGGTCCACATGCAGATAATGAAGGTCTGAAGGGATAATGCACTAGCCGCAGGATTCAATGTGATTATCGCCACTACACAACCCAAAAAAAATTGGCTAAGAAAGCCATTATGCCTCCCTATTCTAATAGACTTGGTATTGAGCAATATGTGGCTTGCGGGAGTGTTAGAATCAAGGAACTATGTCAGAAACAGTGTTTTATATGCTCCTATTGGACGAATGAGCTCTAGTGGCAGGATATATGCAGAACTGGCAGCTATGGCGCAAACGGGAAGGCGCGGTGGCACGATCTTCGGTGTTTTTCGTCACGTACGGGCCACAGGGGCAGGACACGTCGATCACTCCCGGGAGCTGGATTCCCGTATTGAGTCTCCCCTCCTTCACCGTCTTTTCCTCCTTGTCCCTCCTTAGACAACGAACGGAATTCCCCCCCCTGAGAGGCTCAATTGATTATGGCGGGAGGCCCCAAAGATGTCGAGCTCACGAGCGACATCAAGTTCATCGAAACCCCTGCGCCCAAGCCGAACCAGTTCGACACTGGCAAGGATTGTGGAATTGCCCTGACCAACGTGAGCCTTTGCGAATTGCCGACTCGCCTTCCCTGCAGACACTTTTGCTAATTAATTCCTCGGTCCAGTCACCGGCTATTCACAATGCTGCACTCCCTGTCGACGGTCCTGGAAACGAGAGCTTCTCCAACGTTCTGCTCGGAGTGGTCCTCGTTGGTGTCCCTGCGTTCATCACCTACTACCTTGGTGGCGGCAAGAAAACCTTTATTTTCTTCGCCCTTGTACTAGTTCTTCCGCTCTTGGTGGTCTTCTGGACCTATGCCTCCTCCCTCAGCCCTCGCACCAATGAAAAGGTCAAATTGACCGGCCGACCCGTGGAACACTACTTGACCTTCAAGCGGGAGGAAGACAAACGCCGATACCGTGGAAGCAACAAGGTTCCCTTGCCCGCTCTTGCTGAGATGTACCTGGATGGACACGTGGAATTCAACGGCGATATCCTGGACGCTTTGGAATACCGCCACGACTGGGCAAACTTCACCTTCACCCTCGAGCTGTTCAAGTTCATCGTCTTCACCTTCTTCGTTGACGTGCTCTTCCACACCAAGGCTCAGGATGAGGAGCAGATCCGTCCCAACTACGATAGCGGAAACGACCACTACGCCTGGTTCCTCGGCCCTCGCATGATCTACACTGCCGGTATCATTTCTGACATTGAGAAGGAAGAGACTCTGGAAGAGATGCAAGATAATAAGATGGCAATCGTCTGTGAGAAGATCGGTCTCAAGGAGGGCGAGACCATGCTGGACATTGGCTGTGGCTGGGGAACTCTGGCTCGCTTCGCTAGTTTGAACTATGGTGCCAAGGTTACCGGTGTGACCATTGCTGAGAACCAGACGGCTTGGGCCAACGACGCTCTGCGCAAAGCCAATATTCCCGAGGAGCAGAGTAAGATTCTGTGCATGGACTACCGCGACATTCCCGAGCAGAAGTTCGACAAGATCACCCAGCTGGAGATGGGTGAGCATGTCGGTATCCGCAAGCTCACCAAGTTCTTCCGCCAGTGCTACGACATGCTGAACGATGATGGTGCTATGTATGTCCAGCTTTCGGGCTTGCGACAGGCTTGGCAATATGAGGACTTCATCTGGGGTCTCTACCTGAACAAGTACATTTTCCGCGGTGCCGATGCCTCTACCCCTCTCTGGTACTACATCAAGTGTTTGGAACAAGCTGGTTTTGAGGTGAAGGGGTAAGTCATGATCTGGGTTCCTTGACAATGACATCGACTGATCTCAGACAGCGTCGACACCGTCGGTGTTCACTACTCTGGAACCCTCTGGAGATGGTACCGTAACTGGGTGGGCAATGCGGAGGCCATTAACGCCAAGTACGGACCTCGCTGGTACCGTGTAAGTAACTTCATTCCCCCTTGTTTCCTGAGATTCGCCTAACATTGCACAGATTTGGGAGCTCTTCCTTGCCTGGTCTGTCATCGCTTCGCGTGACGGTTTCGCCACCTGCTACCAGATGGTTGTTGTGAAGAACCTGAACTCGATTCACCGCATCAACGGTGTTCCCACCCAATACGGTCTGAAAGGGGCCCTCGAGGCCAGCAAGAAGGCCGGCAAGAACCGCCTGCCCCAGTAAAGCCTGGGACACCTGTTCAACGTTGGAAACCGCCCCGGGTACATGGCAAGCAGCCTTCTGGCTTACGATGTAATTCTGGGCGATGGAATCCTGTGTCCTTGGGCACCGCCCACTCCATGGCGGGCAACAACTGGTATGTACCAAGAAGCCAAACTCTGAAGCCCACTCTGGACGCGTGCGAAGCCACCCTGCCAGTGGTAAACGGTCTCCATTCTTAAAATGTCGCACATGGGCCATATTTTCCCGAGACTTATGTACCTTATGTAACTCACAAGAAGTTATGACTTGAAAACCTTCTAGAATTATTCTAGAGCTCTTGATGAATGAATTTTTTTTTATTCAATGTCCATTACCCTCAGCCATACAACAGTATCCAAAGTTTCATAAGATCAGCCGGAGGTTTTCCAGCATTCCCCAATCCTCAAGCTCCCCAGGGGCTTCGCTGACGGCGACAGTAGGAAGTGTCGGCCAAATCTTTGTATTGTGCAGACAGTAGCCAAGGACCACATGACATACTGCAAGCATTGCTGTGACGAGACTCAGAGCCTGACCTAGCCATATTATCATCGCTGCAGAACGGGGATCGACACATGGACACGAGTGAGATACAGTTGATCTCCGAACTTGGTCAGTGGGTTTTGGAGAGAGACGTGCGACTGGCGGTTTACAGTTCTGCCCGAGTGCCGGTTTGGAGGAGTAGAGAAGGTCCAGAGTAAGCGTCCAGCCCATGTTTTGAAGAACTTGGAATTTGAACCATTTGTACAAAACTCCCCCGGCCATTCGCCATTCAGGTTGTAAATTAAGAACAATACGCTTGAATGAAAGAAAAGGAGAGGGCGTGTGAAGGCAATCGCCATTATGCGTTCTTTTATCCCCTTGCCATAAGCACGCATTTAAGGTTGTGGAGCCCTCTTCTAATTGGGCTGCAGATCCCTGCCTTCTATCCAGCTATTCGTGACAACCAACAGCGATGGCCTGGCTCCAGATCCCCCGTCCAAAGCTCCCAATAGCAGGGCATACAATTAGAACCCTCCTCCCTGATCTGGGACGCCTAGTCTGGGCATTCTGCCGAGACAGACTTCCAAAGATCTTCACGTTCTCTCTGAAGAAGACGGAGCCTGTACCATTACTTCCTCTCCCGAAGCTCCCGAGACGCAATCCCATGGGCCAAACATGCTGGCTGAACATTCAAATGCAAGAAGCGGACAGATTCCTTACCGACGAGGCGCTTCTCTGCCGAATGAAGAGTCTCGTCCGAATGGGCCAAGCGACCTTACCTACCAATTCCCACAGCTAGCCTTCTGCTGCTTGTCAATCAGGTCGCACGCCATGCACAAAGGCGAGGACGATCAAACCCGGGAATGTCTGCAAAGACTGGACGATCTCTTCATCAGAGTTACGTCCTCGGGCCGTCCTTTCTGGCATGTAGTTGATTGGTGGCTCGCTGGTATCATCAACGATCCGAGTCCTGCAAGGGGACGGAATGTAGCAAGCGGAAGGCTTGGCGCCTTTGCGGGGAGGAACGCCCACGACCGTTTCCGAAGAAATGAGCCTGTCCAGCTGGGATGGCCCATGGAAGTCGGAGCGATCAATAACTTGCCAATATTCCGAGCTGATACGGAGTTCCATGGCGAGTCCAAAGCCGAGCAGCAGGCCAAGCGTTTTCGCAAAACGAGTTTGGCAAATTAGGCCTGGAAGGATCAGGGCCAATGCTGAAATCATACTGCCTACGGAGTCCGGGTTAGGAAGGAAGGATGAGGACTACTATTTGGCTCCAATGGAAAATTGGCTAGAATGTTAAGGCCAGAGACCAGGTGTTTTTGCCTGAGGCAGCTGCAGCGTTTATTAGTTGGACAGAGTATACCAGTCAAGATACGACTAAGTAGCCTCAAAGGACATATAAGCCGTGGGATAAGTATGCTACTCTCCACGATATGATTTACAGGAGGTGCTCCAATCTAACGTACAATGCTCGTGTCTAAAGAAGAGGGTTTGAATGAAATCGATGTTCGGCCCCTCGAAACATCTACTTTGCTTTGTATCCAATGGGGCATTCCTATGGCTATGTGCGAAAGAATCCACAGTTTGTATCTCTGACCAAAAGAAAAAACAAAAAATGTACCAACGATGGAGCCGACGAAGAAGCAGCCAGGGACGCCGACGAAAAGCAGGGAGCCACAGCCGTGGTATCTGGGGAGTGAACAGTCATTGGGTCCGACGAAAAAAGGGGAAATGTTACCATAGCAGTTAAAGCCCTCTTGCAGGCAGCGCCTCTCCCAAATGCCCGTCCCACCGTAAGCCACAAGAAGCACAGCCCGAGTATCCCCCAGAATTGACGCCAGATGCAATTTGAAGAGCGTGGGTAACTTGGAATAAAAACAAAAACAAAAGCAAAAAGACATCCATGTAGAGCACAGGACGTATGTTCGAGTCATGAATCATGAGAATCGGGCATCAGAATGCTTAGAGGGAGGTGCCTCCGGGAGAAGTCACCGTGCCACTGCCGTTGAGTCCGCTCGAATCCTGGGTACTGCCACGGCGGTGGAACGGGTTGTGGAAGACTTTGCGCATAGCACTTGTGATGCTATTCTTGCGTCGAGCAGATGCTTGCCCATCGCCGAGGTTATCATTCCGCTTGGGAACCGTCGCGTCGTCTCCGAGGACAATGTTGGAGACTGCGGGCTTCGGAGGCCACTGCCCATCCGCCTTCCACCCTTGGACCATGGCCTTCGTCAGGTCGGCCAAATTGATCGGGATAGTGGGGGTCATGCCCTGCACGATCACCTTAGTGTAGATGGATGCGTAGATAGCCGGCGTAATGGTGGAACGAATGGGATTGGAGGATGGCAGGAAAGGGGGCGCGACGGGGATAAGGCGTTCATCCAGCGCTTCTTCCTCACTGGAATCAATATCCACTGACGAGCCGTCGTCTTCTATTTCGTTCACATCGGCAGCGCTCAATGCGTGGTAAAGAGAGGCCTGTGCGTCGGGTTCCGTGATGCTGGTCTCCGTCGACGCCTGACCCTTGGGGTCTTCTTCGGGCGCAGTGGAGTGCTCATCATCAGGATCCTGTCGGCGCGATTGCTCTTCATTGGACACGTTCGAGACGGACAAGGAACTCGATGTCTTCTTCGTCAAATTGGACTCGGTACGGCCAGTCTGGGGTTGAGCTTGGCGATCGGAGAGTGGGGAAGTACCCACAACCCGGGCGGATGCGTCGCCAGCACTCTCTAGCGCAGAATCTTCAATGTGCGCGCTGGGGCGCACAGGGGGTTCACGAGTGACGGAGGACTGGCGTTTCCCTTCTTTGGAAAGAACTTGACGCCGGGTTCGAGCTCCCGACCACGCGTCACGTCGAGCCATCCACATGCGGAGTCCTTCGTTCCATTCCATTTCTTCCTTCATCTGGCGGCGTCTCTTGCGACGCAAGTCATGCGCGGGGTCGCCGGTGGGCTCTGCATGGGGTGAATCGGCGTCAGGATCGTGATCGGAGGATTGGGGCTCAAGTTCAGAACCAGAGCTGTCGACTTCTCGGAGGCGCCATTCTTGGACCGTACGATCTTCAACCAGGGCGAGGGTCGATTCACCGGATGACGCAGATCCTGGATGTAAGCCATCCGCTAGAGTCGGATACTCCCAGTCCGTTCGAACTACGCGACGTACGAAGCCCTTAGCATCGCGGATGGCCGCCTCCCGGTTCTCGGACATGGCGAAAGTTCTGGGGACGAAACTCGGTAGAGAGGCGTCAAAACAACGCGGGGCCAACAAAGGAGTAGAATAGAGGAAGAGAAAATAGACTCAAGGACGCTCCTGGTGCCGGACGTAACCCAAGCACAGGAACACATCCACCGATGTGCGCGGGGTCGAAGGAAAAGAAGCTGTCCAAGTTCGGTGGCAGTGGAGTCCAATCCCGCTGTGATCGGAGCACGTGCCTTCGAACCCTAGCCAGTCCAGCGCCCTTGATGCAAAACTTAGTGGGAGGGATCAGACGGATGAGGGGATCAAGAACGGGCAGAGGCAGTCGAAACAGTGCTGCTTAGAAAGGTCCTGTTGAGGAGTGCGGAGTCGGCGCTCCAATCAGGCGTGTGAAGGGATTATGAACGCATCATTTCAGCAGATCTACTTTAAACTAGGAGTTTTGACCCGACACAGCACTAATGGCTGGATATGAGTAATGTTCCCTTCTATTCGGGGCACATTTGGCTCCAATCGAAGGAACACTCTGCTTGCTGCCCGTCTGATTAGACCAGAGGAAATCCAAAGTTGTCATCATAGAAGCTCCCACGGTCAGATGTCCAGATTTTGCAAAAGTATTGGTACATGTCTATCATTACCTAAAATTACAACAGGGCGGGATGCCCATTGACAGGTTGCTATGGAAGATCACTCCCGAACTCGCACAGTTTCTTTGACCGGTGCATCACTAGCAGAAGTAAACCCCAAGCCGGCCGTCTTCGGTCGACGAGATTTTCGATCGCCATACTGCTCATCGAACTTGCGAATAGACGACAGCGATGACATGTCCTCACTGATGGAAGCACTGATCTCTTCCATGCCCCGGTCGAAATGGGCAAGAGTGAGGGTGCGGCGTGTTGGGTACGTGTACGGTTCGTCACCCTGGTGTCGAAGCGCGGCCTCGTTTTCTTCACGGACACACGCCAAAGCCGCTGCGACAGCCAAATTTTTCAAATCGGAGCCCGAATACAATGGGGTTCGTTTCGCTAGATCAGCTAAGTCAACTGAAGGGTCGAGTTGCTCTTCTTTCAAGTGAATCTTGAGAATCTCGTGACGATCTTGCTCGGTTGGCAGGTCCACTAATAGTCTCCGAGGCAGACGCCTGAGCACGGCATCGTCCAGATCAAATGGTCGGTTGGTAGCGACCATGATAAATGCTGACAGGTCGTTCAAACCATCCCATTCGCGAAGGAATTGGTTGATCAATTCGCGATGCGACGTCCGGTTGCTGGAGCCAGTGCGGGAACAGAAAATGGCATCCGCTTCGTCGATGAACACCACGCATGGGCTTAATTTCTTAGCCAAGGTGAAAATGGCCTTGACGTTCTTCTCGCCTTCACCGACATACATGTCGTACACTTCAGATCCACTCACTTCGAGGACAGTCGCCCCACTCTCACGTGCGACTGCTTTAGCAAGTAAGGTTTTACCGGTACCGGGCGGACCATACAACAGAAGCCCCGGAATCTTATCCGTTGCTAAGACACCATATGTGAAGGCTTCCGGGCGGATCAAAGACAAGGATGTCAGAGTCTTCAGAGCGTCCACAGTCTCAGGAGGAACATGGACATGGTCGAAAGTCGTCCGGATACTTTTGGCATCGACAACCCCATTGAGTAGTTTCTTCTCATGGGCGTTGCAAGTCTTTCGAAGAGAGCTCAGAAGCTGTTCACGGCTTTGACCATTGGCCGAGCCGGTGGCCTTGGGTGATTTTTCCTTAAGCCACTCGCTCGTCACTTGATCGCCCTTATCCATGAGTTGAATCCCTCGCCGAATGTGCTCGAAACCAAAGGGCTCACCCGCTTCCGTACTGCCAAGCGCCAGGGTCGCCACCCAGTGTACCTGGTTGTAAGACCAAAGGCGATCCCTGATTCCAGATAGCTTCAAAGTAAGCGAATCAAGCGGCCAAGATCGATTACCAAAGATATCATCTTTTATCGCAGCAGAATTTTCATTCAGTCGGTATCGTAGCATGCTTTGGAGGTGGCGGATGTTGATATCCATCGTCCGTTTCCTTTGGTCCTCTGCGAATGTTTTCTCGGCAATCTTTGCATCCATTGCTGGTGTGATCACCAGGGTTTTCGAGAAGTTATCTTCAAACACGTTCTGTAAGATGCTAGACCCATCCTGCGAGAAGGCTTGTTGAAGTTCTTGAGAGGTGGTGCCAATAAGTATGATCCGTGAGCCAGCCCGTCTCTGGTCTTGAATGACCTTCTGGAGGAGGGAAATCACTCTAGACCCCGCCCTTGAGCTTTGGATATCACGGTAGTCTTGTACATGTATAATGGTGTCGCGCGGCAAAACCGAAGGGGCAGTGTTAGGTTCCAATGTAGCCTCAGTCTTCTCAGGAGCAGGAAGTGCTGGCCTGCCAAGCGAAGTGATGATTTCATTCAAAAGGCGCGTCCACCGTTCCTCCGCACGTTGCCAAGAATGACGCATGTTACTGGGATCTTGCTCACCCTGGCCGTTCATCGAGGCAACAAGGGATTTCAATCCTAGCCAGTTCGGTAGCGGGACATCACCGGTGTCTCTGCTAGCTTCAATGGTGATGAACCGGGGGGTACTGACCTCAGTCCGTGCTCCCTGGGCAACAGATGCAATATCAGCGACCTCTTCTTCACCCTCCCCATCGCCTTCAGCTTCGGGCCACGTCGCGACCGTTGGTCGATAAACCTCATAACCAAGCGAGCGTATTTGTGATGTTGAGCCAGTCTCGGCAAAGTCCTGCTCGCTAAACAACTGAGCGATATCTTGCGCATTGAGAGTGATCAAATCCGTATTCAATTGTTGAGAGAGCTGCCGAACAACAGCATCCAGAAATAGGATGCCATCGTTGCCTGGGTACTGAAGGATTAAGTGGGACTTCCTTGCCACAGGCTCTTTCGAATATTGTACCGGTGGAAGTCGAAGGCCTGCCTTGACGGATGCTCGTAGCTCATCCACAGTTCTTCCGGCACCGAGTAACGATTCTCAGGTGCGGATTCACCCGAGGGTGGTGGATCTTCACTGCTAGGTCCTGAAGGCAGTCCATTGTTCCTTCCTTCATCTGGAGCCAGCACGGATGTCTTTTTAATCCCAACCCACTGTTGTGGCTGCCCTACAAGAAGTTCATCAGGGTTTGAGCTCCGGACAACAGTGTTTTGGTCAGAAAACCAATAGGGCACCGTGGCAGCAGGCGAAACCTTTTGTTGGCTCTCTAGCTGCTTGTTCCTCATAGCTCTTCGAACAGCGGAGCCATATGGCCTTGCCACCGATTTGTCAATCACAGCGGGGTTTAAGGAGGAATTTGCAGATGCATGATTAAGATTCGGAGTTTGTATATCATCAATCAAGTCCCCAGTGGGAGGATCTTCACCAGGTTCGGTTGGCGGAGACGATGCTGATTGCCATTGTCGCGAAATATGAAAGCGGCGCGAGTGTGCCGACGAAGGGATAGGATACCGGCGACGGGCGATTAATCGACATGGGCGTGCGACGGTTGACCACCGGGCCACTGGCATTGGCGGATACATCCAGTCGAGCACAATAAGCCTCCTGTGGGCAGGAATTGAAGGCAAGGATACTCGAGAATCATATTGACGAGTCGCCGCCCCGAGTCGGAGGAAATGTAAGGTCACGTGAAATACTGGGCTCGGTTGAGCCTCTTCGATTGTAAGGGCTGTTTCTAAGTGCCAGCGCAGAACTAGAACACTTTAACCCTGGAATACAGTTCCGAGCCTCTATTTACCATTTTACTATGCATCTTTGTCATGAATTTCTGTGCTAGCCTTTTCCTAATTGAATGCTTACTGCTATAAAGCCATTCCGACCTGTCCAACATTCGAAACTTGAAGAAGCCCCCTTTCGTAATAGACCGCACTGACACTATATGTTCTCACTGTAATAGACCACCTACACACTACTTGTAGCGGTAATTCGGCCATTGATGGGGTCGTGGGAGATCCTGGCGTACATTTCAATTTGAAGCCGTGCATGTTGAGCTCCAAGTCATTGAAACCTGGTACAACTAACACTAATTCTTACATCCAAGTTGATATTTATGTAAGTGCGCCATTTCAAGTCTGACCAGAAATCCCCCTAGTGCAGAGGACTCGTATATTATCCATATCATGGAGACCATGTACGAGCACCGGCAGCTTCCCAGAGTTGATTACTCCATTAGTGGTATACTTCCAACAAGCCACGATTCCATCATGCTACGCCAATGGGAACTAAACATTGTCTCAGATGTTTTGCGCGGGAAGTACATTGTTAGTGGGACATATTCGAGGTACTCTACGCATACTAAGAGGCAATATGGTAGGAATCATAATTAGAAACTTCTCCGACAAGTAAACCGCGTACGTCAAGTAGTTCATGAGCATTATATTATTATGTATGAATAGAATGGGACGACATGTTCCCTGCGCAGGTGTTAAGATCCATGAACTGGCGAGCTCAAGCACCTTCTACCGAAGCCGTCGAAGTTTGCAATTCAATCAACCAAATAATCTTTCGGCCCGATACTGATAGACGAATTAGCACATGTCTCCTCGTTGTTTCCAATGCAACATGTGAGATTCAAAAATGGTTCTCAGACAAAGTATACTGGCAAGTAGCAGGCCGACCGGGAATGGAAGGCCCGTATTATCTCGTCATGGTCGACTTGGAAGGTAAAGAAGTAAAAGTGGTTGTCATCCCTGAACCAAGATGGGTGATAAAAAGGAAAAGAAAATTTTAAGCTTGTACTTACCACGAGAAGTTCGGGCAGCGCAGGCCTGGTAATCCTGATATTAATTGTGATATTAATTGTAAAATCCTGGGCTAGAGAGCATTACAGTAGCCCAAAATCAAAGTTAGATCAGCCAGTCCATTCATTACCCAAGAGACTTCAAATAGTGGAAGTTGGGACGCGAGATAAACATGAAAGCAAAAGTAGGAGGGAAGCAAAAGAAAAAAAATGGGCAGAAATACACCTTGCCACGTGACACCCTTAATAGGGTTAGCGCGAGAGTGGTTAGAATTGCGACGAAAAGTGCGAGAAAGAGCGAAAAAGCGTCAGGAGACAGGACAGAGACGGCCGCAATCTCCTCAAGGACAATTCTATCGCTTGATTTTCCATCTAATCTTCGTCACTACAACCTTAGGTTCGCAGAGGCTCACTATCATTCCCGCTGGGTGTTCTTTCTTTTCTCGGTTACATCCTCCACTCTCTCTCGGACCGGTTCCTCCGTCCCCAGTACCCTCTTGCTCCCAACTGGGCGATCATCCTCGACACTGCTAATGGGTGATCGCGACTGACCCTTTCGACCCCTATAATTACTCGCCAACCTCGAGGTCCTGGGCTCGGTGAGTTGTGTGAGCCGATCTGCTCCCTCCACCGGTCTTGCCTGGCCCAGCCCCTCCACGCCTCCCTATTACTTCTGCATCCATTTCCCGCCCCCCGAAACACCTCCCAAGACTCCCATCCGTGATCTCCAGGTGTCTCGCCACCAACTCACGGGGTACTATACGAGATCGACGCCATTGGTGATTTGGTTCATTTCATGCGTCGGTCTGTCACCACGTCATTGGATTCGATCGCTCGGATTGCGGCTTCGAAGCGCTAAGGCTGCCTGCCATACCTAGTCGCGGTCGCGCCATTTTCTCCCGCCTTTCCCCGTCGCTTTCTTGTCGCGCTCGTGGTCGGTCATCTCCCTAAAGGTCTCTTCGCGGTCGTCGCCGCCTTCTAGCGATGATGATGGCGCAACCCTTCCCCGGCGGCCAAGGCATGCCGCAACACGGCATGCCTCCCGGTCATCACCCAATGCCTCAACACCCAAATGCCGGACACCCAGGACCCAGCATGGTTCAAGGAATGCATCCTGGTGTATCTGCACCGGGTGGGCCGCAGGTTAGCCAAGCTGGTCCGATGATGGGTGGCATGCCCCCGGGTGCTGCTGGAAGCGTGGGTCCTGGTGGCCCGATGCCCAGCTCTCATGCCCTTTCGCACCTCAACCCCGCACAGGCGCATGTCTTCCAGCAGGGAGGATTCCCTCAGAATTGTAAGTATTTTTACCTATCGCAGCGCTCATTCAATCTCATTTCTGTGGTCACGAAATATCATTCGCTTGAACCCACAGGCCCCGCGGATCCTGTAATCCGCGGGCCATCCGAGATCGCGCGGATTATGATATTACTTTCCTATCATGTGGATCAAAAACATATGCTAATGACACTCTTTACTTCTCAGTTCCAGGGAATCCCCAATTGATGCAGCAACAGCAATATATGCGACAACGGATGATGATCCAGCAGCAGCAAGCGCAGCAGCAACACCAACAGCAACATGGACTTCCGGTTTCACTTCCCAATGGAACACAAGGACTGAATGCTGCTCAGCTGGCTGCAATGCAAGGAAATGGAATGAGACCTATGAACCCCATGATGCAGCAACAACAATTTCCACATGGCCCGCCGCAGAATATACAACAACAACAACAGTTATTTGCATTACAGCAAGCTCAAGCTCAAGCCCAGGCGCAGCAAGCACAAGCACAGCAAAATCAGGCGAATAATGGCCAGCCTGGCCAACAGACGCCTCAACGCGCGTCGGCGCAACCACCCAACATGCACGAGGCGCAAACCGGCACTCCACAGTCTCAACATGGCCCACCGCAGAGCAGCACTCCCCAGCCAAGCCAAACGTCACAACCTCCATCATCCCAGCCTCCACAGCCAGGCGTGGGGGCACCAGCCCAAGCGACCCCAAATCCACAACCGCAGCAGTTACCACAATCACAACCGCAGCAACACCAGCAGCAAGGAAACCAAGGTGGCCAGCAGCAGTCTCAACAAGCTGCCCCAGGCCCACAGAGTCAACCCAATGCTCAAAACTTCCAAGTCATGGCTGCCCAGGACGCTCAGATGAAAGCACAGCAGAATGCCATGATGATGAAGATGCAGCAGCCACAGAGACAGGGTGCTTCAATTTTGGCCCTGAACAGCTATGCTGACGGAGTAGGCGTTTTCACGGTATGTGCACATAGTCACAGGCTATAGTCATGTTCTTACTAACATTGAACCAGCCTCGGAACGAAGCCATGGATATTCAATATTGGCAGAGCTTTGTGGATAGATTTTACGCTCCCACTGGTGTACTTCGCCAAAACCTTTACGATTCTCAGACGGGTCACTCGAAGCAATTCGAAATCTCCAACCCGGCTCTTGCTCGATTCTATTATACCCAGTTCACCACCGGAATTCGTCAAATCCAAATGGTTATTGAAGGTGCCCGTGAGAATCCAATTGCCTCCCGGGGGCTCATCTTGTGGAATCACGAATCTCTTTAATTTATTGGTTCATGAACGATAGCCAGGTACTTATTGGAATTAAGATAGTGTCCATTCGGAAACATACTAATTACTGATTCAGGTGTTTACGCGCGGGAAATTGCATGCTCTTTTTGATATGAACAACAAGATCGAATCGATGCAGATCGAAGTTCAAGGGCATTGTGAATTCCTCCCTCGCAGCATTGTTCAGTCATTAGAAGCAAATGAACTGAAACAAAGCCCCAAAGTCAGCAAGGCTGCGGCAAAGCGTGGCCAAAAACCACCACAGTCACCGATCCCCGAGTCAATGGTGACCTCGAACGGTGTGCCAACTGGGGTGGTCCAATTCCTGGAAGTGGCTGAGACAATGCATCAAATGCAGCAGCTCGTCTCCTTCTCCCAGGCAAACCCGACACTATCACCTCCGGAGGCCCTGCGTGGCTTAGTCAATAGTATCATGCAGAATCCCAATCCGCAACCTGGGTTTCCGCCTGGAATGAATCCGGCTATGCAAGTCGGTCCCCGTGGTCCAAACATGGGCCCTCCCTCCCAGTTCGCTTCTCCGGCCATGGCCCATCTTGGCCTTCCCCAGGGCTCTCCCCATCTTAGCGGCTCCGCCCATCCAAGTCCCGCGCAGAGTCAGCTTAGCGGGGCGCCAGGTATGCCTGGCAGTGTTCAACCATCCCCAGCTGGCATCAACAATAGTCCAAATGTCGGCGGCAACAAACGTCGCCGAGCAAGTACTGTTAAACAAGAGGGCGAGGATGGTGCCGGAGGCGAGGTCAATGGGACTTCTGCCCCTGGCGGAAAGCCTAAGCCTAGCCCCCGGGTTCCTAAGCGTCAAAAGGGCGCACCGGCCTGATGACTGGGGTTGCAATATACCATCCCGTGCTTATCGTGTCAATGTTTTCGTCTTAAGAAGATGGGGGATATCGGCGTACCTTGGGATACCAGGACGAGGCACTCCAATATGGTCGCTTGTTATATCTGCTCTCTTCGTCCGGCCTTTTTTCAAGAGGAACGAAGTTGTTTCTTTCCTTGTCTTTCGGTCTTCTGACGATAAAACCTGTCTTGGGGCTTTCATTGCTTCCTTGACCCATTGCAAAGATATATCACGAGGTTCCTGCAAGTGGATCTAAACGGCTCATACTGGGCTTTTGGCATCTGCCATCTCCATTAATGTACTCTATCTCCCTTTCAGCGTTTCTTTTATCGGTTGGCTCGGGATCATCATCACTTGTGACTTTCTTTTCCCTGTTAAATGTCTTTACTCTTGTCTCAGTCTTGGGAATCCACTGCCATGCCCGGGGTTTGATGAATTTCTTTTCTTTTTTATTTTCTTGGATTGTGGTTTCCGTCGTCTGGGCGTTCGCCCCTTGCTTCTGCTTGTGGCCTTATGGGAATAAGAAGGCCAACTCCTTGATATCCATGTTGGCAATTGCACCTGGCGTCAGGTTTCATGTTTCTTCTTGATTTGTGAATTGTGTGCACTGATATTTCCTGGATCTACGTCTACGCGCTTGGAGGTCTATTCAAGGGGTGAGTTATTCCGTTCCTGGATGACTTTCCTCGATATGTAGGCCTTGGCTTGTTGCGTTGACATATCATATATCCCAGCATCGTGCGAAGTTATATCGGATCATTTTAAAATCTTCATGTAGCATGTACATTTCAATCAACTTAAACTATGGCAGCATCGACCTTTAACCTTTACCGGCTGATCGATACAGATCCTGAATCGTTTCCGATAGGTACTGTTGAAACTGTTCTGGTAACAGCCCTTCTGTTACCAATCTGTAGAAATACAAGGCTTTGTGTATTCGGCTTGTAGGTGGATAAAGTACTCAGTTAAGATCCAGATTCGCTAGTGGCGTTTCAACTGTCTTGATGAGCTGTTGTCAAGTTATTCGAAACGGTTTCGAATTGAGTATGTTTGTTGGACTTCTGACGGGGGTCATCATTTGCAGTCGAATAAAAGATGTGAGACGAATATAGGACATTTGATAGTCGCGTTTTGTGCGCGACCAAGGCCAGTTTCCTGTGGGGAAAACTGTCCCTCTGCATATCAAAGTCTTTAGGAAACCGCCAAGCACCGACAGTCAGCTTCGTCCACACGTCTCCTGACAATGCGCGGAGTGGAATCATATAAGATGCGACTAAAATTATCGCAGCTTTAGGTGCTCTAGCCTGTCTTTTTGTGCCGCCCAAGCAAACTTCGTCGGTGGAGAGTGGGGAGCGCCATCTTTTCTCTGCTACCGAATACGGGCATGCACTTCGTAGTAGGATAGTAGAGAGATCCTAAGGACAGGTTGAGAATGCCCGCGCTATGGGGACTGATGAGGACAGTGGAATGAGTGTGTGTATTCGGTTGATAAGAAGGACGACGATGTCTTGACTAAAGCTTCCTGGATTGCTAGGAGAGGTAAGAAGATGGGACAGCAGCGAAGATTTGGGCCATTATCGAGGGTCAATTTAAGCAGATCACTAGGTCTGAAGTCAGGCTGATATCCATGTAGTAGATTTGGTTCTCGCTCGCGAAAGTCTTCCTGTACGCCCATGGGGCAAAGGAGTGGACGAATCTCAGCTGGCTTTTTTCCTACTTCGGCGACTAGTGGGAAGAACCGTAGTATATTTTGGGCTCTTTTTATTCAGAATATTCTCAAGTTTGCTGAACCATTCCCTTGAGATGAATGGTATCAAGCGGGGTATGCCATATTTAGTTCGAATAATTGAAAAAGGATATGGGCATAGGAACGATGCAACCAGTAGCCCTATAGATCTGCCAACAAGTCCAAAGCGAATATCATGACCCCTCGAGACATTTCCTAGGCAATCCCTACCAAGCGAAGCCAAGAAAAAGCGATCCGGAGTCGGCGAGCTCCGCGCGATCGATAACGAATCGGTGGTTATTATCAATAGGGCCCCCCCCACACCCTTACATTGCCCCTCTCCGGCCACCTCAGTAGGGAAAAAAAAGATCTTCTCTTGGAATTCAGAAAATTAGAAGAAAATGGCCCATTCTCACTCTCACGATGGTGGCATTGGTCACTCCCATGACGATCCCTTTAACGGCCACGGCCACTCCCACGAGATTCTGGACGGGCCAGGCTCTTTCGTGAACCGAGAGATGCCATTGATCGAGGGCCGTGATTGGAAAGACCGTGCCTTTACCATTGGCATTGGAGGGTAAGTATTGGCTCATTCAAATCCAAGACTATGTCTCCGTACAGCAGAGGTACTGACAAGCACGCGATCTAGACCCGTTGGATCTGGCAAGACTGCGCTCATGAAGCAGCTTTGCCTCGCCCTCCGTGACGAGTTCAACATTGCCGCTGTCACAAACGATATCTTTACCAAGTACGATCCCTTCACTGGTCCTAGTAGCATATCTGTTGGACATAAACCCACGCAAACAAGCACGTGGATATGCCAACCTACCATGCCTGACCGCAACACGAGTACAATCTAACCTTTCCAACCACAGGGAAGACGCCGAATTCCTCACCCGCCACAAAGCCCTCGCCCCCTCCCGGATTCGCGCCATCGAAACAGGCGGCTGCCCCCACGCCGCCGTCCGCGAAGACATCAGTGCCAACCTGCTCGCCCTCCAGACCCTTCAGAAGCAGTTCTCCACAGACTTGCTTCTTATCGAGTCGGGTGGCGACAACCTCGCTGCAAACTACTCGCGCGAGCTGGCGGATTTCATCATCTACGTGATTGACGTCGCCGGCGGCGACAAGGTGCCGCGGAAGGGTGGACCAGGCATCACAGGCTCAGATCTGCTGGTGGTGAACAAGATCGATCTTGCGGAGGCTGTGGGGGCAGATCTGCAAGTTATGGAGCGGGATGCGGCGAAGATGAGAGAAGGGGGGCCTACTATTTTTGCGGTGGTGAAAGATGGGGTTCGCGTGAAGGACATCAAAGATTTGATTCTGAGTGCTTGGAAGGGGAGCGGGGCTTATGAGGTGAGTTTGCAGAGGTGGAAGGAGGGAGCTCCTAGGGGATCGGGAAGTGTGGAGGAGTAAAATGACATCCCTAGGAAGTTAAACCTTTTCACTAGTAGATGACCTGCTTGCTCGGGGATTATGAAGATTGTTGCTTTTATTCACGTTGGATCGTTCCAAAATTTTATACTGATACATAGCTCATTCCGTCCCAACGCCTAAAATGCATGACCGCTGGATCTCTATGATGGACCTCATAAAGCTGGGTATCTGATAATGGCCCTGGGCTCTGCTGCCCTTGTGATAGCCAAAAGAAAATAATCGAAACCGGACACAAGTCCTAGGAGGAATTCTTCGCAAACCGACCCAGGGCCGGCCCAAGACCCTCGCGCTCGTTTTGAAGCTGGTTCTTGCGACGTTCCGCATGCTCTTTGCGCAGAGCCTCCGCCTTGAGTCTTTTTTCGTCAATAACGTTTCCACGACCCTTCTTACGCAGGTATTTGCGCAAGCACTGTTGCGACCACGCCCACGGTTCTTAATCTTCTCCATATGCTCATCGGGCCGGCGGTCAAGGTCCTTCTCTTCTCGCATCTTCTTGTCGTTGATGGTATCGAGTTTACCGATGACGTTGGGGTCGAGGGAGATCATGTCGGGCTGCAGCTTGTTCAGCAGAGCCTGCACCTCGGCCTCCTGGCGCTGCTTGGTGTTCTCGTACGGGTTCGCCTCGAGCGAATCGAAATTGGGTTCACCTGCGCCGGGAACGAGGAGGCTGGCGAATCCTTGGTCGTGGGTGACGCCGAGAACATCTTCGTATGGGCACCACCGGAGATTCTCGATGCGTTGTCCATCGCCACCCCATGCCATGTAGGGGCTTTTGACCTTGCCCTGATCGGCAACCGCTGCATCGAAGAGACCACGCCAAACACTGACTTGGGTTCCCCAGCCAACTGCAGTAAGCCCACGATCACTGATGGCAACATCCGCACCGGGCTGGTGGCAGGAATAGGAATGCACCTCTTGGAACATCCGAATGTCCCACACATTCATTCTCTGATCCTGGCCAGTGGAAACCATGTAGCGACCCAGCCGATCAATTGCTAAAGAGCGGACGGGCCCTCGGTGAACAAGAGCCTTCACGAGCGCAGTTTGAGAATTTGGAGACCATAAAGTCACCGTTCCATTCTGATGTCCAGCGTGAAGGATGGCGTTATGAGGGTTCTGGGTGAGGGCGGTAGGTCGACCGAGACGAGTAGGAAGCTCAGCCACTGTCTGGCCAATGGAGGTATCAGTATATCTAATGAATCCGCTCATTCCCTAGCAAAAGGTGCACGGTTAGCTTTAACTGGAAATCGGTAGGAGTGTGCCGAACTTACAGCAGAAGCAAGTAGGAAATGGTAGGGGAGGAATTCGAGGAACAGCGGCTCCACATGTTTCTTTAAACAATGAAGCTCAACGCCGTTGTGATCGTAGATGTAGACATATTTCTTCTGTGCAACCGCAAAGTATTGGTTGTTGTGGAGCCAACGTGCATCGCGGACCGTCTCGTTCAATTGCAACTCGCACCCCAACTTCCCATCACGCCAGTCCATGGTCGCCACATGGCCCTTTCGTCCAGCCAGCAGAAGATTACGACCGTTTCTTGTGTAGTCTGCACGGTAGGGACCGAAGTCGTTCAGTCGCAGCTCGAATCCTTTCTTCGCTGTCTCCAGTCCAACACTCTCTTGAATCTCATCCTGTCGTACTTTGTAGGTCCTTTCGAGCTCTCCTTCTGGTTCGAGAAAACCTGCTTCATGCTCGAGCAGAATTTCCGCATCCTTGGCCCGCAGGATCGCCTGCTTATGCTTCGATTCTTGCGCTTTGAGGGTAGCACGGAGCTTCTTATCGCGAACACTCTTTGTCGAGTTACCCTTGCCACGGCCGTAGGTTTTCTCAGCTTCAGCAAGCCGCTTCTTCTCCTCCCGGTCATGAGGGGCCATGACGGCCTTTGCGGTGCTCTCAGCCATGTTGATCTGTTACTTTAGAAGACTCGAATGCGCGGCTACCAAAAAAAAAAATTAAATTTCGCCGACTTCCGCTCACCGCCTCCGCTTATCCTCTCCACTATCGAATTTTGTTTTCTTATCGGAAGTTTTTTTTTTCTGATTTTGGTGTGCATGGTCCATAGGACTTTTCTTTTCCTGTGATAATATTGAATCGAAGTTGATAGCAAATATCAGTTCTCGTCTTCAATCTGGAATCACTTCCATATCGGTTCAAAGGGTCCAGTGCCAATATGGCGCCCACCCAGACGGTGCACCACCACCGCAGCACCACCAAGGTTTCCCACAAGCCTTTCAAGAGCAAGCATGCGTCCAAAAGTGCTTTGAAGGACCAGGCGAAAGGTTTGCAACCGATGATGAAATGAAGGCTATTTTTGATTATTGTCAAAGCTTACAATATCTTTCAGGTAAAATCGAGAATGAGCGGGGTACTCGCAAAACCCCCCACCAACAATTGAAATCGAAACTTGACCGCCGTAACACGGCTCGTCAAAAGCAGCAAGCAAAGCACCAAGAGAAAGCACAGGCTACCAGCATCTTCACAGGCCAGAACGGAGCTCCCCGCCATGTTGCCATTGTCCCTCTGTCCGCCGATATTGACGCCGCTGCCGCGATTCGTGCCCTAAACGAGAGCATCGATGTTTCCAGCGAAATCTCCCAAGATGGCGCTACCCGTGTGCGAATTGACCGGTTCCGACAGAGTCTGCTTTACGTACCATCGAAGTATGATCTCATGAATGCATTGGATATCTGCCGCATGGCCGACTTCGTGGTCTTGGTTCTCTCTGCCGAGACGGAGGTTGAAGACGAGGGCGAGCTTCTGCTACGGTCGATCGAGAGCCAGGGTATATCCAATGTCGTCACAATGGTACAGGGCCTCGACAAGGTGACTCCAGCTAAGAAGCGCCCCCAAGTGGCGTCTTCTCTCAAGTCTTTTATCAATCACTTCTTCCCTACGGTCGAGAAGGTTATGTCGCTGGATTCCCGACAGGAATGCTCAAACGCCATTCGATCCCTGTGCACTGCGACTCCTAAGGGTATTCGCTGGCGTGATGATCGAAGCTGGATGTACATCGAGAATGTCCAATGGCCTAGTATTGATGCGGAGGTTGTCGACGATGTTGTCGTCACTGGTGTTGTTCGGGGCAAGGGCCTCAAAGCCGATCGTATTGTACACATCCCAGGCTGGGGCGATTTCCAGGTTGACTCAGTCACCGCAGCGCCTCTTCCAAGCACGAAGAACAAGCAAGATGCGATGAATGTCGACACAAATGAGACGACACAGGTCCTTGATACTCCCACCGCAGACCGTGATGATATGGCCACTGTGGCCCCCGAAGAGATCGAGATGGTGGATGACGACATGGTTTCGATGGCCGAAACCGAGCGAAAGGGTGTTCTTCTTGATGACCATCACTACTTCTCTGATGACGATTCTCACATTCCCCCTAAGCCGAAGCGTTTACCAAAGGGTACCTCAGAATACCAATCTGCTTGGTATCTGGAAGATGTCTCCGATTCGGGATCCGACATCGTCGATGGAGATGACGAAGATGAGGATATGGAGATGGACACCGCTGGAGCTCCAGAGGACGGTGTCTTCCCCGACAACCACGATGCCATGACCGAAGGTGGTCCATCCGAGTACCCTCAATCAGAGATGTTCCTAGACCCTTCGCCCGAAGACGAGGCTTCAGACCTCGCAGAATACCGTGCCAGCCGCCGCACTGAGGCTCAAGATGATCTCGAGTTCCCCGATGAGATCGAGCTTCATCCGAATGTCCTGGCAAGAGAGCGCCTTGCTCGATTCAGAGGTCTCAAGAACCTCAAGATCAGTAACTGGGAAACCTCTGAAGACCGTCCTTTCGAGCCCGAGGACTGGCGCAGACTGCTCCAATTCGGCGACTACAAGGGTACCAAGAACCGTATCCTTCGCGAAGCCTTGGTTGGCGGTGTTAATCCAGGCGTTCGTGTCGACGTACATCTTCGCGCTGTCCCAGCTGTCCTTCACAACAAGCCCCAGCCAGCATCTCTTTTCTCGCTCCTGCGCCATGAACACAAGCACACTGTGGTGAACATCAACATGACCCTTAACTCCAACGTCGAGAAGCCCCTCAAGTCTAAGGAGGAAGTCATCGTCCAATGCGGTGCTCGTCGCATGGTGGTCAAGCCCGTCTTCTCGGCCAGTGATAACACCCCGAACAACGTCCACAAATTCGACCGTTTCCTGCACCCCGGCCGTAGCGCGATAGCCACCTGGATCGGGCCTATGACTTGGGGCGCCGTCCCCGTCCTGGTCTTCAAGAACAAGCCCGCCGAGGCCGACCCCGAAGTGCTCGACTCCGCAGATTCGAACGAAAGGCCATTGTCTCTGGATAACCTGGAGCTTATTGGAACTGGCACAGTCGTCGCGCCAGACCCTGCTCGTGTCATAGCCAAGCGTGCCATTCTTACCGGTCATCCGTACAAGATCCACAAGAAGGTCGTCACTGTTCGGTACATGTTCTTCAATTCCGAAGATGTCAACTGGTTCAAGGCTCTGCAACTCTGGACCCGTCGTGGACGCAGTGGGTATATTAAGGAGAGCCTGGGTACCCATGGTTACTTCAAGGCTATGTTCGATGCTAAGATCAATCCGCAAGACTCAGTCGGTATAAGTCTGTACAAGCGTGTTTTCCCTCGCCGAGCTCGCGCATTGGAGGAAGTTGTTGCGTAAGTCCATGTTATGAGCCGATCGAGTTGAACAAAAGCTCAGGGTCGGGTGCGATGATACACAAAAAATAGCCCTCGACATTTCATAATGATTCACGATCTCTCTTGATCTTTTCAACTTGGTCCTCGTAGATATCTAAGCAATTGGTTACTTGGGCATATTCAAATTCTGTCTAGAGATCTCATGTCGAATGTACGTCTCCTGCAGCGCTAGGCCTAAAAGCATGTCGACCTCAGTGAACCCCCGGACTAATCTTCCACATCAAGCCATCGGGTTTCATAAAGGAGGGGCACCAAATAAATCCGTCAAATTGAATATTCCTTGCACAGCAAAGGTGGGGAATCAAGGGACAAAGAAAAAATAATAAGGAAAAAAACAGATATCTAGGAGAAGTCCTCTTCCGCTTCCTCGATGGTGTTCTTGATGCGCAGCAGCAAAGTAGTCTTCCACTTGTCTAACTTGCTCAGCTGGTCAAACTGGAAAAGTTTATCGGCAAATTGATCTTGGTCGCCCGCTTCTATGGCCTGAAGCAGATCGACAAGGAGCTGGTGTTCACGGGTTGAGGAGAAAGTGGGGTCGATTTCACGGTATGAGTCGTAGGCACGGTTGGTTTCGACAATATCCTATGATAAATGAGTAATTGTCAAGGAGTGGGGTTAGCCAAAACAATTTTACCTTGGTAGCAAGGTGGCAGATTCCTGCCTTGAGGAAATAATCCTTGACAGACCATTTCATCAAGGTGTTGTTGATGGACTGACGGGCAATGCGCTCGTAGAGGGTGATTGATTTGTAGTAGTCGCCTTCGATGGCAGCAAGGTCGGCTACCTTCAGGAAGTGCTTGTTCGCGAGACTATGCCCCATGTATTAGTATATTGTGGTGCTTCAGGGACGGGACGGGGGAAATGACATACGCCTCCGCATTGTCAGCCTCGAACCATTCCGCAGCTTTCTCATAAGCCTCCAACGCTTTCTTCGGGTCGCCAAGTTCCACCTCATACAGCTCAGCGAGATACTGCTGCTGTGTGGCTGCGCGGCGCAGATTTCCCTTCAATACATAGTGGTTGATGGCGTTGGAGAGGACACGGGCAGCGTCCTCCGGGTCAGTCTTGCGGTACACCTTGAAAGCTTCCTGGAGAGTATTGGCGGCGTCATCGGGCTCGCTCAGATGTTGGGTCTGGATTGAAGCTGCTTTCTCGAAAGCTTGACCGGCCTCCTTGTCTGTTCACATCACCAAATATTTCCATGGTCAGCAGCTACTCGTGCAGAGGGAGTAGAGCCGAGGTGGCGACGCGGGGCTATCCTCACTCAACTTCTGTACCCGGAAAGCATTGGCAGCTTGGGTATACAGATCGGCCGCATTCTCGTACTTCTCGGTTCGCCCACCGAAGAAGCTGAAACCACCTCCGGCGCTGGAAAGGGCTTTGTCGGCCTATAGAGTCGCGGGGCGCAAGGCATGGTCAGCTATCCGTGCCTTTCGTCATGGCCTAGGCGGGGAAAGGGAAAGGATGGGCACACCTTTTGAAGCAGAACTCGGGGATCTTGGGCCATCTTGTAGATGATTTATAAGGTTTCCTCGTTGCAAAATACAACAAAGAAGGGGATTGGAATGGAAGAAATGCAAATGGGTTTGAAGGTGGGTTTGGTTATCGTGATCAGAGGGCGATCGGCGGAGGCGGTGTCCTCTTTGATCCGCAGTCGTTCATTTGCTCCGACCATAACAGCTCAGGCTTCCGCACAAGATCGCCTCGGTGGCTGGCTCCACATCTCAGGCACCCTCCTGCAAATCTCATTATCTTCTGCGACTTGATCTATCTAGCAGCTGATATGGCTTCATTGCGAGCTGCCTATGAAGTAACGCGGCCGTTGCGACAGCCCGGCTGTCTCAGAGGGTACTCCACCAAAGAGCCCGTCGATATCAATTCAATTCTGGCCAAGCCAACTTGGTCTGTTCGATCTCTGCTTCCTACCAAGTCATCGGCCTCTTCCACGCCATCAATCACAACCAAGCAACTCCGACATCTTCTCCGCCTGTCCGCGCTGCCTCAGCCCTCGAATGCGGAGGAAGAACAGTCCATGCTACAGACTCTCGAGTCGCAAATCCACTTCGTGAAGGAAATCCAACAGGTCGATACCGACGGGGTAGAGCCACTGCGCAGCATTCGTGATGAGACCCCAGACGCAGTGAAAGAAACAACCATAGGGCTCGACCAGCTTCGAGAAGCTTTGGCTATGGAGCGCGTGAGCGGAAGAAGAAAACGTATTCACCGAGTGCAAGGCGAGAAGAATATTCGTCCAGATGGTGAAACATGGGACGGCAATGCCCTCGGGTCAGCTTCCAAGACCAAAGGCAGATATTTTGTCGTGGAGGCCGTCGCCAATGGCAGCAGTTGATCTCTTAAGCTTGCTGGCATTGTATACCTTACTTACTACATTTTCTTGTACGATATTGTGTGCTACCTTATTTGATACCCACGGGCAATTTTTTTCCTATCTCCTTAACAAGATTGGTACATTCAAGAATGTGCGTTGTTTCGAACGAAGGGCTGTTTCAATTTCAATCAAAGACACCCCTCTATACCCATGCCACAACTGAGCTATGGTTTGCTGAATACCATTCGACCCTGCCACTGCCGAAGTCGCTTCCCATAGACCTGCAGAACCATCATAAGGAACAACGATGCAACAGTGATGGCAGCTTGAATGCCCAATGCCCTCGCTGCCCCCACAGATTGCACCCACTCAAGCTGGATGTAAGTTGCCATAAAGCCGGCCCAGTTCCGACTTGCTGCTACCCATGCGCCAACTTCTCCCGATCCTTCCGGATAGCAGTCAAGCAGATACGCGTTGATGGCGGTTGTCACGATCATGACCCCAATGCATTGCGTTGAGGTGAAGACAGCAATCACCATATAATGCCAGCGCTTCTCGAACGCAAATCCCAACACAATAAGACTGATGCATGCGATCATCGTTGCTGGGTACGCGATGATGAGCCGAGCTTCAGGGTCGAGTCGTCCAGCGTGCCGCTTGATATAGTAGCGTCCCACGGCATCGTGGAGGAAATGGCCGCTGAACCAGCCGATCATGACACCGACAATGCCGAAGAAATAAAAGTATCCTTGATCGATCTCGATCAGCTTGGTTATGTGGAATAGACTCCATGGCGCAACTCACCGATTGCTTTTGTAGAGAATCCATATATGTCGGACAACCAAATGCCTATGGTGGTATTGACGCCCACGACCCACGCAGAGTTGAGGAAGTAGTAAATCATGATGACGAGAACAGGAACCTTGGTAATTGCCACAACTGGCCGCATCATACACCGTGTGAAGCTCTTGGGTTGTCGCCGGGTTGTGCGGGCTCTAATGAGACGAGATAAACAAGATCCGCGACGCACTGCTATATCCTTTCGGTTGAAAAGCGTCTCATCCATGAATAGAACAAGAATTAGGCCAACACCAGACAGGATGGTGCATACCCAGAAAGCCCATCGCCAGCTCACCCCATACACAATGAATGAAGTAATCAAAGGGCCGAGGTAGGGGCTGAGGACGATGGAAAACTCGACGTAGTTGATGACCTGAGGGTGTTCATGGAAAAAGAACATGTCTTTCACCCACATCAATCCGCCACCTTGCCCAGCGCTGCAGAAGAGCCCATTAATGATTCGAGACCCCAGGTAAGATGAGAAACTAGTGGCTGTGGCACACCAGACACAGGTCCCTACCATGATGCATTGAAACGCGAATATCACGGGCCATCGACCAAAATAGCTAGCGAATGCCACGACGAAGAAGCCACACGCACCAATCGAAAATAGATTCCCGACCACGGCCTTTTGGACAGTTTGTTGTGGCAGTTTCCATTCCCTAGGATGAGATCAGAGACGCCTGCCTGGGACGGGTGGTGGGTATCTTACACAGCTTGAGGAAGAACGGTCATGATTGCAGTGCCGCCCGTATAATCAGCTAACATCGATATATACGCGACGGTGGCGATTATCCTCCGCTTCTTGGAATCTGTCCAGTTTAGCGGATCGTGGGAAGAATCCGACGGTTGAGGTATGAGCACATAGCGACCGTCAGAGCTGGTCTTGAGACTGGCCGCGTTGTCTGCATAGCGACTGGTATCCACTACGTATCCCTCGAGTGCCTCGGTTTCTTCTTCGATGGTCGAGGGACCTTGGACTTCGGGCTGCTTTTCGAATGGTATACTCTGTGAGGTCTCCATTGTGAGCTGTGGAAGATGATTAAACAGCACTGATCGAGTAGAATCAGGATAATGAGGGGTGATTCGTTGTGGACGTCGTACACAGAGATTGGTGGCAGGAATGGTTCTAAAGATAAAACCTGGTTTTGTCAGCAGTCTGACTGCCCAGAACATTCATGGATGGAAGTACTAGTAGTACCTGATGTTTCTTGTCCAAGGTATTTTGGCCATTGCGCCCAGGTCAACATCACATAACTCGAGATCTAGATCATGGCCAACGACCAAGACAGGACGCGTCTGCGGGGGGGTTCAGGGCTCAAATTCCACTTCAAATCGAACTTTCCAGCTTTGAATTCTAAATATAGAAGCCATGTTGCCCCTAGTAGATGTTGTAGGAGGAAAGCGTCAAGAGCTCTTCTATGTATAGTACTAGTTGTGTTATATTTGGGCTCTTTAGTGATCTTGAATCCCAAAAAATGGGACAAGCAACAGGTATCATCAACCTTAGAACGTAGGACAGCTCATGTGCTTCAGCGCGTGCGTGTAACCGTCATCCATCCGCCTTTTGCGCACGTTGGACAAGGATTAGACCC
Organism: Penicillium chermesinum; assembly: GCF_028974085.1. Lineage (NCBI taxonomy): Eukaryota > Fungi > Ascomycota > Eurotiomycetes > Eurotiales > Aspergillaceae > Penicillium > Penicillium chermesinum. Next base: position 2,918,746 of record NW_026695315.1, read on the forward strand.
AGAAGCCATTAGACAGCTCTTCCGATCCCTTGATATTCTCACAATCCCCGAAATTGTGTCACGCGAGACGAGCAAGGTGACAGAGGTCTTTTACTATCCGAGAGCCGGGGGGAGCCTACTGCTACGGGCAAATTACAAATTATGGGAAATCTTGAGGTTCCCATCAAAATTGAAGCATCTACCTACCCGGGTAGGATATATAGTAGTGGGGATTTCTCCTACCTGCACTAAGGTAGTACCTGGGCACGGCTGATCATATATGAGCTGACTCGCAGGCTCCTGCTTAGGATCATACCTCACTCCTAATGGCAGATGCATCAAACACGATATCGGGCGATCAAGGAACCCTGGTCCTCGGGATCACCTGGGCAGAAATGGGACTGGCTTCTATTTTGATTTTGCTACGAGCTAAGACGGCATCGCTATGTCCGTCTCGCCAATTCTCGTCCGGGCTTTTCGGGCTGCGATGGGATTTTATCTGGGTGATGGTTGCTTTTGTGTGCCTGAATCCAACTTTTGCCTCGAGGAGACCCTGATCAACTAACTTTGAAGATTGTATAGATTGTTGGTGTTGCAGCTCAGAGTACAATGACCGTCAGTGTACATTACGGGCTAGGCACGCATCAGAGATTCCTTCAATATTATAACATAGTCCAAACAAACCTATGGAGCTGGATATCCCAGGCGATTGCAATCTCGAACATGGTCATTGCGAGAGTGGCTGTTATTGCCTTTCTAGTTTCTCTCCAGCACCGAACAGGAAGTCGAAGTATCTATCTGCTTTATGTTGTTGGGATTACCCAGTTTATCATAAACATGGCTGTAATCGGCCTGATCTTCAAGCAATGCACGCCAAGTGCAAAACTGTGGGACACAAAGATTCCAGGAGTCTGCGATCAGATCGTGATATGCTCTCAAGTCGGGTTTGTGCAAGGTAGTGAGTTGTTCGAGCTTGCCTGGTCTACGGCATGTGCTAACATTGAAGAAAATGAGCAGGCATTGGAGCAGCATCGGATTTTATCCTAGCTGCATACCCAGTGTATATTATTGGCAGAATACAAGTGATGAAATCGTCTACCAAGATTGGGATTTGTTTAAGCATGGGTGGGGGTCTCATGTATGTTCCAAGCTGGTTTTCCGAAAGAGGTCCTTGTCGCTCTAACATTGCGCCAGCGCTGGCATGGCTGCAATCAACAAAACAATTGCGATCGCCTCTATTACTGATGGCTCGGACATAACATACGTGATCTACAAGCTCAACACTTGGACATTGACGGAAATGTGGTTTATTATCATTTTTGGCTCCATCCCAACTCTTCGTCTATTTTTCATCAAGTTCATACAGGACATCAAAACTGCGACCTCTTTTTCATCTCGAAGCTCGCGAAGTCGATCGCAGGCTGGGCCTTATGCAAATGATGACCGTGAGAGACGAGGATCATGGCTTCATTTGAATGAGCGATTACCCGACCCTTGGAGTACCCATCGTACGACCACAAGCGCCTCTTGCGATACTGACTTTAGTCTGCGCATACCGGATCTCGAAGCTAATAATCAACATATCTTGGTGACAAAAAATACGACAGTAATATCTGAGCGGGGATGAATCGAGGCATTTTTGCAAAACATGCAAGCAACCTTCGTACTGCTAAGGAAGTTTCCATAGGGGATTCTGAACAAATGATTAGCATTTGTTGATTCTTCATCTAAGGAGTGGAGCTACTAGAGCGGAGCCGAGATACATCGGCTCCGTCGCGACTGATAACCAATGGCGGTTGTGGAAACGTAACTTTTATGGGTCCTTTTCCCTACTTTTGGCCGCAAAGGTAAAACTGTCGGAACCGATGCTCCTGGCGAGGAAGAAAGTTGCAGTATTTAGATTCTTGCATCTCGTTGGGACTGCCGAGTACATTTGAAAATCCTTCTCTATTCTCGTCTCCCATTTCGCAATATGTTGGCAATGGACAAACCAGCTGTCGTCATTGTCCCAGGCGCGTGGCACAGGCCGCAGCACTATCAATATGTCATTGATGGTCTCAAAAACCTGGGCTACGAAACAGAAGGAATTGACCTTCCTTCCGTCGACTCAAGTCCACCTCATGCTACCTGGGAGAAAGATGCTGAAGAAGTCCGTCGCGTGATCTTGAAGTATCTAGATACTGGCAAAGATGTCATTGCCCTTGCTCACTCATTTGGTGGTATTGCTATGTCCGAAGCAGTTAAAGGACTCGGAAAAGAAAGTCGAGAGGCGAAAGGGCTAAAAGGATCAGTCTCCCGGCTCATCTATATGTGTGCAATGGCTTTGCCAAAAGGCCAAAGCTACGCAAGTCAGATGGTACCAGCAACCCCCGAAGAGGAGGAGCTAGACAAGCAGCGGAAAGAGATGCAGGAAAAATACGGCGGGATGCAGTTTAAGCCGGTAGGATCATTTTCCTTCATTCGCAGCGCGTTTGCTTCGAAAGACCATATGATATGAGAGTGTCCCTGATCCCTAATATTATTTCTTAGGATGGATCCATGGTACTTGACAAAGATGCCTGTCGCATGGTTCTGTACAATGGCTGCGATCCTGAAGATGCAGACAAGGCAGTTTCTCTTTTAGGGTCATTTCCGGCGGGTCCATTATCTGTGCCAGTTACTTACACGGCCTATCTTGAGATTCCAAGCACGTACATTCTGTGTCGAAACGACCAGGCTTTGGCAGCTTGCATACAAGAAAGAATCGTGGCACAGGGGAATGGTGCATTGCATGTTGAGCGATGTGACGAAGGCCATTCGCCTTTCTTGAGCAATCCAAACTATATCGTTCGTTGCGTTCGCAGGGCTGCAGGGGAGAGCGTTTAGTTAGTATATAGGGCTTTGGCCTGTACATGAGAGCCAATATTTGACAGATACAGGAGTCTTCTTTTTCAATGCCATGGAATATCCTGATATTTGCCAATAAGAATCCACATGTCGAAATCATTGCCGTCTTCAATCCGTCGAACCCCGACTCGGGTGCTCTAACAACGTTGACCATTGGGAGGTTTACTGAATTGAACAAGAATCCTCCACTGATTAGAGTCCTCCGGAAACCCCATAGAGGGCATCTCTAACGGCCAGGATTACCAAAAAGGTCTGTCGTGAGGATAGAATCAGAATTTCATTTTAGTTTTCGTTATTCGATTCCCAGGTTCCATCTGCTTCAATCGCCTTGAGAATCTAGCCAACATGACGCTGTCTGAGCGCAGCAGGATAGGTGGATACCCGGATACATGATATACTAAATTATGTTCCGTCGAGATTAGTTATATATTAAGCCCATCCAATTGCCAGCTAGGGGCCCTACTGTGTTAATGCGTCACCAAGTGATTTCAAACCCGAAGTGAAATATAAGCTAACATAAAATAGGAAATAGCGGAGCTGCGTACGCCTAGTTAACTAACTCCAGGCTACGCCAAGTAACCTTAGTAATCGAGTGGGTCGCTACGCTGAACCTTTAGTTACGTACGGTGACCTGTAGTCACCGTTAGGTCAACTAGAAAACCAGAACAGCCGGCTTCACATCAGCTCCTCGAACTTCGAGCTCGGTAATCTGCGCATAGGAACAAGGGCAAATGAGCTGTTATCAGCTACTTTGGAAATTCCGGCTGCCTGTCGCGAAGTTCAAGTTGTCTGCCGAGCAAATCCGCCCCGACCATTAGGTATTTCCAGAACAAAATCACTACTTGCCATCTGGTCGTGTCCGGCTTTCAATGCGGAAGCTGACCACAGTCCCATCTGCAATTCCATAGAAATATTGCACTACGCGATGGACTTTGTCCTGCGCTCATCTCGCGATGCTCAACATGTCCAGTCCCGGGCAGTTCGCATCCCCGCCGGAGGTGCAGCGCCGTCAATTTTCGAGCTGCGATCCCTGCAGACGCTCTAAACGCCGCTGCTTTTTCCCTTCTGATGTATCCATTGACTCGAATATCTCTTGTGCGCATTGCGCGCGCCTGGGACATACATGCACTTTCAATTTTGCTACATCTCGATTGAGCTCGCGACCAAGAAAACGACAGCGACAGAATAAATCGAAACTGAATCAAGTTTCGGCATATGAATATGATGGTCACTTACTTGCCGAGAACTCATCAGAGACCCTTGGGAGAACCCCAAGAAGCGCGTCTAGGACTCCCAACACCAGTGATGATGATTTTGCTGCATGGCTCAATTTTGACATCGAGAATTACTTTGCGAACGATTTACAGCTGCCCGCCACGGCTGAGCCAACACCGCTTGGCTCCGAGGCGCAATCTGACTCGCAACATGACCGAAGACTTTCTCTTTTACCAAATCAGTCACAGTCAGTGAAACACGTTTCATATGGAATGAGATTTGTGCCTGGGAGCTCACCCCGCAGCCCCATACACCTATTGAACTCGAAATTAGACACCAGAATACTCAATGAGCGGCTGATCAGTATATACGATGCGGTTTTGACGGGTTCTGCGACGAGGTTCCTGGACTACGACATTAATTTATATGCAACGCGAATTCGGTACAAGATAGAAAACAGCAGGCCTGGAAGCTCTAACGAACCGATACCTGCGCGGTTAACGATGCTACTGGGACCAGATATGGAGTCATCTACCTCATCCCGACGAGAAACAGAGTCTCTTGTGGCTTCTCTCAATTCATCAGGTCAATTACAGAGCAGCAGGTCACCGAATTCTCGCGATCAGGCCCAAGACGAAGCTTACAGGGTGACAATTGTGGGATGCGCAAGATTCTTGGACCATTTTGGAGATCTCTATGGGAATAGAATAAGACCTCCTTCAAAAAGAAAGTCTGATGCGGCGCTCAATGCAGCGCTCCGACTATTCGCTTTACAGTGGCTACCTAGCCGTGGTTCTGAAGGAGAGTGCTGGACCTCTACCAATGAAGTTCCCATCGCCAGATTTTGTGGGAAGCAATCCGCTCGCAGTTCTCCATGCCATCTTTATACTGATGCCTGGTACCAAGCTCGTGTAGCCATCGAGGACGCGAAGTCGGTTCGGTCCTTTCAGGCTGTGTTTGCAATATTAATCTTCGATGGAGCGGCTATCCCAATGAGCGCTCTCATTGATTCAAACAAGGCTGACATAGAGCATGGATTTCTCAATCTGGGGTTGCAGATGCTGCGCGAACTAGATGAGCTCGTCCAAAACTACTGCACTACCTTAGGGCCATCATCTCACTACGGTGCTCTTGCGGAGGCCAGCCTTTCCGTTGTGCGTTGGGGCGGGTATATTCGTGATACTGGAGCTGCTTTGACGTCAAATCATCAATGTCAACTTCCAGATCCCCGTTGTAACGAAATTAGTAGGTTCTAATTATAGGCATTGAAAGTGGGCTTGAATGCAAAGTTAATATTTGCCAGGTTTTACCCCTGAGAACCCAGTGCCACCGGCATTTTTCTTGTATAATACAAGAGAGTGCGACCGCACCATCCCAGATATTTGTCGAAGGATAGCATCAGAGGCTTTCTATATCTGGAGAAAGATCGCGGATGTGAAGAATGACCTCCGACTGCTGCACGATAATTCCCAGCACATTAATTCCGAATTACTGAAATCAATCAATTCCGTGGTCACCGTCGTTGGAAAAATAGATGAGAATCTCCGGCCCTTCATCAAGCGCTGTAGAGATATTTTCTGGGATCTTTCCTTGGCGTCAAGGGTATCTTGTGGTAGGACCCCTCTTCTGCTATCCTTAGATATCTTGCTGACGAGTGGTCCCAGTTTCTCTTGTTGTGCCTTGGAATTCTGGAGTACTTGTTCTCGCAGAGGCACTGGAACCCTTTGTAAACCCAATGAGCCACATTCTGTCACAGGAAATCGGCCAAAGCATCCGAACACACGAACGGGAAGCGGTTTCCTCTGTTGCCCAAATGATCGAATGTGTCCTTGCATTGCCCATCGAAGAGACGTTTAATGTTCAACATGGGCTTGCCCCTGAAGCTCCAATCACCGCCTATCATCTCACCCCTAGCGTTATAACGACGGCTCTGGGGAAGGCTGTGGTGCATACTATCAATCTTCAGTTTTTCTCGTCGCCTGGACTTGGGAAAACGGATGGAGATCCGGATTTTTCGTCAGATGGCTCGTGGCGTAGACAAATTGACTGTCTTATGAAGGGGCTAGTGTCGCTTGACGTTACCATTGGAGGATCTCAAACATTCGGACTGGTTATGAGGTCTTTAATGCAAGAGTATGGGGATATCATATCGGAATGCTGGTCCTGTGACTTCAACACATGACTAGGGGCCCGGCTCGTACATATCACCACCGGGGCAAATCATGACCGCAGGTACATAATGGACAAGCCTCACTCCTCAAATCTCTCTACCATTACTACTCTACGGCTTCCCTTTACGACTGTTGAACATCCTGAATTCCTTAAGCTCAACTAGCTCAGAAAGCGCTAACCGCTATAAGCCTCCCCTCTCGAAGAACCTTTTAGTGTCGAATTCAAACAAAGTGCGGGATCAGCAGAAAGAGATACTTCGGACGCTCCTGTGACGTATAATAACTGTATCATGTCAACCTAAATATAAACAACCTTGGGGGCATTTCTATACAGGCCTATTACCGGAAAACTTGCATGTCTTGTCACGGCGAGGAGTTGAACTTGGGGCCCTGCGGAAGGCTGATGGCTTTATACCTTAAATTGATTAAACAATAACCACATGCTTATTAAGGTTACGAGCGCGTCCAAAAATAGGTCCCTGGAACTTGAACGAGCTGGGGCCGTCCATGAGGATAATTAGTATTCATCTCCAGCCTGCCCAGGTGGCACAACTTTGATGAATCAATCATTTGATTGCATCGACAATATCGTTCTACGGGTGAAATAAGCGTAGGCCTGGTGAGGGTGAACGGTATAGGCTGTGGAAGATGCGGCTCTAAGGGTCCGCAGATCGCTGTAGCCTGCCCGGACCCTCCGACTGGCATCTGCCAACTCCTACTCCAACTCCCTCATTTAAGTGGCAAAAGCCCAGCCTAGATATTTCGTTGCATTTCTTACGCCCAAATGCTCAAGAATCTCAAAGATAAACGGGCCTCCCTTTTCGACTCCAAGGGCTCCAAGGAAGGCCCCTCCGCCAGTGACCGCGACCAAGATCTGACGTCAATCCTGGACCGGTCGCAACGCGCCGACCTTACAGTGCTGGTCGCAGAGATAGCAGAGTCAATGCGAACCGGCCTTATCGATGTGTTTGAGAACTCCAACGAATTTCCCACTGACAACTCTCCTATTGCCAATTCTCCTTCAAACGAAGATCCAAAAGAAGACTCAAAGGAAGATTCTCAGAAGGAGCGCGATGATGCAACACCATCCTTGCCGCCTCGGCCGCAGAACGACACCCCGCGAGAAAGCAGCGATAAACTTGTCAAAGAAAAGAAAAGCCCTGAGCCTGCCAAAGTAGACCCCCGAAAAGAGGCTATAAAGGCTCAGGCAAAAAAGGACTCTCTTGCTCACCTGGACGACTGGCGAGATGCCGTTTTGCTGCGCATCGGCCAAGTCGTTAACAAGGATAATGATGATGACGACAAAGCCCAGGATAAAGATGCCATTCCTGACGCTGCCAAGCAAGACGATCTGCCCCTGGGAGAAGATAGAGAAGATAAGAAACGGATGGAGAAACTGCGTCAAGTGTACCGCCCAATCGAATCACCACTTGTTCACCTCCCTAAAGCAACACGGCTTCTAATTCTGCATTCACTCCTACTGCTACTACTCAGCCTGGAACACTACAATGCTTACTCGCGTATCCTGATGCTCCGTGTCGCATCCAGCTTGGACATAGACGTCAAGATCTTGAACGAAGACGAGGTCAAAGTTGCACGCGGGCTACTTGATAACGCCCTTGCACTGTCGGGAGCCCCAGAGGACCAGCAAAAGCCCAAGAAACGTGATGACTCGCGGAAGTGGAAGGTTGGCATCGCATCTGTTGCTGGTGCGGCTCTTATCGGTATCACCGGTGGTCTTGCAGCCCCGCTCGTAGCTGCGGGCATTGGGTCCATTATGGGTGGACTAGGTCTTGGTGCGACTGCGGCAGCCGGGTATCTAGGAGCGTTGGCTGGTAGCGGTGTCGTTGTTGGGGGACTTTTCGGGGCGTATGGAGGTCGGATGACTGGTCGCATGATGGACAAATACGCCCGCGAAGTTGAAGACTTCGCATTCATCCCCATCCGAGGCTCGCGGAAACGGATACAGAAAGAAAGCGACGCAGCACGAGAGGATCATCGTCTGCGAGTGACGATTGGGGTTACTGGCTGGCTTAAGGAGGAATCCAACTTTGTCATCCCTTGGCGGGTTATTGGCGCGGACTCGGAGGTTTTCGGTTTGCGCTGGGAAACGAAGTCTTTGATGACTCTTGGGAATGCGATCTCCAGCCTTGTTACGAGCGCAGCATGGTCGGTTGCGGGCAAACAGGTCCTGTCACGTACCTTTTTCGCAACCATTATGAGTGCTGTCATGCTCCCCATGGGCCTAATGAAGGTCGCTCGGATTGTCGATAACCCGTTCAGCGTTGCTAAAGCCCGCGCCGACAAGGCCGGCGAGGTTCTGGCAGATGCGCTGATCAACAAAGTCCAGGGAGAGCGATCAGTCACCCTTATCGGATACTCGCTTGGCTCTCGCTTGATATTCTCTTGCCTCCAAAGCCTGGCACGGAGGGGTGCCTGGGGTCTGGTAGAATCGGTTATCTTGCTGGGTAGCCCTGCGCCGTCAGACGCCGAGCACTGGAGAAATATCCGCAGTGTCGTCAGCGGTCGCGTCGTGAACGTGTTCTCTAAGAATGATGCGGTTCTCGCCTTCCTTTACCGCACTAGCAGTCTCCAACTCGGTGTTGCAGGACTGCAGCGTGTGGAAGGCGTTCCCGGTGTAGAAAACGTGGACGTGAGCGAGATGATCAGCGGCCATCTCCGGTACCAGTTCCTCTTAGGAAAGATTATCTCTTCCATTGGCTTGCAGGACATCGACAACGGAGAAGCTCAGCGCGAAGAGGCTGCTTTGGAATTGGAAGATAAACGCCAGGAAGAACAACGTCTTCGGAATGAACAGGACGCTGGTGTTCAAGACCGGGATTCATCTGCTGCGCGCGAGATTCTCAACAGTCAAGACGGTTTCAAGGAAGAAACTCGCATGGAGAAGCAGGTTCAAACCGATACAGAGGAACATCTTTCGCATCGTACCCAGCAGATGGACATTGGTGACCAGGACCACGCTTCCCCATTGGATGATCGCTCCGGAAAGTACTCGGCGCTCTGATAACATGACGCACGCGCTCTTGATATCCGAGTCGCATCCTGGAATTCCAAACTATCCTGTGGAGTATTTTGCGGAGGGCTTATAGTAAGCTGGCTTTTTGAAGTAAAACCTTCCATGTACCAACCCGAGGAGAGAACATTGAAGGGCCATATCTTTCTAGACTTGATGTACCCACTCAGCAAATGTAAAATCTCATTTCTTAAGACCGAGAGTGTGCTCCTATAGATTTATAATACATCATTAACTTTGGGGTATGCTACAGGAGGGGTTTCCCAATACTCTATGCTTCAAAAGCTCGTACTGCCCTAAACGTCTGGACAATTTGGTCCACCTAGCAGCCCCACCTGACAGGAGCTATGACCACTACTGAAGCAACGACATCATCATTCGACTCCCCTAGTAGCTTCAGAAATAACCAGTTGGCTCATTCAGAACCACCCGCAGTCGGAAATTCCACCTAAAATCTCGTCAAGGCAGTGCTTGAAACATTCCACCTTCACCGGCGCAAGTGGCCTCTTTCGCGCCGTGTGCCGTTAGCAACCACTTATATAAGAGACATAGCGACCCCAACCCCTCCTACCCCTTCCCTTCACCGCAATGACTACTCCCCCACACCCATCCAACATGAAAGCCTGGCTCTATAACAGCACGACTGGTGGCCTTGAAAAGAACCTAAACCTAGAGCCCAGCGCCCGTGCCCCGCCCGCGCCCCGCGGCTCCCAAGTCCTCATCCAAGTCCTCACCGCATCCCTCAATCCAGCCGACTTCAAAGTCCCAGAAATGGGCATGGCAGCCCACCTTGTCATCGGCCTGCCCGCATCACCGGGGATGGATTTCGCCGGACGCGTAGTCACGACCGGGCCTGGCGCCACCCATCTCCGCCCCGGCCAGCTCGTCTACGGCTGCCACAGCCGGCCGACGAGGTTCGGGTCCTTGGCAGAGTATCTGACCATCGACGTGGGGTGCGTCGTGCCGGTCCCCGAGGGCGTGGAGCTCGACCAGGCCGCGGGGCTGGGGATCGCGGCGCAGTCTGCGTACCAGGCGCTGGTGGGGTACGTGAAAGAGGGCGATAAAGTGTTTGTGAACGGGGGCTCGGGCGGATGCGGGCTCTTCGCGATCCAGATTGCAAAGGCACTTGGGTGCCATGTGACGGTTACGTGCTCAACACGGAATGTCGAGCTGTGCCGCGGGCTTGGAGCGGACGAGGTTATTGATTATACGGCTGTGGATGATTTGGTCGGGGTGCTTTGTGACGGCGGCACGGTTTATGATCATGTGCTGGATCATATTGGGTCTCCTTCGGAGCTGTACTTCCAGAGTCATCAATTTTTGAAGGCTGAGGGGGTGTTTGTGCAGGTTGGGGCATCGGCGTTTACGACGTTTGCTGGACGGGTTGCTTGGCCGTCGCTTTTGGGGGGTGGGAAGAGGAGGTATAAGATCTTTTTCTTTGCGAATACCCAGCAGCATCTGGTTGCGCTTGGGGATATGCTGAAGACGGGATCTTTGAAGACGCACGTCGATACTAAGTACGAGTTTGAAGATGCGAGGCAGGCATTTGAGAAACTTCGCTCTGGGCGGGCCCGGGGGAAGATCTTGGTTCAGGTTGCTAAGGCTTGATGAATACTACGATAATTTCGGCGTTCGGGCTCTTCTATGAAACATTCAAAGTTGCTACGCATAGGAGTTTTTTTTTCGTTTCTATTCAAGTCTATCGACTTAAGAAGTGATTCGGCTATCACCCATTTACTCAATCCCGATATCCCGCCGGCGAACGGCATTTAGGCTACTTAATGGATTTCTTTGGTCAACGTGACATGCTGAGAATAGCATCCAAGACGGACGCTTCGGTGACAGTAGCTGGAAATTTCGACCCTGCTACCCGACAAATTTGCATGGCTCTTTGCTGCAACGATAGATTGACGGCAAATAGCCCCTCAACTATTCACAATTCGACTCTCAGCATCAATAACACGGTTGAGGTGTCTCTTCGGTCCCTGTCATGCCATAGAGCTGACAATGAATTCTTCTTCGCGCGCGCCTGGGGCAATTTACGAATGAACCCCCATGGCTACATGCAATAGATAATTTGCGAGTCATGTACACAGCGCTTGTAATGAATAGAGTGGTGATTCAATTGCTGTCTACAATTAGTAGTAGCCAAGCGCGAACTGAAACCTTTCAGGGTAATATATTATACTAGTACAAGCATTACTCGAAGCCATCTAGAAGACAAAGCATGAAAGCAATTGATCCTATAATTCTAATTTAGGTGGGGCGCTATGCTAGTATGATGAGGCTCTCATAAACTTTAATTGATCGAGCAAGCGGCTAGTAGCGCATGTACGAACTTAGGATTGTTTCATAATCCTCTAGCGGGTAGAAGGTATTGGATCTTCTAGGGTTGAGGGTTCTAAGGGTTTAGTAGGTAGGCTCGCGGCTCGCTGTTGACACCTGCTGGTAAGCGCCGAAGCTCCGCCAGGGGCAAACATCCAATCTCCGCGCTCCGCAATCATTGCAACAGGTCCTCTGAATTGTTTCAAGCGAGTCAGTCAGCGGTAACTGCTGAAAGTTTCTCTTGATATAGACCGCCAGTGTGGGTGTGCAAGGCTTGTTTGGTTTGACCCAGAGATCTCCCAGCAATGGTTGCCAAAATATACTTTGCTAGTAGAGATGCAGCAGGATGGTCTGAGAGAAACCAATTGGGCAATTAAGTGAGCCAGACAAGCCGTCTCCTCTACCAACTTGCAACAATCTGTGTTTTCCAAGCCAACTGTCCAATCGCTGAGCCAATTGCGTTCAAACTACGCAGTCCTGCCAGTGCTCGGTACGTGTCGCAGCGACTAATAAAAGCTGTCAGCGGCTTTGCGTTTGGCGTCACCTTCCCCTATTGTCCCGAGAGGCTTTTGCTGAGCCCTTGTTGTAACCATATGAAGCTATGGCTGATGCAATTCATGCGCAATACCAGAGATTACTAGTTTTGGTACGATGTTCAAGACCGACCAACAGCCATGAAGCATACCGCCGATCGGGAGTAACGCTCTGCCTTGCGCTCAGGCCCAGCACTAGCCACAGCGGAGTTCCAGGCTCGACCAAGTCTATACTGCGTATGTAAGATTCGTCATCTGGCTTGATGCCGCTTTCTTGCTACACGTAACACTTGCGTAGCCCGTGGCACTCACTGGATCGCTCTGCTTACATTCTCATTGATTTTATCCCTGATTGGGTTTCCCGTTTTTCGTCGGCCCGGCCCACTCCGGTGGATCCGCGCCGACGTTTTTTAGCCACTCGTTGCGGCGGCATTGAAAAAAATTTGAATGAAGAACCAAGAAAAAAAAAAGAGATCTCAGGTTATTGATAGGAATAGCCGAACGTGGGGGTCGAACCCACAACCTTGAGATTAAGAGTCTCACGCTCTACCGATTGAGCTAGCCCGGCAGGGCTCGTTGGAGGGCAGACCTTTGAGCGGCAGACAAGGACGCGGTGCAGTAACCTTCCGGCTAGAAGCACTTTGTTGGTACCAGGATTTAGATGGCCACGATAGTCTTAGCGCGGGGTAAAGTGCAGAGGATTCTCAAGTCCCGACTGTCAGGTACAAGGCCCCCGTGAGTACCACCTGTCATGCTGGGGCCTGTCCCGTCATGCGCGTCCGGGGACCTAGATGGTTCGCATGTGGGTAGATGCCTGGAAGGAGGCAGGAAGTGTATAGACTGATAACAGACCCGAGAAATGCCAAGTACCGACGACGTAGGCCAGGAACACGAGTTGAGGCTGAGGCGCCTCTTCGTTGCTTATGACCGACACGCAGGAAGCTTGGCCTTGGAAGTGTGGCTGGAGCCAACTGTGGCTCTTCCAAGGAATGATCAACTATCAATACGAGAACATTGACGTAGTGGCTCGTATGACGAATGAACAGAGAGCCATCAGCCGCATTTGTGGCTGGGGCTGAGCCAAAAGGCTAAGGCCAGTAAGGCCAGGATTGCTAGCGTCGTTGCCATGGGCATATTGTGCTTACACAGTGAGAGAAGTGTGGCTTGAGGCTAGAGTCTTGCGGCTGGTGAGAGGGTCCAAGTCCCTCCAACGTTAGCCAGTTCACCCTATTCTTAGTGATCTTTCGGCTTCAGACTCGAAACGCCAAGGGCGATCGGTCATCATGCATTTCCAAATTTGGATCCCATCTTGAAACTATGCGAGCCCCGGAACCCTTGACTCGTGCGCGGAAAGATCCACGCTGGCATGTTTTGCCAGACGCTCGTGTCCGGGGCCAGCGGTAAGCTGGGCGAGTAAGGGCCGGTCTGGTCTCAGGAACACGGTTCAACAATGTAGATGACCAGGGGCACTAGATCTCAGTAGCCTAACAATTCTGGCGTCATCCATTGCTCAGGTGCCCGGACCTTGTGAATGGTAGACCCCCAGGAGGAGGGGCATAAGACCCGGTCCGGGGCGCAGGAACACGAGAGGTCTCAAGCCACGGTAAGCAGAGAGTTGATGACAAAATGTGGATTCCAAAAAACCAAGATAGGCAGCAAAGGCAGAAGATTCGGGGACACGTATTGAAAGTATTGGAAGTATTCAAAGTATTAGCTTTGAGAAAGATACAAGCTACTGCACGCAAGTATGATTTCGTACATGCCCGCTTTCTGAATAGAGACGCCGGCGAACTGGGACCGCCTGGCCGAGGGTGTCCAGCCAATTAGAATCAATCAAAGATGGGCGGTAATGTACGCAGTAAAAGGAAACAGTGTTCATGCTGCGCCACGAGCTAGCGGCTCCAATAAGCCCTAAGCCTGAGGATACAAGGCTGTGACCAGCAGGCGCTATTCTAACTGTGTGGGGCCGTTCGTAACAGGATGTCACTCTGGATTGGGAATTCACTACTGCAGATCCCTCCCCCCCAGGCTGCAGTGAGCCTTGCCCATCGGGGGGAATCTATAAAGCAGCTGCTCCATCCACCTGCTTCCCCCTCCTCATTCCAGTTCAATTCATACAATCCACCGTGATATATAAACTCCACCGTTCTCTCAGGTCACTTCTCCATCCGTCTGACCTAAGGACAACCCTCTACTATCTTATTTATCTACAACGGCGATTTACTTCGTCGTTTTCCCGCGTGACCCAGACCAACAGTCACAGTGTCGCCCCTACGCTCAACCAAGTATTACATCGACCCCGAGTCCCTCTCGACGGTAGAGCGGCCTCCTCGTCCGGCATCTTCCCATAGTCTCACACATAGTCGCAACTCCAGCATGCCTGCCGCCATTGTCACCACCCCCACCGTCGTGCGTGACCTGCACGACGACGAGAAGCTCGTCCTCGACGAGTTTGAGCGTCATGTTAGACACTGCACCCAATGTGAACTAGCTCTTGAGAACGACGATAACACCCAGTGTGAGCGTGGACATTTGCTTGCAGTCGACGTGACCCAATACCTGTACAGTGAGAGCGGACGATACTTTGCTCAGGTCGACAAAGAGGCCGGCAAACCAACCCGAGTCAAGCTACCTCGCGACTCGAGCTCAACCCGCTACCTGCTCGAGTCTGTTGAGCACGGCATGCGTCTTTCGTCGCCGCGCCGGGGCCGCGCGCCTCCCGTGCGCCCTCCCAGCTCTCGTTCCAACACCAGCTCTCGCTCTGCCAACAGCCCCCGTCCAATTGTCCAGCAAGTTCGTCCTCGCTCTCGCACCCCGGAGACTCGTGCTTCTCCCACCACTATCATTGAGCGCTCACCCTCCACTGGCAAGCGTCCGGTGATTGTCTACCAGTCTCCTCGCGTCTCTCCAAGCCGATCCTCTTCCAACCGTGGTTCGCTCTACATCAACGACAACATGGACCGCGAGGAGCGCCGAACCCGTGTCTACCTCAACACCCACCGTTGACAGAATTATGCAAACGCTCAACCGAACTATTGAACAACGATTGCGAACAACGATTGCGAACAACGATTGCGAACAACGATTTCCACTCCCCCAATTGCTGCTGAAAGCTTCACTACACCACCCGCGCCGAGCATTGAATGCCGCCGGGATAACCGCCAAAGATCTCTCTGCTATAGTGAGATAAATCCACAATGCTCACTTTTCTCTCCGGGGGAACGGGAGGCTTGCCTGGTGCGCCCCCTTCCCACTCACCGTGACACCCTTTGAACCAGTCATAGCTGCTAGGTTCCCAGACAGGAAGGATCGGGGACCCTTGACGTGACTGGGCAATTTCTGGTCGAGGCTCTGTAATTTTGCTTGGCTTGGCTCGGCTGCATCATTATTGGCTCTTTCGGACCCATCGCGCCGCTGCAAGTGCGGCAGGTAGCCAATAGGGGGCAGTTTGCTGCCTTGATTATGCATGTGTTATTTTCCTACATCTTGTTATTGGACATTGAATTGTGACTCACTTGTTGGTGGAGATGCTGCATGCTCTGAAGAAGCTAGTTCGATGCATTAATCGTGTCTGCTTGTCTCTCCGTTAAGCTTTACGAATGAATGTTTGGATGCAGATGACCCCGAGCTTTTACGATGTACGAGCCAAGGAAATAGTGTTGAATAATAAATCTTGTATTCGTTATGACTATTACAGACCAATTTTGCTTTCCTTTCCTTTCCCTTTCCCCTATTTTTTGTAAACTTGTAGCCTTGTCTGACAGCATCTAGAAAAGCTTCGGCTTCTCAGACAGCCCTGGGCACCCCGAGTCTGTGACAACCGTATCCTGGATCGCGATTTCAGATCCGCCGATGCTTATCGTCATAAAAATGGCTTAACGCACGCCCTTCATGTATGCAGTGCACTGTTCCCACGATTACTTGAGCCTGCATTTCGTGACTCAAGCTGCGGGGTTCCTAAAGGTGATCGACGTGGGGCAAGGCGCTCTCGGGGGCCTAATTGAGATGTTCGGTAACGCCTAAAAGAGTGGCCGGGGGTTAGCAGCTGGAAAATTCCTGTCTATAACTTGAATACACATCTAGATGACGCATGTACTTGTTCCTGTGAGCAGGGATGTATTGTCGGTGGCTGTTGGCTGCCACAGGCCGGGAATTTCGATACTTGGGATGCATGTTAAGATACGTATGAGATTCGCCACCTATGGCGTGACGATCACGAATTCTTTGCGGTTGACGGTAATGCTGGATCAAGAACGATAGATGTTCATCGGTGATGCCTCCTTGAGGGAATTGTGAAGGATCCTAATCTCTAAGGAATGCTTCTATTTAGGGACAGTCGTATAACAGTACAGAGGTGTGTCATGCCCATCCGAGCCTTTACTAGTATGAGCGATCGAGGCCTATAGCAGGAAAAACCAAGGCCAGAACTACGTGCCAATTTGCATATAGCACATTGCAAATGGTATTGAATGGGACCTTTAACTATTCAGGTACACATTTTTCCCTGATCGGTCGCTTTGTTCCTTTTTACTTCATTGATATGCTTGTTGAAAAGGAGACGTACAGAATCCAAAGAACTAATGGTTCTTGAACTTAGTGGCGATGATTTGGATCGTGTTAGGTATGGTTGCCCCGTATTTTGATAACATGTAGCTGTATTCAAGTCCCGCTTTTGTGTTGGAACTTGCATTAGACCGCAATTACAGACGTGTTGCCTTAGGTTAAGCTCAGTCCCACGTCAATACGTTCTTGAAAGTAATTCCCTGGCAGATCTACCGGAACGGTGTTGCAGCACTGCAAACATTAGAGCTCTCCTTAGAGGCTAGACGTATTTCCCTGTCCACTTATATGTAGTAATGATGAAAGAGGTAATATGGATATCGATAGCGATGATAGAACGTATCAGACCGAAATATGTCAGGTCGTTCCAAAACGCCCCGAATACAGCGGAAGATGGACCGCATTAGGCGTTCCTATAGCTGCTCTTCGAATGGGCCATCTTATTCCGTATACTGGATTCTGGCCTTCGCTGTTTCAATGATCGACCAAATCATTTAATGTATCGGAATTGCAAGGCCACACACCATTGCGGGCATCAGTCACAGATATAGTATGCTTGTGTTGAAAGTGGAAACTCATATACAGTTGTTTTTGTGTAAGGCTTTGGTAACCTCGGAGTGGCTCCATCCATGGGTTATTGGGTATTAATTCATTCTGAAGAGCAGGTATTTGCCTTGGATCCATTGGGGAAGCGCGTTAATAGTTTTTGCTCCTCATCGGCAGAAGTACCTATCCACATAAGACCTCCCAAGCGAGTGGAAGTGATAAAAGAATAAAGAGTAGCTAGAGCTCAGAGCAGCAACTACTTCGTTACAGTTCCCAGACCCTAGGGGTTGGACTACGGCTCACGAGTCGCGAGATTTCAATAGCGTGCACGATCATCAATGCGAATAATAGTCACCCCAAAAAAAGCATCTTAGCCATAGTATGGCAGATTCTCCCTTAGTAAATTGAAAAGCAGAAGGCAAACGGGTGGGACAAATCTCAAGAATCAAGATAGAACGTTGCGCCTAATCTAGCCTTAGTGAAAATGCAATAGCCAAAGAGATTTTTAGTGATGGTTTTGAGCTAAATGAGAGCGGGGAACTGTAAGAGCGTATGATTTGCAAGCCTATGTCCGTCCGATATACATATGTTCAGGTCTGCTTCATATGTTCTTCGAAAGAATAAAAGTTGCCCTGGTAGAGCCGATCTTTCCTCAACTGTCACTTACAGTTAGTTGTCCAGTAAAGTACATGCAAAACGCATCCAGGCCGCCCATTTATGGTACCAGCTTACCAACTTAGGTTTAAAGTATTAAAAGTTGTATATTGGGCGATCATGAGCGTAGGATGAGACAAAGCTCAAGGGCTGGATATCAAAATATTACTAATCTCATCACGTGAGTACGGAGGTTTTGCGGACGGCCGTCCGCAATTGAGTCCGCGATCTCACGAACATCAACTTTTCCCCTTGGGACGTCGCGCAAAATGGCCAAGAAAGGTAAATGACTCGATTGTTCTGGTTAAGGTTTACTTTTGCCCCGGAAACTTTTTCAATGGCCCCCGGTACTCGGACTAGCCGACGTAACCTGGGCTCCCAAAAACATCCTCCTCCGAGCAAAGCATGACAATGACCGCTAACGCATCTCAACACCGCAGCGAAGTCACGTACCATCCCTGTCCGGCTCATCTCCATGGCGATGACTGGCTACTACCGTACCATGATCCGTCCGCGCGCGCACCGCCCGCTCAGCATGCTGAAGTACGACCCCGTCGTTAAGAAGAAGGTTCTGTTCCTTGAGGCGACAAAGGGTGGAAAGGCGAAATAGATTGTGTGGGCCTCTCTTTGTCACCTCAATGGCTTATTCTCCACTCCCCTCCGCTCTTGCCGTTGAGTGCTGCTTCGAATTCGCGACAACGCCTGATCGATACTTTTTTCTGATAAGCGGATCAAATCGCCATTCTTGTGTCATCACCTAGGGCGAGAGGATCCTCGAAGCTGAACCAGGACGGAACTGCTTTCCACTGACTGGGACAAAATGGAGCTTGGAAGGCCTGCTTGGGGCTTATTTGTACATTATTTCAGGAAGTTCTCGGGCGGTGGGTTATGATGGGTCTACCCTCGTCTGGCTCCTAGTACCGGTTCTTTCTTTGGTGGAGCATTGTGTACGGCGTTTATAAGCAACACAGTTTTGGGTTCTGAATTGGAAATATATATCGATCCACTCTACATGATCCCCCTTGGATTATCGTATACCTTCAACTTCCAAACGATACGGCATCAATGGGGATAATGAGGCCCACGGGTGTTGCGGCTAAAATATATGGGCTAGAACTGCACACAAGTGGCCTGTGAAATCATCGGGTCAGGATGAAAAGTGACGGGGACAAATTAGCAGAGCATAACTCGAACATCGTGAAAATTGCACGTGAGGAGAGCCATAAAGGTGAGTGATACTTCGAAAAACTGATCGGTAATTGGAAACAAAAGCCTTCTCCTGAGACAGAAAGCAAGGGACTTCGAATCGAACGTGGTTATTCTTCAGTGTTGAAGCGTGCGTGGTATCGATCATCTAAAGATTCTATCAGATGACAGGCCATAAGGAGCCAGTGGTTTCCGCTTACTGCGAGATCGTCCTCTCCCTCGACCCCGGGAACTTTTGCGCTTCGGCACTTCCACTGCACTACTTGCCGATACGAGGCCTTGTGGGCTGGTTCGTCGCTCAACCACAGAACGTCCAGACGCTGCGGACCGAACAGAAGTGGCGGACTGTTGTCTCTGAAGCTGCGTGGCTGTACTGTGAATGCGACTGTAGGTCCACTTATGGATATGTTTCGATATCTTGCTTGCTGAATTCTCAATATTCTTGTTCTCTTCGGCAGTACTGGTAGTCATCTGGCCACTCGGCGAAACCCTAGCACTTTTCAATTGTCTGGGAGCCTCGGAAATGCTGACTTTGCGCTTTTTCTTAGCAAGAGGGCTTTTATTAGTGCGCTTATCGCCATCAGGGGAGTTTGTCGCTTTCTTAGAATTGGACGACCTTCTCTTAAGGTTGCGCTCTTGTGAGCTAATATCCCTGACCTTTTCAGCTGGCACGGAAGCGCCTGCTTCTTCATCTGACATGAAGAGCATTGCAAAGTCGCATGATTCATGAAAAGGAGATTCAGCGGGGGTTGGCGACAGCTTTCCCTCCATTGTAGCAAAAGGAACAATGACATTACCTGGTGAGGCATCACGTGTGTCATCACCCTTAGCTGGAGCGGTTGGTCTCTGCTCAAGATGAAGTATCGTTTCTTGTGCTTGCTCAAGCTGTTCGCGAAGACTACTGTTCTCAACTCTAGAAGCGGCATCGAGTTCTTGGAATCGCTGTAGCTCTCCTGTCTGAGCAACTAGCTGCGCGTTGGATTCAGAACAGGACTTCGTGAGTTCCACAACTTGCTGCTCGGTTTCTTGGACCAAGAGTTCCCGCTCTTTGCGCAGTTGCTCAACAACCCTTCTGGCGTCAATCAAGGCATGTTGGATGTCGCCAAGCTTTTTAATAAGATCAGCTGAAGCTTCCTCAAGCTCAAGTTTGTCTTTCCTGAGGTTGATAAGCTGTGGTTCGTATTGAGCTTTTATCTGCTCCTTTAAAGCTTGCTTTTCTTGAGTCAGCTCCTGCCGCATTTCGAGCTTCGTTGTCTCAATCTCGCCTCCCAAGGCCACCTTCTCAGCCGTGAGATTATACACTTCCTGCTCAAGTACCTGGACCCTAGCCTTGTTCTCATCGATAGCCGTAAGATATTTCTTGATGGTAGCCTCCTGCTCCTTCAGACTTTTTTGCAACAATTCAGATTCGAAAGAGATTTTGTAGTTCTGGACCTGAAGTTGTACATTCTCATTAGCCCTCTTGGCGAGTTCAGCTTCCAAGACTGCTTTTCCTGTCCGAATCTGCTCATCAGCTAGTGTTTCGCGTAATGTATCAAGGCTTTCGAGGAGTTTCCTTTCATTTCCTATCAAGCTGGTTACTGAATTATCGAGGTGGTTCAATTTTGGCTCCATAGCCTGAAACTGTCCCGTTAAACTTTCATGTAATTTTTCGGAATTAGAAAGTTCCGTAAAGAGAGGAGAGTCGGATCCAAAGTGTCTCTCAATCAGCCCCAAACCGTCTTCGATAGCCTTAGATGCATTAGTGTTTAGAGTGGTGCTCCCATTGACGCCTTCAGCGAATTGCACCGATAGCCGATTGAGCCTACCCCCAATGTCAGCAATTACTCAAGATTTGCCATGGCACAACACAACTTACTGAGAAACGATGTGATTAGCCTCGTCGGTAAAATTCTGGACATCGATTTGCTGAGAAGTGGATTGCTCAGTCAATGATTGAATGGAAGAACGACATTCCTCGAGGGCTTGCTGGGCTGTGGAGATCATGGAATCCTTCGTTTCGTCTGCTTTCTGGATGAGCAAATCAAAACCTGCATCAACTCTTTTGTGAAGCTTTGCTTGGTCGTCTCTCATAGTGCTGAGCTGCCTAGCATGACTCAACGAGTAGTTCTGGATGTAAGCCTCCAGAGTGACAATTTTCCTCTTTTGATCTTCAATCTGACACACTGAATCGTTTTCATGGCCTTTGGAGACCGAGAGTGCCTGCTCGAGCATAGCTATTCTGTTCTCGCGATCCAAGATTTGATCCCGCTGTTTGTCGACCGTCTCTTCGGCCTGGGCAACGTGAAGTCTGATGCGCTCAATTTCCACGTTGAGATCAGCTTTCTCTTGCCCCAGGGATATCGTGGCCTCGCGCAGCTTATCGGATTCTTCACGAAGTGCATCGTACTCCCGACCCAGGTCATTGACCACTGTTCTGAATTTGCGGATTTTGGTTTTCCATTCTTCCAGCTGAGACCTGGCATCGCTTGACTCGACCATGCTCTTCTGTAGCTGTGCATCCAGCTCCTTCAACTCGGAGCGTAAAGCTTGGTTCTCCTTACTAAGACTCCTATTATGTTCCTCCACTTGACGTCTTATGCCTTCAGCAGCGGCTTCATCATCTTCTCGTTGTCGGATTCTTTTCACAAGAAGCTCGAACAAGTTGTCTTCCGTCAGCTGATGCGCGTCTGATTGGCTTATGGAGTTCAAATTTTGTTTCTTTGGCTTGACCTTTCGTGAGCCCGCAGGGCGTTTCAAGGGAAGATCCCTCTTCGGAGGCTCAGGCTTCTCCGGGATGTACTCGGAGCCTTGGGCAATTGCTTCGGGTCCCAACTCGTGGCTAGCAGATGGAGAGGAGATAGGATAAGGTAAGGCAGGCTTTTACCGTCAGTGCAAGCAAAAAATATGACCTATTAAACTTGGGGCTGACCTCATTCTCACCAGCATTAAGCTCCGGGGAAAAGATTCCCTGTATATCTGGCTGTGACCCCACACGGGCAGTTGGTTCTGTCTTTTCCAGCGATTGCCGAACGGCTAACGTGAAATTATGTGGCTTCCATTGGAGCGGATTCCCTGTAGCATAGGTTTCTTGGTGCGGTGACCTGCAATTGCCACGCGTGGTTGACAAGAAAGAGCTATGGAGAAGAATGTCAGCCCAATGCTCGTTTCTAGGCATTCAGGTGAATACAATACACATCCTGAGCTGGACCTTCAGCCGCGCCTGACCTTGCAGCTAAAGTTTGCGTATCTGATATACTGGTTTCCTCCATCGGGCGAGGCACCTGCGAGATCTCAGGAAGACTCATTGTCGGGGAAGTAAGGGCCATCATAGGCTTTCTTGGCAACCCGCTTTTCAGACAGCCAGCGGGCTTTGCGAACAAAAATCCAGGCGTATCGTTGATTGAGCTTTGTGGCCACTGCAGAAAGCGGGGCGGTGGTTTATCCTGGCCATCGCTGGCAGCAATTGAAGGCTCAAAGTGGGACGACATAGTTGGTCCGTTGTCCTTGTTCATTCTGGGACCCTCCCATGTAACTGAGGTTGGATGAGAAAGAATGAAAAGAGGCAGTGTAGATGGACGTCTCGAGTGGGGAGCCGTTCCATCCGACGGCAGGCGCGACCCGTGCCAGTGGTCACAATGTCGATGCCGTCGCGCTTTCCCTCATGGGTTCTCTATAAGTCGCCCTTCCAGGAAGCATCTTGCAGAGTCTATGGTATCTCATCCCCACCTGAGAACTGGCCTCACCTAATACGTTTCCAGTCACCATGGCCACGGGTCTAATTGAGCCATAATCTAGAAATCTTAAGGCGTATGGAGGATTCAGAATGCATGCCTCCTATTTTGACATGCCCCCCGGAAATTGCAAAAAGCTTGAGGGGGCCTTTCCGTTTATACGAATTCGTTTTCAATTCGCTTTCAGGTTCTAGGGGCCGGGCTGTGTTGATGCTATCTACTAGTAGCCCTTGGATACACAGCAATTTTTGTCATCGCATGAATTATCCAGCCAATTGACAGTGGCCGTGGTCTCGTTTTCAGCCCCCATCGGATAGGATGCCCTCGACCCACATTAAACGGGGCACACGGCTAAGCCAGCCAGGATCATGGCGGATGATAGATTCGTTGGAACCCCAATGCTGACCGGCAAACATGTGGAGAAAGAGCAACGGGGACTCTGATGTTGCGTATTTCGGCACATCCGTTTGGGTGACAATTTCGCCAGTGGATATGGAAAAGAGACAAAAAATATAGATATCCGCCTACAGATACTACAGGGTAATGCGTACTACGATGCGCAGGAGGAGGCCAATGAACACTTCGACTCTTGTGGCGCCATCGAAAACGACCAGGGATGGTCTAATACGGGCTAGCGTGCTCAAGCCAGATCGTTGCTGGAAGGACTCTCCCGCGGCTCTCAACTTAGGGTAGGTTCCACAAAAGTCAAAGAAGATCTTGAAACGGGCAGAAGCAGCCGGTTTCAGTTTCAGCCTAGACCAAATCTTCTTTGATGTGGTGCAGCTGAAACGCCCACACGACTAGAAGGGCAGATTGCCGACGGTTAGAAGGGAAGAGACCGGTGGAATGACTCAAATGGGTAGGAGCTACGTCCGAACTACCTCCATTTCTGCGCTTCAGAGAACCCGGCTCACGTATCGGGCGATCTGACAATCCCGTTGAATGCGCCAAGTGAAGCTAGCGGTCATTTTCGGCCCTTTTCGAAGATTCTGCAGGTGTTCCACGGCCGTTCCTGTACAACGAAAGTAGCCGAGACCTGCATCTAGAAGGGCGGTCAAGCAACGTGGCGGCCACGAGAGGCGAGGAAGATAAAGTCGGAAAAAGAAATGTGTGAGCTGTTCACGGTGGGCGCTGAACGCTGGTTGGCGCGATCCCCAGGTGGACCGACTCTGGAGTGGGCCGACCCTGGGTCATAAGTACGCTCGGCATAAACATGGCCCGTCGCAGAATTGCGACCTGCTCTCCAATAGCTTCCGTGTATTGAAAATGGATTGCGATTGCTCATCTGACAGGTCAGAGGCTTGCGTGAAAATGACTAGGATGCAAGTCTACTGCAGGGAAGGGAAATTGGTGGGCCCGGTTGCAAAGTATGCACCCCTCCTGTTTCCTTGCTTGCAGTGTATTGTCCTCTGCTGGATCCAGTGCCATTTGTGCCACTACTCATGGCAACACCGATCTGGGCATCTGGGCCTTGGCCCCGCGGCTGGCCTTAGTACGCAGTAGGGTTCTAATGTGGTTATGGTTGCCCCTAGGACCTGGTCTTCATTTCCGCCCTGTGGGTCCCGGATTTGCACTGGCGTCGAAGATACGAAGTTTGACGTGGTCACATAGGAGTGGCGTTGAGCCACTGAGAACCAAGACTGGGAAAAAGACCAAAAAAAAAAAAACTAGGGCCTAATTTTGTACGCTTTGGCTCATTCTAGAATCGTGGCTTTGGGCCCAATTTCGCGTCCGTATAGAACGTCGATCATATGCAGGCCGAAACCCCCTTTCCCCGTTTTTGACATTCGCGTCTGATTGGCTCCGCGTTTATTGCCAGGTTCTGCAGACCGCTCACCATTCTCTCTCCCCTTTCTCGTTCTTCGCCCCATCTGCAGCGCAAGACGGTGTTTCATGTGGCCGTGAATCAGCAGTAGACATATTTGAGAACTCGGATATTCATCAGCCCTTCCGGAAGTCGAATCCCTGCGCCCGCGCGCTCTGGGCTTTTGTGGCTGCGTTGGCCCCCGAAACTTGACCTCATCTTTGGACCATATACATCCCCCGAACTCCCTCACGCCAATCCCGGTCGTTATTTCGATACCTGCCTGCGGGGCCCTTCTTCGTCGAACTTGCTTCATTTGATCGTGATAGCGCTCTGTCGGCTCATCTATCGCCTCTACCCTCGAACCACTTGACCACCCCCGCTCCGTGATTCTGCCGCATAACTTGCACCGGCTGCAAGGCGTGAGACCCCTCACCATTATCGGAGCTTTCCTTATTAGTCTAGAGCTTGCGGCTTTTCAACACAAAATCTCACGTTCTGGAAACGAGTGATGTTGGCAGAAAGACTCTGGGACTTCTAATTCAACTCTCTCCTCCCCATTGCTCTCAAAATGGGAAATAGCCAGGGGAAGCCCATTTCACCCAACGATGCCGGTATGTATCACGAGTTTAAATATGCGACACACCAAACTACGAGCGGAACGCCCGCTAACGCTCACATAGTTAGCCTTAATCATTTTCGCTTGCTCCGCGTGGTCGGAAAAGGCGCATTTGGCAAGGTTCGCATCGTTGAAAGAAAGGATAGCGGCTTGACATTTGCTCTCAAATACATTCGGAAAGAAGAAGGTTTGTTGCAATGACTCGCATGCCTTGGCCATACTGATTTTTTTCCCAGTCGTGCGGTCGGAAAGCGTTCGGAACATCATTCGGGAGCGACGAATGCTTGAACACTTGAACCACCCATTCCTTTGTAACTTGCGATACAGTTTTCAGGACATGGAGTATATGTATGGATATGAACCTCTCCCTATTGATTTCCATGACTAATCTTTTTATTCAGCTACATTGTGGTTGACCTGATGAACGGAGGCGATCTTCGATTCCACATCTCACGCAAGTGCTTCACCGAAGAAGCCGTCCGATTCTGGATGGCAGAACTCGGCTGTGCATTAAAGTATATCCACTCTCAGGGGATTATTCACAGAGATCTGAAGCCGGATAACGTGCTTCTGGATTCCGAAGGCCATGTACATTTGGCAGACTTCGTAAGTCCGGCATATTCACTCTGGCATGGCCATTAAAACTAACATCATTCCCAGAATGTTGCGTCAGATTTCCGACCAGGAAAGCCTCTAACGAGCAAGTCTGGAACATTGGCCTATCTTGCCCCAGAAGTGTATGAAGGGAGCGGTTACTACTTCGAAGTCGATTGGTGGTCTTTAGGTGTGACCTTTTATGAGTGCATCTATAACAAGGTTTGTCAGCCCTATTGGAGTCCTCTTGGAATGGTACTCACAAATTTCTAGCGCCCGTTCGAAGGCCGGAGCCAGGACACACTCAGTGAAAATATTAAAAAAGCACAGCCGAAGTACTATGTGACAAATCCTGCGGTATCAGTAGCGTGTCTTCGGGCGCTCGGCGCATTAATGGAGAAAGATCGTTCCCGCCGAATCGGCGCTATTAGCTTCGAGAGTTTCACAAACCACATGTTCTTCGCCGAGCTCGATTTCAATGCCTTGGAACGAAAAGAAATACCCCCGGTGTTCCGACCCTCCAGTGATAAGACCAACTTCGATGCTACTTACGATCTTGAAGAACTTCTTTTAGAAGAAGCACCACTGGAAGCTCGTGCTCGTCGGCAGAAGCCACGTGCAGAGCTTCGAGAGGATGCCACTGCGAAGGAGATCCGCGAGGATGAACTCCACCGCTTGATTGAGACGATGTTCGAGCCTTTCGACTACACCGCGGCCGACTATCAGGGCAATGCTGCCGAAGCCATTGCCGCGCAAACGTGCGTACAACCCGTCGATCCTGGTCTACTTGGCACTGACGATCTTTCGTCCAGAAACCCCGAAGATTGCCTCCCGATCGCGACCACCACAACCACCAGCACCAGTTCTCACTCCCGTCAGTTCTCACAGCCTGAAATGAACAATCGGAACTCCACGCCTCCCCCAACCGAATACATGGTACCTGCCAGTGAAAATCTCGAACCCATCTTTTCTGCTCCCCAGCCGCCTTCGCCATCTACTCGCGCATCATCTTCCCCGCCCAACCAACCGCCCTCGTTTCACCGACCTCTACCGCACCCCCGAAGCCCCGTGGCGCACAACGAAAGCAGAGCAAAGGGGGTGGTGTGCAGATGGTGCTGGAGGAAGCTGGAAGCTGGAGTGAACTTGCAAACCACAATATGACACTTCCGGCTGAAGGCCTCGAAGGCGATGGAAGCAAAAAGGGCTCTAGCGGTATGCTGTCTTTCCTCAGTCGTAAGAAGGGCCGTGACCGCAGCCCTAAGCCGACCGAGCCTGGTGTTCTAGGCAAGGAGGGTGCCAGGCAGATCATCAGTTGAGGGACCCTTTTCCCCCCAAGATCATGGAGGTGGATCCATTCGTCTCCTATGCCCTCGTTGCATAGAATCACAAGTGTATTTGTGGTCCTTGGTACTTTTACCGCGAGCTTTTATCGTCTTGTGGCGAAAATTTTTCACGACAGCTTCGTCACCTTGTATTGACGTACGGTGGTTATCGTCTGCAATTCTACTTGCATATGTCTTGAGCTCCCTTGGCGACCTTTCCCGAACGATGTTGATGAATCCTCATACTTCGTTGGCAGTCCTTAGGTTGCAAGCAAACCCCGGCAGTCGCAGCGGCAGCATATCATGTCCATTCATTATCAGTGTTCATTCCCATACTCAGCGATTGCGGATTGCCTTGCTCTCTGACTTATTCTGTGATCATTCTTTTTTCTTTTACTCTCAAGTTGTACAGATGGAAGCATTGCTGAATGAAGGCGGCTATCTTGGCAAGCATTTTGATTATTATTTTTACACGAGTCTGTTTCTCATTTTTGGAGTTTTCATACCCTGTTTCATTTACGGACACGAATTTTCTGTTTTTCCTTGTTTTTTCTCTGGAACTAGACCGGTTTGGAGCTCACTGCATGGTTGGCAGCTAGCAAGATGTATTTAATGCTTGAGGTGCGAGAGGCCGTCTTTGTAATCGATGTCCATCTCCCTCCATGTACAGAACAAATACCAGCAACAAAGAACGATGGCACGTTAATTTCTATTCTGAATCCTCCAGCCTGTCATTATTCCGAACGTAGATCACTCGAGGAATCCCTGCGCTGAGCAGGCGACTCCCTCTCGGCTAAACCCCGGATGTCCGACATTAGCGCAAAGTAACCTGTAGGCAACCTCCATTATTTCCTCCCAAGTCCCCAATCGCAGACTCCACCAACGTCCAGATCAAACCCCATCGCATTGATCCAACCTTCGCGGGTCAATATCTCCATTTTTCCATCGACAAACCACCGAAATCCACCGGGCCGCGCTACACCCGCACTAACGCGCAAGAGGGAAAACAACAACAAACCCCTCGTGCAACACTTCCATATAATCGACCACACCATCGCTAAGCGCCCCTCAACCCCCCCATCAAGCCCCTCTCAAGCAGCCCAAAATCAGCACTTGTTAACCCGACCGATGCCCCGTGTCCAATGTGACACGGCCGAACCGGGGCTTACGTCCAATCCATCCTTCGCACGACACATTCCACTCCGCCCTCCACACCAGGCAAGATCGGCCTCCTGAACCGCACTAGCCACATTCCAGCACCGTCTGCCCACGCGACCGCCAGCATTGCCCCGGGTCTTGTCGGCCGCGAGATAGGATGCCGCGCGAGCGCGGAGAGTCGTCGCGGGACCGCGCACGGGACCGTGAGCGTCGGCGGGAGAGGGAGTATATCCGTGGAGATTACGAGGAGGACTCTGAAGGTTCCCCTCGGCCGAGGGGTAAATATCGGTTCCGGGGGGAGAGCGGGTATGACTCGCGTGAACGAGATAGGGGCAGTGATCTCGACGAGGAGAGGCGGCGTGCGGAGAGACGCGAGAGACGGAGGAGGAGGGAGGAAGAGGAGAGGATGTTTGGGGATGTGATGGAAGGAAGAAAGGAGAGGTCTAAGGCTAAGGAGTCACCTGCTACGTCGCCGACCAAGAGACGAGATCGGGATCGAGATCGGGATGGGCAGCGCCGGCGCAGGGACGATACGGATCGCGATCCTGACGCTGAGGCTAGGAGGCAACGGAGAAGGGAACGACAGAGGGAAAAGGAGCGTGAGAGAGAGCGGAGCGAGGGAGGTTGCTGCTGTTAATGCAGCGAGGAAGAAACACAAAAGTAGCGAATCTTCGAACAGTGCGTCCGGTTTGCTCAATGCCGATTCATTGGCTCGATTGGCGTCTGAGCAGGAGCTGGAGGAAGAGTCTGCACCATTTGAGCGCCGGGAAAGGTCTCGAGATCCCGATGTGGATCGCAGAGAGCGTCGACGTCGCAAGCAAGCTGCCTTGGCTGGTGCTGGCGCAGGGGCTCTAGGCGCAGACTTTGTCGAGCGAGGATCACGACACAGGTCTGGTGCTAGAGTCGTCTCAGGGGCATATTTGGAGGAAGGCAGAAGCTCCGAGATGAATGTGCGCCGTCGAGGAGGTGGGGGAAGTCCCATGGGAGATGATTGGGAGAGGTCCAAAGAAAGCTGGGTAGGAAGTTTTGATGGCGAGCAGCGGCCTTCCTGGAAGTTCTGGGCAGGTTGGTCAAAGAAGAAGCGTATATGCATTGGTGTGACATTGGGAATCTTGGCCTTACTGGCTATTATCATTCCTGTGGCTGTGATTGAAGCCAAAAAGAACAGCCCAAACGATCCCGACTCATCAGACTCGAGCTCATCACAGCCATCAAATTCTAATCTTGATGGTATCAGCAAAGACAGCATTCCGGTGAGACGCAATCGCGCCCATTCGATTATCTTATACGTCCTAACCTAAATTATAGAGCTATGCCAAGGGAACGGTGCTAGATCCGTGGACTTGGTATGAAACTGAAGGTTTTAACGTCACTTTCACCAACGAAACTGTTGGTGGTCTGTACATCATGGGTCTCAACTCTTCTTGGGACGATTCAGCGCGACCAAATCCCAACGTGCCACCACTAAACGAAAAATTTCCCGTACGGTTCACAGCCCATTCGCGGTGTAAACCTAGGTGGATGGCTTTCTATTGAGCCGTTTATTGCCCCGTCTCTATTCGACCGGTGGCCGTCAAACCAAGGGGTTATTGATGAATGGACACTCTCAGCAGCGCTCGGCTCCAGTGCATCGACAACCATCGAGAAACACTATGCGGAGTTCCTGTCTGAGCAAGATTTTGCAGAGATCCAAGAAGCAGGCTTGGACCACGTGCGAATTCAGTATTCGTATTGGGCCGTGACGACATACGATGGGGATCCGTATGTTCCCAAAATTGCCTGGCGGTATCTCTTACGTGCCATCGAGTATTGCCGTAAATATGGTCTTCGCGTGAAGCTTGATCTACATGGAATTCCTGGAAGCCAGAATGGCTGGAACCACAGTGGACGCCAGGGACTTATTCGATGGCTTAACGGCACAGATGGAGATTTGAACAGGCAGCGATCTCTTGATGTTCACAACCAGTTGTCGAAATTCTTCGCTCAAGATCGGTACAAGAATGTCATCACCTTGTACGGGCTTGTCAACGAACCCTTGATGCTTTCTTTACCAGTCGACAAAGTTCTGGATTGGACGCAGGAAGCTACTGAGCTGGTACGAAAGAACGGCATCAACCAGACAGTGGTTTTCCACGATGGATTCCTTAACTTGAACAAGTGGCACAATATGTTCAAAGACCATCCTGACAACATGTACCTGGACACGCACCAGTACACCATTTTCAACACCGGCGAGATTGTCCTTAATCACACAGCAAAGATCGAGCTCATCTGCAACAGCTGGTACCCAATGATTCAGGCCGTCAACAGCACCAGCACTGGCTGGGGACCCACGATGTGCGGAGAATGGTCACAGGCCGATACTGACTGCGGTGAATACCTGAACGAGGTTGGTGTTGGTACTCGCTGGGAAGGCACTTACGGCAGTGAGACCACCGCATATTGTCCCACCGCCAGTGACGGCACGTGTAGCTGTGATCTAGCCACCGCCGACCCTACTACATACTCGAGTGCATATAAGAAGTGGCTGCAGATGTATGCTGAGGCCCAGATGTCCACTTTTGAGACGGCAATGGGATGGTTCTACTGGACCTGGCGCACTGAGTCTCTAGCCCAATGGAGCTACCGCACAGCTTGGAAGAATGGCTTTATGCCGAGTAAGGCCTACTCGCCCTCGTTCAAGTGCGGTGATGATATTCCCGATTTCTCCAGCATGGGACTGGCAAATGACTATTAATCTCATGACACATACCGACTTTTTACTTTTGTTTTTCTAATCTCATCGCTATTGGCGCTCCTAGATCATCATACCCTTGTTTGAAATGAATTGAAGTGGTTTGTACAAAGGATCACAGTACATTTCAATCATAATTTATCAACTCAGCTTATGCCAATTTCTCGAACCAGCCCCCTTCTTCCCATACGCCAGACTTACGAAGACATGTGTCTCGCGCCGGTGTAAACACTAGCTCGTCGAGTATTGAATGCACGCGCTGGAAATCGATCGGTTTCACTATCCACCCGTCAAAGCCTGCATCAAGGTAGACCTGTCGGTCTTTTTCGAACAAGGTAGCAGAGACAGCAAATATCGGGATTCGCTTCTGCAATCGTTCCTGCTGATCTGCAAGTCCTCCCTTCGCCATCTGATGTTCGTAGTCTCGTATCATTTTCGTGGCGCCGATTCCGTCGACGATCGGCATCTCAAACTGTTAGTTTAGAAAGGAAGTTTTCACCAGTAATGTACATACTTGAAGGTCCATTAAAATAAGATCGAATGATGTTGAAGGCTCGGAATAGGCGGCGGCACACTCTTTGCCATTACCAGTCAGGTACACAGAATAGCCAAATTTTTCGAGTCGCTTTTTAACTATCATGCTGTTGATGGGGTCGTCTTCGGCAACAAGGACATGAAGCTGCTTTGGTTGTACGGGTTCGCCAATAGGTTTTCCGTGCTCTGCGGGCTGTTCATGGGAAGTTTCATTCTCTTGCTTCACCTTGAGTGTTGCATCAGAGCCGTCGAGAGCTCCCTGTACCTGGACCTTGGGCGATGCTTCATTTGCATGGCCAGTGCATATCTCCTGGCTTTCGTCCGTCTTGCCTTTCTGGATCATTTCTTCGGTTCCTCCACTGCCTATCACGAGATTTCGAGATTCCCCGTTCTCCAACTCAACATTTACATCAACTTGCTTTGACCGAGGGAACACCTCGTCACCACAGGTATATGAACCGCCTGTAGGAATCTTGCTCGATTTTTCAGTCCCCTGGTACGTTTCACGTTTCGCTTCGTCGGTGCTTGCGTCTTGCGCGGTTCCGGCACTCAAGTCACTCGCAAGATCATTGCGTACGCGACCATTCCCGTCTGCCGAAGCTATATTCATATTCGAACCATTTCTTGAAGTCGGTGGAGCTTCACCACCATCTGAAGGAACAGGAAACTTCAACCTGATCTTGAAACAGCTTCCTTTCCCTTGTTCTGACCTGAGACTTAGTTGGCCATCCATGTTCCGTACAATCCTCGCCACTAAAGCCAGGCCCAGTCCAAGCACATTTTCGGTTTCATGGGCGGCGAATTTGACCCATGATTCCTGGCTTTCTGCATGTATTCTTTGTTAGAAACCTGCTCCAATTCGCAGAACAGAGCCTCCACCGCTTCTTGTGACATCCCTGATCCGGTATCATGGATGGCCACTTCCACAGCAATATGGCCCGACTCCCAGCATTCTGACAAAACACAAGACTCGATGGTGACAGCTCCGTGTGAAGTGTGCTGAACTGCATTGCTGATGAGGTTTGTGATTACCTGGCGAACGCGGCGCTGGTCACCCAGGACTGCTGGTAGTGTTGAATGCTGCACAACTTGGATATCGACGTCTTTCTGTCTTGCTTCTTCCCAGAAAATATCGGTCGCCTCGCTCAGGGTATCCGACAGACTGAAAACTTCATCCTTGATCAGATTTTGGCCGTTCTCTGCATTTGTCAAATCGAGGAGATCATTGATGATATAGATCAGAGACTTAGAAGCGGAGTGAGATCTTGACAGGTTCTCGCGTGTTTCCTGGTTGAGATTTCCATCAAGTGCGATTTCAAGGTAGTTGATTATGGCATTTAAGGGCGTTCGGAACTCATGCGCTGAATTCGCAAGAAGAAGTCTCATCAGCTGGTTACTCTGCGTAGTCGCTTCGTTCTCTTGCCAGACATCTGTGAATGTTCGATAGAGCAGGGACAACATTGAGGCCTTCCCGAATTCTGCTGCAGACCAGTCCAGTGCATGGTTCAAATCTTGCTCAGGGTTCTCGTTTTCTGTCTTTTTATTGCTTCGGAAGAATATAATAAAGTCATGCCCGTCGTGCAACAATGGAATGTACAGAAGGCTTGATAGGATATGAAACCCCAGCGGATACTCTAGGTCTTCCAAGTCGGACAGAATATCTGTCGACCAGATGACCGTTCCCAATTCTTTAGCTCTGAAGTACTCAAGCAAAGCCAATATCTCTTGAGATTCTGCCGGTTTACCCATGATCTTTGATTCATCGAGAATAGATGCCACTGCGTAATCGGCCCCAAAGATACTGAGCAAATCACCAGATGGTGTTTGGATCTCCCGGCACTTATGCAAGTCTTCTGTTGTCGCCTGGTCCTTGAATTGAAAAGGCAACGTATATGAAAGTCTCTCGATATTGCTAGAGACAATCTCGCTGACGAACCAACACAGTCTACGGGCCAGCGGGTGGATGCGCAAGTCGAGCCTATGGGAGTGACAAACAATCAACCCCCACAATTTTCCAAAAGCGCTTAGACGAATAGATATGCAGGCCTGAGGCCCAGTTCCGCTATCCGTCGTCTCTGGGGGCATGATAAGGTAGCAATGTGAGAAATCTAGGTCAGAGTTGGCGGATGGTTCACGATGAATGAGTGGAGCTCCATGATCGCGCCTCTCATATGCCAACGTCACCTTATTTCGAAGATATGGTCTCTTTAGATCTTGTGAGAAGACACTTTCTTCAAAGTCTAGTCCTTCTAGACATTGCTGCCCGAGGCAAGAATCCACAGAGTCCGCAACCACAACACCGTCCCTATCACCATCAAAATGATAGACTGTCACACGATCAAAAGATGTCATTTCATGCAATGCACGTGTTGTATGGTGGACAAGGTCTTCCAATGATTGTGAGGTTGATATATCCTTGGAGATTCGAGGCACTGCGTTAAGAAGCTCCGGCCCTCGGCTATATGATTCGTGAATATCTGGATCGGTTGGAAGGTGCAACGATGTACCTCGATCACCTGGCTTCTCGCCCTATACCGGCACGATAGTTTTTGAGACTCACTGGACCCGGTCGAATAAGGAAGTAGGGCTGGGCCCTGATTCCCTTTCGCATGGTTGTTTGTATGTCCTTGGTAAGCCTGACTTGGAGTCGGAGGCTCTATTTCACATATGATATACTTCCCAGTTTTGTTGGCATGCATGGAACACCACAGATTCCTCGCGTCGCCGCGACGATCAAACACGGAGAAAGAGAAGACATCCGATCCCACTGCGCTAACATCGAACTCTTCTCCAACCACTGTTTTGACATGAGAAAGGAACACTGGCCTTTCTGGCTCCGGCATGATGTCGCAAAATGATTGTAGTTTGAATAGTTCATCGGGGGGCACATCCAATTATATCTGCCGAGTTCTCACTGACCCTTTCAACTTGAATATTGTCACCAAAAGTACTCGCAACCAATAATGCTCCAAATCGGTGGACAAGAGGAGTCCTATCATCCTGCGGAGTGGGCTTTGGATGAGGCCTTAGGAGCTTCGCACCCTTGCAAACAATGCTCTGGAGATATTCGGGAAGAGATGGACTTTCATCATATCGCTTCAAAGTGGCATCCGGTCCCATACGTCGAGGAAGCTCCCTGACTGGTGATGCTGTCAGTCTAGAATAACTGGTCTGTCGGTGAAGGCGTAGCAAGTGATTGGGTCTCTTCGCAGCTAGCTCTGGTCCGGGGTATTCGCGGTATTATTTTGTGTCTCAGGTTCATCTTTAGTAGCCTCGTTCTGATGGGAAGCCTCCACCAGCCCAGGGAATGCTGCGTCCTGTTTCTCAAAGGAGGGAGTGGGAAGGGCAGAAGACGGCACAGAGTCGAAGGAGACGACTGAGCGGATTGGGAAGACTCTTTCGGCTGCATCACTACTAAGGCAAGGCAGCTTCAGTCTTGGGGATGTGAGCTCCGTCACAGTAGAGAGCTCCGTCTTGGTATCTGATAAGATCCACATAGACTTGGGAAGATATGATTCCTGAGCCAGGCTGCCATTATCGGGTGCTTGCTCGTTATGGTTGTAGTAAATCGCCCACCCGGGTTTATAGTCCAAGTCTTGCGGCGAGCCCATAGCGTGTGGAGGTCTCGGTTTAGGAGGATTCACGGATGATGCTTCGATATAGGTTTATTCTAATCACACGGAGTCAGCTGTTAGGCCTCTTATATGAGCTCTAGTTTGCAGAAATTTTCATCTTGGGGGAAGGGAGATATTCCTCAAAGCAATCCCTGCCGCCTAGCCAAAGGCTAGAGCCACTCGAAATTGGGAGGGGCAGATGGTCAACGAATTGCTCTAGAGACGGAGAATAACGTATTCCATGCACTGTTGAAAGCGTTGGTTGGAATAGCAACTAAATATTCCGCTCTCCGTGGGTTGTATGAGGGGCAGACTCTATGAGAGATTCGCCAAAAAAGTGAGCCAGGAGCACGTGTTGCCTCTAGAGTACTAAACTTGGCTGCTTGGTCCCTACGACGGGCGCCCATACTTTTGACAAGCTGGTTACGTCGCCTGGTTCGCCAAGGAATAGCCCCTTCAAATGCTCTTATCTGAGGCAAATAGACGAACCGTGGGTTTGAATCCCCAGTGATCATACGAGGTGGAGAAAGACCGCTGTATTCAATGCAAGCTCAGGCATGGCAGTGTTATCATTATACGCCATTTTGCAGTACCAGGACGAGCAACTCATGAATAAGTCTTTAAATCTCAACAACTCTCTTTGCCTTTCATATTCAACCGATCTATATATCATCTGCCATCATTACATATTTGCGTATCACGCAGCTTGCCTGTGTCGGACCGCAGCTCATTGAAATGTGGATGTGGGGATACCCCCCGCTAAATTTGAGAAAATAAAGGCCGTTGAGCTTCAAGTTAATCTCAAGCTAAACCCAAATCTTAGTGGCATTTACATCATGCATTTGAGGGGCTCATGGATAGATCGGATTCTTCGTACCAAGAAAGCCCGATCACAAGTAGATGCAAGCCGCATTCATTACCAGCATACCCAGCAACAGGGTTTCGATGATACTCTTTGCCTCAACTGCCTATGAGAATTTTACTACTTTCGGGCATAACTTACAGATCGTAAGCGCTGCAAAAAGAAGACATTCAATTCTCCAAATTCAAGTTCAAGTCACGGTTTCATGGTGGCAGCAGGTGGAACCCTGGAACTCTCTGGCCGAGCTCCCGGCGTTCTATTCCGGAGGTATTATGGCGCCCCTTGGCGTGTAGCTATTTGCCTCAATCATCATTATTCGTGGGTTTACATTCCGGCGCTAATTTGATTAAGTGTACGTGCTGAACAATGGAAAAGTCTAGAATTTATGAGAACATCGAATACCTATCTTCTGCACAACCCCGTCCCAAGCCCCTAGCGGAGCATGTTCTGAATTTTGGCGACTATAGAGTGCACTGCCTCGTGATTGCTGAGATCAGAGTATTTCCTTGGCTTCGTCCTTCCCCTGACTCCCAACCTCAGAAGTAGAGGGCCCACCCTGAACGTTGCTGGAATCTGTTGACATACTTCTGCCTTATTTGCTCAAAGTCTAAATCTCTGGAAGATATCCCACAGTCCGCTGCTATGGTGCTCTGGCCTAGGCCAGCCAGATCGCCATGGGATATCAGGAGGTAACACGCCTTGGGTGGGCCAGCCTCGTCGAACGAACTGGCCTTCTCCTATAAGATCAAGCTCATCGAATGTTCGTTCCATCGTTTCAAGTGAGTGGTGGTAATAAATCGCCAGATCAGCAGAAATGCGACCATATGAGAATCCAGAAAGACTCGGCGCAGTAAGTCCTTGTAGATGGGTGTTGGATTCAGCCCGTACCGCCTTTCCTCCAAGGTAAAAGTCAGGCTCGACAAGGAGAAGTGTATTGTCTACAAGCGACTGTCGATCCAGGCAA
Source organism: Penicillium chermesinum (assembly GCF_028974085.1). Taxonomy (NCBI): domain Eukaryota; kingdom Fungi; phylum Ascomycota; class Eurotiomycetes; order Eurotiales; family Aspergillaceae; genus Penicillium; species Penicillium chermesinum. The sequence continues at coordinate 2,955,773 of NW_026695315.1, forward strand.
AAGAAGCGCGAACAATGAAATCCCATATCTTCACGCATGTAGATGCGGAGTACGATCTCCCAGATATCTTCCAGCGTCCCATCTCTTTCCTTTCTCCACGGAGCATAGCATGCCAGCCCTTTGAATTCAGTCGGGGCTTCAAAGTACTCAGAGTCCGTGGGGCGAAAGACATAGTATACTGATATCTTGTCACATAGTTCACCGCGCAATTGGTACCCTTCACAGGCCAGGTAGTCGATGCCATCTGGCTCGGCGGGTGGTAGAACATGCCAGAATGGTTGATCAGGGTTGTAGGAAATTTCCGCACCATACACCCCATAACGTCTGCAGAACGTGCGGCATCTATCATTTTTATCACCGTACTTCAGCAAGGTTCTTCCAGCATATCTCATTTTTGCTTCAGTCAACAGAGCATTGATGGAAGTCCCGGAGGAACACCGATGGATCTCTGTGTGCAAAACGTCCAGAGTCTCTCCCGAGGAAAGAATCCGAGGACATTCCGATGACAAACTGAAGAGCATGCAAGTCATTCTCTTTAGGCGAGTTTAGAAGCAAGTTCAGAGTTGGCTTTCCAAGTCTCCAATCCGGGTCACAATGAGTATATTCTTCCCAGAAAGCGAACAGGTCTCGACGGGATCTGATGCGGTGTTGATCCCAGGTGATTAACTCAAATGTATGACCCGGAGTCTCTGAAAACTCGCAGATTGCGTGATGGAGAACGTCCTTTATGCAACGAATCTCATCATCATTTGCTTCAAACATCACAAGAATATGGGTGTGCTTATCAGTTTGTCGGTTCAGCCACACAGGGATTCCCCGCGGGAAATTCCTGTTTGGCCTTTTGTCCACATCTTTCAAAATCTCTGCAACCAGTTCTGCAGGAAGTCGTTGAGAGAGAATTCCGATTGCAGCATACAAGCTTTCCCACCTGGTGGGAAGATCTGGGCTCTCCACGGTGAAGATGCCTCTGTCAGGGTTGTGGAGAATCATTCCTCCATGCTCAAGTCGGTTGTCAAAACAATCTATTTCGCTTCCACGCCTCTCTATCAGGCTACTGAATGGTGCGTCCCAGGTTTTCTGCATCTCCGAATCTGAGAAGTTCAGGTCTCCCATACCATTGGATTGAAAGATGTGTCGAGACACGGCTACCCGGATACCCCATCTGTTCTTGTTCGTTGGACGAGTCGGATCGGCTTCGAATCCAGGAATACTTCCCCATCCTTTTTCCAAACTGAGACTACTCGAGCCAAAATAGTCATTTTCAGGATCTGGAATGGCGGGTTCCATGTCTCCCCGGGCAACCTGTTCGGCGAATGGCGGTCCTTCTCTGACAGAGACCGCAAGCAATGGGATTTCACGCATATTGCCTTCCCTGTCATAAAAATCGCCTGCTTTTCTCAAGCCATCGACCTTCGCTTTCTCGTCAACAACCATAAAGAACGTACGCCCGTCTACCCCAGTAATAGAGGAGCCCGTAGCATCATATCTGAGGCCCAAAGTGTGAGCGAGCCGCGCCAGGCCATAAACATTGGCCTGGCTATCGCGGTGGACTCCTTGCACTGTCAAACACTCAAGAATGCTCTTGGACGGAGTCCAAAGAAGCACCTTTCTACCACTGAAGTGCTGACAGTAAAGGCCCAAGTACTTTTTTTCTTTCTCGTTCAACTGTGCCAGGATTACCACCAACAGTGTATCGGTATTGTCACTTTCTGTGAAGATAGGGGGCCAGTAAGGAGATATTTCGGAAAATGAGGTATCACCGTCTCCCAAAGGGTCTCTGGAGCCAACGCGTTCCCAAGGGTCCAAGTCCAAGTCCATAGTAGGACTGTCTTTCTTCAAGTAAGCTCACATCATGGAAGGTCCCTGTGACTGTAGAAAAGGAAAAAGGGGGGGAAACAGCAACTAGGAGCTTTATTACCTCTGGGGATTACACGACTTCTTTTGGTTCTTGATGGGTGAGAATATGAGGAATAGTTTAATTTGGTAGAATATGGCGAGGTAAGCAACTTTAAGGGAACGGGTCGTGGATGTTAAGAGAAGAATGTTGGGTAAATGCAAACAGCAATCTATAAGCGAAACAACATCACATGATTCCCTCTTTCTTTCCAGGGTTGAATGAACAATATATTAGAAAAGTCCAACAAAAAATCAACCAGAATCACATGCGCGTCTCAAACTCAGACCAAACATGAGCCATGTGATGAAGTACTGCATTTTCTGGCAGCCCTTTTTGGCAGTAGAGAAATCCCGTGCTTATTTCTTTCATTGCAGATACTTGTATCACAGTGATTGTCACAGCCCTACTTACTATTAACTAGACGGGGTTAAATGATCGGAAACCCATTGTGGTCTCACTAATACCAATAATTCGAAGTCATCAAAACGTATAGATCAAAAAGACGCCTCTCTAGCTGCATGGCCCCCAAGTACCCACTATCAGTCTCAACTATTTCACCCCTAAGGCCCCCATGTTCCCAATAAACGCCTGCGCCGATTTCCACGATGGGCCGCCGAATATCAAGGAAAATATGATCACATAAGTTCATTTACCATCGCCGACCATACACTGAGTCATCAGGAGTTGATCTGTGTGATGGGTTCTTGCGGTCTCTGGCTCGGTAATCAGAATATCCAGAATACAGAGATGAAGTAGAAGATATAAGCTCCTCAGCGGCGTTCAAAAGACGAGTAGGCTTGTTGAAGTCCAGACTGGTTTGCTGATCACCGTCATTATACCGGCTTTCTGCATCGCGTCCGAACAAAGCCATCATGTCGCGCATGTTCAGCTTGCCTGCGGCTGACTTGCCCTCGATGGTGGCATTTGCCAGCTCTCGCTTGCGGTCCTGCAGAGCTACGATTCGCTCTTCGACGGTGCTCTTGATAACCATACGATAGATCTTGACGTCAACAGTCTGGTTAAGACGGTGAACACGATCTATGGCCTGCTCTTCAACGAACTATATAACATTGGTCAGGAGTGACAAGGGAATTGTGTTTCAAAGGGGTCACTCACGGGATTCCAGAATGGTTCCAGGATTACCACACGACTAGCAGCTGTCAAGTTGAGTCCCAAAGCGCCTGCACGAAGACTGCACAACAAGACTCGGGTTCCGGTATGGTTTCGGAGCTTGTTGAGGCTGGCCTCACGGTGATCGTTTCTCATTTGACCGTCGTAGCGGGCGAATCCGATGTTCGCACGCCGTAGGAAGGGTTCGATCTTGTCAAGCATGGATGTAAAAACAGAGAACACAATGAATTTGTAGTCAGGTGCCTCCTTGCGAAGTATTTCCATGAGATGACGAATCTTCGTAGAGGGCAGCTCCCCCTTCTCTCCAACAGTGGGGTTTTCGTAGATGTTATCCTCATCTGAGTCTTCTTCTGTCTCCGAGTCTGTCTCGTCTTCAGAGTCATCTAGTATGATCGGTTTGCTCTTCTTCCGAGATGGCGAATCAATTTGATCATCGTCAGTATCTGAGTCTTCTGACCCAATCCAATCACCACCGCCTTCAGCATCCTCGTCGTCAGATCCACCGGCCTTGCCCAAGTTGGGAGCTGGGCGCTGGGCTTCGGGGACAATCCATTCTGCCTCATCTTCATCATCGCTGTCCAAGACCACTCGCCTGTTTCGATGAGGACGAGGAGCTGTGGCTTGTGAGGCCTTGACTTCTGCCTCTTTGCGATTGCTGCGAGGCTTCTTGGACTTGTGCTTCTTCTTTTTCTCTCTAGTCATGAAGTTGGTGTTCAGATCGGTCTCACAGTCGGTGCAAAGAGTAGCTCCGTCTTTTGTTTCGCCCGGGCTGAGCTCCTTTTTGGCACACATCGCACTTCTTCGTCAAAACGCTTAGCGCACCGAAAAGATCAGCCACATCATCAAGGTCCTTCTGCTCGGTTTTAGAGGCTTCGTTTCTGCCATTGCCATTTTGAAGAAGAACGTCTGCCTTGTCCCCGGCAAGATCACTCTTTACTAGATCAGGATGGTTGCAAGCTTGACGAAGACGCAGCAGCAGAACCAAAGCCCCGGCATAATCAACTTTGTCACCGCCCATCATTTCCTCGAGGCGGTTTTCGGTACGTCGTTCGAGACGCTGGTAGAATTTTCTTTCTCCGTCCATAAAGTCGGCGTCTACCCGAATGACCTCACGCTTGACGATTTGGAACCCATTAGAGCTCTTCTCTTCTCCGTCCGGACCATCCAATTTCGTCTCATTTGATTTGAGGACGTCCTTCGTACGGCGCTTCATGAAAGCTTTAAGGTACACTTGTAGTCGCTGGATGGCAAGGTTGCCCCGGTTGTTGGCAAGCGGTCTGGTAATCTGATCACGCCAAGCAGCCAAGTCATCGTATGGCTTAATTCGAAGGAACTTGATGAGGCTCTGAAGTTCATCCAAATTGTTTTGCATCGGTGTACCAGTCAGGCACCAGCGGTACTGGGCATCCAGGGCGTAAGCAGCCTGGGTAGCTTTTGCATTGCGGTTCTTGATGGTGTGCGCCTCATCGAGGATGATCCGATACCAGTGTACAGAGAAGATGCCAGTCTTCTTCGCCTTGTCCGCTGCAGCTGTGCCGGATTCGGACGTAAGAGTTCCGTATGTTGTGATCACAACATCATAGTCGTCGAGGGACTTTGATGTCTTCGCCCGATTCGTGCCATGGTAAACGCAGACACTCAACTTGTGAGATTTCTCGACTTTGTCGCTGATTTCTGCTTCCCACTGCTTGATGAGGGCCAGTGGTGCGACAACAAGTGTGCTCTTGCTTGAGCGTACGCTCGCATCGTCTGACTTATCGCTGTGTTCGTTATGTGATTTGCGGTTCCTGAGGAGCAGGGAGATAGCCTGGACGGTTTTACCCAGACCCATATCATCAGCTAGAATTCCGCCTTTAGGAAATATTCCTTTAGTCGTACGTCGGCCAGTTTCCTTGTCGCACATCCAGCGGACACCTTCAACTTGATGAGGAAGAAGAGTCACTTTCAAGCCTTCGACGATCGCATCGTCCTCCTCATCATCTTCCTCTTCCCCTTCCTCATCATCTTCCTCTAGTTCTTCTTCCTCAGCCTCGGCCTCGTCATGTGATAGAGCATCCTCCTTCTCACCACTTGGCTTCTTAAGTTTCTTCTGTGGCTCTTTTGCTTCGGAATCAGAGATCTTGTCGTCGACGGTAACCCCTCCAAGCTGAGCAGCCAAATCATCGATATCATCATCTTTCTTAGCCTTGACCGCAGACTCGGCTTTCTCAGCTTTCTGCTGCTTCTGGCTCTTCTTCTTCTTGTTCTTGTTCTTCCCTTTGGCCTTTGGTCGGGGTTTTTCTTCCTCCTCATCTTCAAATGCACCTTCAAGGAGAGCCTTAATGTTCTCATTCGCTTTCTCGGAATCAATGTAGCCATAGATGTCCCCAGTACCAAATTCTGATCGCTGGCCTACAGAGCGTCCACTCTGAATGCTTGTGTCGCTCGCATCCCGAGTCAAATCGACGAAGCTCTGGAGAACAGATGGTTTCGCAGCTGCCGGCTTTGACGAGAAAAGTGCCCTCGGAGCACGGGGGGTCGACCATGTGACATTTTCAGGGCGCTTTATCGGAGTTGCACCTGGAGCTATAGCAGTACGAGTGTCGTTGTATGCGGAAGGGCGGACGGGCTTGAAGGGATCGAATGGTTCACTGCGCTTCGCTTGGGTAGTTTGGGATGGACCGGTATGTGCACTTGGTGCTCGAGGAGCTTGAACAGCCCCGCTTAAATGTCCATGGTATGGTTGAGCTGTTTGCTGAGGTCGGTTGGCAGGGCGGTGGTGCTCCGGACGAGCCTGGTTGGACTTGGGGATGTTGAAAGGGTGGTTGGAACCAGGCTTGGGCCGCCATTGCTGCTGACCGATGGGCGAAGGCTTGCCAAATTCTGGTCCATTGGTGCCTGTTTTGCGAGGGGTCGCAGATGATCGTTCTTGACTGACAGTCTCATTCGGGGCACTACTTTCTCGGGCCATGGTTGAGGTGTTGGTGCCTTTTATGGTGGATGGGCGTCTAGCGGGGCAAGAGTTTAGTCAGTCGAGCCGCTAGATGTGATGAAGATGAACGAAATAGTGGCCAAGAATGTGGAGGATACAGCCCCTGCTCGGTCGACGCGGAGAGTGGAATGTCGAGATTTCTAGAAGTCGAGAAGATGGTTTTAGCTTTCGCTTTTGAAGATAATTTTGATTAGGTATCTGTTTCTCCCATAGAACAAGATAGAGCGAAGAGCTCGTTTGAGGAGAGGGGTCTTGAAGCGTACCAATAGATATGCTGAGGACTCACTTACCAGAATGTGTCGTGAAGGGCGGGGTGATTTGAGAAAAAGATGTGGGATGGCAGCGTTATCTATTATCGCTTTGTTTTTGGACGCGCCGGATTCCCCAGCAACGGGGCCCGCCCACCTCAGGCATCAAGCCCCTGGCGAACAAAATCAAATCACTTCCTGGATATAGATCGAGCTATAATCTGACGAATAGTATTATTTTGAAGTTATTATGCACTCCCTTGTCTCTTGCAATGTTGGTGACGGGCCAGTACCCAAAAGTAAGAAGAGAACCTACCGAAGCCGAGTCTCATTTCAAGTGATGACGATAACTAGCTAAATTTCCCCAATAACACTTTTTAGAATCTCAGGAACAATGACACTAGCATCACCTTGAAAAAACCAGTCATCCTCTGCTAGTCCGTTCACTCCCGGGATATCCCCAGCATCCATATTGATCACGGCCACGCGAGCCCCATGTTTGCGAGCCGTATCAACATAACCTGCCGCAGGCCAGACTCGTGAGCTTGTACCGATGACCAGAATCAGATCGATTGGAGCCTCCTCGATCCACCTGTCGACGGCATTAAGGGTATCAGAAGGAAGATTTTCTCCGAACCATACAACTCCAGGCCTTAGAAGACCATCGCACTTAGGGCAATGGGGAAGTTCTGCCGGGGTCAGCTCTGGAATCGGATTCGCTTCGTCGGAAATATCGAGCTCATCTTCCTTTGAAGGTTTATTATGCCCAAAGGCTTTCTGCAGAGCGGATTCTTTCAACGGAATTTCCAGCGCTGGGACAATAGGATCTGTGAAATCATTCTCTCGAGAATAATTGCAGAAAAAAGATGTACATTTGACAGTAAAGAGAGAGCCGTGGAGCAGATGAAGCTTCTCCAAGGGTGATCTGCCCTTTGAGATAGGCCTAGATCAAGGGGGGCTCGCATCAGTACAAGAAACCTTGAGGATGAGAAACGCAGACCCTAGATCCGAAGGAAAAAAGTTATGCATACCGTCAACATTCTGTGAAAGCGTAAGGAAATCATTGTTCTTCCGCGATAATTCGGCAAGGGCGTAGTGTGCCTTATTAGGTTCGGCGTGAAGAGACATGTGCCGACGATAGCTGTAAAATTGCCATACTAGACCTGGATCACGTTGGAAAGCTTCAGGGGTCGCTAAGGAGGTCGCATCAAAGGACCTCCAGAGGCCACCTGCCCCACGAAATGTAGGAAGGCCTGAAGATGCGGATAGGCCAGCACCGAGCAAGGCCATGATACGCCGGCAGCTCTTCAAATATTCCGAGAAGGACTGCAAATCCGCCGGTGGAATTTTAGATAGAGCGGCATTTCTGGCAGCAGATGCCATGTCTAACCAACAGGATATTCTGTCAGAGGAAATCTGTAAAGGGAAGAGGCTGCTAACGTTGAATGGCGGGGCTGCGGAGATCAAGAATGTCGATCCTCAGGCAAATTCCATCTGCGGCTCTAAAGGAAACACTCGGATCTAAATTTCACCATGCCAGGTGCAACATAGATATCAGAAGAAAGGCTGATATTTCTTCTAATAGTTGCTCTAATGCATGCTCGAATATTTCTGCGGCCACAGACGGCAAGTCATTTACTGCGCTACGGTTGTCTCCCTATGCTTATTGTGCTTTACAACCCAAGACTCGATGGATGGCTAGGTATGAATAATTCTGGATCCGTATGCGTTACAAGTAGGCCAAAATATTGGGGAAGATCGAGAATAATTAACTGCTATTAGCAACTTCAAAATGGCTCTAGAGGTAATAGCCTTCAAATTTTGCAATGGTGGCTCGAAAACTCGAATACAATACAATATACTTCGAGTCTCGACATACTTTTGCTGACCCAACATTGTGCCACTAAAGCTGGGAGTATAGCCTTTAGTCCGTTGCATGAGGTATTATGACAAGACCCTTTGCTTGCCATAAATACCAAACGGGGACAACAACCATCCGTACATCATAGACTTTCTCGAGCCTCATCGCATGGATTTGAACAGCCGTGCAGCGATTGGTCCACACCGCCCGGATAAACGGATAAACCTCGCGATAAACCAAGGATGGGCAGTTCCCGCGGAGTAAAGATCACGTCCCAAGTCGCGCGATTTCTCCAGTCTCCAAGCATGGCGACATGCAGAGCACTCGTGCGCCAATGTGCACTAAAACTGCGTCCCTCATATCGTTTCATCTCGCCATGCTCTTCACTGACTCGCAAGCAAGTCACTCTTCGCAAGGCATACTCTACCTCCGTCCAAGCTGCGGAACTCAAATTCGGACAGCCCGTGCATGAAACACATCCTCATATTTTGAGCCCTGGAGAGCGTATGTTTCTAAATGCAATCCCGCCTCAACGCATCGGCTAACCGGAGTTATAGTCACGCCTGGAATTACTGCCCTCGAATACGCCCAGCGCCGATCTCGGCTTGCTAACAAACTTCCTGAGGGAGCTGTTGCAATCCTTGCTGCCTCTGAAGTGAAATACCGCGCGCCAGGAATCTTCCATGAATACCGTCAGGAGTCCAATTTCTTCTACTTAACCGGTAAGGTAGACAGGCAGCATCTGACCTATGCATGGGCTGATCAAGATTGCTTCTGCAGGCTTCAACGAACCCAATGCCTTGGCGGTTATCGTAAATGACGGTTCTGGAGATAATCATGTGTTTCATCTTTATGTGAGGGAGAAGGATCCCAAGGCCGAACTTTGGGATGGAGCCCGGTCTGGCACCCAGGCAGCGCAGGACGTCTTCAATGCGGACGAGGTATGTACCCTTGACCTGTGTTGTGAGTGTATTTGACACTTTTAACCTCCTCTCTATCGAATAGACCGGAAATATCGAGAACATTGGAGATATCCTCCCCAAGATTGTCGCGAAAGCTACCGAAGTCTATTCAGACATTCCCGCATTCGATGGATCGAGGTCATCACTGCACCGCTATCTTTATGGCCCAACTGTTGCTTCAGAAAAACTGAAGAAGTTCGTTGACCACCGCAAAGTGAAGCCTCTGAAGCCAATCCTCAACGAGATGCGGGTATTCAAGTCTGAAAATGAAGTGGTCCATTTGCGCTTGCTCGGCCAGGCGTCCGGTCGATCTTTCACGGACTCGATGCGACAAGCCTTTTCCACCGAAAAAGAACTCTGCTCATACCTGGAATACAAGTTCAAGTTCAACGGCTGTGATACAAGTGCCTTTGTCCCTGTAGTGGCGGGTGGCCAGGTACGGCCTCTATAAAACTCCCCTTGTATGATCGGGGCTAACTAGTGCAGAATGCACTCAACATTCATTACACTAGGAACGATGACCTTTTGAGGTAAGCTGATGTGGCCATTTTGGTTGAATACCAGGCGTTAACACCGTGCGTTAGAGAAGGAGACTTGGTGCTTGTAGATGGCGGCGGCGTAAGTTTCTCGATCTCGACCTCGACGCGATTGATGGATATGATGAACTCACGCTTCCAGTAGGAATACGGAGGATACATTTCCGATATTTCCCGGACTTGGCCAGTCAATGGAAAATTCACCGACCCGCAGCGGGACTTATACAATGCCGTGTTAAATGTGCATCGGAGTTGTCTGGCTCTTTGTCGCGAAAGCGCAAGCCTGTCCCTCGACAAACTGCATAGCATTGCAGAGAATGGACTCAAAGATCAGCTGAAGCAGCTTGGATTTGACGTTTCTGGAAGCGTATGGAGTCTCTGCAGCGTTCCTTGAAACCATCGCTAATTCCGACATCAGGCCATGAACACTCTATTTCCCCATCACCTCGGCCACTATATCGGTCTCGATGTCCACGACTGCCCTGGCTACTCTAGGGGCTACGCTCTGAAAGCTGGACAGTGTATTACTATTGAACCGTGCGTTGACCCCACCTATCAAGTTGATCCGACATCACTAATGCAGGCTTAGTGGTATTTACGTCCCCGATGACGAGCGATGGCCTGCTCATTTCCGAGGCATTGGAATCCGCATAGAAGACAGTGTCTGCGTGGGAGATGATCACCCTATCGTACTAACTCCCGAAGCCGTCAAAGAGGTTGGTCATGACTTGCACAAAATCGGTCGTTCCAAACTAACTTTTTTCCCTAGGTTGACGATATCGAGGCCCTTCGTGATTAGGGCCTTGAAGATATGTAAACTAGTCTGCAGATACCCTTAAGAATCCATGTATTATTATTGCTGATCAGCAGAATATTGGATCTGTAATCTGTTGTGGAGAACGAGCTCGGAGGATGGCTAGTTTGTTTAGTGTAAACTTCGCGGTGGCGGGTGGGGGGCCCTCGAGTGGCTGGCAGGTGGTACGAATAAGCACCAAATGGCTGGTTATCTCAGGGAAAATTAAAGAAATCTATAGCAAAATAGACACCCACCGTAAAGACTGAATTCAGCTAAAAGGTATTAATCATAACGGCGGATGGCACGTCGCGCCTATAGGAAGAATGTAGTTGTTGATGTTCATGCTTCGCGCGACGCCAGTGGTTGTCCCGGCGCACGCCCAAAACAAACGGTGGCGGCTCCACCACACGACTTTGCCCTGTCTCTTCCTTTCTTACCCCAAAGCTCTTCCTCCACTTCTTCCCACCCCAAGACCTCCGAGCTTCAATTCTTAGCTCCCTCCTCTAGTATTCTCTCTTTTATGCCCTTTCATGCTACCATGAACTCCCCCTGATACCATTCGAGCATTGCAAAGACGTGTCGAACGTCGCGTGCTTGACCTCGAAATACCCCTCCCTCGACTAGATATCCCAATCTCTAATACCAGCTTCTACGCGTTCGATCCTGAAGGATTGTGCCCTTGATGGCTGCTGTATTTGTTCCGCCCTCCCCCGACCCTCGATGAACATGGCGTCCCGTCGCCCTCTCGCCAACGTATCAAACTCCCCTGCCAAACGTGTTCGATCAAACCAGCTCGAGGTCCCTTATGGCCAGCCCCCAGCAAAGAAGCAGGCGATGGAGCCGGAGGAACAGGAAACTCGGTCGCCCGCACGAAGCCGCCCTACGGTCCTAAATGGCACTGACTCGAAGCTCTTCACCAAACGCTCCAATCATTCGAACCCAAGTGCATTCGAGAAGAAGCTGGTTGCTGCTCGTGAGAAGGATCGTAGTTCACATGTGAGGGGTGCAAAAGGTGAAAAGCATTCCGCAGATACTCTGGACACCATTCGTCAGTGGCAGAAGCACTACCGCAAAGCTTTCCCTCAGTTCGTGTTCTACTTCGACAGCATCCCTGAGGATGTTCGACGAAAGTTTTCGCGACAGGTTGTCGCTCTTGGAGCTGTAAGTATTAACTATCCCGTTTTCTTATTTCCGCATCGAGTCTTCATTCACTACGCGTCCATGTGGTTTGTGACTTACGTATAAGGAAGCTGTTGCTAACTGAGACTCACAGAGTGAGGAAAAATTCTTTTCACGTTTAGTTACTCACGTCGTTACCTCTCGCCCAATCCCTGCCGTGGAAACCGCTACTACCAGTCCAACCGAATTGGAAGCATCCGGTACTACCGGAGAGAGTACTTCGCAAACAGTCAACCCGTCCCTGCTCGACAAGCACGACCCGTACAGTACCTATCTCCGAACAAACACTCGCGATCAAGGAAGCATGGATGTTCTGCAGAGAGCTCGCCAGATGAATATGAAGATTTGGGCTTTGGAGAAGCTGCAACGAATGATCACCACCATTAATGATAATGACATTGGCGGCCAAAATGATCACGCGTCCAGAGGCAAGAATGCTGGCCATGCCACCACTGGCCGGGGAGACGCCGATCTTTCTCGTGTTCTTCGACAGGAGCTGCTGAACGGGCCGTCGGATCGTGATCCTCTGTCCTCAATGGAAATGCTTATGTTCAAGGGCCCATTTATCTACATTCACGACATGAACGAAAAGACCAAGCCCGTGATGATTCGAGAATATCCCCGTGTTGCTCGGCGTGTAGATGGAGCTTGGCCACAGTTCAGAAGCGCACCTCTTGGGAAATGTCCATTCATCGATGAGCCTCCCACTCGAAAGGACTATGATCGACCGAAAGCGCGTAACACGCAAAAAGCTAAGAAGGAAGCCAAACCAGCTGCTGAATCCCGCGAGAAAGCAGACAGTGCTAACGCAGCCCCTACAACGACTGCGGAACAGGACACTGATGTCAAGCTTGTCTTGGACCTCTGCAAGCCGAAACAGCAAGAAGAACAACCGCTGTCAGGCCGATACGGAAACTCAAGCAAGCCATTGACCGAAGAAGGCCGTGAGCGAAAGAGTTCCGAGAGCTTCATTCCTCCTCACATCCCTCGCACTGGACCCTTTTACACCGGACGCGAACCCGCTGCCTCTGGAGTTCAACCATCTAACATTACATCCGCAATTCGCTCCCAAATGATTTCTTCTACTGCCGCTGCACCAGGAGCAAAGGCAGGTCTGAGCAAGGAGATTCACGGGTTGAAGAGAAAGGTCTTGGATAAGGGCAATGGGATGGTTCCTCCGGGACCCATGGCTGCTCCTCAGCGGCCGGGTGCGTCTGCAGGAACACAAGCCGGAAGTAACCAGTGCACTAAAACCTCCGCAACGGACAAGAATGGCGAAGGCTATGACGCAAAGTCAAATGCGTCTGAAAATTTCACTGCTGGAACTAAGCGCCGTCGTGAGGAATCACAAGAACTGCCCAAGAAGCCCGAGAGACGCCGGGATCCCAAACCTGGATATTGTGAGAATTGTCGGGACAAGTTTGACGACTTTGAGGAGCATACACTCACCAGGAAACACCGCCGCTTCGCGCAAAACTCAGCTAACTGGGCTGAGCTCGATGCCTTGCTTTTCGAGATCCAAAGACCACTTAAAGAAACTTACGACCTGGCAAAGCGATCTTGACAATTGCATGTGGTTTCACCAATCATACTTGGCCATGATCTCGAACAATTCTCACTGCGTACCTGATTTAGTGTTGGCTTTCTTTTTCTGGCTTTACCGGTCTGCGCCCCTTCCCTTATATCAGTTTCCCAATAATTACGTACGGCCCTTGCCAATGGTTCCACCTTGGCTCGCTCGCATAACAAATACCCTCGGCATCGGTATGCCCGCATCACGTGGAGTTTTTTGCATCATCGCATCAGTACTGCTCAATCTGCTGCAATTGCAATGATTTAGCAGTCTGCTTTGGCCTCCTTGGCGGTCGTCCGCTCGTTTGACTCATCATTTCTTTTCTCTGTACTATTGAATGTTTGCCCCGGCATCCATCATATCCAAATCCAAAGCGACTGTACTGCATCAACAGCCCGGAGGCAATCCATTGATTATGGCCTTCTCATCTTTTTATACGACGATCAAGATTCAGCGTTGTACTCTCTTGCGTCATCGACTATGCTCCATCCGCGGCCCCTGGTTTAGCTGGGTCTATTTTGCTCATGACTGAGGCTCTCTCCAGTTGGGCCTTGGAAGTGGGCCGATGGCAACCCATGTCTCTATTGTGTATCCTTTCACATGGTTTCATCTGTCTCCGAAGCCTACGGGCCTAATTGTTCTCATCTACCTTTCTGTATTTCTCGACTTTCTCCATCTGGCGGAGTCCTTAACTTTGTGGGGGCCTTGTGCCCGGCGCTGGTGGCAGAGCTTCGTCTCTGAGTTTTTGTGCTTCATAAATTACCCAATCCAACACGTATTGCATTAGGAGTGATTTCTGATTGGTAGTTGTCCTGCTAGTAGTATTTGTGAACAGTAAATGAAGAAGCATGCCCTTCTAGAGATCGTCCAAAGCTGGAAGGACCTCCTAGTTGTTTTATTAGGCTGGCTATTATGGTGTAGTAAAAGCACCTCGTCCCGGCCGCTTCACAATGCTACGCGACCACGAGTCTACGCCCAGTCAGAGAACTTTACACCAGCCATAGTGCCTCGTGCCCAACTGTAGAAATCAAACTCACGCCAAAAGGGGATAATTTCAAGGTCGTCCAGCTTTTGACATCTTCATCTCCTTACCCTTCTTTATTCCCCTTGTACTCAAATCTTCTACACCACCTGCCTGTCATACCAAGGAGTCCTGAGTAAGCAAGTTAGCTGATAAATGAATGAATAATAGCAGAGCTCGAGCAATGCTGCATCAGGTATGGTCTTTCAAAGATCCTCGTGCTTATAGCTCCTGCGAGACTGTAAGACATCTTCCTATAAGCGTTCGGTGATCAGCAGCACTTTGGCTGCTAACGATGCAATCCTTCCACCAATTTGTCGCCCCAGCTGAGTGTGCATTTATTTCAGATTTGAAACATTATCCTGAGGCAGCGCTGACTTTGATTACAAATAGGGAGCAACGCGAGCTTGGAATCTGTGCGGGGTGAGACTGCAGTTGGGCGTGCTACACCTCCCATCCCGGTTGCGCAACATGCCTACTAGAATCACGCCATAGCTTCAACCCCCCGGAGCCCGGCCATACCGGAGATTATTAAACAAAGCTTATAAATGTCACGTACAGCCATGGCGGGGTATATAATTCCTATCAATTTCGCTTCTCGGAGCAGTCAATAAGGAACAACCAATATACCTGGTAGACTTCATATAAACGCACCCAAAATGGCAGACCAGAAGAAACAGCTACACCTCACAGCCTTCATGAGGCCCGTCTCCCTTCACACCGGCGCCTGGCGATACCCAGGTTCCTACTCGGACGCCAACTTCAATTTCAAGCACATTGTCCAGTTCGCCCAGAAGCTAGAAGCCGCCAAGTTCGACGCCTTCTTCATGGCCGATCACCTCGCCGTGCTCAACATGCCCCTGGAAGCCCTCAAGCGCAGCCACACAGTCACCTCCTTCGAGCCCTTCACCCTCCTCTCCGCCCTCTCCGCCGTGACCGACAAGATCGGTCTCGCCGCAACCGCAAGCACCACCTACGACCTGCCCTACCACGTCGCCCGCCGCTTCGCCAGCCTCGACCATCTCTCCAACGGCCGCGCAGCCTGGAACATCGTCACCACAGGCAACCCGGAGTCGAGCAAGAACTTCGGCTTCGACGAGCACATGGTGCACGGGGACCGGTACAAGCGGGCGCGCGAGTTCTACGACGTCGTGACAGGGCTGTGGGATAGTTTTGCCGACGACGCGCTAACGCGGGACGTGGAGAGCGGAGAGTACTTTAAACCTGAGCGGCTGCACGTGCTGAACCACGAGGGGGAGGAGTTCAAGGTGCGCGGACCGCTGAATATCGCGCGGCCGCCGCAGGGCTGGCCGGTGATCGTGCAGGCGGGGCAGAGCGAGCCTGGGCGCCAGCTGGCGGCGGAGACGGCAGAGGTGGTGTTTTGTAGTCCGCGGGACATTCAGTCGGCGAAGGAGCTCTATGCTGATCTGAAGGGGCGGGTGGAGAAGGCGGGGCGGCAGCGTGATGGGCTGAAGATCTTGCCTGCGGCGCTGGTCATTGTGGGTGAGAATAAACAGGATGCGCAGGTGAAGAGGCTGAAGTTGGACAGTTTGGTGCACTATGATAGTGCGATTGCCTCGCTGAGTATTGCGCTTGGGACAGATGCAAGTGGGCTGGACCCTGATGGGCCACTGCCCGAGGATCTGCCGGAGACAAATGCAAGTAAGACGAGTCGCGAGTCGGTGGAGAAGTTGGCCCAGACGGAGGGTTTGACGGTGCGACAGTTGGCGCAGCGGATGGGTGGGCAGGGCGGGCTTGCGTTTCTGGGCTCGCCTAGCGAGATTGCAGATGAGATGGAGGTTTGGTTGAGGGAGGAGGCCTCGGATGGGTTTACGGTGACTTTTCCTTTCTTGCCTCAAGGATTGGATGAGGTGACGGAGAAGTTGATTCCAGAGCTGCAGCGACGAGGACTGTTCCGCCAAGATTATACTGGCTCGACTCTACGGGAGCACTTTGGCCTTCCGAGGCCAGAGAACCAGTTCTTCAAGCGGTAATTTGTTTGGAGACTATGAAGAACAAAGTTACGGATCGAACTATGGAGACCGGGAGTGGGCCAGACTGTATATGACGATTCAAGAAAAACTTGGAAGCCATGCGCCAAAGACGTTTACGGTAAATGGAGACTGCAATATTGTAGAGCACTCTATTTAAAGCATATAGTTCCCATTGACATCGCCAAGGTCCCTGTAACCTGATCTCACGAGGTTCGTTCCGCGGGACTCCGTGGTCGCATTCAGGGGTATTTCCAGGAAGATGATGCTGATAGTTCCAGTCAAGCCAATCACAGTCCACACTAGTTGGGGCTGGCCAGCGGAGAGGGTGGAGTATCAAAAAACCATTTTCCTGATCGGGTTTCTGGCCCCCAGGATTTCTGCAGCCATCGCTGCCCCCAATCGCCCCAGAAATCCCCCGTTATTGGCTCGTCTCGAACCCCCCCAGGGATCTGCGCTCTTGGTCGCCATGTTGGGAAATGCACTGCGAGAGTGCAGGACCTGAGCAAGTAGAACTAGACCCTGATATAAGTAGATGACGAGGTGCAAAACCCTGGGAGGTTTCAAGGCCGTTCATTTCCCTTAATCCCACTTCGTTCTTTGAGTACATACGTTCTTTTCAATTCTGAATATAGATACAACGCTCCTTTACAATGAGAGATCTTCTATTGTGGTCCGCTGCGGCGACCATCGTTGCTTCTGCATCTGGACTTGCACTCCCGCTTTCTCCAAAGTCTGTTGATCCTTTCGCTATGTCTACTCAATAATCCTTGCGGGGATGGTTGCTGATCTTGCTTTCTAGCGGAATCGAGAAGAGAGCCTCGTGCACTGGGCCTACCAGCTCTTCCCCGTCAACGTACTGGATGTTGGATCAGGATCACACTGGAGATGCTCGCGGATACGCCCCCAGTGTCTCCAACCCCAATTATCCTGTCTGGCGCAATGTGCAGGACTACGATGCAAAAGCGGATGGCTCTGGTGACCAAACCGGCAACATCCAGAATGCTATTAACGACAATGGGTCCCATGGCCAACGTTCTGGTGTCACCCAATACCCTGCTGAGGTTTTCCTTCCTGGAGGAACCTACCAGCTGGGGAGCACCCTGAAGCTGCGGGTCGGTACTGTCATCACCGGTGATCCACTTAACCCGCCTGTGCTGAAAGCGTCATCTGGGTTTAATGGCAATCTCCTCATCAATGGCTCCGACGCTGATTATCAACCCGAGACCACTTTCATGACTCTCTTGCGCAATGTGGTTATCGATACTACTGCCATTGACGCTGGTACAGAGATTACTGCTCTGCAATGGGGTGTTGCCCAGGGCTCTGGATTGACAAATGTCAAGATTAACATGCCTGATTCTTCTACTGGACACACTGGTATCGACCTGAAGGGCGGTTCGACTATCGCAGTTACCGATGTCCAAATTACCGGTGGTAAAGTGGGCATCAAGAACTCTAACCAGCAAGTGAACTTCAAAAACATCTACTTCAAGGACTGCACGACCGCCTTTGAAGCCACTGGAGGATGGACTGCTCTTCTCCAGGGTGCCACATTTGACACTGTCGGCTTGGGCATCGACATGAGCGGCAATCGGTTGGGAAGCGTTGTGCTGCTTGATTCCAACTCCACCAATTCCGGCACTGTCGTCAAGTTCCATGACTCTTCCAATGATAGCGGAAACCGCAACAGCCAGATCGTCATCCAGAATCTGGTCCACGACACCACAAACGATATTGCTGTCGATAGCAATAACAACGTCAAGCTTGCCGCTACCGACAAGGTCGACACCTGGGTCTGGGGAAACGTGACTCCCGGCCAATACGAAACAGGATCGAACTTCACCACCAGCCGCCCAGATGTGCTGTTGTCGAACGGGAAATACTTCACTCGCGCCCAGCCCACCTATGCGGAATATGCTTCCGACCAGGTCGTCAACGTCAAAAGTGTCAGCGCTCACCCGGTCAAGGGTGATGGATCCACTGACGACGTGGAGTCGTTGAATGCCATTCTTGCCGATAATGCTGCCAACTGCAAAATTACCTACTTCCCCTACGGTGTGTACGTCGTGAAGGATACTCTAAAGGTCCCTATCAACTCGCGCATTGCAGGTGAAGCCTGGGCTGTCATCACCGCCATGGGCGATGCATTCAAGGATTCCAAGAACCCGAAGACCGTTGTTCAGCTGGGTGAGGCGGGTGATACTGGTGTCCTCGAAGTCCAGGACATTCGATTCAGTGTCGGCGAGGTTCTGCCCGGAGCCAAAATCCTCGAGATCAATGCGGCGGGCACGAACCCCGGCGACGTAGCCCTATGGAACACCATGGTGACTGTCGGCGGGACTGTGGAGACGAGCGTGAAAGACGACTGTGACCAACAGGATGTCTCCCAGTGCATGGCTGCTTACCTCATGGTCCACCTCACGGACTCGTCTTCTGTGTACATTGAGAATTTTTGGGGCTGGACCGCGGACCATAACTTGGACGGTGGATCCGATTACACCGTGATCTCTACTGGCCGCGGCGTTCTCGTCGAGGCAACCAAGGGCACGTGGTTGACAGGAACCGGCTCCGAGCACAACTGGCTCTACAATTACAACTTCCACTCTGCACAGAACGTCTACGCGGGAATGTTGCAGACCGAGACTCCCTACATGCAAGGTGACGGTGCCTCGCAGCTTGCTCCCGCCCCCTGGTCTGCCGATTCTGCGATCGGTGACCCGGATTTCTCCTGGTGTGACGGCGGCGATGGCAAGTGTCGGTCGTCGCTGGCCACCAACGTGGAAGGTGGCAAGGATGTCCTTCTCTACAACAGCGCTGCATGGGCGTTTTTCAATGGTCCTTGGACTGGAGATTACGGTCCTCAGTGCGATGGCGATTGTCAAACCAACATGATGCGGGTGGCTAGCAGTCCTGATAACCTTGTTTGGTACTCTATCAGCACTCGAAAGACTGAGGTGATGGTTCTTGACGGAGAGTCGAACCCTAATTCGGAAAACCACCCCGGTGGGTGGGGCGCGATTGACCAGGCTTACCGACAGTTTTCCTCCTGAGAGAAATCAACGAAGAGCCTGAAGAAGGAGGTCCTGCTGTACACATTTGAGACATCGTAATAATCTCCTCGTCTCTCCTTGCGTATGTACAGAACCTGAATGAGATACAATGTTCATACGATATCGTCAGTAATTGGTCCCGACGCTAGTTCTTGAAATGATACATCTTCAGCCTCATCAGAGCCATTCGCCATTGAGAAATCTGTTACTTGAGCGACGTATTCGAATGCTTGGAATGAGATGTTATGAGATGTATTTGACTGGCTAAACTACCTGTTCAAAAGGAAATTGAAACGCCGTTCGAATGCTGTGCAGAAAACAAAGACACAAAACAAAAAGAGACGAAGGCGATGCAAAGATAGACTAAGGCTTCCGTACAGCTGCTAGCTGACGGCCTGGCCTGATGAGAAGGAGTGCGGCGAATAATTGAGCGCCAGCAAAACCAATCATGACTCTTAGTTGAGTCGTGTAGCTACTGGAGACAATCCCCTTCACGGTCTCTTGCAGGTGGGGAGTGACTAATTTAAGTTCCTGGACATTCTCAAGGAAGAGATGCAAGTCGTGTGAGCTAAGAATGCCATCTAAGTGATCTCTGAGATGGCCGTTCAGGATATTCGATGCGATAGCGAGGCCGATAGCGCCTCCAAGGAATCTGAGCTGGACAACGGTGCCGGTCGCAATGGCTGTAGGAAATCGTCAGTTCGGGATTAGTCTTCGATAGCTCATGGGTGAGACATACTGAGGTCCCTGTCTTCGACTATGTAAGGCGGCGACAGGACAAGGACTCCCATAATCAAGCCCATTCCAGCACCAGCGACAACCTCGTATCCAATGTCTGAAGCGTGGAAGCCTTTCTCAGAGGTCAGGGTCGACAGGAGACCCATGCCAACGGTATGCAAGACACAGCCGGCGAGCAACGAATACACGAATGGCACTCGGCCTTTCGAGCTGGCAAAGTTGATAAAGGCTGCGGCAACGGCCGCAACCCCGGAGTATGCCATCAGGTAAATACCGGCATCGAGGGGTGACTGGTTTAGCAAGAACTGTGCTTGCTGGGAACGTATACCAGAACCACGTTAAAAGGAGCACCAATAAGGAATGCAGTACTGGGAGTTCATCATTAGTCGCAGTCCAATCGGTGGGGTAAATTCCCCCCAGAGCGTGATCCTACATGAGTATGCCCATCCAGGAACGATCGAACAGCCAACGTTTCGGGAATATCGGGTCTGTTCCAGGAGTGCCGGAAATGTACCACTCCCAAGCAAAGAAGGCAATCCAGGAAGCCCCTGCCAGTACCAGAAGAGCAATGGCGGCGCCGGAACTCCAGTGGAAGGCCAAATTCGTCTCATTCAAGACAGCAATCGTTAAGAAAGTTCCGGCCATTATAAGGAAGGATCCGGTGATATCTAGATTGGCGAAAGAGCGGTAGGAGGCGCGGGTTCTAAACGAGGGGGTGTGTTGATCAAGGCCAAAGTGTGTTGGCATCGCGACGACCACCATGACGATTGCGACGGCGCAGAGAGGAGCACCATGCGGACGTCAGTATAGCGATTGGACTGTGAAGATACATGTATACCTACTTGATAAGGAAAACCCATCTCCATTGTCCGTTTTGTACCAAGGCGCCTCCGATAATTGGCCCACTCAGGTTGGCGAGCGCGAGGCAGAATGCGGTGAGGGCACTGTATGTCGGAAGTTTTGTTTTAGGGCTGATCTCGTAGACGCAGAGGATTGTTAAAGCGTAGGCGCCTGCGCCGCCAATGCCTTGGAGTGCTCGAAATACAATACTACGTTGGGATCAGCGGTTACCCCGAAAGGATTTTGATGGGAATGGCTTACAGTTGATCGACTGTCTGAGCACAACCGCACCCAATGGAAAAGGCGAGAAGAATGACCAGCGAAACGAGTGTGGTTAATTTCCGTCCCACGATGTCACTGACTTTGGTCCATATGGCCATTGATCCTGGTGCTATGGTCAGCCCGTTTCCATCCCAAATCACCCATCGGTGCATACCTGTATAGGTGGCCAGGTATCCCGTCACAATCCAGCTCCTCTTCTCGAATCCATTCAAGCTGTCCGTGATACTCGTGAGAGACGAGCTCACGATCGTCACGTCTAAATTGGACAGAAAGAACCCAATCAGGAGCCTTTCCACCCCTTGAATTAGTTCCCATTGCGTAATGGCTCAGTCCCTGGGATTCTCACCCGATGGTCATGACAATCAGCCTCCATCCTGTGGGATACACAATTTCGGTGCCCGGGGATGGGAATCGTTGGGCAGACCCCTTTTCCACCTCCCTCTCCCTCCCGGGCCTCTCCTCCGTTTTCTTAGGCTCTGCAAACTGGATCCCAGGCATGGCGATTCGGTAGTGGTTAAAAGTTGACAGAGACCCAAACAGCCATCTCGGAGGGAAATTGTGAATAGGCCCGCGTAGGACGAGGCCTCGCCTATATTGCCCACAGGGGCTCTGGCTGGAACGGAGACGCGCGATGACAGAATGTGGAACACTTGTTTATGAGACAGGCGATCATCGCAGATCATTGAACCTAATGCTTGGATGCGCGCGGCTTGGCGCATCCTTGGCGAGGTTTGGCTGGTCCAATCTGCATTTTCTAAACCTCTCTCTTATCATGACTACGAGGTATGACCTTATCATTGATGTGCTGGCTGGAAATCTGACTGGGGGCCGAGGCCCGGTTGAATGAAGGGGGCGCATGGATTCCTGTATTTGGCGGCTCCCCCTGATTTCTGCTCCTTGCTGACAGCCCGGGGGGGTTCCCCCCTGTGCTCGGCATTCAACGCTTGTCTGGCCTACTTTTAACGTCATGGTTGTCACTCAGGAATGTGCACTGCCTTGGAGACTCTAGAAACATGATCTCAGGATGCTCCCACGTGGGAGATTCCGATCCTTTTTTTTTTTACTTTCCTTCACAGGCGACAACCTTTTCTAGCCCCCCCTGATCAGGATCAATAGCTGCTTGGCTAGTGTGCAGATCGACGCCTAAACCGCTGGATCTGGGGCAATGGCAGCCCCCGGGCCTTGGCTCCAATCACCCCCAGTCGACGCGGGGAGGCTTAGATTCCGGGACAAGCCGCGTGACCCTCGTCCCATAAATCTTATTCCTTCAGTCCCGACAAGCCTGTGTGCATCTGGAGCATAGTTGGGTGGAGATTTTACCTTTCGAGGCTTGGCTGTGCTAGGGTATACTTAAATCAAGTTAAGCCTGGTTCCTGAAATGGATTCGTGCCTTTCCGGCAAATGTATCCATTGTGCTGCTGTCAAGGCTCTAGTGGGAGATCGAGACCCACCTTTCTTTGTCCCTTCGTCACCTGATCTTCAATCATATTAGTTCATGTCCGACTTCCATGTCTCGATGAGACGTCTAGCCATTAGAAGACGCAATTAGCTCTGGGGCACTCCTTGTGTGGGTTGAAAGTGGCGAATATTCCAAAAGTGGCTTGGGCATACCAGCTTGCATCAAGGAATGACTAGCGTGCCCAGAGCGCCTGTCGCTGAATCAGGGACCCACAAAAACTCTGCATGTTCGTTCGAGACAATCCCAGTCTGCTGCGGGGGATCGACCTGTTCTTCATGCTAGACCGGCTATCCCGGGTGCTTTGGACCTGCTTTTGCCTTGGGCATTCATTCGAGCGCAAAGACAATTCTCTAAAGGCCTAAATGAGACTCCGGGGCCTTGACTGCTTGATCCGAAGAGTAGCCGTAATACCAGCCTGGAGGAAAGGCTCAGATCATAACTCTCCAACGACTAGGATCAAATACGAACGTTCGTCGGGATTCGCCACTTGAGACTGCGCCCTTTGAAGTGCTCTCGAGTTACCACTGTGGTGCCGCGTCAAACTCCAGAATCCGCTCTCGTATGTGAGCAAAGGAAGCTTCTGCGTCCGCCATTCCAAGTGCCCTTCAAAATGCCTCTACGACTGTCAGAACCAACAAGAAAACGAAGTCCACGGTAGAAATTCCGCAATGACAAAGCGTGTCCAAAGGTGCTTCTATAGCCGACAGGGCCGCTAGATAGGCTGATCATGATTCCACGCACAGCAATGGACCCGGTTCGAGCGAGGCAAACTGCATGCATCCCATTTTGTCGTGAATGTAGGATTGCATCCAGGTAGGATGAATAATAGGGGTGGGATTGCAGAGCACAGGCGGCAGTTTATTCGGAGATCATCGCTGTCTAGTCTAGAATCGCATCAGGAGAACTCGATCGGCCCTACAATGCTTCGTGAGCCGACCTTGCTTGGGCCTGTAGGCTATCGCCGTGGCAAGCATCAACTTCAATGATTCAAAGTCTTCCAAGATACAGCTTGGGACGAGGCGCAATTTGGTGAAGTGAAGTTCTTGCTCATAATATGCGATGATATTTAGAGAATTTAAGGATTCTTCGCCCAGGTGGTTTTTTCCTTCCTCTTGAGAAGATGAAATCAGGGGGATACGCCCATACTAAGTTCTGATGGCAGTCATTACAAAAGCGAAAATTGGTCGATGGTGCTTCCATTGAATGAAAGTGTCTATTTTCTACTTCAGGTCATCTAGTACGGCGAGTTTCACGAAGGCAAGTTGGTCACCTGGTGGGCACCACGTGATGCGCGCTACCCTGTCAGCACACCAGCCTTTACCTAGTACCTAAAAGTATGAAATGGCTTGGGAGAATTAATGTAATGAAACCAAGTCAAGACTTGGAACCCCCCAATGACAGAATCGATGGTGCCAAAAAGGGAGAAATGGGATCTGGAATTGTCCAGCGCTTAGGCAATAGCTTGAGACGAGAGGGTCTTTTTCTTTTGGCTTTCGCCAGTCTCATTGTACAACTTAGAGTGACTACTTCAAAATACCCAGGCAGGCATAATTATGCAAATGCGAACTTTAGGCTGACAGACTGCGAGTTACAGGAGACTCTTGCTGTCGGCTTATGCCAATCGAAGGCCGTGACCCACTTTCGCACGAATGCTACCTGAACTGGTTTAGCGCACCTTTGGGATCCCCAGCTGGGGTCAAATCGTCCATCGATTGCAAAGTAGCAGGAAATGACCGTTCGGTCATCTCGGGAGAATCCATCATGCGTAAACTCGGCCCAAACGACAAAAGGCTTCGTGTGGCCCGCTGCATTTCATGTCGAGAAAATGGCTTGGACCGCTTTGCATCATGTGTCGCATGGGATGGTGTCATCTCCGCTACCAAGCTATCCACATAACGTCCAATTGAGTCCATCCTTTTGATAACAGCAAGTATCCCAAGTACAGGTTAGATATCTAGTTCTTGACATGAGAAGGAAATATCATGGTTTCTAACTTATTAGAAAACAAAAACCAACAAATAAACATGTTCGCTATTCCTTAGCTCATTCCCCCTTTGTTGCACATCATGTTAACAATTGCGGCTCACGTTTCATAACAGAATTCTTAATTTCACCTCCATTCAAGACCTGCCAGTCATAGGTGATGAAACCAGCAGATTCGTAGAGAGGACGCCCACGCTCACTTGCTTCTAGAAAACAGGGCATCTTTTCTTCGTCGGCCTTGTCGATGCCCCAATGTAAAAGCTGCCTCCCTATGCCCTGTCGCTGAAAGCGAGGCGAGACGCCTAAAAAGTGTAGATACCATTTTTCGTCGGGCGGAGGGTCTCGGGTCTTTCGGGTTTCCCTTTCCTGCTCCAACTCATGCACCTTGGGAAGCAAGCAAGTTTTGGAGAAGTTGGTGAAGATCAACAGACATGATATCTGGCATTTGATGCTGAGATGACGAATACCTTTATGGAGATACTGGCATTAGAGAAGAATAGTCAATATGGGGGGGGGGCCCGTCAGGTCATAGGAAAACTTACGGCTCGCTAGCCTCTTCTTGCGATTTAGCGGTTCACGGTACGGCGATGCCGCAGGGGGTTCCCACACAGCGAACCCCAAGACTGTGGGCCCGGCGACCCCATGCCTCTCTGCTATGAGAATATGTCGCCCTGGAGTGAAGAACTCTGTCTTGAGAATATAGTACCAGAGCTTCAGATAGTGGTCAGGCCGCCTGAATCGCCCCGGTACTATCCACGCAAATATAGAGTCGTCCGCCCAGCTTTCCGCAGCGATGAAAGTCAGTGGTCTGATGTCCTCCAGCTTTGTCACAAGGCGAAATTGAACATCCGAGTCTCCCATCATTTATCACGAAAGGCTGGTGCAAAAATCGGGAATACGCTGTCTGTCAAGGGGATGAGTTGCTGTCCTCATTTGAAATCCAAGGCATCTCCTTCATAGTAGCGTAGCTCCGACCGTGCGTAGGCACCAGTTGATCTCAAAGGGGAAAAGATTGCGCGGTTTTCAATTGTTTTAAATCCAATGCTGGACCCGTGGCCCTAATGCTGCCGCCTGCTTCGAGTGCTAATTGGCAGTGAATTAGTACGAGTGACTTGGCGAAGAAAGACACGCTCCCGCGTCTGTCTTTTGGGGGCCTATTCCAAAGAAGGAAATCATCGCGCGGTAAGCTCTCGGCCTCAACGTCACCAGCCTGAAATTCCCCACTTTCGCTGGAGCCACCTCAATGAGCCCCACGGGGATATCATAGAGCTTGTGGTCATCCGCAATAGCTTGCAGATCCAACGCGCTGGAGATTCCTTGTCCCCTTGTCTTGGCGGGTAGACTACCTCCAGGATATTGGATGGCCTTGGGACTCAATTTCTTCTCAAGGAAAACATCCTGAAAAAATCGAGGGATATGCAACTGAACTAACGTTCGGGGTGTGCAAAATTCTAGGGGGACCGGCTGTTCTGGTTGACTTTTTGGTTGTGGATTGATCAGTGAGGACATTATTGGCGCTCTGGGTGTGTATATTGCGGGCTTGTGGTTATCGAGCATTCACATTCAAGCCTCGTGCGTTTGGGAATTGCCACTGGAAGACGCAGTGAAAGAAACAGGCGATCTACGCTGGGTCTACTATAGTTCTCGTCAGGAGCCTCAAGCACTTGATAGGCGGAGTGAAGCTTCTGGACATAACTGTTGCGACATCAAGGGCTAGCGAGCTAACTTGTGTGCATTCGAGGACATACTGGCAGGAAGCGACTTTATACGATCCATCTATTTTCCATGTGTCAGTGTATACTTGGGAGGCAGTTTGGGAGTAGATATAGATTACATACCTGTTTTTGAAGACTCCGCAAATTATAGCACAGCAATAGAGAAGGAAGACCAGGATTATAGGACAATTCCTCAGCCGATGACATGCCAGGCTGAACGCCTGTGCCAGAGGCCACCTCAAGAGCACTTGATGGTGTTATGTCGGCCATGTTCTAGGCCCCATAAGAAGAATATCGATTTGAATTCGACTGGGCAAGAGAGGTCGCACTGGAGGATTCCGGCGGTTGGAGGGTTCGACATAAACGAGTGTTTTCTTATAGCATAAACAAGTTCTTCTATACTACAGGAAGGAATGGATGGGTGCACAATAGAAGTTCGTATCTACGAATTGAGTCGCGGTGGCCGATATTCAACGAATAACCCGTAAGCGGTTATAAGTTTATCACGGTACGTCGTCCGCAAGAAACGCGAGCCGGAGATAAACATGAAAAAGAAAAATACCGATAGCGACAAAAAATATATTGACAATTATATGGACCTGACTCATTTGGTGGCCTGAGTCCAAGTTGCATGGCAGTCTGATGCCCAGGTCGATCGGGGCAGATCAGGCCCACATCAACTTTATTTGGAACCTTTGGAGGCATACAAGCATATACTGGTAGTAAGTTTCTTTTCTCCAAATTTATGAACTGGTTTCTGATTTTCCTCGGATTTGAGGTGGGATTGTCGAAGCGAAAGCCGTTATCTCGCATTAACTAGCACGCCATGATTAGTCAATATCAGTTGCTCAGCAGCTGTCACCTTCCTCAAGGGGCATCGAGGTGTCAGTACCTCAAGTCCACCAGCATCCTTCACCCCTCTGGACTCCTCACTAACTCATCCATTTGGCAGTAAATGGGCTCAGCGCAGAAAAAGCTGGCCGTCTGGCTCTGGGGTCCAGATCCTAGCGATCGCAGGCTCCTAGCTAAGCTCGACGTGACCCTGCTTCCCTACTTCTCGTTAATTTGGTTTCTCTTCGGGGTTACCAGGGCTAGTTACTCCTCTGCTTATATCAGTGGCATGAAAGAAGCGCTCAATTTTCAAGGGAAGGACTACAACTACATGAACACCGCGTACCTGGTCGTATATGCAGTGTTCCAAATGCCCGGGACCAGCCTCTTGACAATAGCACGACCGAAATATGTATTTGTCGCCGCCAATCTGACCTGGAGCGTCTTGACCTTGATCACGTACAGGATGAGTCATTCATGGCAAGTGATTTTGTTGAACGCGTTCGAGGGTGGATTTTCGGCCATCGCATAGTGAGCATATCCCTTTCTTTCGGCTCCCTTCATCAGCAGACAGCAGAACCCCCCAACGGCACGTCCAACGCTGACTGGCTTCAAAGTGTCGGAGCGCAGTTTATCCTGGGTTCATGGTATAAAAAGTCAGAGCTCGGTATGCGCACTGCAGTATTCTGCATCTTCGGCCATATTGGAACCATGGCGGGGGGCTGGATCCAAGCGGGGCTCCTCCACACGTTACAGGGACGCGGCGGGCTCCCCGCATGGAAGTGGATATTTATTATCGTGTCGGTCATGACTATCCCGGTCGCTCTATTCGGTGAGTCTGCTACTAGTAATCTGGCTGGGCAATCACCGGTGTTAATTGCCATAACTTACAGGCTGGGTGTTCATTCCCGACCTTCCTGAGCATCGATCCGCTTGGTATCTCACTGCCGAGCAGAGAGAGCACGCCTTCATCAGACTGGGTGCTCCTCTGAAACAAACCTGGGATCTCTCGGTGTTTCGGCGCGTTCTTCTGAGCTGGCAGTTTTGGCTCTTGCCATTTTTATTCATGTGTACGTCTTGACGCTTTCACGAACTTTACTAGTAGCATCCGGAAGCCGCAGGCTAACATCTGCTTAGTATATTCTGTGTGTGTACAGATGCTGCAAAACAACGTGATGGCCTACTGGATGGCGTCACGAGGCTATAGTACTATACAGCAGAATAACTATCCGACTGCAATTTATGCAGCTGCAATATTCGGCACCATCGTCTATGCTATTATCTCCGACAAAATCCAATCCCGCTGGGAAGTCTCGGTGCCAATAGGTCTTACTTTTATCATCGGGTCCGCCATCCTCGTGTCCGAACCGTCCACTGATGCAGGATACTTTGTAGCATTCTATCTATCAGGCACTACGTTCGCGGTGCAGGCGATATGGTACTCATGGCTGGCTGATGTGACAAGCCACGATGTGCAGCTTCGAGCCATTACAACAGGCTTTATGAACTCGTTTGACTTTGCATTTGTCGCATGGTGGCCTCTCGTCTTCTTTCCTGTCACGGATGCCCCCAATTTTCACAAGGGTTATGTTGCAAGCCTGGTAACCGGGGCTCTGACATTGCCCTTTATTGGGTTGATTGCCTACCTTGAGAAGAGGGACACAAATCGAGGGCTTATTAAACGAGTCCCAGTCGATGATTCATTAGCTGAAGAAGACCAAAGGTTGAGAGAAGATGAGCCGAGCCAGAACAAGTCATCAGATGCTCCCGTCAACACACGAACTGCGGAAGTTGATGTATAACTTGAAGGTCACATAGTCATCTCGATAATAGTTCACGACTGAAGTACATTGTTATGAAGACTTATCACTATGATTATTCCCTTTTTTTTTTTTACTACTTCTCGTATCAGTCTCCTTCCTCATTCTAGAGTACGAACAGAGACGCAGTGGAAGATGTGGGATCACCGTCTCACTTTACCTCTAAGCAAGGCCAAATTCGACCGAGAGATGAAGTATGTCAGTAGTAGAATGAATGTTCGAGGCCGAGCAATGGCAAAATTATTACCTCCAAGTTTGGACAGCTTCCTGTGACTGTATACGGTCCGAAATCCACCAAATTTACTAAGGAGTCCTGGGGCTTCCCTGCCAGATATTCCAGGCACCAAGGGGATTGCCGCCGCTTTGTAATTTCTTCCGGCAGATCATTCACAGCCTCGCGCCTACCATAAACCCTGGAATACTCTCATGGCCCTGTAGAACGGAGCTGAAAAGGACGCTAGTCTCCCTTAGACTAACCCCTCAGATCCTGCAACTTGTTTCCGAAAGGCCTAGGACAAATTAGATGGTTACATCCTGCTAAAGCAGCCACCACTCGGTGCTACCCGCACTGCGCGTCGCCTTAGCGAACAGCAAACAGCGCACTTCAACACTCGTACCAATGAGCGGCCAGCTGCGAAGCAAGAACGGCTGCTGGACCTGTAGACTGCGCCGGAAAAAGTGCGATGAGGCCCGTCCCCAATGTGATACCTGCGTATCGCTTTCCATTCCCTGCTATGGCTACGGGCCCAAGCCCGACTGGATGGGGAGCGGCGAGGAGAAAGACGTCGTCAGTGGCCTCAAGAAGATCGTGAAGCGCACGTGGAGGAATAAATCGGCGGCGAAGCCTGTCCAGCGCGATCGGAAGCCTTTTATTGCGCCTGCGCCTAAAGCTGTGGAGGCTTCTGCTGGTAACTCTCCGTCCGGGGTGTCGGATCCTGATGCTGCGACGGGCCGTGGGAATGGTGTCGTGAACTCGTCGGACCGTGCCTCCTTCGATACACCAAGTACCAAGAATCTGGGCTCGAGTGTAAGTCTCTATGCTAAACATTTACTCGATCATTTTCTCATTCCTATCAGGTTCCTTCTCCTGAATCAGGGGCTTGTCACGCTGTCCGGCCGTGCCGTTTCTTCCAGGCCAAGACAGTCTCCTTTTGATGCATTTCCTGGATTTTGTACTCCCAGTCCAATATCCCATGTGGCGACCTCAGCCTCTGGACGGGGGCGAGGCTGGTTCCTGACGCTTTTACTTCGGACCAAACCCCTATATCACGCAGCTATGGCCCTCAGCGCTTATCACCACCGGTCCGCAGTTGTAGCAGTGTGGCGGAATCACAAATGCAATAACATTGGCTTAATAGAGCAGGAGAAGCAACTCGAAGTATCTCTTATTGAACTTCAAAATACTATGAGATCGGTTGGACAATTCGTCAGTGCAACCTGTCCCCGCGAAGGTCTTGGAATTCTTGCTTCTATAATACAACTCGTCTTCTTCGAGGTAAGAATAGAATCACCTGTATCTCCAAAATGACCTGCTAATCTATCTCCGTAGCTTTTTGCAAGAGAGGGCACTGCATGGCGGGTACATCTCAAAGCCTCCACAGACATGTACCACCGCATCCTCGAGGACAGACTTACTCACCTCGGCCTCACCGAAGCCGCCCAAGTCATCATCAACGACGGACTCTCCGGATACGAGGATGGTCCAGTAATCCGAGACGAGGTGATCGCATTCCGATTCTTCAGCGGAACAGTCTTCTGGCTAGACATCGTATCCTCAATGACAGCCGGAACCGCCCCCAAGCTCCTCGCCCATCACTCGCTAATCGAAAACTCGATCAATATCGATCTGTGGCGCATAGTTGGCTGTAAAAACTGGGTCATGGTCAAGCTCGGCTTGATAGCCAGTCTTCAGGAACGTAAAATTCAGAGCCAGCAACGAGGTACCTCCGACCACGCGGCATTTTTCTCCTGAACTTTGCACGATACGGAGAGATATCGAGGGCCACATGGCGCAAGATCAGATGGAAGGACTTACTTTCAGTGCCGAGACGTATACATCCCTGGACCCCATGCTCCCTCGGTCGGTTGTGACTCGTGCTTACGGCTATATGGCGCTTGTCTACTTGCATCTGGTGGGACACGGGTTTGAAGATCTGGATGTGGTTGACTCGACCTTCAATGAAGCTATTCGGTTGCTTCAGACGAACATGACGGCGCAGATTCTTCCGGCACTTGTCTGTCCACTTTTTGTGATTGCTTGTGTCTCGTGCGAATCGCACCAGCAGTATTTCAGGATGCATTCTCACGTCTAACGCAGGTAGATCCCTCCTTTGGTCACCGCGGGATGATCAGCCCGGTCCTGGAAGAAGTTTGGAAACAGAGATGCAGCACGCCGGGTTTTTCATGGACGAACATCGTTAATTTGACGCACGATCTTCTGCTTATATGATCTGTTTCATGTGACAGATGTGGCTCACGAGTTATGATCTGGCGTTGTGTGGGGTTCACAATCTTCATCTCGAAATCTCTTTACGTTCCAGGAAATCTATATTCTTTTTCTTCCCCGAATAAAGTCTCATTATATGTCTCTCGTCAAGTTCGTATCTCATCGCACATCTAGAAGAGCCATCCCACCAGTTTGTACCAGTGCCACTTATTGCCCTGAGCTTCCTCCTCTGCCGCTCTGCGCTCGATCCATTCCCTTTCCTCGTCGTCAACCGCCTGCTTGCCTGTGAACAGGTCAACAGTATACGGATTCCTCAACGAAGTCTTTCTCGCGATTTTGAAGCCCGTGAAGAATATGGCAAACAGCGGAATGCCAAGATATCCAGTGATGAAATTGGGATAGTCGAAGTCGCCGTAGTCCCCGCCGACAACATCGGAATGCACGAACACCGTAAAGTTCTTGATCAACATAAGAATTGTGACGACAAAAAGTCCAATGTAAGAACCCCAGATACCGAAGGGAGACGTGAAGCGTAACTCCGAGTCCGGGACGCCTTGTGCTCTGCGCGCACGAACAAAAAATACATGCACAAGTAGGAGAGACCACCATGCAATCATGCCGAAGATAGTGACGAGGTTGGTGAGATAAGTGAAGACATCCGAAGAGCTTTCGTCAACGGACAAGAAACCGATGCAAGCAATCAAAGCGCAGAGAAGGGTGCCGTTAACGGGCACGCCCGCTTTGCTTGTTTTGGCAAGGAATTTTGGAGCTAATCCTTCGACTGCAAGGCCATATATGGTACGAGAACCAACGTAGAGATCGCTGTTCGCCGCCGAGAAGACAAAGATCAAGATGCAGGCATTCACTATTCCCGGAAGAACCTTGACGCCGGCAATTTGAATGGCCACTACAAATGGAGAGGCGCTTGCCGATTGGGACTTCGAGTTGGCGGCCTTGAGGACGGGGGAGTTGTACGGGACTAGCATGCCAAGCAGGAAGACCGCAAGTACCTACAATCGCATTTTGTCAGCAAGCAACGAGGTCCCATTGGGAAGGCTCTCTTACATAGAAGACCGCGATACGGAAGAAAGTCAATCGAATGGCCCGGGGAATGGTTCGACGTGGGTCTGCAGCTTCTCCAAATGTCACGCAAATAAGTTCGGTGCCAAGGAAGGCATACGTCGCTGTCACAAGGACCGAGATGGAGGCATAGAATTCCCCGGTGGTTCCCGCTGTGATATGTAAGCGTCATTATATCGTGATCCCTAGGAAAGTGAACTTACTCGTGATCAAATGGTTAAACGCCCCTGGGTCGTTCCAGTAGCGGAACCCTGTCGCATCATGATTGGGGCCTCCTCCGGCGGCGAGAACGATGCAGAGAATTATGATCCCGAGCACAATCAATACCTTGACAGCGCTCATCCAGAATTCAAGTTCACCAAAAAACCGCACGCCGAAAAGGTTGATGGTGACAATCACCACAAGGAAGATGGCAATCCATACTCCTGGGTTAACATGCTCTTTTGGAACCCAGTACTGCAGTACAAGAGCACAGCCGACTAACTGCGATGGGACGTTCATGAGATATTTAAACCAGTAGCTAAACTACAGTCAGTACAGTATTCCAGGTCATGTATATTGCTCCGTCGGAAGTATTGACTGACCAGTAACCGAGCGCGAAACCCAGGGCGGGGTCTACATAAGCAGCCCCATAGCCAGGAAACCCACTCGAAATCGGTCGCCAAGTCGCCACTTCTCCCATTGCAAATAAGACCGTTGCGACGATCAGGCCGATAAAGCAGTAAGCAATTAAGATAGCAGCTGGGCCACCCTTGGCCAATGCGGTGCCGGTAGAAATGAGAAGTCCACTTCCCAGAGCTCCGCCCAGTGCAATCATGGAAAGGTGTCGGGCTTGAAGATTGCGATGAAGTCCATCATCCTGGTGCGCAGTGACGATGTCGCCTTCAGCCATGCCCTTTTCGGCGTCGACTGGGTCCTGCCCTTCTGAATATTTTGCGTCTGATTCTCCCATGTTGACGCGATAATGGATACGAAGGAGATAACAAAAGGGAAAGAAGAAGAAAAAGCCCCCAAGGCACGCAAAGATGGGATGGAATGAGCGACAAACAGGCGTATTTAGTAGCGTTGCCAAGAGGCGGGCGAAGAAACGCCAAGCCCATATCGAACTTGCTCTGCTGATAACACGAAGATAATCCAATACCGAAAGAGCCAAGACAGCTTGGCGTGGGCTTGGACGCACTTCCCCATGAGGGGAGAAACTCACGCCAATCAGCGCAGAGCTTGCGGCTCTCGATGGTCCATTTCTTCGTTGTCCACCTGCCGACCGGATATTATTAGTCAAGCTATCTCCAGACAGCCTTGGCAGGTAGTATCTAATTAACCTGGGTTAGATACCATATCTCCGCTCGTTAGCGTTCGCGAACTAGGCAAACGCCACTGCCACCGCCACCTCCTCTTTGGGATTTTACTCCGGACTGTTTGTTTTCAGCCCGCTAAGGCAGACATCCATGGCTGAGGCGTATTTAACCCAGCAGCTGTCGCTACAATCAGCCGCGCTCGTCGAGGCCACCCAGAGGCTTGTACAGACCCCCTCGCCAAATCCGCCTGGTGACACGGCAGCAGTCGCCCGCGTGGCCAAGGAACTTTTATCGGGAATTAAGAATGTGGAGATATCGGAGTACGAAACAGGACCCGGTATAGTCAACCTTGTTGCGCGGGTTACAAGCGGAACGCTTGGCAAACGCCTCGTCTTCAATGGCCACCTCGACACGTACCCAGTATGTGAGCATCTTCCCTGGACCGTGCCCTCCTCTCAGCGGGATTGTGAAGGACGGCCGGCTATATGGCCGGGGGAGTATCAGACATGAAAGCTGGTGTCGCTTCAATTATCATCGCAGCGGGCGTCTTAGCAGAGAACTGCGATCTGTGGTCGGGGGAGCTAGTGATTACCCTCGCGGGGGATGAAGAGAGCGGAGGTGTCCTCGGGTCGGGATGGCTTCTCAATAACGTTGATATCGTCCGGGGTGATGCTGTGGTAAATGCTGATGTGGGCTCACCTCGTGTCGTGCGTTTCGGCGAGAAGGGCACATTCTGGGTCGAGATCACCGCTGAAGGTGTCGCAGGTCATAGTGCGCATGTTCACAATGGTGTAAATGCCATTGATCGTCTTCGCGGTGCATTGGATGCTGCACAGTCCATAGAGAGAATCCCCTTCGAGTCGCCCCGTGAGGTCACTGAGGCTATCGAGAACGCGAAACATGTTTCCGAGGCGATATCTGGGGACGGAGAATCTAGGACCCTTCAGACTATCACGTTCAACGTCGGAGTTATTCAGGGAGGTGTGTCCCCAAATCTGATACCAAGCAAGGCAAGTGCGAAATGTGACTTGCGCTTGCCTGTTGGGGTGTCGATTGCCGATGTAGAAGCGCACCTACGAGAACAGCTCGACCCTATGGAGGGTATTAGCTGGACGCCTTTGCAACGCTATGAGCCGACCTGGACGTCTCCATCTGAGAGAATAGTGCAGTCGGCACTGAAGGCGTCCAAGGAAGTGGTTGGACCAACGGGGCTTGACTCGGTAGTTAACATGAGAGTTGGCGGTTCTGACACGAGAATCTTCCGATTGGCTGGCATCCCCAGTGTCGTTATTGGCTGCACGCCATTTGGTATGGGTGCTGAAGATGAGTATGTTCTGGTGAAAGAGCTGGAGCAAGTTGCTAAGATTCAGGCCTTAACTGCGTATGATTTCCTAAGGAAATAATCATTCGGGGAACCACAGATACTGAGAATGCAGGTACTCAACGCTCTTGATTATGTCTTGACTGAGGATTCGCTTTGGGTTTCTCCTACTATCTCGATAAGCTACTAGTAGCAGTAAAATAGCTCCTAGCCCAACAAGCATCTCTCTTCCTTAGAAATAAAGGACCAACCATTCCCTCCACGATTCCATAATCACAACATCTTCCCAAGGTCCTACTACGCTAGAACTAGTAGCGGAATTCTACTTGATTGGCTAGCCGTGCGCTAATACGCTAGATTCGTGCAGTCTAAGTTATAGCGTAAAGGGGGCTTGTAAAGCTTTCCTCTAAGCTCCCGTCTTGTGTCCATTTTCCGCGAGGAGCGTACAGCCTTGCGATTGGCTGGCAGCTGCGGCTCCTGCTGCGTTACCCCTTCTGATTGGCCAATTCTAAATCTTACCGATCTACTTGCGCTTTCCTTCGTCCCAGGCTGTCTAGCGGAGTGAAGTTGGCGCGATGGTATGAATTTCTCAGCAGATACTAAATACGAGGAATTGCTTATTGATCTGTAGCTATCCCCTCCGCAGTTTATATTCCTCCGAAAATTGTTCGACTTCGGTCATGTATATAATGAGCAATTCCCGCCTATGAAATGATTCGGAGCAGAGCAGAAAATCATACTCCTACCTCAATCCGTGAAACTACCGACAGAGAAAAAGCATTTCCTTCCTAGTATCTGCTTGGCAGCTTAGTCTCCTACCTGGATCTGAAGATTGGACACTACCCTGTGATCAATCATGACAAACATAGTGATACTTGGCGGCTCGATTACTGGAATCTCGACCGCCCACCGCATCCTCAAGGGCGCCCCCAAAGCTGGTCTCTCTGTAAAGGTTACGCTTGTTACCCCGAACACACACTTCTTCTGGAACATCGCCTCTCCCCGAGGAATCATTGCCGGTCAGTATACGGACGACAAGTGTTTCCTGCCAATTGAGACAGGGTTCAAGCAGTACAATGCTTCTCAGTTTGAATTTGTCCTCGGCCTCGCCGAGGCCGTTGACTTTGATGCACACAGTGTCCGGATTTCCAACGGAAGAACTATCAAGTATGATCATCTAGTTCTCTCGCAACTGGCGCAAGCGCAACGGCCAATTTACCATTCAAAAACCTGGGCACCACGGAAGCGACCAAAGATGCGCTGCACATTCTTCAAGGGCGTGTGCAAAAGGCCAAAACAGTTGTTATTGGGGGTTCCGGTGCAACTGGGGTGGAGGTCGCAGGTGAAATCGCATTCGAGTATAAGAATCAGAAGAAAGTCACTCTCGTAAGTTCCATGCTTTGGTCGTGTTCGAGTTGCAGCTCCCGCTAATCCTTGCTTCACAGATTTCCAGTGGCCCTATCATCCTTGAACAGACCATTCCCAAGGTTTCCCAGACTGCTGCAAAAATTCTCAAGAGTTTGGACGTGAACATCAAATACAACAGCAAGGTTACGAGCACGACCGAAACAGCGGATGGCGGTCAGGAGCTTACTCTTTCAAACGGGGAGAAGTTCACTGCTGATCTGTATATCCCTACATTCGGACTGATCCCCAACACTTCCTACCTTAATGACAGATATCTGAACTCCAAGGGGTTCGTTATTGTCAACGACTACTTGAAAGTCAAAGGCGTCGACGATGTATGGGCTATCGGAGATGTTTCGGACCACGAGCGCCCCCAGTTCATGTTCGCGGACTCACAATCTGCCCATTTGGTGAAGAACCTCTTGCTCGTACTCCAGAGGAGGAAACCGCTCCTACACAAGGTCGCTAGCCCGGCAATGGGGCTCCAGATTGGCCGCAAGAAGGGCACAGGGCATATGGGGAACTTCAAGCTTCCTGGCTTTCTAGTCTCGCTTCTGAGAAAGGATCTCTTCCTAGAGATCATGCCAGGAATTGTTGATGGATCGAAGTTTTGACCGTTGTTGCTACTCTTTAGGTGTGATTCTGGTATTGTTGAACCTTGCGCTCCTCGGCCCCAAACATTGTGATATCCTGAGCCTTTACAGATGCCTGTGGATCATGCTGTTGAGCTAACTAATTAATTTCAAATATTAATAATCGAAGTCCTTTTGTTACAAATATGGTGTACGCAGTCATCTTAGAGGACTAGGTGCATGGCGGAAATGTCATTCGGACCGCGCTAACATCAAGTAGTAGAAGCGTACTGGAAGCTGCGGGCGCATACCACAACGGGCCTCGGCATGCGGCCACAAACTACGCGGAATGTACAATCATGCCCCAGAGCTGCCGCCGCCGCGAACAGCCGAGCCCCACCTCCACTTTGAACGGCCTCAGCTCTTCTTTCTTTTTTCCCTCTGGAGACTCTCATCTACGCAGCATATCGAAGCACGTTGGCCCCGGACAAATGGATGTTGCTCAAGATAAATCAGCTTCATTGCAGACTTGAAACAATTCGTTCTCCATTTCAAAGCTTCTACATCCCCGCAAAGCTGGTGGCGCGTGCGGAGCTGCCTCGGGCTATGGAACTGTGATTTCATTGCCACCGTGAATGACCACCTATCCTTCTTCCAGAAGTAAAGCTGTACATAGCAAGGGACCTGCAATTTCTGGACAAAGACTGGTTACGGTCGATTCAAAGCCAAACAGGGTGATTGCACCACCTCCGCAGATTGTTACAACTTCGCCCGCTCCCCGCCCCCGCAATCATGCCTGCAGGGACACTGCGGCCGTCGCGATCGATCTCGATCGCGCGACGTCCCCTTACTACAAATATATCGACCGTTGCTCGTCGGAGTCCATGCAATAGCTATCTTAAAATCGACGCCCTTCCTCACGTTTCCGCCCCCTCTCTTCTACTCCCGTACTCCCAAGTCCGCCACAGCTCCCACAGCCCGCCAGATGCCACCCACAATGGGCGCAAAAAGGTCACTCTCCAAACAATCCGGAACCTATATCGGAAAGGAGAGCCGATAACCATGCTGACAGCCCACGACTTCCCAAGCGCGCATGCAGCTGAAATCGCCGGGATCGAAATCGTGTTGGTCGGGGATAGCTTGGGGATGGTGGCCATGGGACTGGAGGACACGACAGAGATGGTGCTTGACGAGATGATTTTGCACTGCCGGAGCGTATCCCGGGGTGCTAAAAGTGCTTTCATTGTAAGTGGATCGTCTCCAACGGCTGTTAACGAGGTATTGACATATGGTTAGGTTGGCGATTTACCAATGGGCTCGTTCGAGATCAGCCCCGAACAAGCGGTCGGATCGGCGCTGCGTCTTATGAAGGAAGGTCGAGTACACGGGGTGAAAATTGAAGGAGGAGAGGAGCTCGGTCCGACCATCAAGCGGATTACACAGGTTGGGATTCCGGTGGTTGGCCACGTAGGCTTAACGCCGCAACGCCAAAACGCGCTCTGGAGGGTTTCGCGTTCAGGGCAAAACCGTCAAGAGCGCAACGAAAATTCTCCGTGACGCGCTGGTCATGCAGGAAGCCGGTGTCTCCATGTTTGTGCTTGAGGCCTTGCCGCCAGAAGTCGCCACCCTCATCACCAAGAAGCTCAGTGTGCCAACGATCGGTATTGGCGCGGGTAACGGGTGCTCAGGGCAGGTTCTGGTGCAGATTGACATGACGGGGAATTTCCAGCCTGGACGATTCGTCCCAAAATTCGCTAAGCAATATGCCGATGTCTGGGGCGAAGCCACGCGTGGAATTACTCAGTATCGGGAAGAAGTGAAGAGCCGGGCCTTTCCATCTCCAGAGTACACATATCCAGTGTCACAGGAAGAGCTGGCAAAGATTGAGAAGGCCTTCAGCGAATTTCAGGAATAACGATTGCATCAAGGCGATTGGGTATTACGTTTTGATCTAAGACCGAGGGTCATCTGTACATAGTCTCATTAGTTCATGATATCTCAGGCTATGTCTGCCTAGCCGAATGCCGGCGTCATCGAATAAGCGACGATCAACTGATCATCAGTTTTGAAACACTGCTAGGGGTTAGAACCGTATGTGCTGATATCGAAAGAAAAACCTTACTCTCCAGAGACCCCCAACCCCCTCATCGAGACCAGGCGCAAATACGCTATTGACGTAGCAGAAAACAGAATCGGTGTCTTTGCAGTCGAGTTTCTTGCGGAGGAACTTGACTACGGTCTCAAACTTTTGAGAAGCGCTGATCTTGAATACCCGATTCTTGAGTATTGGCGCCGATGGCAAAGGTTGAAAGCGTACGGTCACTGGACAGAGTTAAGACGGCTCCTCCATAGAAAATACAGAACCCACACAGTCTGCCAGGCTGGCAGTACCGTGCATGCGTCAAAAGCTGGTCCTGGGAGACGGGTCCTCGTACCTTTACCAGAATCAATAGCTTCAACGTCAGCAAGCGCCTGATGGGCATCACGGGGCAGCCCACTCAGCATGACCGACGCAGTCATGTTCATAGGCAGGTCGGCGCCATGTTCATCGTCTGGGATTGGATTATCGGCCATTTTGGGGGCTGGCTGTCGTGGTGGAGTGTGGAGTGTATGAGTTAGTTGAGGTTTGGGTCCGCTTTGGTGGGGGGTTGTTGCCCGGGCCGTTCGGGGAGGACAAGGGCGGATCAACTCTGCCAGATAGAAGTCAAATAAGCATTTGCGTCTATTTTCTAACTCCAAGGCATTGACGGAAGATTCTGCAGAACCAATATTCAGACTGAACTTGCCAATATTGTCCAGGCCTATCCTGTTTTATCCATGTCTTGAGGGGCACGCTGTCCAGCATGAGATGCGTCATGTATGTACACGGGTGGCTGGGGCCTGGATTGGTCTCGGTACCTTGCATGAGACCAGCAGGGCATATCTAAGTAGTGGCAAGCGCGTGTTGGGGGCCTGGATGCCAACGGTTTCAATTTAGTGCTTAGGGGATCCACAACCTGTGCACGATTTCAAAAAGGCCGGAGAGAGTTGGGAAAGGGAAGAAAGGAAAAGAAGAGAAAGTTTTGATAGTATCTAGGGGAAAACCTGGGGAACTTGATCCCTGGTGGATATTAACCTATTCAGGCGTCAGGTTTCGTGACTGAGCGGCAGATTTTACAATTGGGTGGTGGTACAGGGCTAGAGGCTAGGCTAGGACGGTTAGGGAGTTGTGAAAGAGAAAGAGAAAAGAAAGAGAAAAGAAAGAGAAAATCTTTGTTAGTATCTGGCGAAAAAATCTGAAAATTATTGATCCTGGTGAATATAATCTAATTCTGGTGTCAAAATTTGTAACTGGGTGGCAGTCTTTGCAGCTTTAGTATGTAGGCTAGGCAAATTATCGGCTCGTGATGCTACCAGTATTAATGACACAGAATCATAATATCTTATAGTGGGAGTGGTCTCGCGAGCCCTTGTCGACTATTGATGTCATTTTATATGACTGCCGATCTGTAAATAGACCCGCGCGAATTCTGAACATCGTCAATCTCTATAGAAGCATCCACCAGCAAAACGAGCCTTATTCCTACTTCCAACTGCTGGCAAGCGGCTTGAAGGGTGCAGTTAAGCATAAACAGTAGATATAAATGCATCCCCAGGGTTCGACTACCTT
Source organism: Penicillium chermesinum (assembly GCF_028974085.1). Classification (NCBI taxonomy): domain Eukaryota; kingdom Fungi; phylum Ascomycota; class Eurotiomycetes; order Eurotiales; family Aspergillaceae; genus Penicillium; species Penicillium chermesinum. Next base: position 2,996,433 of record NW_026695315.1, read on the forward strand.
GCGCTCCATTTGGTCACCAAGTCTTGACGAGCTGAATTAATCCATAGGCCTATCAAGCCCTCCACGAAGCCCACCATCGGTGGACAGCCGACAACTATGGCGCAAGTTTATGCCGCGGCCTAATCTGGCGGCCATAGCTCTGCTGGTTATCTCGGGCGAGCTCCGGACTTGCATTGTACTCTGAAGTCGAGATTCAGCAAGATATTTTCGGATTTGCCGGGTTCTGAATTAGGGGAATGAAATCTAGGTATAATATACAGCTCATAATAAGCAGCCCAATATAGTTTAATAGTGTCAAATTGGGGTTTGCCTTTTAACAACCTTGGAAGCTGAAAAGCGAACGTGACATCCGACAGTTCCATGGGTTGCCCCCCCCCTATCACCAAACTAGTACGGCTGAGTCATCCAGCGATCATTCAACTGTCGCCCCTCTTCTGGCGTTCTTCTTTCCTGTTCACTTCCTGGCAGTGGTAATCCTTGAATTCGAATTCGCTTAGCTTCATTTGCACCGACACGCGTTAAAGACCTTCGCTTTCCCCGACTCGGTCATTTTGTCGCCGACTGCCTTCCCCACTCTCCTAAGCAGCTATTTCCCGGTGACCTCATCCATCAACTGGGGAGAGCTACATCGATCAACTCCGAGAACTCGCCACGCGCACTAGGTTATTCGACCTTAAGCAGGGCCTTTTTACCTACAGTTATCAGCCGCCATCATGAGTAGCCCAAAACGAAGAATTGAAACCGATGTACGTATCTCTCGCATTCGAGATAAGCTATCAATGACCCCGCAGGTGCTAACCAGCTTTGTCTTCCGTGCAGGTTATGAAGTATGTGCCTGAGCGAACGACCAAATCCAGCCAAGAATCTTCCAGGCATTAATCAAGAATCGACTTGCTAACTACGCTACAGGATGTACGCTCGTCCCCGTTCCTGTTTAGTCTCCGTTCAGGCACATGCAGCAATGCCCAACAATCGCCTTTCCCACCAGTTTCCCAAAAGCTCAGGAATTTGGACTGACCATGGTTGATAGGCTGATGAGCGACTATGAAGTCACTCTGGTCAATGACAACAGTAAGGCGACCAAATCACACACTGGAGTCAGCACACGCTAACAACGATCTAGTGTATGTCGCTAGGGACAATGCTCTCAGACTGATCGGACACAATTGCTAATTCACGATGGATTCTAGGCAAGAGTTCTACGTCCGTTTCAAGGGCCCAGAAGAGAGTATGTTTGGCATGCTTGTAGGACAGATTGCATTATTCTAACAGCGTCTAGCACCATTCACTGGTGGCCACTGGAAGATCCACGTCGAACTACCCGATCAATATCCATACAAGAGCCCGAGCATCGGGTTTGTGAACCGCATCTTTCATCCCAACATTGATGAACTGTACGAAACTTCACACCATCAACGACATTGCACTGCTGACAGTATCGCTCAACAGCTCCGGCTCCGTTTGCCTCGACGTGATCAACCAAACCTGGTCTCCCATGTATGACATGATCAATATCTTCGAGGTCTTTCTCCCACAGCTTCTCCGCTACCCTAACCCCTCCGATCCATTGAATGGCGAGGCTGCGGCCTTGATGATGCGTGAGCCAAAAGCTTACGAAGCGAAAGTGAAGGGTATGTGCTCTACGACCCAGTATCCAAGGATTCCCCCGAAAAAGTTGGCTAATTGTATCCAGAATACGTATCCAAGTATGCCAGCAAAGAGGCCGTTGACGAGGCGGGCGAAGACACCGAGTCCGAAGACGAGCTCAGCTCAGCCGGTAGCTATGAATCAGGTGGCGAGGAGCCTGCCGGGGCTATGGACGATGTCTGAGGCCTCCTCACCTTTTCGCCTCTTATGAGGTATTCCGTCCGCCTGCGTGAACATGTTGCATTCTACAGTTTTCCCCCATATTCCCCGACACTGGACCAGCGGGCGTTTTTTCATTTGCGGTGTTCTCAACTTCTCTTCTCTTGATAGTTCTCTTTTTTTTTCATCTTGTGATTCTCTTTTTTTGCATCTTCGCTTGGTACCCTGGTATGCTTTGGTTTCACACTGTTAGTCATGGCCGGCAAGCTCGGGTTTTTCAATTGCATTCTATTACATTTGGTTCTCCCTGGCCATGGAAGGACGGGCTACACATTTGCGTAGGGCGAATTGAGCGTTGGGAAAATTTCGCTTGTGTAAATTGGAGTATCGCATCCGATGTACAGGTCTAAGTAATACTTCAAACAACCGAGTCATAAACTAGGAGACGACCAGTAATGGCCACAAAAGATATGCAGAAGCACATATGACAACGAAACAGAAAATCCATGAGCACCAGAAAACAGAAGACAGATAAGAAGATTCGAGTAGAGGGCCTGCACCATGGGTATTAACAGGTCAAGGAAAAAAAGATACAAGAGAGTGGCAGGAGATATATGCAACAGAGTCGACCCGTGGACTGGAGAATCAGTCAACGCACCGCAAAACAGGACATACGGACCGGTGCAGCGGAGACTTGAAAAGCAGCTTTATCCCCCAACGATGATTCTTTCTTCGACGCATTTTTATTTCATAGAAAACATCACCTTCGTGCGACAAAGCGTTATCCCACGATGTATCTGTAGCTAAGATCTAATTGACCTTGAGAACTCCGAATACATCGCGGCCGCCATGTGCATCGGCATTCATGTTGGGACGTGAGCGCTTTTTGTTCGGATTGACCACCACTTCGCTCCAATGCTTTGGTACGGTTCCGCTGGAGGTCGGGCGGCTGCCCTGCGACGTGCGATCCGAGGTCACGGTTAAATGAGTGGTGTCTCCCTCTGGTGTGGGCGATCTGGACGCCGAAACGTTGGTGTGGAGAGTGGCTTGAGGTTGGAGATGAGGCTGTGGTTGCAGAGACCAGATGTCGATCACGGAGCTAGAAAAGATAAAACATTAAAACACGGCCATCATTTCGTGGAGGCTATTCTGAGAACGAAGGCACTCACTCCGACGTGCGTTGGCAGATGGCATCCAGCGCTTCTCTTTCGCGACGGACGTATTCCGGATCCGGCTGGTTGGCCTGTTGGGCTTGGTTTAATGCACCATAGCCATAGCTAGCCTGGTAGGGGTCCTCTTCTAGGAGACGAGAAGACTCGGGCTTGAGAATAAGTATGTTAGAATACAAGCTTTGAGGTACAGGAGCCCGCCTTTCCCGCATGACATTCCTGCGCTGCGCATCGAAGATCATGCCCGGATGCACAGGCTAAAGACGACCGGGACTCACCTCTGGGGCCTCACGGCGGTTGCCACCCAGACAGGAGGCACAGACACCCATCTATGGCGTCGATTCGAGGAGCCGATTTAGAGGAGCACGTTGTTATGGGCACGAGGCCTCAACCCAGCCACAATTATCGATGCAGGAGTGGAGCCCCGTCCCCTTGCCAGGGTGGGACAGAAGGCACGGTAATCAGACAGAAGGTGTGAGAAGAGGCCAGAGGGTATGCGAAAGAATATGAGAGGTCAAAAGTGGTGTGAAAGACGAGGGTAAAGGCTGCGAGGACCTTTGCGAGATCCTTTGGAAGTGAGGTAGGGGAGCCCGTGCGGGTCATCGATAAGGCCGTGGCCGCAGCCGTGGAAACTACTGCGTACGGCTTGGCCGCCTTTTTTTCCTTTTGCTCCGCACCCAAGTTGCTCTCCTGTGCCACCGCGCAACATGTTTGATCTGCCCAGTGCGAAGCGGTACGTTCGATTCTCTCTGCGACATTATAATTGCTAATGTATACTGTCAGGGTCCGTCGCGACGAAGTGCGCTCCACCGAATCGTCTCGTTCTGCATCGCCGGTCGATGAATCCGACTTTCAAGATGCCCATGCTCGATTGGGAAAGCTCCTGAACCTCGATGGATTGCTGCAAGAAGATGGATCATCAAAGGGTGCGACAGATGCCCCGCCCCCAACGTCCGATGAGAAGGAAGACGAAGAGCAAGAGTTCGAGTTCCGACTGTTCAGTGCGCCTGCCAAACCAAAAGACTCTATACCTTCTCGAGAGGACGCTGCAGACCAGCCCGCAAGCAAGAAGCCTACAGGGGATGAGAAGAAAGAGCCCTCTGGGACACAGAAGCTTCGCATCCGTCTACGGTCCCCCACTCCCGGCGCAGGAGGCTCTGAGGGACGCTTTGTAAAGTCGTTCCGCGGATGGCAATATTACTTCTCTACCCCATCACTATATGACCCGAAAGAAAAGAATGTCAGCACTGAACAGTATGAAAGTGAAAGAAGACGCCAATTTGAAGATATGGCCATCACTGGTGAACATGTCTTGGGTCTACCCAAAAGCCAGCCATGGGTAAGTGATAGCCGTTACAGATTTCAGTCAATCATGTTCTGACTGTCCGATAGCCCGGCTGCAACCTGCCATGGCGGGTCATTCATTTGAAACGCCATCAGACCAAATTACCTCCCAAGTCTACGGACGTTCCCGTTTACGTAGTCGAGGGTGCACTGCCCTCCAAATCGCCAAAAACTCGCAAAAAGCCCGGTAAAAAGCGGCGAGTGCAGCTCCGAAAGCGCCAGGCTGCCGCAATAGCAGCTCAAGTGGAAGAGGCCGAAAAGCGCACCCGCAAGAATCGTGAACGCAAGATGAAGAGACGGCAGAAAGCGCGTGAGCAAAAAGCAGCCGCCGGTGGTGGAGACGTGGCTATTGCGGATGCAGACAACTCATCGGCTGGGGAAGATTGAATCGAGTCTGCTGAGAAGCACAGGGTGTCTAAAAATGATACCCTGAATGAACCCGATGGATTTGCATCTACAATGGCTATCTTGCGTATGAAATCCAAGAAGTCCAGCACTCGTATCGAGAATGAGAACGGCGCAACAATCTTCCCCTTTCCGAACTACGAAAAGTGTGGGTTCCACAGGGGTCCAGACGCAGAAGAAGAAATTGCGTTTCATCCCGGATGACAGCTTTTGTAGTTAGCGCCAGCATAGCCACTCAAGCTGCCAAGACCGAGATAACGGCGGGGACGGCACTTGACAGGAGAACGTGGGCCCAATGGGCCCCAACGTCATTTACAAGCCCCTGAACATCCAGAGCACTGGCCAGGATCGAAATTACTTTAAATAAGAACTCCCCTGCCTAGCTTGTCTACGTGCTTGTTCGATTAAATTTGATGTTTGCGTCGTAGCTCTTTCCGTCTGGATTTCCTCATTATACTCTACCCGACCTCGTGTGGAAAACAACCCCGTCAATCTTCTCAAAATGCCTGGTGTTCGTGAGTTAACCAGCCTATCTGGTCGTCATGCTCTAATAATTCTTAGCCCCCAATGCGCTCAGTCAGATGAAGAAAGGCCTGAAGAGTCTCTTCTCACGGAAGAAGAAAGGCGCCAAGAAGCAGCAGGAGCCCCAGGAAAACTCTCAGACTACAGCGGCTCCAGCAGCAGCGGCGCCAACAGCAGCAGCTTCTACAGCTCTTGCCCCGGCCAAGGCCGATGAACAGCCAGCCGCTACTGCGCCAGCGGAACCCACTGTCACTACACAGCCTGCTGCCCCTACTGAGCCTACCGCTGCTCCTGAGCATGCCGCCACTGAGCCTGCTGCTACTGCTGAGCCTACTACCACTGCTGGGCCTGTAACCACCGCGCAGTCAGCTCCGGCCCCTCAACCGGCTGCTACTGCCCAATCAGATGCCGCTGCCCCTGCTTCATAGGAAATGCCGTTGGTAAGCTAGCTCTATCCGAACCCTAATTGTTTTATCTGCCCACCCACTGACAAAGAAATAGATGCCGCCGAACAGGATCAACTGTCCGATATGACGTGCTTTGGGGCTGTATCGATATCTTTGGAGCGATCGCCTCCACCACCAGCCCCTTTTTGACAATAGAGGGAGTGCCAGCAAAGTTTCCCAGCGGACTGAGCACAACCGATCGAATGTTTCTCTCTATACCCAATACGCGGAAATACTATTCATAGTGGACCTAGGAATCGAATTTTGTTGCGTTCAGCGAGTTCATATCACGAGAGAATAATCCTAGTACACTTGTAAAGAAGAAGTCCAATATAAATGCAGATTGAAGCACCAGAGGCATATGGGTATAATTTCTGACTCCGAGCCGGAGATGAGAACGCTAAAATGCAAATGTCGGCAAAGAATGAGAAATATCCAAGAAGATATAAAACTAATGATGGGGGATAATAGCACCCAGGTACGGCAAGATTGCTCTCGCGATCCAGTGACCTTGACAAAACTTAGCTTCTAGTTGTGATCAAGCGATTTTAAATACCCACCGACGAAAGTAAAAAGAATCCCAGTCGCGACAATCGGGCTGCGACTAGCAGTGATGGTGATAACTATGATAAAACAGAGTGTCCAAGTGTTGAACCCCCCGATGCGAAAATCAGGCAATCGCTGAGCCTTTAGAGCGGCATCTTCGAGAATGGAATGGAGATGCGCTGCCGCCATTGACGTCTGCTCGACCAGTTCTTGAGAGATCTTCGCGGTCGCTTGAAGCTCTCCCTGTGTTTTTGCATGGGCGATAAGAGCATCAGCTTGTAGTTTTTGAGCCTTATGTAGATCTTGGGCCTTTTCTTCGGACTTCTTCATGTCTTGATTAACCGCTTTGAGTCGCTTTGGAAACTGTTAGGCTATTCAACATGAAGGGCGAATGCGGGTATGTATATACCTCTGCAACTTTGGCCTCTCGTTCCGAGACTTCATTTAGTCGACTGCCAAGCCATTCCTGTTTGAATCAGTCAACAGCTCATTTGGTTCGGATAGAGGACCCACCAGAGAGTTATTAAATTCGTGCATGGCCTGGAATATCATGACAAGGTCTCTGCTTAGCAAAGACTCGAGGGATCGGCGAAGCCCCAATGTTAAATCCTGGTGCGCGAGAGAATTTTCTTGTTGCACCTGAAACAGCTCCTTGCTCAGACCGATTGCGTCTTTATGTATTTCTCCGAGTGAGCTTTTTAGGCTGTGGACTTGGGAAGTGATGTTGTGGACATTCTACCGCATGGTTAGCAAAGAGCGATAAATAACCAGTGGAGGGCTATAGACCTTTTCAAGAGCGGCCATATCCTTTCCCATAACGCTCAAAGATGAGGTAATACCACTGAAAGCAGAGCGAACGCCCACTTGAACATCGTGTAAAATTTTGCTGAATGTATCTTGAAAGGTAGACTGGCTCTTTTCTATACTAGCCGTCAACTGTTGCTGTAATTGGTGGACAGCTTTTAAGAAAGCCTCATTCTGCTGAGACTCCATTGCAGCATTTCGCAACGCCATTCGAAGCCCTTCATTGAGCTTGAAATTACTGTCGACGATTGAACGGTGAAGATTGAGCAACTCGTCTTTTTCCATTTCCACTCGGGATGCCTGGCAAATGACCATCGCGTTCTGTTTATTGTTGCTGTAAGATATCCACCATTGTGCCCGTGACTCCAGGGCTTTCAAGCATGGCTCCAGAACCTCTCTAGGGGAAGATGTCGGTGCCCGTGTCAGGCACAATTGTCTTGGCGCCGAAGCCAAGGATACGTTTCGGTGGAGTCTGGGACATTGTTAGAGGAAGGCATGAAGAAGGAACCGTTGCACCAGCTCCTTCCAGCTCGCAGATTGCCAGTCGTGCTGCGTATACAGATCGAATGGTATCAAGCCTCTCATTCGCCTCGGGGTCTGTGGCCTCCTCCCCTAAGGCTTTGCATCGTTTCACCAGCCGTACTGCAGCAATTCGATTGCATGATGGGGCAGACTCCATTGAAGTTAGAAGGTCAGTTGCCTCCTTAAAGATTTCATTTTGCTGTTGATTCAGCACCAGCTGTGGCGAAGCATTCCTGTCCGATGGAGCTGTCAAGGCGGCTTTCCCAACGCGGGTTAGTAATGAACCTCTCGTGATAAATATTCTAATATGCTTACAGCTCCCAGATACGTCAAATAACTTCGAATGAGCAAGCGTGCACAGGAAAATTAGAGTGACGGTGAGGTGGCGATGTTTGATGAGCACCTTCATGGTGTCCAGTACTCATGACCTTCCTAGTCGTGATAGGAAGAAGTGTGGACTCTGAGTCTCTGGTTCCGATTAGCCAAATAGAGAGCATCGATATGAAGAAAAAGGAAATGTCAGTAGCACTCTGTGGGCTGATTTAAATACGGTTCAGGGTGTGGTACATGGAAGTGAGAGAACTCGTGAGGAAGAGAGATCAGTTGTTCCATCTTGGTGGAATCACATTTTGTCTGATTGAAGTAGACTCGAAGATAACCCGCCAGTCACCTCTGCTCTCTCTAACACGGACGGTATTGATCGATTACGGCCGTTTTGAGCCCGCTGGAAATAGCATCAAAAGCAACAAATCTTCCGAACAAAGTTCTCCAGCTTTCCAGACAAACGAAGCTGGAGTAATTAGTTGCTGGAAATCTTAAAATAGTTGCACAAATTGACAAGTCTGGTCTTTGAGAGTTTAAGTGAACCATACCAGATTCTTTCTGTCCCAGGCGCTCATTCATTTAGAATGAATACAATCTGGTTGGTTCAATATAGTACATGGAGACCTAGACGCCCGACAAACCAGGCATCAAAACTGTCCCATATCACGTGCCGCTAACCCGATGGGGCCGCTGCATCTCCGACAAAATCATCGAGACTGACGCAGTCAACAACCCATCGCAATGTCATTCTTGTCCCAGCGCTGCGCCCGGCAGCTTCTCCGGGAATCAGGCCCTCGAGGCTCACTACCGCTTTTCCTCACCCCGGCATTTCCCCCGCACGTACCCAATGCTTCTCGACCACCGCTCCGACGCAATCCCGTGTCGGAGGTGCTCCCGTCTCCGTACCATCGGAGGTGACATTGAACCTCATTGACCTCCCCAAGAGCCTGGTCCGAACGCGTGGAAAGGATGTGCCGAAGCTTGCTGCTCAAATTAAGGGGCCCAAGGGTATGCGATACTCAATGCTGCGGAATCGCGAATGCGATGGCCTGACACTAATATTCCGGCAGGCGAAATGTCTCTTGAAATCCCCTCATTTCTGACCATCGACCATGATACTGCTACTCAAAAGGCTACTCTTTCCGTTCAGGATGTTGAGGTTCCCCATCAGCGTGCCATGTGGGGTATGTCTGGCGTTGCTTCCTCGCATATGGAATTTAGGTCTTGCTAATCAACCAATTCCTATAGGTACTATCCGTGCTCTTCTGCAAAATCACGTTACCGGTGTCTCTGAAGGCCATATCTGTATCTTGAGTCTTGTCGGTGTCGGTTACAGAGCTACTATCGAGGACACCGCTACTACCGTCGAACCGACATACCCTGGTCAAAAGTTCGTTTCCTTAAAGGTGGGATTCTCGCACCCGATTGAGCTCGGAATTCCCGAGGGTGTCACTGCCAGTACTCCCCAGCCAACCCGCATCCTCCTCGAGAGTGTCGACAAGCGCAAAGTAACACATTTCGCTGCTGAGATCCGCGAGTGGAGGCGGCCAGAGCCTTACAAGGGCAAGGGTATCTTCGTCAACGGAGAGACCATCAAGCTCAAGGCGAAGAAGATCAAATAGACTATGGGAGCTGGTGTTTGGCCACGTTGGGACATTTGCATTCTTGGTTCCATGTATTCTATATTTTCCTTTATCCTCTGTAGGCATATATGTACTTTTTGGTTTTCATCTCATTTGTAAGAGGGAGGGGTATCCCAAAATACTTCGCACGCATCAAGCGTGATATTTCAAAGGTTTTCAAATCTGGCCCCTACCAGAGCGGACCTTGTCATCATAATAGCGAATCCTCATAGAGCAATACTTTTTTTACAGCTTCAAAACAGCCTTGACGGCACCAATGACCTCGTCCTGGATAGCCTTGGGAGCAGCGACAACACCCTTGTTGGCAGCCAAGGTCCGGCCCTTGCTGAAGTCCAATCGTGCGCCGTAGATATCGGTAACCTGGCCACCTGCCTCACGGACAAGAATGTCACCGGCAGCGTGGTCCCAGATCTTCTCCTGGTAGTCCTTCTTCACAGGCAGACGGAGGTAAATGTCACCAGCGCCACGGGCAATGGAACAGTACTTAGCCTGCGAGTCGAGACGGACACTAGCGTTGGTGATTCCAAGACGCTGGGCGACAGCAGCGTTGTCACCTTGGGAGGAGTGCGCAGCCTCGACGCCCTCACAGAAGACGGCCTGAGTGATATCAGGTACAGGGCGCATGGAGATAGGCTTACTGGGAGCCAGAACGCCGCTGGTGAGAGGACGGCTGGTGGCACCCTCGCCCAGAACCGCGGAGAACAGAACACCGTTGCCGGAGGTCGCACTCTGTTGGGCACCGGTGTTGGAGTCAATGGGAGCGGTGTCATCGATCGGCAGGTTGGGAGTGCCAATCGCTCCAACCTTGACATCACCGTCGACAATCAGACCCAGGCAGACGGCATACTGGCCGCCGCGGAGGAAGCCCTTGGTGCCGTCAACAGGGTCAAGGGCCCAGATACGGCCCTTCGGCCCACCAGGGCTGTTACCCTGGTCAATGGCATCCAGCATGCTCTCCTCACTGGCCAGAGGCCCGCCGAGCAGGCTGTCGCTTTCGGCATCGTCCAGCTTGATGTCCTTGACCAGACGCCAGATCTCGGCACTCAGGTCTTTGTCTTGCCGCAGGGAGCTCGCCTCCTCCTCGCCGACGACCTCGTCGTTGGGGAAGTTCTTGCGGATGGCCTGAATGATCAATGCCTGGGCGCCGAAGTCGCCAATTGTGACGGGGGACTTGTCGTCCTTGGAGACGGTGCCCTTGGCCTTTTCGAAGAAGACCTTCTGGGTGAGAATGCTCGCACGCTGAACAGCGAGTTCGGCGATGAAGCGCTCTTGTTGGTAGGACATGGTGGCGGTATGGAGAGGGGCAGATTGAGGGGATGTAGAAGCGAAGGAGGGGGAGTAGTAGGGCGAGACGGGAGCGGGTCTTGAGAGCCACGCTGAGTGCCAGAATGAAGGTGGAGACCACAAGGAAGCGGGACAGGACGCGTAGATAGGGCCGCGGGGAGGGCACAGTCGTAGTCATACGAGCCCACGCCAGAGGGGATCGTATCAAGGATCAGGACGACGACGATCAATTACAGAGTGCTTTGAGACTCGAGGACCAAGTAGTGCGTATCGAATCCTCCGCTTCGTGACTGCGTATTTCCGGTCTTCCCCGCCCTAGTCCCAATTGAGCTATAATGTACATATCCTTATCTAAGGCTTGGCAGTACTAACTACGAGTCTTGATAGTGTTGTCTAGCTACGCATAGGTAGTGTTTAGGACAGAAAGTACCGTTGCACTAATTTTCTGGATTGTCTATGTGTGGCATCAAACACTGGAGCTCCGTCGGACTGCTGTTTGGGCCATACTGAGAGTGTGGCTCAGGTGGGAACAAAACGGCTGATCGTCCGTCTGTGCCAAGGCGCTGCCTTTCAACGTCACCACTTCTCTTCTTCCAGTTGGGATTCGGGCTGTCGTGCTCTAGCGGCGGGCGAAACGAACACGCGATCTAGCTGTTGTATTCCCTACGGTTATACCCTTAAAACACCGTCGGCCGTTATCCATTGCGGGGTTACCAAGGAGCGCACGTGGGTGGTGTGGGTGACTGATTCCAGGTTAGTCACGAATCCCAAAGCCCCGAGAGAGGTACGGGACTTTGCCTTTATCCTGATATAGAAATCTCATGAAGAATCGTGCATCGCCGGCTTGTACATCATGTTTCAGTCTCAAGTAAGTCATCGCCGGTCCTCGCGCACGATCGACTCCTGCGAGCGATGCTGATTCCGTCCCGCCTCGCAGAAACCATACACGGCAGTGACCGTCCAAATCGAGGTCTTGACCAGTGAACAATATGAAGTGGACGACTCAGCGGGTATCGTAGACTTGACAGAGGCGATTCTTATTCAGGCTACTGGCCCAACAGAAGCCAGCCGGGCTCTGCGCAAGAAGTTGTGAGTGGTCGCATGATTCGTAGGATCGCACCGAGTCAGGGGGAAACGGCATTTCTGATCCGATAAATTCTAGGAAATACGGAAACGTGCATCGCCAATTACGGGCACTCACCATCCTCGATTTTCTCATCCAGAATGCAGGCGAGCGTTTCCTGCGCGAATTCGCCGATGAGCCCCTGCTTGAACGCCTGCGAATTGCCGGTACAGACCCCATCTCCGATCCCCAGGTCAAGCAGAAATGTAAAGTGCTTTTTGGTCAATGGGCCGCGACGTACAAGGACACGCCTGGAATGGCGAAGATCACGGCCCTATACAAGCAACTGCCCAAGCGCAAGCAGCCCGCCACCCAAGCCAAGGCGAAGGTCCTCCGTGAGGACTCCAGCAACTTCAACGAGCCTATGGGCCACTCGGTCTCGATCTCTGCCGGTGGGGGGCCACCCACCCCTCTGACAAATCCTGTCAAGAAACCCAAGAAGGATAAGAAGGCAAAGCGGGCGTCAACAATGTCTGTGAGCCGGAGTTTCAACCTGGAGAAGGAGCGCCCTGAAATCCTGCAATGCATTGCTTCCTCCTCGGTTGCTAGTACCAATTTGTTGAATGCGCTGAAGCTTGTTAATCGTGAAACGACCCGGGTTAGCGAAGATGCGGAATGTATCAACCGATTTGAGAAGTGCAAGAAGCTTCGCCACCAAGTTTTACGATACATTCAGCATATTGAGAGCGAGGAATTCCTGGGTGGACTAATCCACGCCAACGAAGAGTTGGTGACGGGCTTGATGGCTTTCGAGGTGTTGGATAAGAGTGTGGACTACGACAGCGACAGTGAGGATGATGTCCTGGGCGGGAACTGGAGATCCAAGGCTGAAATTGAGGATGAGATGGGCCAGAGTTTCAATGGGCTCTCCGTGAACCCGCCTAGGCCCCCTCGGCCAGGTGCCTCCGCAACCCGAATACTGGAGAGTGAAAGCGAATCGGAGCCAGAGGATGACGACGACGATAACCCGTTTGGCGACCGCAATGCCATCAAGACCCCTGGCGTCGAACGCACCGGATATTCCTGGTAGGCTCGTTACTCTGTCTAGCTTACGCACTGGCTAACATTACATTTAGGAAGGAAGTTTGATACGCCTCCCACTTATTGCAGCGTGTGACATTCGTTTTTCAGACCTTATACCCTCCTTGCAATGGGCGAACGCCTGCGTGGCTTTATTGTTCATAAAGTTTCAAATGATCCCTAGAAGCGAATGACCTGTATCTTTTAGCTGAGGCTTTGCTACTCGCAGCACTAGTTGTTTCGAGTCATTGCAATGGGGCCCCTTTGGGTAGGACGGGACTACATGTGGACACAAGGTTCTCGTGATCTCGTCACTGGACAGAATGGATCACTACATTGTGAACAACATTCAAGCTCGGCATATCATGAAGCTTCACAGAAATTCAAATTATAACGATACGCGGTCAGATATCGCCGTGAATACGCAACGTAGAACGGAGATGTCACATTCGTGCGAGATAACACCATCCTACCCGCACGGCCGAGTACCTTCGGCGCATGATAAGCGGCCATGCTCCCGAGCTTTGAGCTCCCAGTCCCTATTTATCTTCCCAAACGTCCACTGCACACTGTTTTTCATTCTCTCGTAAGCTTGAAGATGGGGTCCTCGCAGTCTAAGCCAGTCGGTCCTGCCGACAGACGGCTCCCCAACAAGATGGGCATTATCGAAGCAAGCACGATTAAGCAAGACTCTTATGAATCCCGTAAGTACTTGAGAGGATGTGTTTTGGCCCTACTGTATCGATTCTGACAGTGATAATTGGGAAGCTCCTCCGCCATATAATGTCCAAGAGTTGATCCCGTCTCTGACGACACCTCGGCTGAGCAGCTGGCGTAAGACCCTCCTCAGCGATGCGAAGGTAACGTATTGTACAAGCGCAAAGGATCAAGTAAGCTCAGTATACTAACTATGAGGCTACGTATGCAGAACCGGCTTGCTATCTCAAGTTTTGCCAGCGAGTCATATACGAAGACTCTCACCAGCCAGGCCGCTCTGAATGCAGACCAGCAGATATTCAATCTCGCAGTGCCACTAGAAGGCACACCGATCACGAACCAGCGCTCTTCTGGCCGTTGTTGGCTATTTGCCTCGACAAATATCTTCCGCGTCCCCATCATCAAAGCATACCAGCTGCACGACTTTGAGCTCAGTCAGGCCTACCTCTTCTACTGGGACAAGATCGAGAAGTCGAACTACTTCTTCGAGCAGGTCATTGCAACCGCTGGTGAAGATATCTCTAGTCGCCTGGTCCAAAAGCTTTACTCAGACCCAGTCTCCGATGGAGGCCAATGGGACATGGTCGCGAACCTGGTACACAAATACGGATTGGTGCCACAGGCTCTCTACCCCGATGCATACCACGCACAGAACAGTGCGAAGATGAACTGGCTGTTGACAGCAAAGCTGCGAGAACAGGCCTTGGTTCTACGTCGCCTGGCAGCTGATGGAGAAACAAATGCCCTAGCTTCCAAGAAGGAGCAGTTCCTGCAAGAAATCCACTCAATCGTCACTCTTCTTCTGGGTCCTCCCCCTAGCCCGGATGAGCCTTTCGTCTGGCAATACAAGGATAGCAACGGTAAGGCTCATGAGGTGCGGAAGACTCCGGTCGAATTTGCCCAGCAGGCGATTCAGTTATCTTCGTCGGCACGTTCTCGCTCGTCCGTATCGCCTGGGGAACTTTTCAGTCTGGTCAACGACCCGCGCCATGAGTACAAGCAGCTTCTCACTATTGATAAACTGGGCAATGTGGTTGAGGGACACCCAATCCGATATGTAAATGTAGATATTCAGACCCTGAAGAACGCAATCATTGCGATGCTCAAGGCAGGACACCCTGTTTTCTTCGGCTGCGATGTCGGAAAATTCTCCGATAATGGCACGGGTGTTATGGATACCGAGATCATTGACCTTGCTCTTGGATTCAATACGAAGCTCGGACTGAGTAAGGCCGAACGGATTGAGACCGGTGAATCGTCCATGACACATGCCATGGTTATCACGGCTGTACACCTCGAGGATGGAAAACCGGTTAGATGGCGTGTGCAGAACTCTTGGGGTGAGACAGCCGGTGACAAGGGTTGGTTCGTCATGACAGACCGGTGGCTCGATGAATATGTTTTCCAGGCAGTTGTTGATCCAAAGTTCGTTCCCGCAGAGGTGCGAGATATTCTTAAACAGACCCCGAAGGTGCTGCCTCGATGGGACCCTATGGGTGTGCTTGCATAAGAGGTGGGACAAGATTTCTTGGGGGGAGGTCTACATATTTTTACAATTCATTGCCTTTATCTAATCGTAAGCTTTCAGAGTGTTAAGAGTGTTTAGTATTCATCAATCTAGCCAGTATATTCAAAATCTAAGATGAGATAATATCCTATTGTAACATAGATCAATACATTCCTGGACACCCTCAAGCGTCGACTTGAACCGGAAGCACCAACTCTGACAACCCACCTGCCACAGTGATGGTGTGCTTTTGCGGAACGACCTTATCACTGCGCACGCGGTCCTCAGAAGTGCCCAGGCACCGAGCATACATGGGGAACGCCCCTCCAGCAACGATAAGACGAATCCGGGTCCCGGCTCGGAAAGTATGCGCACAGTCGTGTAGCTCAAGGCTGATGGGCTGTGACTGGTCGCGCAAGGGATCAAGTGCCTTATAGACCTGCGTGATGTTATGGGATACCCCATTAGTATCAACCTCGCTGAGTCGGACGAACAAATCTGCATATGGCGGGTCACTAGAATGAGTGAACTGGATTCTTGGCATGCCGAAGACTTTGACGTCCTCTGTGAGGAGCTCGCTCGTGAAGATCTGCACGTCGTCCCTTGTTGCATAAGCGCTATCATCCACTTTCCCGCCAGTCATCATTGGGCCCCCCTAAAGCAGGAGTGGGTGACAAGGGATCAAAGACGAATGATAAAGATCGAGCATCCTCTGCCGGCTGGTCTGGGCCAAGCGTTCCATTGGGCTGTAAGTAGAAGGTCTGTGGCGTTGTAGCGGGAGGCCAACTTGGCATCGGTGTCCATTCTTCGGCGCCCGTGACATAGATGTGGGCAGGAGCTGTGCTGTATTTGCCTGACTTGGCCAGGTGCTCGGAGAAGAACTCCAGGAGTTCACGCATACTATACAGGCCGGATGCCTGGGTGTGCGTCCAGGGACCAACGATGAGCTTCACGTCGACGCCGCGCTCGTGGAGCCGTTTATATTGCGCCATCGACTGTGTGAAGAAGGGATCGTACCATCCGCTGATTAGCAAGATGGGAATATTGACCCGCTCAAGAGAGTCATGATGTCGAACGGCAGTCCAGTACTCGTCATCAAGGTTGGGGTGATCGAGGTAGTCGAACAGCCAGGGCGCTTTCCTTTCACTGAAGTACTTTTCAAGGCTTGAATACAGCGGCAAGCTTGCAATCGTTTCAGTCAGCGGTGAGCGCCCCCCGAGAAACCTGAGACCAGGGATATGCGAAGCGTTGCTGAGAATGCTTTTCTTCTCATCCCGTCTCAGACATCAGGTCGCTCCAGCCAACACGATCCAGACCAAAGCAGCCAGTTCCCCATACATGGAACGCCTGGTCGTGGGGCGCAACCATGATAGCAGCCGCGACACAGTCTTCCGGCGGGTCGCGGAGAAACGCCCACTGGCTGTAGCCAAGATAGGATGCACCAGCTGTAGCAAACGTTCCGGGGTACCAGGGCTGTTGGCGCATCCAGACCACGATATCTTGGCTATCAGACTGCTCCGCTCGACCGGGCCAGAATTCACCCCCAGATCCATAGGTACCTCTGGTACTCACAAAGAGGACCTTGAATCCTCGGGCGGCAAAGACGCGAGCATTAACAAAAGCTATCCCCGCATCGCGGCCATAGCAGCACTGAACCATGATAAGGCCGGCTGCATCTTGGCCCTCGGGGAGTTGGGGCAGATAGAGATCCGCGGCCAGCTCTACTCCATCTCTCATGGGGACCCGGACGGCTTGTGTTGTGTAGCCGCATTTCTCTGGAGGGAGATTCAGAAATCGTGAGCCCAGGTAGTCAAGTCCAGCGGAGAGAAAGCCGCGGGGAGTTGGTTCCTCTGCCATCTTGGAGGCCGGCAAAGGGGGTGTTGCACGGGGAATATATCTTTAACCCTAACAGGTCATCACTAGTAGGGGTGGGTGATGTATCTTGTAGCCGATCGCAGAATAGTCCGATTCACGCGACCGATAGCTACCAGATGAGACTTGCGGTCATTTATAAGCCTGGCAACGTCACTCGGGGGCGCTGATTCGAATACGCTCGATACGCCTGTCGTAATGCTGCCAATGAGCGTGGATCGCCAGGAATGCCGCCCCGCCCATGCAAGCCACGGAGTCACGATCTGGGCTAGTTTCATCCCTGAAAGGTTTACAAACGAAGTACCTGGGTAGTATCTTCTAACACCGTCCTGCTAGTAACAGGACTTAAATGGCGATATGGATATGCACGTATTCATCTAGTCATCTCATGCCTTGCATCACGCAAATTTGAACCGGACTTGTACCCTCGACCCACAATGCTCCACCTCGATAAATCTGGAGGATTCAGGCTTTTGATTTCTTTCCAGTCAAGTCCCTTTAGCTCGGCCATATTTCTTCCTTGAGCCCAGCCTGAAATGGTTGCCAAACTCGGCTCCCCTGCCCTGGACGCAGCTATGACTGCTATGTTCGCCATCTCTTTGTACGCATCGTGGTCCTTGAAACCCTGGGTGAAGAAGCTGAGGTCTTCTACTCTTTGAATCGTATCCCAATCCATTCTGTCATACTGTAGAATAACCTCTCTAGATACAAAATCGGTGGGCGTTAATGAGTGTCCTACACCCGAGCCGTGTTTACTGTCGCTATTCCTTGGCCTGTTCCATTGCAGCGATCTATTCATCAAGATTCTTCTTGAGAGCTTATGTTGATGCGGCTTATATATCTCTGAATGTATCAATATGACCAGGTGTTTCGTAACCCCCTCGCAAGTCTTTTCTTACGGCCAGTATCATCACTGTCTTGCTCAGGCTCGGTCAAGTTGTCGTTACTTTTTTCCAAGTTGCCGCACTGCTTATCACGTCTCTCCTCCTGGTTCAAGGGGCATCCTAGTCCAAATGATGGGTGGATAGTGGGGTGGAATACGCTAACATAGTGTAGTAATTGGTGGTGCCTTTAAGCTCAAGCTGAATAGAAGAGGTAAACGATTGACGCATATTTAAATTATTAAAGCTGTAGACTTGAGATTTCGACCTTGCGCTAGCAAATAGTCTACTTACATGTCAATTGCCCAATTGTAAAGCCATTCTGCAATCACTGGAGAAGTTTGCAAACCTCCGGTTCATCATATCTTGATACTTCTTGCTTGTTCGCCAAATCAACGTGGTCTCGAAAGTAAAGATTGCAAAGCGTCCAGGGGCCAAAAGAAACTCAAAAAAATGGTCTCTATAAGGCAAGGTCTTTCATGTCCTGGGATAGATGACAATAGCCAAGCATACGAATCGGCACTTCCACACTGTTATTTATGCTTGGTACCAATTGCCAGGGAGAGCCCGAACGCTGACATTCGTAAAAGGTTAGGGAGCTCTGAGTAATATTAACCACAATTCACGATAATCCTTGGCCGAGGCTAAGGAAACGCAGGCCAATGCCGCGTACGAATGGCTGCCTCCGGACCTCCGCGGGGTGTCTTAGCCCCATCTCAATGCGCCTGAAACGTGATAGACCCTTTCCTTAGCGCCAAACTA
The DNA here is from genome assembly GCF_028974085.1 of Penicillium chermesinum. Lineage (NCBI taxonomy): Eukaryota > Fungi > Ascomycota > Eurotiomycetes > Eurotiales > Aspergillaceae > Penicillium > Penicillium chermesinum. Next base: position 3,015,130 of record NW_026695315.1, read on the forward strand.
CAGAGTTATAAAAAGCAGAATCTCGAGGGAGAAGTTCTCAATAATTTAATCTGTTCAAGCTCGCGCAACTATCAAATCACCATGCCAGTCACAGAATTAGCGCTGGTCCGCTTCAAGGCCACCGAAGAGCCACCCTCGGCGGCTGTCAAAGAACGCCTGCGTGCGGCACAGCAAGGCCAATCCGAATACTCGAAATACCCCGTCACTTTCTTCAGCCAGACGGAGGACTCTTCGTTCGTCTACTTGCTTGGTGGCTGGGAATCTGTGGAGGTCCACACCAATGACTGGATTACCTCTGCAACGAACCAGAGACTACTTGGGGTTTTCGCGGAGGACCTCAGTGTTGAATGGATGTTCCATCTCAACCTTGATGTATGTATAATCTTCCTGCCTGTCATCGGCTGTCGATAATTGGGATGCTCAATCGATGTTGACGACGAGTAGCCTGCATCATCCGCCATCCCCTCGAGGCGCCCGTGGTTGCGATCGCCAGGTTCTTCGTTGAACCCAGTAAGAAGGCCGAGTTCGAGACGACGCTCGCGGCTGGATTGACCCATCTGGGCGCGTACATTGCCCCTCTCACATACGCCGGTGGGTGGCGACTCGATAAAGAAGGCGAGGACGAGGAATACGTGCTCTTCACCGGATGGAACTCGGTCGAAGACCATTTCAAGTTCGCCGAGACGGAGTCTTTCAAGGAGTATGCTAAGATCAAGCCCCTGCTGAAAGGGTCAGAAATCAAACACGGCCGAGTGGAGAAGTGGGAATAATTCTATTCACAGTTGAATACGAATTTGACGTACAAGTATATAACATTTCCAGGCTCTCAAGAGCGAGCCAGTGTCAGTTAATTCACAGGATCATGAAACATGCAATGGGTATTCAGGGGTCATAATCTGTCATCATTTAAGTAATAGTAAAAATGGGAGAAGAAGGGAAAAGGAACGAAGAAGATAACCGAGATGTTCAACGGTGCATATCGCCTGCAATGCGGTGTCCGAGCTCCAGAGAATTAAAGAACCTTAGGCTTCATCCACTCTCTCGTCCCAAGGCCTAGGTTGAGGCCGTTCCGCTTCCACCACTGACGAACACGTTCATCAGCGCCCGAGACTGCATCCTCCAGGGCCTCTTCGATATCACATGTTTTAAACTCTACGCGCAGTCCACAGTCTTTCCACCATTGGAGAACATGGTCGTGTCCATTCTTCGTCGGCCCAACAAGGACCTGGTTGTCGAAGATCATCTTTGGCCCTTTGAGCTTGAACCAGAAATCAAGGACATGAACATGGCCATGCGTACTGGCGATGCGAGCCACGTGCTCGGCATGGCTGTAGGGAATACCCGATGCATCCCACCATGCGAGCGATGCGGTCCGCCCCGATTGGGCTGCCAGCAGCACTGATTTTCCCACCTTCAATGGTATGGGCTTATCAGGCGGTGCGTTGAAAGAGGCCGTCTTCCACCACTCGAGGACCTCAATTCGACCTTCGGCACTTGCGGACTCCAGCGCGCGCTCGGTATAGCGTAGCGGGAAGCCGGAATGGAGCCACCAGTTCAGGACGTGAGGAAATCCGGCCCGGGAGGCACCGTCCATGGCATCTGCCATATTCTTTGTTTGGAAGGTTGGGGGCGTCGCGCCACCAGCTGAGAATGGTCGGATTGCCGTAGATTGCCGAGGCGCGGTAGGGGATATGTGTGAGGCGGGACGTGGTCCACAGAAGTTCCAGATGGTTTTCGGTCAGATAGGAGAGGATGTCGGTGCGGGAAAACTTGACAATGAGATGACAAGCGAGATCGGAGACGGGTTTCCACCGCGGTAAAGCGTCGATGCGTTTCTTGATAGATGCAAAGGACCCTCGAAGAATGGTGTATTCTAGTGAAGCCGGAGTCGACATTTTCAACAGATGGTTTTGCCACTCTTGGGGCACAGGGAGGTTGGTGGTGATGCCGACAGCCTTGGCAATTTCCCAATCTTTCAGATGATCCTCGAAGATGATGAGCCACAGTTCCAGAGGTAAAGACCGGACTTTCATTTCTGGGTTAGGCCAGTGGGTCTGGAGATGTCTCAGAGCGGAGACTGTGTCACTGCGAGGTCTTGTCGAGGACAGGGCGGGTTCTGATGACTGCGCTGGATCTGATTTACCCTTCACCGCGGACGCATCGATGAGAGAGACTTCCCAAGGAGGTAACTCTAACGAAGACTCCAGCGTCTTGAGCAAATCCTTGAGCCCATCCCACGGCAGGGGGGTCAAATCCTCGGGCCCATTTGACACCCAAAGAACCGGCTTTGCGATCCGAATCCACTTCCAGAATCGACCAATTTCCTCAAGCTGCCGCGCACTTAGTGGATGCTCCCACTCCGATACAGTCATGCCCGGAAGCAGCACGACCGGCTTGGTTGAGACCCAGCCGCGGAGAAGGGCCAAGGTCAAGGTGTTGGTCAACCCAGCAAGCATAGATCCCAGCGCTCCCGCGTCGATCGGTGCAACCAGGAGCATATCGGCCCATTCACAGAGCTCCGCTGTCTTGGCTTTGAGCCATTTCCGCGCCCCGGTCTTCTTATCGAAAGTTTGGCTATCGACGGTATCCATATAATGAGGGATTTTGTTCGTACCTGCCAGCAGGGCGGAGGGTTCGTCGGTGATCAGGCGCAATTCGATGTAGGGATTTTGGACCAAGGAGGGGAGAATGAAATCGGCGAAGGCACTATCTGTCGATAAAAGCAGCCGTCGTCGGCGTGGACGCGCTGCAGCAGTATCGGTTTCTCGAGCCGCAGGAGGGAGCGCGAAGTCGGCCTTTCCAGTCCCGCTCATGGCCTCGTCGCTTTCACTGTCCACCTCCATCTTGCCAGAATACAGCTCCGCCGCGTCCCTTTGTCTAATCGATATCGTGGAATCGGTGTGGAGGCCAACTGCCATGCCAGAGCGGATTGAGAGGAGGGTTGAGAGTGATCGAATCCGAAGAACAGAAATTCCAAAGTGGAGTGGTGTGACTGGTATCAGAGTCTCGGCTTGGGACAAAAAACCATAGAGCCCGAAGTGTCTCGTGGTGAAGCGTCACGGCCTAAGATAATTGGGCGCAGCTGAAAACGCTTATCTGCCGCAGGTTAGAGATCAGACAATCGAAGCGGTCAATCCAGCCCTAGCGGATCACCCCATCCAAACCCCATTCGTCGTGTAGCAGTTTAATCTGGTGTCTCCTGGGAACTTCCTTTCGAGCGGTGTAGTGCTTGCGTGGCGGAACCAGTATCCCTGCTAGTTGCCACGTCTCGCCACTCTGAGACAAGCGGGAGCTCAAGCTGGCAGATGATGCTGCAGTATCCCTGGGACTAAAAGGATACCTGCAGGGAACGCTGCTAGTTTGGACCAGTAAGAAATCCAGATTTTGCCTCGAAAGCAAAAGCAGCCGCTTAAAGACGGGCAGCCGTGCAGCAGCCCGTGGGCGTGATTGGCTCCGCAGGCGGTCAGACTCTTCCCGACGTAGATATGACTAAAAGTCGAGGCCTTATCCATGGTTATGTGGATGATTTGATCCAGGTTTATCCAAACGTTGATGTGTTTTTTTCTCTATATCATTCTTCAAGTCCATCTACTTGTAAAAGTCCTCACTGTCAAAGTACGTTCACTTTCAACGGCGCGAAAGGGTATTATGCAACTTGTGCTCCCGCATCGCTAAGCTGCACAATGAACCAAGTACCATTAACCCCAACAATGTCAGAAATACAGCGCGGAGAGAGGTCATATAAGTATCCAGGACTCCTGTCTGCCAGTCACGGGGGAGTTTCGATATCTCATCCAAACTGTCCCGGAGCTTGCCAATCAGCTCGGCAGCATTCTTGCGATCGCCAAATCGAGACCATAGCCCTCTGCTGAAAGTGTTCTGGAACACAGCCGAAGCAATGCTGACGCCGATAGTGCTGCCTGTGCTGCGGAAAGCATAAGATGCAGATGTCACCACTGCATGATACTGGTGATCGACCGCGGAGATTAGCGCAACCAGTGTAATGGTGAGCATGCCGCCATATGCGGTTCCGAGCAGGAAGAAATAGATAAACGGGACCCAGACAGGCGTGGATAGGGTCAAGGTACAGATGAGGGCCTCGGAGGTCACCAAGAGGAGCATTACAGCGTAGCTGAGCAGCTTGTAGCGCCCATTGGCTCCCATTATCAAGCCCGTTCCAAGAGAGCCGATAGACGTTCCTGCAGCCTGTGGAATCAATCGAACGCCAGCTGCGGTGGCGGAGAGCCCTTGCACCTGGAAGTATAGAGGCAGGTAAAAGAGCAACCCAAAGACCGTCATTGTGGTGAACCAATTTGTCAGACATGCCGCTCCAACCGTTCGATCCAGCAGGAGCTTTGCGGGAATGACAGGCTCAGATGCCACTTTGGCTTCCACGTAGAGAAATATTCCTAAAAAGAGCACGGAAAGGAGAAGAGAGGCGATAACAATTGGATGGGTCCATGGCAGCTGGTTGCCGCCAGTGTTGAGGCCAACCAACAATGTCACCAAGGTCAACACAAGGGTGATAGCGCCCAGGAAGTCGACACGCTTGATACGAGCCTTGTCGCTCTCTTTAACTGGGATCTTGACCTTGAAGAGAACCAGCAAAGTGGACACCGCAAGAAACGGGATCTGGATCAAGAAGGCCCAGCGCCATCCGAGGGTGTCATTGATCCAGCCACCAAATACTCCCCCCTAAGCCCATTCCAGCCCCGTAGCAGATGTTTCCTACACCTTGCCAAACCCCTCTTCTCCGAAGAGGGACCAAATCGGATGTGACAAATGTCGAGATTACTAACATGCCTCCACCACCAATGCCGGCCACCACGCGACCGAGGATAATGGTGCTCTCGGTCTTTGCCAGGCCACAGATCAAGTTTCCGAGGGCGAAGAACACATTGGACAAGACAAGCCCCCAACGACGGGAATAAATATCAGTCAGCCGGCCGCAAAGAGGCTGGCATGCGGCATTTGAAATCAGGTAGGAAGAAGCGAGCCACGAGAGAAGAGAGAGCGAATTGAACGAGGAGGATATGGGAGCGGAGAGGGTCGCGACGATCGTGGTGTCTGGGGCAATGGAGTCAGTCTCCTGGACCAAGGATACGACTCGTAAAAGTCGAATATCTCATGACACATACCTAAAGCCGCCAGAAATACACCCAGCCAGATGCTGCTCAGAACGAAGATCAGTTCCTTCGTGCTCGCCTCCTCGGGTTCCTGCGCGTCCGGCCTCGCGGTGGGGTCAGCATCGCGGAGCAAGGGCGTTTGCTCTGTCGCAGCCCGTGCAGCTTCGTTGTCCTCGATTGACATGATGTCGAAAAGACTCGATGTTATCTCAAGGAATCTTCAGCCCTCGAGGTTCCCATCTGACGTGCTCGGAGAGGAGTGGGGAGGAAGGGGGGGCCTAAAAACGCCGATCGCGGTTCGAAGAGGGTTGGGAAACAGGCCAGCCCAGCGATAAGGTCGGTAATTCCTCGAGTGGGCTGCTGCAGACTCGTCATTTCGTATCGCTATCACCAGACAACGGCGGGTATTGAAATCCTTTCGCTTTGGTTTGAAGGTTTCCTGTCTACCCGTGGAACCCGTTTTCTGTGATATATAATGACAGACGTCCTCAGTCACTCTAGCGCTATCAGGATACACATCAATTCCGGATTCTTCCCCCCTCAATTTTAAGTGAAATAATTTGCTCATATTTCTGTGTAAATTTCCACGTAAGCTCGTCTGCCCTAGCATACAATACATATTTCCGTAATTCCTTCATTTGTGCCGGAATTCGTATTCACATAGCTGAGTAAGAGCTTCGCATATGAAGCGGCCGTTGCGGCTGCATATCCTTGAAACTCTTTGTTCTTATGGCTGTCCGAATAATCGCATATGCCTCTGATGACCAGACTTGGGAGGATATTCATGATGCCAGCGGCTTCCATCTCGAAGCAGAGAACCTCATTTCCTAGAGTCAGGTTTTCATTCCATCGATCATTCAATTTCTCGCTCAGGCTATCGCGCAGCTCCGCATCCTTGATGACTTTATTCCCTGATGCGATTATCCCGTAGTGAATAACAGGGCGGTCATTTGAACGGGGCTTCCGTAATTTAAGATGCGCACTTTCACAGGAATCGCATGTATGCTTTCGGGGATCATGTGCGTATTCACTGGAAAATAGGCGGTCTTTGGAAAGCCCTGGGTACTTGTAGCCCTTCCGACCTGCAATGCTCCGAATGTAGCGCTGTAGGAGCTCATGTGGAGGCCAAGGGTCAGATCTGAGACTGCTGAGGGCGGTTCTCAGTTGAATCGGAGAAGATTGAAGTGCCCCAGACCGTTGAAACCCACCGTTAACAAGGGCTTTTCCCATGTCATACTGAATGACCTGGCTGCCCACGACCACATCTCCAAGACGGATATCATTTCTTTCTGACGGAACGCCTCCAGCAATGCCAACTAGCAGACAGAACATGACCGATGGAAAACTTCTCTTCATGTTTGTCGCAACAGCTGCAGTAGAATTGGTACCATATTCGCTATGGGGGAGACAAGCAGCGACGACATTGTGCCCATTCATCTTCCCGAGGGCGTAAGTATTCGAGTCCGCAGGAGCGACAGGGCTCATGGGATGGATTTCGTCGAACAAGGCGCGTACTGCTAAATATTCCACCCATAGAGCACATACAATGCCGACTTTATAGCAATTTGCATCTTGCCACCTCCGTCGGAGTGGAGGCTTCGGTGGGAAACCCTCATCCTCGGTAGTTGGAACTTGAATGAGATCGCTCTCTGAGGAGGCTCGAACACCCCCTGTCTGGCCTGAGTCTGGCTCATTGCATCCAAGGCCTTGAACTAATGCAGCCGGCGTCGAGGGCTGCGGAGAACCGGTCACTTGCAAAGTTGATTCTTGAACCGGATTGGGCTCGCATCGTCCTCTTCCTGGTATTTGCTCTGGTTGGGTGTCGGCAGTAAGGCTTTGCGTAATGCGAAGCGTCGGGTCGTAGCTTGCTAAATGTGATGATCTGCCTGCGTTGGCCTGCGTTTCGGAATGAGCAAGTCGATCAGCAGCGGTAGAGGGTGCTTCCTTGGGCATTCCAGCACGGGAAATGTCGTCTTTTTGTTTCCAACGGGCTCTGTTCCCCTTTGCCTTTTCATCGAGTAAACTTTTCTCTTCTAGCTCTTGCTGTAGCCTGCCACTCTCAGGTTCCTGCTTCTCCAGTCTTCGGTTCTCCTGGATCTCTTTGTCCAGGCGCTTTCTCTCCAATTGAGCCTTGTCACGCCGGGCCTTCTTTTGTGCTTCTTTCCTCTTTTTCTCTCTGTCTTCTTCTGCCTTCTGTTCTTGGGCCTCTGCTTCCAGGCGGTCCTTCTCCAGACGTCCCTTCTCCAGGCGGTCCTTCTCCAGGCGGTCCTTCTCCAGACGTTCCTTCTCCAGGCGTTCCTTCTCGAGTCGTTGTTCTTCCACTCGCTCTCGCTCGTGTCGAAGTTTCTCTTCTTGCTCCTTTCCCAATCGCTCGGCTTCTTGCTGCTTACTCTCCAGAGACTCTTTCTCTAGCCGCTCTCTTTCCTGTCGCTCTTCCTCTTTTTGCTCCTCTTGGCGTTTCTTCGTTCGTGCTACCCTCTCTGCCCTTTCCTTTGCGCGCCTCTCCTCTGCTTTCTTGGCTCGCAACTCTCTCTCTTCCCTTTCCTTTTGCAATCTCTCTTCTTCTAATCGGCCAGCTTCTATATGTTCCGTAGCCTGTCGCACCTGTCTTTCCAGAATTTTTGCACGCCAGATTTCTTCTCCTATACCTCTCTTTTGCAAATCGCCCAGCTTCTATAAGTTCTTTAACCTGTCGCTTGTGTCTTTCCGAGAGATTTCTCACTCCAGCTTCCTTCTCCTGTCCCTCCTGTACTGATCTTGCTTTCTCCTGGTATGCTCTCTCTTCTCTTATCTTCTGCTGATTTCCCTGCTGCTCGTGCGGCTTGTTGTCTTTATGCATCCTGTCTTGCGTCTTTCGCTCTGTTGTCTCCCTTTTTCCCGCCTTCTTTTCTAGGTCACTTCCCCTCTTCCCCTGCATTATGTCCTTGGCGAGCTGCTGCACAGGCTTTTGATTGATCGTCAGTGCACTTGACGGAGACTTGGGGCCGGTCGTTTGGCTTTCTTGCTGCATATCAGGCTTTTGAGCTAGTGATCTGGGGGTTTCTTGCGGTATGGTTGGGCTTTTTGACATAGTCTGCTCTGGAGAGAGGGACTTTGATAAACCTTTCTCGGCAGAAAGCTTCAATTTCAAGCGGTCCAGGGTGATCTGTGCCATGGTGATATACGAGGCTGTAGGACTCTTCCTCGTCGCCACAGGCAGCGCAACCTCTAGTAGAGTTAGGGCTTGTTGATCGTCTCCATCTTCACTCAGAGCCTTCGCCAGGAAGCATACAGTCTTCAACGTCCATTCATGGTCGTTGCCAAATAACGGACTGGATCTGAGAGCATGTAGGTTTTTTCTTAGAAGTGAAATCGTCGTTTTATGATTACCTAGACCAGTATGGTCATGGGCAAGTTCTTCTCTGGCAGTCAATAACCTGGGATTACCCTGGCTGAGTTTTTCCCGGACTTGAAGAACCTCGGAGTTCAGCGAGGCACTCCGCTCGAATTGCCCGAGCTTTTGAAGGCATTTGGCAGCCCGCGCCTTGAGCTCTACTAAGTCCCGGTGTTCGAGAGCACTGGGCCAGCAATCGAGGAAAACCAATTTGGCGGCAGTAAAATTCGCTAGAGCATCCTCGTACAGGCCTTCCCGGTATAATTCGTCCCCCTTCCGTGTAAGATCACTGTAAACGCCCGCCATCGATATTGAGATATCCAAATCCAGACCACAGCCGATCTGGCTTGTGGCCCGATTTGCACTTGAGCCACACAGTGATGATTGGAAGAAGAGAAGAATTGTCCAGGCTATTATTATGTGACTCCCTATTGCTCCGAAGCTTTGTCGAGTCTCATCAAGATGGCGGTTGGGTGGATGCGACGTTTGGGTAGACGTTGGCTGAGAGTCAGAACGACGTGGGGTTGCAATGGTGGGCCGAGGCGCAGTCTATGAGCGGCGGCTGAAAATCAGATGTGCTTGACGAGTCATCTTCACCCCTCATCAGGCCGCCTCTGATTGTTCCGCCTCGAGTCTCCGATCTTCTAAACACAAGACTCGTATATGGACCCAGGAAAAATAGAATCCCTTTCACGATTTCCCTGCCGCGGAGTCCTCAGGTTAGTATCAAACCTCAAGGTCATCTATTTATACTGTATAGCGCTTTTAAAGCCTCCGCTGGGGAACCTTCCCGTCTATTGCATTACTTGGGTATTGGCAGATTTGTGAATTGCAACCTTTCTGGACGATAGGTTTCACGCCTATGTTCCACCGTCAACTCGTCTAAGGGTTTTTGGAGCTTTCCTTCGTCCCACTCTTTCTAACTCGCGCATTTGTAATCGTATGGCAGCTTCGCGCTGGGCCCGCCAGAGGGTAACCCACTGTGGCTCAGCTGCGAGGGGCCATTGCTACTACTAAGCCGTCTCATGTCATATGACCTTGTGAATATCAGAATAATTAAATCAAAGCGGGGTCACCTCTTTTTATGGATTGTCAGAAAAGCGGACCAGATCATGATGTGAACGTAGGTAGATGAATGGCCCATTTCACTGACAATTTCTCCTCATATTTGGTGCATGAGCACATATCTTCATTGCCGAGCAATGCGAAATGAGGGGTCGGTCCTCTGCCTTCTTCAAGCCCCAACCCGATGAGTTGCTCGTATTAGAAGACGCCTGCGGGATGCTGGCCAATCCTCGTAAGCGCTAACTATGCAGTCATTCCCGCTTCGCACTTGGCCTATAATGCGCCTGCTTTGGGTATTGCTAGAGCGCAATTCGGCTAGCACAGAGACTGGCGCTGCATAATAATACATGGAGGCTGCCAGCCATGTGGATATCTCGAGGGGCCCGACGAATCATATCTATTCAAATACCAGGGCGATCACAGTTTCCTCGTTGAAAGCCTCCCCAATAGCATAGTTGTTTTGCGGACGAACACGAGCGGACCCCTCGGGCCATTATTTTGAGCCTCGTGGATTTGACTTAGACCCACTGGCACCCCAGGGCGAGCGGATTTCGCTAAAGAGTTTCCGACATGACATCGGTCAGCTCTGTTTTTGCGCGGGGTTGCTAGTAATGGCGCCTGCGGTGACAGACTTCACCCAGGCAATCGTTGAACCTTCGACAACCTTCTTGACTACTTTCACTCTGCTTGTCGATGACCCGAAGCCTACGTCTGACTATGTCACTTTGACTTTAACCAGCCCGTCGACTACAGTAGTAGAGGTGAACATCGCAGCGACTCCGACGCTCGTCCTAGATCCTGCTCAGCCTAAAAGCCATGGATTATCCGGTGCTGCAAAAGGCGCTATCGCCGGATCTATCCTGGGGGTGGCTGTCATAGCTCTACTACTCTACTGCTGTTGCAGAAGAGGATCTCTGGATCCGGAGGAGTCTCTTCCTTCATCACCATCCCGATCACCTCGCCAGTCTCCAGGACAGCGGCCATTTCCTATCCTCAAACGACCTGAGACTGTTCAAATCAAGCCCGGTCCTCCCCCGGACAATCCGCCTGAGGCCTTGATATCAGTCAAACCAAACCCGCCGCCACCGCCGCCGCCTCCTCCTCCTATGAGCGGCACTACAATAAAAGCTGGGAGCCGAGGAGAAACACCAGAAGCACGTGAAGCGAGGATCAAGGAGATGAAGCGCAGAAAGGCACTCCCTCCAGAGCCAATCATCAATGATTCCCTGGACCGCGACTCCGGGTGGTGGTGGGGGGTGGTAAGCGGCGGTTGAATCGCGACTCAAAGTGGTGGGTGGAATACTACCCAGTCAAGGGCCCTCGCTCTGAGAGACCGAAAGAGAATCCTGGTTGAACCAGTGATTGGATTTAACTTTGCATCTTTCAACAAGACTAGCCTTGCTCTACTTTTTGCAGACTGATTTGAGCAGATCCATGGGCCTGGGACTACTGCTTGAACTCACCACAGAAGCATCCACTAGTTGCAAAGACAATTTCCTGGGGTGTCCCGATGTAATGAGACGCCCGATGATTAATCCTTTGTCTATGTATCAATCCTGTAGAGGATGTGAAGAACCCGGATGAATTGAAACGTCAGGTGTGGCCGTAGCTAGAGCGATGAATGATGGTTTATTCGTATTGTGCTAAGAAGCTATCTAGAGGGGGCTTGCCACGTGACCTGCCGGCTTGGCAGGGTGACAGTTCGCCCCAAACAAAAAACAGCATCGTCCCGATGCGCGAGGAAAGAAAACGAAGGGGAAGGCAAAAGAAACGACGCTGTGTGGTCTTGGCATTGTTCGCCTTAGAAGGTCGGTTGTTCGGGTCCGCTTAGGGGTTAATTGGTCTGTCGGTTCCTGAAAAGTTCATCTTCTTCGCCAGGATAGCACACGTAGTTTATGGCGCCTGTGTTTCCGGGCGGCGCTTCGTTGGTGCCTGTGTTTCCGGGCGGCGCTTCGGCTTCTTCGTTGAAATACCCTGGCCTGTAGAGGCTTGCTTCTACGTCTGCTGGTGTGCCATATATGGCCTTGAGATTTGCCAGCATGGCGAGGTTGTCGCGTATTGGCTTGGCGATGGTAGACAGGACAGCTATTGCTCTCGGCCCAGGTTGTCTTGTCATAAGCTCAGTCTCTATTTCTCTCTAAGTTGCTAAAGCATCCCTGTAACGCTCATCGACGGCTTGTATATCCTTTTGGATGCCTGTTATAAGGTCGAGACTTTTCGTAAGCGCTGGGAACTGTGCCTTATAGTCTGCCGCTGGGGTGGTGGCTGCGACGGTTTGGAGCTTATTGATTAGGTCTTCCAGTACTGGGTTTGTCTCTCTGAGCAGCTCTATAGCGAGCGCCTGCCCCTGGGATTGGTAGTCAGCTTTGGGGGTTTCGGTTACTAAGGGATGGGTCGTATGCGTCTTCCTGGTAAAAGCTGGATGATCAATGATACGTGCGAAAGAGGGCTTGCCGTCGCTACCGCTAATAAGGCTGAGGTCGAATACGCTTGTGATGATTCGGTCGAAATGTGCTTTACACGCTTGACTGGTCCGCTCGTTTGGGAGTAGCGCGTCCGTCGATACGATTGTGCCGTGTGCCTGTACCTTAGTGGTGATCCTTTCACCTGTTTCATCATGATATATCTGTGTCAGGTTTCGTTGGGCACTGGTGAAGTCTTCTGATGCTAGAATCGGGCCTAATAACCAATCCCTCTGCGCTGCTTTGATTGTTGCGTTGTTTTTAACATTTGCTAGTACGCTATAGAGCTCGGGACCTCGGGAGCCGGCCAGGATATAATAGCCGCGATAGAGGGCTATACACAGGACCCCGAAAACGTAAAACAAAGGGCTGGGGTCGAGCGGGATACGCTCGGCCTGGATGTCGCCAGTTGCATTAAAATCCTCTGTCCAGCGCCGTACGCAGCGTATCTTGGCGGAAAGGGTTTTTGTCATCATATATACGTGCTTGTCTGAGAGCTTGTGCATGGCTGGGAGTAACTGGTATTTCCCCTCAACAAAAACCATTTCTGTGCATCTTAGGAGGGCGTTCTCAGAGTTGCCGCGGTTAGGCTTGTCACGCCATCTAGCGATCTCCTTAGTAATGAATTCCTCGACCGACAGTTGGTTGGCTTGTGTACAGAATGTGTCTGTGACTTGGCGGTTGTACGCCACTGCTTTCTTCTTGTAGCGTTGCCTACGGGTTCTCTCCTGTGTCCTGTCGCTCCTTTCGCTGCCAGGGTTTGTCTTGTTGCTTTGCACTATCGAGTCTTGTGCTTCGCTGTTCGGTTCATCTGTCTCATTGTTTCCTTGCTGGTTTATTTTATATTGGCTCTGTCTCTCATTCTGTAAGAGATTCTGTATCTGTTGCCTAAAGGCTTCTTGCTGGGTTGTTATCTTATATAGGATATAGTGGAATAGAGTGAGAGTTGGTAAAGCAGAGTGAGAGTATAGTGAGTTACCGGTGAGGTAAGGTAAGGTAGGTAGGTAGCCAGGAAATAGCTTGAAGGTAAGGTTGAAAGTAAAACAAGGTCAGGTAAGTGGCTAAGAAATAAGGTCATGTATTATTGTTATACGGTCGAAAGGATAAGTGGTAGGAAGGATGTCGAGCTGGTTAGGTCTTGGCTGGACCGGGTTGGTGAGAGGTGTTAGAAGGGCCAGGTTGGTGGGTAGCTTCGAACTCCGAGATAAGTTCGTCCGCTGTAATATCTTTTGCTGTTACTTATTGGTCCTCTCGCGCGGATTGTCCTTTCCATCTTACTAGATATTTAGTGGTGGGTTGTCTCGCAGCTCCATCTGCACAGGGGCGACCACGGGGCTTAGTGGTCCTTTTTGCGAGTATCCGCTCGACTTTGTATCTTGTCTCATCTGGGAATCTTTTGTCTTCTGTAGGTAGGTGGTTCTCGTCGTTTGTTTGGCGGTTCCACGGGTCTGCATCCTGTGGGTATTTTTCCAGGTGCTCGACGCTGACTACTAGATAGCGGCGTCATGTGGGAGGGAAATCGAGCTTATAAGCCAATCGGCTGACTTGGTGGAGTATTTTGAAGCGGCCGACGTATCATTGTCGGAACTTCCTTGGTTGTTTATTGTTGGCTGGAATTGTGTACCCGGGCTTTTGGGGGTCTATAGACAGCTTAAGATAAACCCAGTCACCAGGCTAGAAATATATCGGCTTGTGTGTTCGGTCGAAGTAATACTTCATTTAGATCGCTGTGTATACCAGCGATTGCTCCGCATCTAAACGAGCTTTGAAGCTTCTGTTGTGGTCAAATGCTTGGGGCATCATGTCCCAGGCTTGTCGCAGTTCGATACCATACATCAACTTGTGGGGGGGTATGGCTAGTAGCTGCGTTGGTAGAAGCGTTCATTGACGTTTAGAGGTGGGGTAATGCCCTTGGCCAGTCGGAGATTTCGGCTAAGTAGGTTAAGACCCAGTGTCGTAGGGCAATCTCCGCGACCTGGTTCGATCTCTTGGATTGGCCATCAGCACGAGAGTGGTATACTATGGTGTATAAGAGGTTTATGCCTAGGATGGTGAATATGGCTGCCCAGAGGCCTTGCACAAATTTCGAGTCCCTATCTGAGATGATCACTGTTGGTAGGCCCCAGTCGCCTATCATAAACATGTCTAGCAGGGGCTTGGCCTACTACTCGCCAGTCCAGTCCGCCCTACCTGGGATGTAGTCTACCCACTTGGTGAACTTGTCGGTAACTGATATCATGGTATCCCGGTCGTCATACAAGGTTAGCAATCCAGTGACGATATCCACTATCAGTATATGGAATGGAATTGGGGGGGCAACAATAGGCTGGAGGCTTCCATACAGGCAGTGATAGTGTACCACATTAGTAAGACATTCAGGATATCTGGCGATATATTCTTTTAGGAGCTTTAGCCTTTTATAGAAGTAAACACCGTGTATTTTCGCCTAACACCTATCTATACCTTAATGGCCCTGTTGATCATGGATAATATTGAAAATCTCGCCTGTTATAGATTGCGGGAGGTAGAGTGACTTTTCTCCTGAGGCTTGGCGTATGTATAACAGGTCGCCATCCATCTTGTATAGTAATCTTGTTGGGACCGGGTTGTCCTCGTTGTCCTGTAGGGTTTCGACGATGTGCGAGAGACGGGTATCATTGGTGTAGGCTTGGACGATCTATTTTTTAAACTTTTTGGACAGGAGTATGATAGAGGATGTGAGCGTGAGGTCTCTGTCTGTGTCTATAGGATACACAATAGCTTAGACTGTCGTTGTGAATGCTATCATTTTGTTGTCGGGGATTGAGGTGAGCTTGTTGTCTAGTTTATCTGGTGGTCTAGGATTGTACCATAGTGAGTTGAGATCGCCCTTGTTAGTGCGTGGCTTTGTAGGTTTGGAGCTTGGTAGTCTCGAAAGTGTGTCTACAATCTTGTTCCCTATGCCTGGGTGGTGGTGTATTAGGACACGAAATTGTTGGATAAATTGCGATGTCCTGATAAGGTGAAGGTTCAAATTATCCGAGTTTGCTGACTTTAGGCTGGAGCTTGTTGTGATAGTGACTGTGCCACTATGGTCTGTGTAGATGACTGGCGGGAGGTCTGCTGGAGCGGCTTCGAATAGATGGCGGGCCTTGTGCAGGGTCCATACCAGATATGAGACTTCTAGTTCGGTTGGCCAGTAATTCTTCTTGGTGGTGGATAGTAGGCGGCTTAGGAACATAATCAGCTGTACCGCTGTGAATGGTGGGGGCTTTGTAAGGTCCTTGTGATCATATTCTGCCTTTATGTAGAATAGCACTACCCTGTATCCCTGTTCCTTGGAGGTATTAAGATCGGCGTATAGGCGTCGATGTGGATTGTGGTGTGCCAGCCAGGGTGCCTTGGTGAATTCAGCTTGGAGGGTTGCAAAAGCTTCCAGCTTCTCTTTTGATGGCTCGTCCAGTATAGTGTGTATAGAGAGGTTACGGCGTGCGGTGCCTTTAGACGGTGCGTCCTTGAGAAGGAGTGTTTTGCGCTTTTGTAGTGGCTCGGCCTTGCTTGTGTATTTTGCGATATAATGTCGGTAAGTGCCTGTGAGGCCGAGGTAGGTTTCTAGTTGCTTCAATATTCGGGGGAATTGTAGGCTTGTGATGGCCTAGAGCTTGTCTGCTTTAGTGGTTATCCCCAGTGAGTCCACTTGTTGTCCAAGCAAGGTAATGAAAGGGAATCTAATAAATGCCTTCTTGGGTTCTAAATAGATATTGAACTCTTGTAGCCTATAGAGCAACAAGTGCAGGTGCTCTATGTGGGCTTGGATAGTATTAGATGCCGTAACTATATCGTCGATATAAACATAACACCATGTATAGAACTCTCGCAGGATATTATCTATAACTCGCTGGATATAGGCAACGGAGTTATAAAAGCCCATTATCGCGACTTAGAATACCTCTTGGCCTCGGTGGGTAATTATTGCCATCTGTCTCACATTGTCGGGGTAAATTGGCCACTGGTAGAAGCACTTTGCCATGTCGAAGACGGATATATACTATTTACCCTGGGTGATGGCGATAATATCGGCTTAGGTCGGTAAGAGATAGATGTCTTTGACAACGAGCCTGTTCTATGCCCAGAGGTCTACCATGACACGGCCGATATGTTGATGGCTGCTCTTGTTGTCTGTCTTCTACTTCCACATGATAAATACTAGGTATCCGCTTGGTGTATATGACTTAGCACATTTAAGCTTACCGTCAGCCTGGAGCGAGTCAAAGAGCTTGTCGATTTCGGTGCGGTCTGCTGTGCTACATTTGTAAATTTGTGGCTTCGGCATCTTGTCTTCCCATCCTGGGATTATTGGAATATGTATCCATTGCTCCATCGGAATGTCTGCCAGCTAAGGATGTCCCCAAATATTGTATGTTTTAATCACTATTTGGAGCTTTTAGACTACTTGTGGCTTGCCATAGATGGTTATGCTGTTTGGGAGCACAGTTTGTAGGTTATGTATATAGGTTGAGATATTCACTCTTTGTTCGGCTTGTAAGGGTCGAGTTGCCATTAGAGCGAATTCGGGCGAGATTTGGTATGTTATTGCAAAGTCTGCTTCTTGTAGCGTTCCGATACAGCTCCGACGGGAGATGACTTGTCGAGTATCTGTTTTATTCGTAAAAGGGATGTATATGAAGTTGGCGTCAATGATAGATGCTTGCACATAGCACTGTGTAGCGGATGGGTTGAAGATGTAGTCCCTATTGTTGGGGAGTTTGGTTTTAATGCAGATTGGGACGTTTACTGTGGAGTATGGAGGGATGATAACCTAGACAGCCGCATAGACTGGCCTTGTTGCGACATGATTTAGCTTAGCTTGCAGGCCTATAGGGAAAACTGTGTCCTGGCAGGAGGTGATTGTAGCTTGTCTCTGTTCGAAATCCAATTTGAAGCCTTCGGCGCCCATGACATTGATTCCAAGCAAGAGTTTTGTGTGTAGTCCGTCGACAAGGTAGGCTTCTGCGTGGACTTCGGCTGTGGCTTTAGGCCTGTAGAATTGGAGGGTTAGCTTAACATATGTATCCGAAATATGCTGTGATCTGATGCCGCTGATGGGGATAGGCTTGATCTTGTGGATAGGGACGTTGAGATCCTTGGCTAGCGCTGAGTCGATGAGGGTCATGACGCAGCCAGAGTCTAGGTAGTATATCACTACATTGTCCCGGGTATTTAGTCTTATTGCGGCGGTTGCGTAATGCCATAAGCGGTAGGTATAACCAGGTTCCTGGTATGTTATTTTGTTGGACTTGATAACCGGGAGGTTAGTAGTCATATATGCTGTGGCTTCGAACGGTAGGTCGGCTGCTGCCTGTGGCTTGTATGTAGATAGGTGGACATGTAAAGCCGTGTTAGACGTGTATCCCTGTTAATAGTGGCGGCAAGTTACTGAGAATTCAGGTGTGCAGTTCTGCGCTGTAGGCTCGAAGCTCTGGTCTTTATAGGCAGCATCATCCTGTTGAGCCATGTAGGCTTCCTGGTCGTTTTCCGGCTTGTCGCCATAGATGGCCTCGTCGTAGCAGTCGATATCTTGATCGTCGGTATGGTATTCTTCTCCGGCTTCCTTCTCGGCTTGGGCGTCCTGTGTGTCCGCGATGTAGGTGTGCGGTTTGTTGCTATCCCATGGCTTCCTATCTTGTTGCCAATTGGTCTGGTCATTTTGCCGACCTTGTGGGCGATCCGGCTGCTGGTGCTGGTTCTGGTTCTATGGTTGGCGTGGTTGTTGTGCGGTGGCTTGCTGTGGGTCTTGGTTATAGCGCGACTGGTTATACTGCTAGACTTGGTTCTGGTAACTATATTGTCGGGGGCACGCTGGCCCTGGTAGCCATATGTTGGACGTTGGTAGGGCTGGTCGGTCTTTTGTCTAGGATTCCACTGTGGGTTGGTAGGTCGCCGCTGGTTTATGTCAGTCCTGTATCGCAAGTCCTGGGGATTAGAGGCCGCCGGCGGTTGACTGGAACGTCGTTGCTGGTGTTGGGGGTCCGACATACGCTGTCGATATTGACGGTAGATCTTGGCACGGTCTTCTACTGTGTCCTTCCAGTCTAGGTAAGTCATCTCGAGACCTTGGATAAAGGTTGCCATAGACGTTGTCTCTGTTGGGAGAGGTATGTTGTGGCGGAGATCTCCTTCGATACCTTGGCGGATATGGATCATTTGGTCGTACAGGGAGCTGTGTCCCAGGCCTCTGGCTGGATGTAGCATCCGCTGAACGTATACCCGGATTGGCGTGCTGTTGCGGATATCGCGCTTGGTGTATGTCAATGTATTAAACTGGTAGAGAAGGTCTGAACGTGGGGGGCCGGAACTTAGCCTCGAGAGTTTGGAACCATCCTACGGGAGAGTCCACGGGGTTGGAGTGTAGAGCGGTACGTTCAAGCTCAGAGAGTTGAGATGAGTACCATCCTAGCGCTGAGCCGCGTAGACAGCTTGCTAGGTTGGCTCGTACGATCTCTTCGGACTTGGTAGGGATGAGGTCCTTTATCCGGTCGATGAAGACAAAGACATCTTTGTAGTTAGTCACGTTGGAGATTGTAATTATCCCTTTGCCACTAGGGTCTCTAGCTTCTGGGTTAAACAGCCCGATGTCACTGGGCTTCCAAGAAGTGTCTAGCGAGGCGAGCACAGGTTGGCCTTCTGGGCCTTGGATGCCGGCTGAGCCTTGTGGACCCGGGGGGCCGGGCGGGCCTATGTCACCAGGGGGTCCTATTGGGCCTTGGCGGCCTTGTTGGGGCTGTGGCTCGTGCGTACACTCCTCGCGGAGGATTTGCCGGAAGATATGCATCGCAGTGCCGACAGTGAGTGGCGTGTCCGCGGTTAGTGGGGTGTTTGGAGCCTGGGAGTGGTCATTCGCTGTTGCTGTGGCTTGGAAGCCGGTTGGGAGGCTTGGATTTGACATTCCCAGTATCTCGCGCTGTAGGGCGGGGGTTGTGCTTGGTGTGTTTCCGGTACTTGGCGGTAGGGCAAGATGGTAGTCAATATATGCCTGGGAGCGCTCAGGCTCCTAGCTTGTAGTGTCTGTAGCTTGAGGGGGGTGTAGTGAACAGGGAGGTCGGTCGGTGAGTACGGTCAATCACTAGCCGTGGTCGACGCGGAGTGGTGTCTGGGCTGGGGCTTGTCTGAGGCTCACGGTAGCCCGAGAAAGAGTCACTCGTTGCTGGGCCTGGCTTTGGGTCTGGTAGGGATGTCATGCGTGACCGGGGTTTGGTTCTGGCACGCTTCCCTAGGGGATTTTCTGGCTCAGACCCAGAAGCTGGCGAGAGCTGTGAAGTCTCCACTAGCTTGTCGGTAATTGTAAGGAATTCTTTGACAGTACTAGACAGGCTAGAACGATCAACACCCCAGCTTGGTGGGAATGGGTCGTTGGTAGCGGGTGGGGCGGGGTAAGAAGTGACCAGGTGGCCAATTCGTGCTTGCGTACGTAGGTCGAACTTGCGTGACCAGATGTGCGCTCCTTCCGTGTAGGCTTGGAACTGGTGTGCAAGCTCGATCACTCGACGAAGCTGACGATCGTCGATGGTAGTGGTCATCAATTTGCCTTGTTCTTTTTGATAGTCAGGGTATCCTGTGATTCGGATCGACAGGGGCCTGTGCTAGCTGATTGGGTATGTGGGCGTATAGAGTGGGGATAGAAGGTGGGGTGAGTGACGCGACGTGTCTCTCAGATCAGCTCGTGGCTCCCGAAAACTCGAGGAGTTGAGCTTGTTGTCGAAAATTTTGGAAAAAACAGAAAAACAGAGGAATTTTTGGCTCCAGAGATCCCTTGGAGCTTACGAACCGGGCAATGCTACCAATTTGTGGCCGTAGCTAGAGCGATGAATGATGGTTTATTCGTATTGTGCTAAGAAGCTATCTAGAGGGGGCTTGCCACGTGACCTGCCGGCTTGGCAGGGTGACATCAGGCTAGCGATGCATCGCCTTCAGAGCAGTTGATGCAAGTGAATTAGCACATCACTATCTAACCTAGGTGCTACCACCCAATACAATCCAGCTGATAATTCCTTTTCTGACGATGATCTCCTCCGCCACTTCAGTAACCTTCCTCTCGTTCACGCGAGGAAATTTCGGCATTAGAAGCCTGTCATAACCCATCTCTGCCGCAAACCGTCAACCTAGGTGATGACTAGTAAAGGGGCTCGGCATGTCACAGGTTCCTAGGCTCGCAGGAGTCTGCAACTTGATGGAAGAACTGCCGATTTTCCTAGCCAGCCCCATGGACCCGCATGTGTGGAGACCCCGGACTCCGCATTTACCAGTCCCGTTGGGGATTCTCAAACTAGCCATTTCCTGATCGTCATCCTTCCCCCCCTTTTCCAGAAATATGGCCGTGAGGAATCCCCCGACATATTTCCGGTTGAACTTCGGAGTCGAGGGCCACTTTTCCCTACGGGATATCCTTGGCATGTACTTGCCGATCCTCGGGGCTTTCATCTCCCATGCCCAATCATGTTTATTGGACCATAGAGCAATGACGACGATATATATATGCTGAAACCAACCCCCGAATCGAGCCCGGTTGACTCAGGCTTCCTGGAGTCAATCAACTATATTTCAGAGCATCGCTCTCACGGGTCTAGAGAAACTTCAAGATGGGCTTTCACTTTGCGATACCAATTCTGGCTCTCAGCTCAGCAGTTGCCGCGAGCCAAGATGCCTTCCAGAGCAAATGTGTCCAGTTCGGAAATCAGATCAACCTTCCGCACGTCAGTGTAAATTTTGCAGAATACGTCCCCGGCGGAACAAACCTCAGCTTGTCAGACAATGCTCCCAGCTGTAACGCTCAGAACGGCGCGTACCAGAATGTGACAGCTGATCTTTGCCGTATAACAATGGCTGTCGAAACGTCCAATAGCAGCCAAATAACTTTGGAGGCCTGGTTTCCACGAGAATATAATGGCCGTTTCCTGAGCACAGGGAATGGTGGTCTTTCAGGCTGTCAGTGTTCCATACCACATCGCCAATTGCTGGTCAGGAGCTAACTCTTCGACAGGCATTCAATACTACGACCTTGATTATGCCTCTCAGTTTGGCTTCGCAACGGTCGGTGCCAACAATGGCCACAACGGAACATCCGGCAAACCCTTTTACCACCACCCAGAGGTGCTCAAAGACTTTGCTTATCGCTCTCTCCACACGGGAGTCGTGGTCGGCAAGGAACTCACAAAGCAATTTTATGATGAGGGCTTCAATAAGAGCTACTACCTGGGCTGCTCAACTGGTGGCCGACAAGGGTGGAAATCGATCCAGCGATACCCGAGCGACTTCGATGGCGTCGTGGCAGGCGCCCCTGCCATTAACTTCAGCAATCTTATTTCGTGGAGTGCCAGGTTCTATTCGATCCTTGGGTCTAACACCTCGGACACTTACCTTACTCCGGATGAATGGTCCCTTGTACACGACGAAATCTTGAGGCAGTGCGACACGCTTGACGGTGCGAAAGATGGCATCATTGAAGACCCCGATCTGTGTCGACCCATCCTGCAGACTTTGATTTGCGCCGCCGACGCGAAACAGACAAGCAGTTGTCTATCGAGCGCCCAGGTCCATGCAGCCGAGCAAGCCTTTTCCCCGTTGTACGGCACGAATGGCGATCTCCTATATCCTCGCATGCAGCCTGGCTCGGAGATTTTAGCCTCATGGATTATGTATAATGGGGAGCCTTTCCCATTCAGCCTGGACTGGTTCCGCTATGTGGTCTACGACGATCCATCCTGGAGCGGGAACTTCACCGTTAAAGACGCGGCTGCTGCTCTTGCCCAGAACCCATACAACATCCAGACTTGGGAGGGTGACATTCGCCCTTTCCAAAAGACAGGCGGTAAGATCTTGCATTACCACGGCATGCAAGATGAATTAATTAGCTCGGAGGACTCCAAGCTATATTACTCCCACGTAGCAGAGGCCATGGGTCAGTCGCCTTCGGAGCTCGACGATTTCTATCGCTTCTTCCCTATCAGCGGCATGTCTCACTGTGCTAATGGCGACGGAGCTTCCGCTATTGGCCAAGGCACACAAACCTACGCTAGCAGTGATCCGGAGAGCAACGTTCTTATGGCGATGGTCAAGTGGGTCGAAGAAGGGGTGGCTCCTGAAACAGTCCGCGGTGCCAAGCTATCTGCTGGACCCGGCAGCCAGGCTGAGTACTGGCGCAAGCACTGTCGCTGGCCTCGTCGGAATTTCTTCAAAGGTCCCGGCAATTACACTGACGAGAGCGCTTGGCAATGCATTTAGGTGCGGTGGCTTACCATTCTCCTACTGAGTCATTTTGTATGAGAGCCACTTGAAGACATATATCATCTGACTTTACAAGCCTGCACTCGTGTGGAGAGGGTTCTCCAGTCCCTCGCTCTTAGGATGAGACATACTGCATCAGTGTAAATCATTGATCAGCAGAGCCCCACATCCCCGGTGGATCCAAGGCCACCCGTGTTCGACTTTCACTTCAGCCATCAGCCTCTTCAGAATCTGACCCATTAGTACCTATTGGTAGTCGCTAAGCCTGAGAGAATCGTCAATTCTCCAACTTCCTTAATCCTCGTATATCAAGCAAGCAATATTTTGGGGTTAAGGGCGTCCGCTCTCGGTGTCTTTACCGCTTATCTACAACACGCAACGTCAACTTGGAAGAAGCCCTTTCAGGTTGACACTTGGGACCCTGGGCCCTGTAATCTTGGAAGCAGCAAAGGTGCTTATCAAGCACCACTTCGGCCCCCGAAACGCCCCGGATCCGGCCTTTGGAAAAGCCGTGGCAGCGAAAGGCCCTCTTCGATGTTGGTCGACGCCGGTCGAGACCAGGTCCTACGCACACTAGTAATATGGAGCCCAGCATTAGGCTTTGGCTATTGACCACTTTTCAGTGGTGACCCATCTGCAAATCCCTGGAACAGCAACTATAAAATGATGCTACGCCCTGATGCCATGGTTCTCGACTACAAACCCGTTCACTTGAAAGAATATCGACCATACTCCTACTCCTACAATGTCTCCTCGCAATGTCATTATCTTCGGCGCAACTGGCGCAGTCGGCGCTATGACTGCCCTTACAGCGCATCAACAAGGTGCTAAAGTGTCTCTAGCAGTCCGAAACCTCGCGAAGCCCATCCCGACGCTCGAGGGTATTTCTGCTCAGAAGGTCCAAGCTGACCTCAGCAAGCCCGGCACCGTCAAGGCTGCTGTCCAGCAAACAGGGGCCACGGTCGCATACTTGTATGCAGTTTTCGAGACCCAGGACTACATGCGTAGCACCGTCCAAGCCCTAAAGGAGGGGGAATCGAGTCGGTGGTATTTCTGAGCAGCTGCAGTGTTGAGGGTGACCCCCGCGACGTACCGGAGTCAAACTTCATTGCCAACATACACGCCAAGATCGAGATCACCTTGGAGGAAATATTCGGAATCCATTCATTCGTTACCCTACGTCCAGGCTTTTTCACCAGTAACCTTCTGTGGTTCAAGACGGCCATTCTGAAGGGGGACGTCCCCGTTCCCCTCCCGGAGGCGGTCTTCGATTACATCGCGCCAGAGGATATCGGTCGCGTTTCTGGCTCCATTTTAGCCCATGGCTCCGACCAGCATATCGTTCGCCTTTTTGGCGCTGCTTTGAGGCCTATTCAAGAGGCCTTCCAGGTTGTTGGTCAGGCTCTAGGAATCAATGTCAAGACGACTAAGGTGGCGCTCGACCAAGCCGCTGAGAAGATGCTTGCCAGTGGGATCCCCGAGGATATTACCGGGATTACCATCCTGAATGCTACCGAGCATCCCTCCGGCGAGTTCCCCTACGGTGGGGTTTCGGAGGGAGTTCCTAATATTCGAAAGTTTACCCAACGGGAACCGGTGACATTGGAGCAGTGGGTCGAGGCGAACAAGGACAAGTTCGCTGCGTAGGCTGTTCATTCGCGGGCGCATATTTGAGTTGTCACTAGTGCTTTAACAAATGGGGGCCGTTGAATATATCATATTCCCAATGCATATACGGTATTGTGTTCCAATAACAAACGTGGATCCGATAGTAAATGTGGATCCGGTAATAAACGTGGATTGATTCGTCCGAGCCCTGATGTGGCAGTAGTTCACGATGCATCGCGTAGAAATTTGAAGCGATCCACGCTGAAGTTCGCTGAAGTTCGCGAGGAATATTTGACTAATTTCGTGTCCAACACCTTTTTTATGTAAGGCCACCTGTAAGAAGCTTCTGACAGCGTCGCGGAGTGGCCCGTCTAGGGATCAGCATGCAATATACGAAGCAAGGCATACAATCGCATGTAGCAGCCAGCAGTCTCCGGTAAGCGTCCGAACCCCCGCGGGCGCCCCCCAAGCCCTTAAATTCACCGCCCCAGCCATCTCCCACCGATTGGCCAACAACCCTGCCAATATCTACAAAGAACATCTCAAATCCTTCCTAGACCCCCATAAAGCCCCTCAAACGACCCACACCGGCCAAGTCTCCAAGTTCGAGCCCCCTCCTCCGCACGGATCGATCCTCTTGGCCCTCCAAGCTACCCCTCGACTAGCGACGAGCTCCGCGGAGTCGCGCTCCAACCTCTCCAGGAACCCCCCTCCCGCTTAAACTCCGGAAATAATGGACGACCCTAGCATGGACGAATTTGCCCAGACCCGCGGCGCGGACGACCTCTTCGACGACGAAATCATCCCTGTCACCGCCGAGGAGCAGGTCCAGACGCAGGTCGTCGATCCTGAGCCCGAGCCCGAACCCGAATCTGAGCCTGTTCAATCAGTGCGGGAAAGCCCGGCGCCGGAGAAA
Source organism: Penicillium chermesinum (assembly GCF_028974085.1). Lineage (NCBI taxonomy): Eukaryota > Fungi > Ascomycota > Eurotiomycetes > Eurotiales > Aspergillaceae > Penicillium > Penicillium chermesinum. The sequence goes on from NW_026695315.1 coordinate 3,039,940, forward strand.
CAGGCCTCACCACGGGGGGAGCCTTCACAGCGTGCGCGAGGCGACAAAGGCCGGGGCCGGGGCCGCGGGAAGGGTAAAGCTGGTGGGCGCGGTGGTGCTGGTGGAACTGGAGGTGGATTGTCGGAGTCAAGATGGGCAGATCCTCAGAAATCGGAGGGCGCTCCGCAGAGCAAAGGCTCTACCCCCGCGACAGGGTCCGAGATAGCAGCCGAGGAACAAGTCGCGATGCCAGAGAAGCGCGAGGAAGGGAAGCCAGCTGCATCAGAGGAGGAGGACAAGAGTGAGGTTTCAGGTGCGAATGGCGCTGAGGCAGCTCGCGTACCGGCCGTCCGAGGCGATCGAAGTGCCACAGGCGGGGTCCGGAAGGTTAGTTTTGCCAGGGCAATGCATCAGAATTGCGAAGTACGGATTTACTGACAGTGTTCTTTTTTTTTCTAGCCTAAACTTACCGAGGAGGAACTATCCAAGCGCATTGCTTCCGCCAAGGAAAATGCGGCCAAGAAGGCTGCTGCACATGCCCGCGCTGAAGCGGACCAGGCGTCTTTCCTTGAGCGTGAGCAGGCTGCCGCGCAGAAGAGACGAGAGGAATTAGCGAATCGCAAGGTCATGGACAACGAGCGAGAGAAAAACCGGCAACGCAAGTTGAAGGCTCAAACCGGTCGCGAGTGGGACTCAGAGAAACGGGAAGAGGATTACAATCCGCGCGGTGGTGGAAGCCAGTTCCGGCGAGGTATGCACGGTGGCGTCTCAGGATTTGCTCGACGAGACTTTGATGAGGGAAATCCGGAGGAGTCTGCAACACATTTGAGCCCCGGGCGAGGACGAGGACGGGGCGGTCGTGGTGGTCGTGGTCGAGGGCCTTCACGAGGGCCCCGTGGTGACCGCTCCCCTTCAAAGGGGCCCTCTGAAAAGGCCGATAGAAAGCCTGCAGTCAACAATGATGCCGAGTTCCCTTCACTGCCCCCCGGGAAGCCATTGGAGGAATCCGAAAAACCCACTGCGCCTAAAGTGGTACCACCCACGATGGAGAGCTTGGAATCCACATTTTCCCCAGTATCGGGCACTTGGGCAGACCAAGTGGGCGATGAGTAAGTGGTATCTGGGTGGCCCCCGAGCGAAGCATCCTTTGCGCTACTTGTCCTTTTTCTTTTATTTGGGATCATGGTTTCCCTTTTGTTTATTGCATTATCCGCGATGAAAGAACTTTGTTTCTTGCACTTTGAATTGATATCCCTGCCAGTATCGCACTTCATCCTGTTACGAAAAATGTCCACATAAATACAACTGATGATGATTTCCATACATATGGGACGAATGAACTACTCGCCACCTTCAGCTTTTGTTTTCTTCATCGCTAACTCGAAAGTAGAATGCCGGGTCACTTCGCCGTCAAAGTTCCCACTACTGGACATGCGCAAGCTTGCGGGTTAGATCAAGGCGCGGTTCCTGGTTAGGGCAACGCGTGGCAAGACAACCTTTGAAGAACCCCGAGGTTTTGCAGTGGTTAGGCCAGCCCTATTTTGGTCCCATCGATTATAATTGAATGCTCTGGGCAAGTTTGCAGACTTGTAGAGCGATCGATAACGAGGCTTTTGCTAACGCTTGAAGTACATTAGGGCAGGCTCGGGCCGGCAATCGCAGCAGGAAATCCATTTCCACCACTAATCGGAGTCATATCCAAACAGCAGAGGTACTAGAAACTGGGTCCATATCTAATGAGCATAGTGTTACGCGATCTGTTCTAGGAATGATGTAGTCATAAATTTCTGGAGCAGTTTGTTGCAGAACTCCAACCAAGCCGGCCAGATTTTACCCGCCATCACTCGGCTTTACTACAGCCTCTCCCACCAGCTTTTATCCCATCTTCAACTGTCTTAGAATTCCTTCGGAGTTTACTCATCAGGAGCTGACGATCTGCACTCCTCAGTCTTGAGTATCCTTTATATATGGTCTACGTGCCTTTCCGATTTATCAATTTATCTTTCGCAGAGCGAGAACCGATCTACGTATGAATATTGTTTTACCCCCTTTTCTGAACCGAGTGCATCATTCCCGAGGGTCCACTGGCTGTGCCTTATCAATTGACCAGTTTCCAAGAGTAGGGGCAAAGGACTATTCACTTTCGGCGCGCTGCGTGCAGCACAATATCTTATGTACTACTAATACTCAATTAAAATAGAAACTTGAAAGTTTAATGAGCGAATAGAAAAATGAATTCTATGTACCAGTCCAAGTGTATGTTCATTTTGATAACAATCATGAGAAAAAAAGAATAGTGAAAAAAAGGGTAAATGTTGAAGGTTCGTCATTGTTCCCATCAAAGTATATATCAAGGTATATATGACAAGAAGAAACGAAGAAACGCAGAGGCGAGGTTTAAAAAAAAAAAAGGATATTGAACTAGGATCCATCACGAAAACGCCCTTTGAAAAAGAAACCCACAGACGCAACGAGTACCTCCGTGAGCAGAGAAGAAAAACTCTCTGACAAGCCTTTTACAGCATGTTCTCACCGACCTCCAGAGCAGCCTGGGCGATCTGCTCCACGGTAGGAGCCAGGGTAAGGGTGAACAGAGAGTCCGCGGTACAACTGAGAGTGTCAACGTCGTCGGGGTGCTGGTAGGACTCCTTGCAGTTGGCGTTGCCGCCCTCGCAGGTGACAGTCTTGCAGCCAGCGTTGTTGGTGACGAGGAAACCGTGGGTGACGAACAGGGAGTCAAGGAGCATGTTGATGGAAGACATGTCCCACCAGAGAGTGGGGTCTTGGTAGGTGTACTCGAACTGCAGGACGGACTCGGCGTTGGAGGTGGAGGTGGAGAACTTGACGGAGACACCACCGCCGTCGGGGTTGACAAGCCACTCGTGCAGGGGCAGAGAGCCACCGGCGGGGATGGTCTGCATCTCACCTGGGACATTGTTGGTGACCCAGGCGTAGACGTCTTGGTCGAGCTGGTTGGCAACGATCAGACCGGTGCCAGTGGCGGCGGCGGCGGAGGAAGTGGAAGACGCCACGGAAGTAGTGCTGACCACAGAGGTAGTGGTGGGAATGAGGGTGGAGCTAGAGCTGCTGGAGGGAGCAGCGGGCATCTGCAGGTTCTCCTTCAGGGCCACGGAAGGAGAGCTAGTGGTAGCGCTGCTGGTGCTGGTGGTAGTTGGAGGAGGGGGCGGAATCGAGGTGGTAGATGGGGCCTCAGCGGTCATGGTGGCAGGGTCGACGGTGACCCATTCGGTGACCCAGACGAGCTCGCGCTTCTCGTGAGCGTGCTGGTGACGGTGACCGTGAGGCTGAGCAGCGACCATGGAGGCCAGAGCGGCGACAACGCCGACAGACTTGATGAACTGCATGGCGAATTTGTACTTTCGGGGGTGATTCGACAAGTGAAAGAGCCTGCTGTGTCCGGATCGGATGGTCTGCCTGTTCTACAGACGGAGAGTAACGACTGACGTTGAAAGGAGGCTCGGCCTCGACTTCAATTAAGGAGAGTGGGGGGTCAGAATGACCGTGTGCAAAGGATGGACAGCAGGTAGGGTGCAAAACAAGAGAGGAAGAAGGGTGAGATAGGGGGGGCTGGCAGCCTTTATGGCGAACAGTGGATCTCCCGGGGCCTCGAGCACTGTGTGAGAGGCTTGAAACGCTGAAAAGCGAGACAGCCGCTGATCCCAGGCCAATGAGCGGCCGTTCAGTGGGAAAAGCCCGTGAGCCTAGGCCAAACATATGCTTCGGTAATTTTGGGGCCCCATTGTATGTACTCCATCTGGTTCCTGGTGGTAATGACCGTACGGGCGTTAGCCCCTGGCAGTAGCTGGAGTTAGGGGACGAAAGCCCCAACGGGTTCTCGCGCTCCCGTTCGTCAGAGAGCACTGGAAGGCTGCTGGGACCTGCGGCAGGGACGCCAGGTACACCTATCGAAGGAGATCAGGAGCCCCACCGGGGCAGAGATTTAATTAGAGGGAAGTTGACGAAACGCGCCGTAAAATGAGCATCCTGACCAAACAGATGCGATGGAAAGGAGTCAATGTGGGGGGCGCTATGGGGGGAGACCCGCTGCCTCCGGACTTATCGGATCCCATTGCGCCCAATACGCATGGAAGTGTACAGTATTCAGGGGGAGCAGCCCTCGGCCCCCCCCAGGGCTTCAGAACTCAGTCTCCATTCCGTGTCCTGAGATATTCAGGATAGATGTAGGAGGAGAGGTTTCCGTTCTGGGGCCATGCGGAAATGGACAGGGGATCTGAGGTCCCAAGTATCAATTCTGCAAGGCGCGGGTACCTGAAAGCCCTGCGCCTTTCCATGGAACACGTATGCTTACTGTAATTTATGGTATATCAGGGGTAATTTCCACGGTACCGGCCCTGATCACCCATGGTGACGCACTCTGTTAAATGAGATTCATGCAGCAGAGAAATTTTCAATACCAGTTCATTAAACTCCCTAGACCCTGCTCGACCCATGATCGACCTTGATATCCCTTCTATATCAACATACCAGTGCCATATCTTGGTCCACATTCCTCGGACAATTACCATTTCTTCGCAGAATTTCCAGAACTCCCGAGCCTCCGGGATTCCGATGGGATGACACGCCCAAGACCGCCACCTAATCTCAATCTCTTTTGGTTTGCGCCTCAATGCCGCTTGGCAGTCGGCAAACAACTCCCCGCTCACCGCACAATACCCAGTGTCGCCTAAATAGTCCCCTGGCCACGTCATGGACACCTCTGCTGTGTACAGCTCTGAGCTGCCTACGTGGTTGGGCTTCTCTGTTGACTTAGGTGTTGATTCTTAGGTTACAATTTAATTACCTTATTACCAGGAGAACACACGATCGGGTTTACTGTGTCATTATCTAGGAGCCTTGTGGCCTTAAAATACGGGGGTAGATATCCCCCCCTGGTGCATGAAGAAGGGGTAGGTCTCCTTACGGCCTCTGTGCACGAAATATGCACAATACTGCAAGATACTGCAGATACTCCACATTATCTCCAATTTCTCCCTAACAAGTAACTCTGAGCTCAGGGAACCTCCTTTCTTTCTCGTGTACGCTCGGTACTCCGTACAGAGGACCAGCTATTGCGATCGACAACCTTGAGCCGGACGATCACTGGAGGAATACTACCGCATACAGGTTTTTCCCGTCCATAGGATAAAGAACAAGTTCTCTCATCCGAGAGAGATGGCAAAGGGAATGACCCCGCTCAGCCTTATTGGATTCCACTTAGGGGCTCTTCAATCCTTTGTGACTGAAGGGCGTGTCTAGGGGACTCGAACGCTGGATTGTGAAAGCGAGCGTGGAGCCCCAGGAACTCGGAGCTTCACTGGCACAGGACCGGATATTGATCTGCAGGGTCCGTCAAACGCTAGTTGCGATGGGGAATCGAGTAGTGTTCAAGGAAATAGTGCGCGAGGACGGCACATGTCCTATTCTAAGTACTTTACCATGAAAGATCATTGGCGCAATTCAGGTCCTTTCAAAAAGAAAAAAAAGGGTAAAAAAGAAGACATGGTCTGTGAACCATTGTGGCCGAACCCGGGCCTAAATAGGCCATACTCGGGGTAGGATGAGGCGCAATATTCTGATCAAGACCCATGGCACTTTGGCTTTTTGGGGCATGCTAGTAGTTTATCCAAATGGAGTAGTAGGCTGGATCAGGCTGGATCTTGATCAACCTGAAGACAGTGGGGAAGGTTCCGGAAGATATATATATATCCAGCGATTCTCTCCGTCCACAACTCGATATATCGTTGAAGCTCATGATCTTCTTAGTACCTTCCAACCTACCCAAGTACGCAGATGAGCAAAAAAAACCCAATGTTAGTCACATGAACCTGAGATAACCGTAATCGCATCCTCTAGAGTCACTGGCATATATCCCTTTCAATCACTTCAAGCGTTCCCTCCCTCTTTTGTCCTGTTCCCTGGTACTAGACTTCACTAAAGTCGACCTGTGGGAGATTCCAAGCAACACCGCAAAGACGCATCGTACCGTCATTCAACGAAGGGGAGTTATTCCGCTTGTCCATGGAAAGAGTACATATCGCCGAGAAAATGACATGAACCTCCGTCCACTCGGCAATCCCTAGAATGCGGCTCATTACCTACTTAAGCTACCCGGTATTGACATCATGCAGCTTCCAGGTCACAACGTCCCCCAGATTTAACGCCTTTCACTACCTGGGAACCGAATTCGGTCCTAACTATCACTTATGCTAGCACGAAGCCCTATAAATTCAGCTACAAATCGGGCGAGTGCTCATTTTCAACCCCCATGGTCGGTAGAGCTCGGCTATTCACTGCCGACGAGCGTGCCAATACCAGCACCTCATTTGACGACTCCATACCGTGACTAATGGAAACCAAACTCAACGCTTCTCCGCACTCGAACTGCATGAGCGTAATGTCTATAAATATAATGTGGTAGGGCGACACATAGATCTGTGACCCGATAAGTAGGATCGACGGGCTGATACCAGTATGAACGAGAAGACGGCCTATGAGAATCCGAGTCTCAGCCCTCATGCATTACCCACCCCCAACCAAATAACGCCGCGCGCTGGTCCAGAATATGTAGCCCCCAAGCTTCAGATCAATGGGGGTATAGACGCCTGGCTAACCGTAGCGGCCTTGTTCTGCGTCTTCGTCAACTCATGGTCCGTTTCCCCTTCCAAGGGTGCAAAGCCAAGCAACCCCAATCTCACAATTCCCCAGGGGCATTTTAACCACCTATGGGGCTTTTCAAGAATATTATCAGACAGTGCTCCTATCCAACCAATCCCCTTCGGCCATCTCATGGATAGGAAGCATCCAGGCGACCTTGATCCCAATGGTCGGTATCCTTTCAGGGCCGCTAGTAGACTCCGGTTATCTTCGCCCACTGATTGTATCAGGCAGCTTCCTCACTGTGTTCGGACTAATGATGACCAGCCTAGCAACTGAATACTATCAGGTATGCCCGCAACTCAATCTTCGTCAGCAAAGTGAAAAAAAGAAAAAAAGAGAACCAACCATGCACCTTAGATCCTCCTCGCCCAGGGCTTCTGCATCGGTCTCGGCGGCGGCATCTCATACATCCCAGCACTGGCGGTCGTCTCAACTCGCTTCACCACCAAGCGCCCAATCGCCATCGGCTGCGCCTCAATCGGCTCCAGCGTCGGCGCCGTGATCTTCCCCGTGATGTTCCGCCAGCTGCAGCCGAGGATAGGTTTCCCGTGGGCCGTCCGCTGCATCGGCTTCGTAAGCCTCTTCATGGCAGCCATCGCATGCACGATTCTCTGCCGCCGCCCCGGCTCGCGCTCCCGCGCAAGAAGCCTCGTCGACCGGTCCGCGTTTCGCTCGCCGGCTTTCATGCTGTTCTCTCTCTCGCTGACGTGCGTGATGCTCGCCTACTATGTGCCTATCTTCTATGTTGCGTCTTACGCCCGGACTGTCGTTCACACTACGGCCAATCTCTCGTTCTACATGGTCGCCATCGTCAACGGGTCATCTGTCGTTGGCCGTGTCGTTCCTTATCTGCTCGTGGCTTATGTCAAGCCCGTTGTGATCTTGTTTTTCTGTGTCGCTGCTTCTGCGGTAGCTATGTTTACCTGGATCGCGGCGAGAGATCCCCCGGGGTTCATTGCCTGGTCGTGCTACTGGGGTATTTTGAGCGGAGTGCTGGTAACGGCGCCGACGTCTATCGTGGCACACCCGGTGTTTTGTCCGGATTCAAATTTTATGGGCACGAGGCTGGGTATGATGTGGGGGATCTCGTCGGTGGGGGCGTTGGCAGGAACACCTATTGCGGGTGCGTTGGTGAATCTTGACGCGGCGCAGTTCTTGCGCGCTCAGGTCTTTGCTGGGTGTTTGATGATTGGGGCTATGGTGTTGCAGGGTTGGCCGCTTTGCAAGATCCTCCGGTATGATCGGGGTGGTTAGACCGTGGATATCTTTGATTGATCACGCTACGAAAGGAAGAACCAAAAAAAAAAAAAAGGTCATTAATGGAATCCTGCGGGAATTCGTAGAAAGTACCAGTTGCAGAAACGATGAGATATCAGTGACAGTTCCTTCTGGTTGAAGGGCATAGCAAAGCGTACTTTGACTTGGGTTATTGCCATACAATTTCATCAGCCAAGGCCCACCAAGCACTAAACATCTGGGAACTGCTTGTATCCTATTCCCTTGACAAAAGTCTGTTGCCACGGGCCTTGGGTCTTGTGCCCAGCAAGTCCGGCATAGAAATCGCCGTGGGCGTCTCCATCGACGGCAGAGTAGGCAGGGGTCCCATCGGCCTTCCTCTCATCAGCATAATAGAACCTGCCATTGATTAGTTGCCAGTATGCCGATGAAAAGAAATGAAAAGCTCACTTGAAGCCCTTGATAGAGTAGGCAGTAGCAGCGGCGCGGATAATGTAGGCTGTGGCCGTTTTACCTACACCGACATCAAAAAGGTTTGCTATGGGGGTATCGTTCAGGATATTCCCAGTGTAGATGAATGTCTTCGAGCTATTGCTAGGAAGTCTCGCAAAGCTCGAGGCCGCCTGCTGTGCCGCGACAAGCGCACTGGTCGTGTTGATACTGAAGTTACGAGTAAAGTCATCCAAGGAGACAGCCAGAGGATCATCTGGGCTATTGAAGATTGCAGCGGCAGCTTCAAGGGCGTTAGCCAAACCTAAGCAACGAGTACCTGGGAGATTACTACTCACCATTGTAGACCACCACGCTTGGCAGACCGAGCCTCTCCTCGACATTCGAAAAGACATCCTTCACCGAGTGGGGATCCGAAAGATCAGCTGCAATGTGGAGTTGGTCCGTCTGGCTGTCTTCTTTCTTTTGGCTTCTGGATGCGAGGGCAACCTTGTAGCCCTTTGCGGAGAAGGCCTTTGCCACATGTTGTCCGATTCTGGGGCCGGAGCCAAGGATGAGAATAACTGGAGAGGTGGTAGCCATACTGAAGTGTACGAATTGGGGAACGACCCTCGAGGGGAAACTCCCAGGCCCTATTATAGTGCTCAAAATGAAATGGTCATATTGAATACATGAGTTATCGATCCGCATATTCCCGACCTCAATCATATCAGTACGGCGAAATGAATACGAGTCGCTTGAAACTGTTATCGCAGCGAGAAAATCAAACTAAGATCCCCATTTTACAGAATGAACATAGATCTGCCCAATGAAATCCTCCCATCGCATTATTCATCCTCCGCCAAATGTTGCCTTTTGTTTGCATTCTGCAGTTTGTACCGTTTGCACACTGCAAGAGGCCCAATAAGCGTCAATCATCTGGGTCGGATGCCTACTGTCTGCGGTCGTTGATCACTAAAGCGCAAGCATCCTTGATTACAATTCCAAAAGACAGGCAACCAACTATCCAGATTACCAACTGCAGTCGGTAGGCGCTGCTTCTCGGACCCCGAGCTGAATAATTTGGTCCGGTGGATCGTGACGGGAGGTTACGAACTATTCAACTTCAGTATCCTCCAAACATCGTAGACAATATACCGGTACATTTAAAACAAACCAGCCCCAGCCCTCGTAATGTCTACATCTACTATTTTGTTCGTTAGAGTCAGTCAGTTGCCCAATTACTCATTATGTCTCTTCAACCCATTAAGGTCTGGGGCCATGCCGGCACCCCCAACCCCTTGAAGGTGGTCATGATCCTCGAAGAACTCAAACTTCCCTACGAGCACACATTCCTCGATCTGAAAGAACTAAAGAATGAGCCCTACACCTCCATCAACCCCAACGGCCGTGTACCCGCCATCGAGGACCCCAACACGGGTATCTCCATCTGGGAATCCGGCGCCATTATCGAGTACCTGCTTGAGACATACGACAAGGAGAACACCATCAGCTTCCCTGCTGGCTCGAAGGAGCACTTCCAGTCCAGACAGTGGCTGCACTACCAGATGTCTGGCCAGGGCCCGTACTTCGGCCAGGCGGCCTGGTTCACGATCTATCATTCGGAGAAGGTGCCCAGCGCCGTTGACCGTTACTTCAACGAGATCCGTCGGGTTACAGGCGTGCTCGATAAGATTCTGGAAGGAAAGGAATACCTTGTAGGTGAGAAGTATAGCTACGCTGATGCTGTTTTCGTCCCTTGGTACGATGTGGTTGCGTTCCTTTGGTCGGCGGAGATCGGTGTCGAGAAGAACTTTCCTCATGTCGATGCGTGGTTGAGGCGGATCCAGGCTCGCCCGGCTATTTCGAGGGCGCTGGATGATAAGGCCAAGGCGCGAGCTGCAGAAGGGAAGTAGGGAGTTGCGAGAAAGGAGGCAGGTCGATCAGTCGATGATTCCGGTCATGGATTGTTAATGAAGCGAAATGGATCTCTTCTACATGAGGGGAGTAAATCTTAACGAAGTATTCAGTTTTGTTCAAAGCCACTTCCTCCACGATAATTGGCGTAAGAGAGTGCTAACTCACAATCTCGACTAACAAGGACGTAAAAGGAAAGGAAGATTGACTGATTTGGTGCTACGGATTTACGGCGGGGTTCATTACGGCATGAAACCCATACCAGGATAACAATGATATTCGGTGGAATTAGAATCGCTAGGGATATCTTTTTTTTTCTCGTTAAAATCACATTTGATCATCTTCTTTTGCGGTTGCTTTTCTACTCCAAAATAGACGAACCAGGAATTGGTTCGGTAACTGTTGCCGCTGAACGAACGTAGAGAAACATTAAACCCCCCCGCCCCCCAGCACAAGCCCTCTTACCAACGGTCTTCAAACTGACTAAAAGTGTAATACGTCAAATCGAAAGCGAGGAACTTGAAAGTACCAACCCAATCGTAGCTTTACTTTTCAGCCACCCAATGAGGGGCCGCACCAAGACCTCATTATGACTTCATTCGTGGGTGCCAACTTGAAATGTTTCAGCGACACCGTTCCATTGGCAGTCAGGGTCAGTATATAAGCCGAGAACAACCCATCTGTGCAGGAACTTGATCTCACTTAGTATTTTCAGTTGCAAAATGTCCGATTCAACCAAAAGCCATTCCAAAGCCATTTCGGGCGGTGCCAGCGCCGAACGTACCCCCGCGAATGCCAGCGCGGGGACGGCGAAGACCAGTCGGGTGGACAAAATGAGAATAGCAAAGCTCCCCTAGGCCTTGGCCATGTCCCTGTAAGTCTCAGGAGCCCCCACTTGTGGTTTGAACAGAGGAACTTACCTCCGGTGTCAAGGCTCCCAACCCCCGATCAACGATGGGCGAGGTCCTTGGTCTACAACAGCAGAAGACCAGCGCCGAACAAAAGTATATGGAGCGAGCGGATGAGGCAGCTGGAAACGCCAAGCCGGTGAATGCTCATGGGGAACCGACTTGCGCGGCTGAGGATCACACTTTCATGGAGCATAAACCTGGTGGCTCAGGGACATTGCCCGGATGGGAGACTATGAAGAATGTGCTTGGGGGGGTAGGTCCTTTCTTTTCTTTTCTTTTTCTTTTGTTTTCGCGCGGTCTACAAGTTCAGCGACTAATGGGATCCATCAGCACAAGTGGCGAGGCCAGTTAGGAAGCGGCTAGGCATTTGACTTTTTCTTTCTAAATTGATAGTTCATATTGCAAGACTGGCGGCTGGGGAATCTTTACTCTTTTACGATAGCATCGGGTATGATTTGAGAAATATTTCTTATTCTATGGAACATGGGGAAGGTATTAGGATCGGAATGTAATACGATTTCATCATTCGACTTTGGTTTCTTTGCGGCCGAATTTGCCCCGTAGAGCCAGAACCTTGCCTAGAATACGGCCCTTGATGGTTTGAGAGCCGAGGGCTTCTGCTTCCTCCACTAACACGACTCGTCGGACCAAAATATTGAATATGGTGCCAAACCCAAGGGCAATAACAGTGCTGGTGAGGATGATGACATTGTAGGGCATACTGAAATCCGGAGTTGGGAGCGGAAGAAGAAGACTGGTAGACCGAATGTAGATCGGGCTGCTGTCAACGCCGTTGAGGATTCGAATCACAGCGGGTGCGACATTGAAGCCTCGGTTAGCATCGGGTGGATATTCCGTGTAACGAAGAATCGCCTTCTCAAAGTCGTAGGTCAGTGTCACAGTGGACGCAGCAGGAACTGACAGGGCTAGCTCCAACTGGGTCCCGCGTTCGCGGTCGATGGCCGGTCGGAAGATGGTTTCGCTGACAAGATCGGAGGCTGGGATCTCACGCCGGAGTCCATCGCGTCCAGTAATAGTTGCCTGTAGCGTGTGGATGTAGGGCCGCAGAAACCAAGGAAGTGATTCGAAATAGATAAAGTCCACTGCGGCGGTGGGAGAGGGATTCTCGAATATGATCCGCATACCACCACGCTCTTGGCCATGACCCACGATGGTCCGTTCGGCATGTAGAATGGGCTCATCGAGGGGAGCTTGGATGTTGATTGGTTGCTCTGGAATCGCAAGGTCAAAGGGTTTCGAAGGATCCAGGTCAAAGCAACGAGTAAAACCATCATCCAACTTGAACTCTTTCGTGCCCTCCGTATAGAAGATTCCTCGCTCGTGAGGGACCCGAATACAGACAGGGTATTCAGCGCTTCCATCAGAATCTGCTAGAGGGCAAATGCCATTCAAGGGTCGGCCAAAGACCTCGCTCAGGCTCCAGTCCTTCTCTGTAACCTTCTCAAGGGGATAGCAAGTGTCTTCAGAATTGTAAGGTTTTGATGTATCGCAGACCAACTGCTCATTTGGGACAGGGCGAGGGATCGGATTTGCTGGAAACAGTTAGCATCTTGGTCCTTGCAAGCAGGGAGACAACTTACATCGAGGTCGCTTAGAACGCTCAATATCCAAGACCATATCGACTGTTTGTTCAATTTGGATCGTACAGTCCCCCTGTCTAGTGCAAATTGGTCGCACATCTACAGACATGCTCTGCCATGCGGCATCAAAAAGCTTATGTCCGTCAAAAAGAGTTGAAATTCCAGTTTTGCCTTTACACGGAAGCAGTTTCAAGAAAGGCGTCAAGTTCTCTGTACAGACAACTTCACCTGGGAGGGCCCCATGCAGGAGATGCAGGTTACTGGACTCTGGGTGGTCTCCTGTTGGCTCGAACGAAACGACGGGGCGCGTTGTTTTCGTAGAATCCACAAAGTTTAACGAGGCACAAAACAGGCCTGACAATGATTGGGTCAGGGTAATCCATTTTGCAAATGCCCTATAACAAAGTTAGAAAGTACCAAGATATGTTGCCCAAAGTGCAGAAAACATACTCGTCATCATTCGGCGCATCAATCCAAGCCCACAGCTCTACTCCCGTGCCTCCTTCTTTACTACCATTCCATGGCCTTGGGCCCCAGCTGTCAGCATCCCATCGCCCTGTTGTAAAACGAAGGTGAAGCTCTTTCGTATTAGCATGTTGTAAAATCTGGCCCAATGCCCGAGGAAAGTATCGAAAATGCTGGTTATCGAAAGACGCCTGAGATGTATTGCTCCGGAAGTTGAACGAAGCTAAGAGAGATGATTGCGGGAAAGGCTGGAGAAATAGCTGTTCATGATAATCGGAGGAAGCAAAGGCTGGCGCACTCCATAGGAAGACTATGCAAGCCCATAAAAGGGAGAATAGGGAGAGGACCGTCATTACTTCATGCCGGAGCTTGGTCTGCGCCCCTAGTCCATGCGATGTTCTGGGCTGCAGAGCTAGGATAAAAGGTCTTGGCAAAAGCCAAGTAGACTGCACAAACTCTGCGTCACCTAGGTGTCGCCTCAAAGTGACAGCAAGGCCTACACGTCCGACATGTGTGGAATTGCAGGTACAGCTTGTCTTGGCTGGAAGCCCATCTGTTAAGTTCATTGACGCGCCTCACCGCCTTCGACCCACCGCCCACCGCTTTCAAAAAAAAGCCCTCTGGGGAAAGTTCGCCACTGCATCACCTTGCACCGAGCTCGTCCTTTTTCGCGTCGAACGACTTTTTCGTGTCGAACGGACTTTCATCATGGCAGCAGAGCAGAGAAGGCTGCTCGAGCAGCTCATGGGCTGTAAGTAAATTTGTATTGGGATGAGAAAATTCCCTACATACAAGCTCCAAGATATTGCTGTATCCGGTGCGCGTTGAAGCTAACAGTCAATGACAGCGGAGAGCCTGATCGGTACCAGTGCCCAGGGCCGCAACTCGCAACTTTCCATTACCGATGACAAAGTCTGTCGTTCCTACCTTGTTGGCACTTGCCCCCCACGATCTCTTCACCAATACGCGCCAAGACAGCGGTGCTTGTCCCAAGGTGCATAATGAGGGCCTGAAAGCCCAATACGAGAATGCGACGCCCGCTGAAAAAGCGAAATGGGGCTTTGAATTCGATTACATGAGGGATATTCAGGGTTACATCCTTGAGGTCGACAAACGAATCCACTCGTCGCAGCGCAATCTGGAGCAAACTCCGCAAGAGATTAAAGAGACCCAGAACCTGGTAAGTTGAGCCCCAAGGAAAATCGAAATGCGAAGGAGCCGACATAGTAACGATATCCCCACAGATTAAACAAATCCACGATCTCAATGACACCATCAACAATGGGCTCCTCGAAGTCTGCATTCTGGGCGAGCTAGGAGACGTCGCAATGGCCATAACTGAGCTGCACAAGGTTCGCGCCGCCAAATTGCAGAAGGAAATTTTCGAGCGCGACCTGAAGAACCTGCAGGATACCGGTGGTCCCTCCGGCCACCAGAAGCTGCAGGTTTGCGACGTTTGTGGTGCTTACCTGAGTCGATTGGACAACGACCGACGACTGGCGGATCATTTCTATGGAAAGATGCACATGGGTTACACATTCATGCGGGATGCCTTCAACAAACTTTCGGCAGAGCTGAATGGTCGAGAGCGGCCTGTCCGCCATGTAGAGGATGATCCTTACAGCGCTGGTGGCCGGGCCGGTGGGCGTAACCGTTATGGCGGCGGTGGGGGAGGTGGTGGACGGGGAGGAGGTCATCGAAGGCGTCCAAGATGGTGATTTCACATGCTGTGATGGTCATGATTTGTCTCTTTCTTTGTGTCTTTTGCATAGCGCAGGCGTAGGGTGGATCCACGCCAAGTGGGAGGACGCTATTCCCCATTTGCTCTTTATTTCCCTTCTGGTCGTGAAGATATCTCTCGGGCTGGAGTTGCATTCCAAGTCTTTACTCATTTCTGATCCTTAATATCAGTCCACGCTACTTGATATTTCCGCCTTTCATATCCCTTTCGCCATCTTGCATCACTATCCAACACCATCGTTGCTCTACGCGAGTACCGAGTAAACTGAGTTCTACCTGCCAACCATGAGAGGAGTCTTTTACTACGACACTAGGCTTTGCCAGTGGTATGTAATTCATCTGGAAACAATTGAAAAGCTCAGAGTAGATAATAGCACTTCATTTGATAGAATGCGGCATGAGAATCAAGGCGTGTAGATAGACATAATCGATGTTCGGTAAGCCACGATTTCGCTCCTCGATCACAATCAGGAGATCACAGTCAAGGTCGATGGCGGTCCTTTCATAAACAAATAACATTGCCCTAGGGGCTACCGATGATAATCCGGGCATTAAAAATAAGAATAACAACAACGTGCATCGATAACCTTTTGTGAAAAACAAAAGCCACGGGTCCATTGACGATAGGCTTAACACAGGAATAAGAAGAAGAACAATAACCCATTTTTTAAGAACGAGCCCAGAATAAAAGGAACCCCACAACCATAGATGGACAAAAGCCCCTTTACCGGGGACGTGACAACCGAACACCTGGATAGAAAGCCGCTTGAACCAGCCCATTTCCGGGAACTGGAGGGCGACAGAGTACAAAACACTGTACAATACAAGAGCGAGAAGCTAGAAAGGGTGGATTTTCAAACGGGGGCAATCATCTTGAAGAAGCGCAGGTCCTGGGGGCGATCTTTGAAATATTCCTGGAGCGCAGGATAGAGCAAAGAATAATCGTCGGCAATGGATGGCTGCCCATCTAAGACTGCCCGCACGACTTCCAACTCTGTTCTCTCAATCGTTGGCATTTTCTGGATGAGTTGCTGTATCGTCGGGCGATATACGTAGTCGCCCAGGATTTCAAAAGCTTCTGGCGAAGGCTTGCGGCGACTGCCTGCTTCCATTGTGGGATATTTAGAAGGAAATCCGAGGTCACGCATGTAGTTGAACCCAGCTGGGGCCGGAGGAGCGTTGAGGATGTGCTGATCAGGGATGATCTTGGACACGAACACGACAAGGAAGGTTCGCTGGGTAGTAGGACCCCGAAGAGCATTATTTTCCATAAGTTCGAGGAATTCCGGCATCTTCGTCGTGCCAATCTCGATAGGAACAATGTATGTATCCTTGATTGGAGTGAAAGGATGCGACCCGATCACTCCATAACGCTTGCGCGTAGCAAAGTAGTCAAACAGCCTGTTGAAACCGTCTTGCTGAGCAGGAGTGTCAGGGTAGTTGATAGATGTTATGGTAACATCTGTTGACTGACTGAAACGCAGCCCGCAAAGATATTCTGTGGCAAGTTTGAGGTCGATTCGGCCGTCAATCTTCAGGATTTGCGGCATGAAGAGTGTCCAGAGGTGTTGCCCACTGGGATCTGCACCCCCAACAAATTTCGCGGAAGACGAGAACTCTGCGACTGGCAACATCGAAAGTTTGCCTCGCCAGATAAGGTCGTCCTCCGTGAAGTCTTTCGGAGAGTAAGGCGGGGATTCAGACTCGTCTCGAAGTAGCTGATCAATATCCGCATCGGCCTGCACATGTCCATGGGGGACTGGTTCACGGATGTTGGTTGCAACTTCAGGGAAGACCTCATCATGATGCTCACCAGTAGATGGTTGTGCGTCGTTCTTTTGCTTAGTTCCCTGCTGCACCTTGGGTGTAATAGGGCTTTGGTTCCCGGGGCTGGCTTCGAGGTCCGTAGTCAGGCGACGGGGAGCACCAGAGAAAATAGACTCTGTGGTGGCGTTGTGTGTTTCGTCTTCAATCAGTTCGTCGCCTTTGTGAGTGCGTCGCATGCGAGGGCCTTGCTCTTGGACGATGATATGCTGTCGTTCCGCTTCGCGTTTGATCTCGGCATCCTTTTGCTGCAGCTCTTTGCTGGCCATATCCTCTGGCTTCATCGTGGACAGAGCATCAGGCGTGAGGCTACCTGAAAGTAAGCGATCACGTAGAGACGGATTCTTTTTGACGTTGAATAAAATAGTCCGTAGCTGTAACTTGTATGGTTCGGTAGGTTCTCCGTTCCCGCCGGAGAGGTTCTGATAAATTGCACTCTCGATGGCTAGACCAAGTCGCGTTGCAATATCTTCTGTGGATTGCCCAGTCAATGAGACCGAGCCTGCCTTCTCGGCCGCGCTGACCTGGTCAGTGAAGAGCTTGACGAGCGCCGTTGCAGCACTCTTACGTGCGGGTATCTGAAGCTCGTCTACGCTGCCAAGCGCACCAGATTCGGACTTGAGACGCGACGATGCGGGAGATTGGGAAGAAACGCGCTGTTGTTTGGCTTGATGCGTCTAGAAAAGATCAGGATGTTAGTTTCGTTTCATGTAGCGTGTTGGGGTGGCTTATATAGGTCCTTACAGTCTCAGCCTCCGTGCTCTCTTCTAACTTGCGCTTGTTGGTGCTGGAGCGTCGAGAGTCTGTCGAGTTGGCATTCTTGTCAGGTTCAACTGAGGCAGAAGTTGCTGGGGCAGGTGAAGTAGTGGGGCCTGGTGTTGCAGACATGCCACCGCGCACTGGGGTGCCGACCTCAGTCTTCGCTTCACTAGGTCTGCTCTTTTTGCCGCCCTTCTTGCCACCCTTCTTGCGCTTGGATTTCTTCTCCTCTGCCTCTCGGCGCCGACGCTCAGCAACTTCCTCCCAGGGCTTCTCACCCTTCGCAATTTTATCCAAGAGGGCTTTGTGGTTCTCTGGGCGACATTGTTCGCAGTAGTAATTATCTGGCTCATGACCTTTGGCGAAGGTCAGACCCATACAGTCGTTGTGTTGCCATGCGGAGCATGAGTCGCAACAGATCATGTCCCTTTCCACGTCCTCCTCTTCCTCATATTGTCCACAAATACACCGGATGATCTCTTCCTCGTCTCCCTCACTTGGTCCGGGGGTAGGTTCGGCGGAAGCTTTGCTGGACTTGTCGCTCTTGGCCTTGCCTTTGCCCTTCTTTGATGGTGCATCGGGCAGTTCGAGGTTCTTGTGCTGGCCCTTGGTGGCTCGGCCAGAGCGTCGCGGTTCATCTGGCATGGTTGTTAGTAGGTGCACGGCGGGTGTTTCTGGCTGGGCTGCGACGGGAGATGGGCGTCGCGGATAACGCGCAGACTATGCCTGACGGGGTACGAAGTGATTGCTTACCAGCCATGATTGTCGATAACGGCGTTGAAGCCAGGAGATGCTCTACAAAAGGATCCGAAGGCGGTATGAACCTGGCTGTGTTTGCGCAACAGATACAAGCCGTGGGAATGGTAACAAAGGACTACTACGGCGTAAAGGCTCAAATGCGGGATTTTAAGTAGAACACAACAGAAATCCTCGCTCCAACGTGATTTCCCGCTATGCGCCCTACTGCTTTGCTGCTTCACTGCGCTTCACAGCTTCACAATCACAACTGACGCGCGGCTGGTATTACTTGGATCCTTGGTGAATTCTCTCAAGAATACTGTAAAAACGTATTCACAGCATTCACTGGTGTCAAGAAACGATCGTGTTCCCGGGTAGTCCTTTCCAGAATGGGATAGCAGGTCTTGAGAGCTATGTCGCAAACTCCTGACAGGTGGGGGTGATCGTGTGCGCGAAAGAAACCGTAGCGCGTCGCGTAGATGAGAATGAGTCACTGTAGGTAAGAGCCAAGTACACGCTGACTGTGCCACCAAAAACCCCCTTGTGATGATTTGGGGGGGTTCAGAACGAATGGAATGTCAAGGAAAGGTTGGTCTGGCCGAAAACTACGCGAAAGAGATGGACCCGAATGCGGCTGACATATCAAAAGTCACATGATTTACCAGCCACATCATCATTGGAGCGTGAATTCCGTACACTTTGGGGCTCTCATAATTAAGGCTTCGCTCCAGCTTCTCCAGGTTTCCCCACTCAAGCAAAATTGAATCTAATTTTGCAACTCCTACCTCAAACCTGATCAATATTGCAACATCTATCCCTCTCCTGACTTATTCCTGGTGCACTTTACGACAGACTTGACCGGATTTCTACATACGTTATGGCGGACGTGCGATCAATGCTCCGGAGCGAACTTGCTTCGCGCAAAGGCACCCCTCCCAACAATTCTGGGAATCGCGTGAGTAAGAAGCGCAAGGTTGACAATGGTGATGGTATTATGCGGAAGAAGTTACGGTCAACTGGCTTGGATGCTGTCCAGGCTGCGTCCGACGCTCAGCTGAATCAATCATCCGCCGAGGGCTCCGAGCCAGACGAGGAGCTGGAAACTGCCGAAGCGGGTGTACCACTTCCAGAAACAGAGGAAGGACCAACGGAAGATGGCCAGGCTCCTGAACAAATCCCAGCCTCAGAACTCCCACTAGCTCCTCCTGTGCCTTCCCAACAACCCGACGTGGACGAAGACGAGTGGGCCGCGTTTGAACGCGACGTGGCCGAGCCATCACGACTTCCACATGCGCCGGCAGCGCTCTCTGCCGAGGCAACCATTTCTGCCGCGCCTGTCACTACAGAAGAGATTGCTGCGGAGCGGCAAAGCGATAAGGTCTCAACAGCACGCGCACGCGAGGCGGAGTTGGAAGGCGAACGAGAAGACGCGGCGCGATTCATGGAAGAGGAATTTGATGAGATGGAACAACTTGAGGAACGCGTACGACGCCTCAAACATATGCGAGAGGAACTGCGACAAAAACAAGCCAATGATGAGTCTACGCCAAAGCGTGCCGCCATGTCGGAGGACCAGCGACCCGCGGAAAGTGAAAGTGATGATGACGATGATGACGATGATGATTGGGATGACTGGAGATTCAAATGATTTGAAACTATCTAGGAACCCCATTTCGGCAATACGGGAAGCAGTCTTCCTATTAATCTATTTCAATGATACCCTCGAACAATGAAAGGCATGCCTGACATGCATATTGAAGCTCGCTCGCAACCTTTACGAAAATTTTACCTAGTATGGTATCTTCTCGCATTTGTGAGGCCATAGATAAGTAATTTGAATTTTCTAGCTTTCTCTAGTTAATTTTTCGCTCCACGAGCGGCTTCTTCAGTCAAGCTCCATGTGGGTGCGCAACCCATCTTTATTAACCTTCATGGCTTCTGCAATTTCCGCCTCTCCTTCTTTGAGAAGATTCTTGCCACGTATGAGATCACCGCGTTGTCGCCGCCTGTCCTCCTCAACTCGCTTCTCTCGTTCGGCAAGTGCCCTTTCGCGCTTCTCTCGGTCTCTGCGTTTCCGGCTTAGCTCCTCCAGTTGCTCTGGAGTCAGCTGCTCTTCTGGCGGGGGAGCCAGTGTCGATATGTAAGCCTCAATTAGCGGGTCGCGAGTCTTTGGAGGGAGCGCAATATATCGGACATCGGTGACTATTGATGGTGGAAGAGCTTCCAAGTTCGAGGAGCGATTGAGAGCGTGCAAGGGAGTGGACTTTAGAAGCGCAGAAAGATCGGATTTTCGGCTACTCTCCGATGTCTTGAGCTTTGCAATATAATCACGATAAAGCTTCTCGCGATCTCGGTCATGGAGCTGGGTGTCCTTCATTTCAGGCTCCTTGCGGTACTTCCGTTTGAACTCAGGCCAGTAGAGTTTCGGAGAAGCATATTCTTGTAGAAATGCCAGGTATTTGATTCGAGGATCCTGTTTCTCTTGCTTCGCTTTGCGCTCTTGGACTGTCTTGATCCGATCTTTACTCCATTTTGAGAAAATTTCTCGCCGAGTTTTCATGTTTGAAGGTGCCGTGTATCTGGAATCATCAATGATGCGGCCCTCCTCAATGATTTTTTCCCACGTCGTAAAGGGATTGATATTGTAGTCATCCAGAAGATCCCGAAATAGTGATTCCGCATCCTCGTCAGTCAAAGGAAGACCTTGTGCCTCTTCCCAATCTTCGCCTCCTGGCTCGCCGTATTCACCAGGATCTAATCCGTAATCCTCGCCCATTGCTGCCAACTGGTATTCCATGTCTTCTTCTGTGAACTCGACCGGTTGGTCGTGAGGGCTTCCGCTTTCGGTACGAGCACGCTTTGCCGGATGCTCGTCGCCCTCACCCTCACTGTCTGTGACTTCAACCTCTTCATATTCGTCGCTGTCATATTCGCCTCCCAACCCTGTACGGGGCTCGTCTTGCTGATTTTCTTGCTCCCCAATGGCATTCTGTGAAGGCTTCTCAGGCGCAGTCGCCTTCTCGATCCCCTCTGGTTCGGGTTCCTCGCCACGTTCGATTCTCTCTTTTCTCTCACGTTCACGGCGATCGTATTCTACAACACCTGCCAGGACATCCTGTGGGAACTTCCAAAAACTCTCCTTGGTTTCAGTGTTGTGGACGAAGCGCCGACCAAGCTTTGTTTCCACGAGGACCCACGGGGCGCAGTCCGGAATGGTGTGCTTAGATTTTGGCCGGTCCTGAGGTTCACGTCGGCCACGATCTTGATAGCCTTTTCCACCACGGAAACCACCTCGTCCACGTCCCGCACCTTGGGTATGGGCTCCACGCTGTTCGTATCCTGATTGCCAATCGCCATGTCCATAGCCTGCAGGTCCGTACGGCGCGGAGGAATACGTTGGAAGGGTTTCGGGATTGTAGGACTGAGCCTGGAGAGGAGGTGGCACAGGCGGTGCAGGTGTTGTAGCCTCAGGTGCACTTAAGTGAGGCCTGGTGTATGTAGATTTCTTTGTAGCGGCATTATAGTAGTATAAATGGCCTATATTGAACGATCAGAACGAGAATCACGATCAAGTCTGATTGTTCACATACCAGTGGGTGCGCGGTGCTCAGACCATCCTGGAGGTAAAGGCGGGAGGGTTCTATGTGTCGAATTGAGCATGATGTATTCGCGAAACGGACGATGCGCCTCGTGGCCCAAACTTGGAGCAAAAATCGCAACGAGGTTTTGGAGTTGGTGAGGTGGTCCGAGCTTGGGCGGATGACAGAGGACGCGCCAGGGCGAGTTGCCTGGAACTTCATTCGGAGAGCTCCCCATCTCTATCCATCTCCGATCCTCTCCATCCCTCCTCTCCTCCACCCCGTTATATTCCTCTGTACCTTGGATTTCTTTTTTCCCTCTCGTCATGTCTCGGAGATACGATTCACGGGTGAGTTTCGTTCTGGCATACTGTCGCTACAGCTTCAGCTAACCTATGACGCCGCTGGACAGACTACCATCTTCTCGCCAGAGGGCCGTCTGTATCAGGTAGAATATGCGCTCGAGGCTATTTCTCATGCCGGTACAGCTCTCGGTATTTTAGCTAAGGATGGAATCGTCCTTGCTGCTGAGCGGAAGGTTACCAGCAAGCTGCTGGAGCAGGACACCTCCGCAGAGAAGCTCTACACAATCAATGAGTATGTCGATTCTACTTTTGAAAGCAAACTCAAATAAATCGAGTGCGCTTTTTGTCATGCAATCAACTGATTCCCTCCCAGTAACATGATCTGCGCTGTGGCTGGTATGAATGCTGATGCCAACATTTTGATCAATTACGCCCGTCAAAACGCCCAACGCTACCTCCTCACCTACAACGAAGACATTCCCTGCGAGCAGCTTGTACGCCGACTGTGCGACTTGAAACAAGGATATACCCAGCACGGCGGTCTGCGTCCTTTCGGTGTGTCGTTCATCTATGCAGGCTGGGACCACCTGCGTCAGTTCCAGCTGTACCAGAGCAATCCTAGTGGGAATTACGGCGGATGGAAGGCGACCAGTGTTGGTGCCAACAATGCTAGCGCACAAAGTCTGCTGAAGCAAGACTACAAGGAGGACCAGACCCTACAGGAGGCTTGTGCAATGGCCGTCAAGGTCTTGAGCAAGACCATGGATTCCACGAAGCTGAGCAGCGAGAAGAGTAAGTGGACTCCCAATACACTTATGCACGGAATACAGCCCCTATGTCATTGCATATTGATATTGCCCTCTCTATTGGGTTTCCGCCAGAAACAATACTAACCGAATTTTCTTTTGCTAGTCGAGTTCGCAACAGTAGGCAAGACCAAGGATGGAAAAATCTACCACCACCTTTGGAGCGCAGATGAAATTGATGCTCTCCTACGAGACCAAGGGCTGGCCAAGGTTGATGACGAACCCGAGGCTGGTGACATAAAATAGAATAATAGCTTTTCTGTGGTATCCTATATCTCGGGAAATGAATGATTGCCCTCTTCGATTTGGTCTCGCTTTATGCATCTGCTGTTCATGATGGGGTGTTGCTGCTGATGACTGCAGAAGTGCTTCGCCAGTGACGTGGCGGGTTCTCGACGACTGGTTCTTCAGGCATCTTCGGCTAACAGCCCCATGACAATAATGTTTGTTTGGCTAGGCTGGTCCAGACACGTAAGTTAGACATGAAAAGCTGCTGGATGATATGTCAAGATCACATCCAGTACATTCTCCGACCTTGCAGCCCAACACCGGTTTTAGTAGGTATATAACCTCAGGGGGGCGTCCGTCCTAGAGCTAGTACGCCACCCAGGCATTTTGCTTAAATATGAGTGATACCTAAGTGAGAAAACCTCAGGAAGGGTATTGAACTTCGGCAAACCTTGCAAACATATAGGTTAAGCACGGTTTGCTTCAATTTCGAGTTTACTTTGGGGTTCAAACAAATGGAGCATCCCATAGGCCGTGGGCTACACTTCAGCGGAGGCGGTGCCTTCTTTATTCCCAGGGGTATCTCGTGTTATCTTCACAATTGACAATTTTACCTCTAGGAATTCCTATTCAATATACTAACTCCGCACTATACTTCAGGTGACGACCTCATTGTATTCCTCGCACTTGAGGCTGACCCGCGGGCGTCGACTTGAATTGTTATATAAGCGATATACTTTACTGTCACGTGATTTAAACCAGAATGAGGGGTTCAACTGTCCACGAGCCCTCCCCTCTTCCTGATACCATTGGGAATGCTACTGGGGGTCTTGCATGATTGAATGCCAATTATTCAACCATATTGGGCTGCAATGATTGCCTTATCGGAAGTCTGCAGCTCAAGCCCCCTTTTTCGCCTCCATGGGTCTGGGTGCCGTCTCAGCCAACCGCTCACCTAGACAACACGGCGCTTATAACATCGCTAGGCTCCATTGATATACTCATCGAAACTTTACAGCCTATGAATTTCCGGAACTTATGACTCACGAGCCAATCAAAATCAGAATCACTATTTTCTTCACAGCATATGAAGCCGTAATTGGCTGTCGCCTCACAAACCCTCGGGTCAGTCTTGATGTCACAGAAGCTGCTTGTTTGCGTGGTGAAACATGAAACGCCAAAAATGATCCTCCGAACGACCGAGTAAACCAAATGAGGATTGAGAGGAAAAGAACACATGAAGGGAGCAGAGAAAGAAAAGAATTGAAGCAATCCAGAAAAATCAAATGCGAGAATGGGAGGCCCAATCAATGTACTCCCTGTCCGCCCAATGAAAACCGCCCATCAGAACCAATGCCGGCTCCAAATTATCGCCCAATATTGTTGCGGCGGTCTTCGCGCTCTCGCTGCAACTGAACGATCTCTTGGTCCAGTTCCCAGATCATTTTTCGTGATCGGTCCATGGAGGCTACTAAAGTCGATCCCTCCCGTTTCCACCGATCCAGGCGTTCTACCTCGGCGCTTCGCCGGCGGTACTTGGTCTCGATCTTCTCACAAATACGGCATTTGTTCGCGTCGACATCCGTGCTGTTGACAAGCCGAATCCCGCATGTCTCCCCCGTGCGATATTCGTAATTGCAACGGTGGGCAAAGTTTGTCCAAGCGAAGTCGCCACACGCGAAACGTTTCTGGTTATAGAAGCACATTCTTCCCAACTGCGTTAGTGCTGGTCACTTCTCCAGGATGACCGAACTTACTTGCGTCTAGGTCTTGTTTCAGGTTTGATGCAGGCCGTACGATTGGCTCTCGGTTGTGAATTCAAGCTCGGCTGTCAAGCTTGATAGGTTATCCTGGACCTTTTCTTTTCTGGTCTAAGGTTGTCTCAGGGGAGCAAGAAGGGTTCTTTGAAACAACTTGCTTTGGCAAGGAAAAGTGGAAAGAATCTTCAGACAATATCTATTGACCAAAATTTCTGATTTGAGGTTTTGCTTTTGAAACTTGAGAGGGGATAATTTTGAACTCCACGGTCCATTGAGGGGATCCAAATGGCCTATTTATGTTTCGGCCAGCAACTCCCTGTCATAGCTACGGTCTCCAAATCATGGTCATCCTCCTCGCTGATCGACGCCGCTGGTGCAGGACGGCTTATCGTCCGTGTTTCCCATTTACTGGATTTTTACTTCGCAACCTGGTTGAACTGTATCCGGTTGGCTATCAGCAGTTCTCCCAATAGTGGGGACTGTAAGATGCCCAAGGTCTCTCGGATGGAGTCCACACCAAGGATGAACCGTTGCTTCAAGGATGCATGCACCTCCTCTCCCGTGGCGATTTTTTTGTCCCCATGATGATCCACGAGGGGTCGAAAATCCCGCAACCCATGGCTGTGGTTCTCTTCTTTCTGGTCTCGACCGCTGCAGCTATGCCATGGCCAAACAGCCCTTCCCCGCCTTCTGCTGCATACGGATTGCATGAAGTCAGACTCCTGTGATGCTGTTACGTCCCGCTTGGACGATCCTGCATGATCGAGTTGCTCTCAGGGCCTGCCAGCTGTCACTCCAATACACTAATCGGGACGCCGTCTGTCAAGGATTACCTTGCTAGCAAGAAAAGCAAAGCTTCTGGTCGTTCTCGGACATGATCAGAGGAGGGAGGGGGCCCTGTACCTCCGGTGGTGACTCCACACCTCGAAATATGGATGCTTTTAGCCTCCCAATTATTTTGCCGATAACGCCACTTGTGATTGGTCTAGACCTCAATTCATCATCCTCTCTGACTTGGTCCCTCGCTCAAGGAAGCTTTCCGTCCGCAGGATTTCTCACTCGGGCTCGCCGTCTGTGTGATTGCCAAGTGCCGGAACATTCACCTCATGTTTCCCCGCTGGCAACCCTCCCCCTGCCTGTCGGTCCCGTCATTACGTTTTCTGCATTTCTGGATCAGCAAACACATAGGAAGTGAGATATTTGTTACGGCATGTGGTTTCGACCCGATGCAGAAGGTCCCTTTGCCCCGTGCTTGGCACCAGTGACTCCTGCTCGCAAGGATAAGGAAGATTCAGTGTTGCGAGTTCGACCCCGTTCCACACCTGCCGCAACTTTCCGCTCCGTGCTTGCGAGCCAATTGTTCATTCTCCAGGTGGCAACATTCGCGTCACTGAGGCTCTATTATTGGTACCTCATGCACCCAAACACACGGGCCACGGAATTGGGTTTTCCTCTTGCTCGACGCGTTACCGTCTCGGGATTCGAACAGCGGTGGCTCCATTTTCGTTCAGCTGATCTGTGATCTCTGCAGAGAGGACTACTGAGGGGATCCTGCATTTGGCCCCGCTCATGTGTATGGTCCATATTCATCTATTTGCTCCTTCGGGCAAAAATGATAGGATAGGATTGTCGTGCGGTATCCGTCGCAGACACGAACCGTGTCACCTCCCACGCATCGCTGGAAGCCCCATGCAGCTGCACTAGAGCTCGGCCAACTGACGTGGCACATTACCTCTGGCTCGACGCGCTCTCTCCTCGTCCAGAAGGCTGGGAAGGGAAGAATGCGGACGAAAAAAGCGGCGCCTTTATTGATTTGATTAGGGCTCCACATGAGGAACTAAACTTTGCCCCTCCAATCCTTATCGAGGAAGGCAAATGGTACCGCGGAGTTGTTTTCTTTTTCTTTTTCTTTTCTTTTCATTTTTTTTTTCCTTTCTGGCTTCCAGTTCAAGATCGAAGTGGCTGCATTGCCTCTGCTAGCTGGTGCTCTGATCCACTGGAGGCGAGTCCCGGGGGGGGGGTTACGGATCGATACGGTGTATGATCATCGGCGTTGGCCGCTTTTTGTGACGTTGGCTTCCTATATTTGGGATGGTGGTTCATCAAGATGTTGAGCTGGCACCTGGCAATCCCTGAACAACGCAGAAATCCCCTTGTCCAAAAAAGAGAAGGCGTGACTCTCCGGGGGGGAAAGAATGATCTATCTCCCGCTTCGAAACCGGATGCATGAGCCCAAGTCTGCTCAGGTCAATCTCCAAGGCCACCCCTGCCCTTTTTCGTTTTTGCCTCTGGCCCCGTCTTATCGCCGAAAAGCGTACTTCTCGGTTCTGCCTTGCGCGGTCCCCGAGCTGTGTCTGGCAAGGATCAGACTCGCGACTTTGCAAACGAAACCGTAAAAGTGGCTTCTGCCCAACGAGCAAGGTTACCGGAGGCTATTATGGAGCATTCGAGCGCGGGTCAGTGCCGTCGCTGGCTGAATTTGGGTGCCGTAGTCTCCGGACGCAGATACTCCAACGTTGAAATTGGATTCTGCGACCCGCATACACGCTCCCACTGCGCTGGGCTCTCTGATCCCGTGACCACAAAGTAAACGGAGGCTCCCGCGCCTTTAAATACGCGCATAGCTTTCTGCCCAGGTGACAAATAGTGCCCTGCTCGTTGAGCTTTGGGGTTCGGGAAGGGAAAGGGCCACCACCCTTGATACCGGGTCGGCGGCCTCGCATTGGCCGGCCAGTGAAGGTACCGTCATCTGCAGGTAGGGCTGGTGTCCAATGACATCCCCGGGCGAGGGGGCGAGCCATATGCACCTAGCACAATCTCCCCACCTCCGTGTCCTGCACGAGCACCATTGGCTTCTCGCATCGACTTGCGAGGCCTAGAATGCAATTAAGCCTCGAGGCCTATTGGACGATCAAGGCCGTTTCGACTCGGGTCCTCGCACCTGCATTACTCCCCGGCCATATTGTTTCCCCTCCTCGGCTAAAGCTGTATTGATAATGCCCGCATGTCATTTTGGCACAGGCTGAGTTTCTCTCGGATGAATCCTGCCGTTCTCCCGTACTTCTGTGTCCGCTGATCCCCAGATCTCCTACTAAACCTGGATTCATCAGGCAGCCATCCCTTATACCGGAGTAACACCGGACTCCCTGCCCTAAGCTGATCCCGGTCACTACGCCGAATTGACTTTCTCCAGGCGTATTCTTGGCGGTGCCCGCCGAATCGACCGTTCCTTCGGAGATGCTATCATAAACCATCCCGTGCAACCTACTTTGGAGATCAGACCCTATCGAGGACTGGGAGAACTGACGTGGCAGGCTCGGCTTACCTCTCATGGTGTAGGCCCAGTAATCATAGAATAACGTAAACATCAGCATGCGCGCCCCGTGTAAGGCCCTCAATAAACTTTCCCATTTTTGGGTTCCTTCTCGTTTCGATCTATCCCATGTTTCTCACGTTGTTTTGGTTTTCCCATCTTTCTGTTTTTATAGTGCGAACCCTGTGAACATCTATATTTCGCCTCAAGCTTCTTACCAAATCCGGTTAGCGGCACAAAGCGTACGTCATGACGTCAAGATGATAAACCCAGGCCAAGCAGGATCAGGGCAGATGCTTGTAAAATGACTTGCCTGAATCACACAACCTACAGATCAATCCCTCTGAAATTGATTTCCGTCTCTCAACTGGTTCGCCAAACACAATCAATCGCAAAGCAGCCCTCCCGCCACTACTTCACAATAGTCTAGTACCACCAGTACTCCCCGCAACATCACCATGTGGAAGAACCTCATTTCCAGCGGCCACCAGGCCACTAAAGCGACGAGCTCCCTTCAGTCCAGTGTCGGCCTCTGGACTTCCCCCAGCGAAACCAACACCAACAACTCGCAGTGCCTTCAGCACCATTCCATTCCGCCAAAAGGAACCCGAACCCGGTACTCGCAGCGACCGCGAATCTCTCTCTCCTCAGCGATCGGAAGCGACCAAGTCCGGGACGGACAGCGAGGTTGCGGAGCATCCTGCCGCATTCGATCCCAAGAACACGAGCCCGGAGGGCGAGTTAAATCAGACTGCCAAAGAGAGCCAACAACAGGGCAAGCAGAAGAACCCTTTGAACATGAGCCCTGCCAACCAGGAGGTCAATGATTGGAAAGCAGAGAACGGCAAGAGCCGCAATGCCGACCGAGATGCATCAAGCAGTCGGGGTGCGCCGAAGAAGAACCGGTCTATACATGTCAAGGAGGACGGGACGCATGTCTCGTACCGGGATTGAAGTGCTGCATGCAAAATGTCTTGGGAATGGAGTTCTCGTCAGTGCATTAAGTGATATTTCGATCGATGGATAACATGGCTGTATTCTACATTTTGACATCATAAGCCTTATCAATTGATTGGAAGGTGTTTCGCCCGCGTGTTTCGCACTCAGAAGGAGCAAGTCCCCAGGGGGGTGAACTCCCACCAAGACCGACTAGCTAAAATTCCCCACTTCTTCTGGCAAAACTAGATCATTGTTCGACGACACTGAAAAGTAGATAGGCTCCTCGCCTCTGACCCTGCGCCATTTATTAGTCGACGCGATCAGTTCATCACAGCCCTCCATTGTCCATGCCCATTTCCGTAGGAACCCAGGCGTAACCTCCCAATTCTCTAAGATATACGGCTCCCCCCCAGAGGATCATCCCGGTGCGACCTGTCGTTAGGTCATCCTCCTCCGTAGACATGAATAGATATGACTGGACTTTGGGCTGAAATTTCAGGCATTTCTTCTGGGGAAACAGCATAGGGTCAGGGCCGTGGCCCATCAGATCGGCTGCAAACTCTTTATGATCGAAATACGATTCCCAGCGGATCAGATTATCGCGCATCTTTGGGAAAGGTAGGAGGTTGATCCACGTTGTATGAATCAGATCCATCTGTGACTGGCTTGGCATCAGCCATGCCGGGATGCCAGGTTTGACCGGAATGACCCTCGAATAGGAAGGAAACGAGATGTCAAACTGTATCGGCTCTCGGTCCGTGAACAGAGACACCGCTGACCGGCCCAGGACCAGCTTGTTCTTGTAGCAGCCCCGGAACACATTATAGTGGATCAGACTCAGTAGTTGGTCAAACGACGGGGGCACCTTAGGGGGGAAGAAAGGTCTTGGCAGCTAGACACACGCCGGACTTTTCGTCTGTAACCGGGTCGTGTCCGCCTGGGGACTCCTCTGCGTGGCTCTTTGCACTCTGCTCAGCCGCGTCCGGGTCGTTTACCCGCCAACGATACACTTTGAATGAGCGGCGTGAAGCACGCTCGTTCTGCTCTTGCAGGCGGAGCCCTGGAGAGTGGGATTAGTCTCCGGGGTTGTCTATAAGGCCGACGGAGTTAGGAGGTCTACCTACGGCGCGCTCGTTGGTTTGCCCGATTCTGACATCTCTTGCGGAGCCGAGCATCCTCCGTGCTGCGGCCCGCATTGGGGTGGGTCAGATTAAGCGCTGCGCCGTTGAGCGTTGATCGGCTAGGCTTGGGATGTGCCATTCTCGTGCCAGGGACACCTGAATAAGGACCAGTGGTGTAATGAGAGTGATGTGGACGATCGAGGGCCTTGCTCAAACGGCGTGGGCAAAGACATACTGGAGCGGCGCTATTCTACATCAGGCTGATCCTGTCAGGATGCGATGTTGAGTGGAGCATTTGGGTCTTGGCATGGGGGGCCGTTTGCCCAAAAGGGCAATAAAGGTCAGCCGGGGTTCGGCTTCGCGATTGGCCGGTGAAAGTGTATAGAAAGAAGTATAGGATTGATGCTTTGAATATGGCGAGCGAAACGATATATAAAGCCGGTGTTTTTGGCCGGTCAGTTAGTTCTTCATCTTCATCAATCATTTCCCAATCATTACTCGACCAGCAAATCTTCTCCTGTTTCAAGCACAATGTCTCGTTACGCCGCAGTCCATGCCAACCCCAAGGGTCTTGGTGACGCTCGTCCTACAGCGATGCAGATCGTCGATGATGAATCCATGCGTGGCGGATTAGCTGGGAAAGTGGTTGTCATCACCGGAGTTTCTTCTGGGATTGGCATTGAGACTGTCCGGGCCTTCGCCGCCACTGGAGCCAAGCTCTTTCTCACAGTTCGAGACCTAGAAAAGGCCAAAACAGCCCTTGATGGCATATTCGATGAGCAATCGATGGAACTAGTCCAGATGGATCTTGAGTCCCTTGATAGTGTGCGAGCTGCCGCTAAGACTATCCTGGCAAAGACTGACCAGATCACTATTCTGGTCAACAATGCCGGCGTGATGGCCATCCAGGAACGCGAACTCACGATCGACGGCTATGAGAAGCAATTCGCTACCAACCACCTGGCTCATTTCCTCTTCTTCCATCTGCTCAAGCCGGCATTGCTCGCTGGGTCGTCTCCCGAGTTCAATTCGCGAGTTGTCGTGGTCTCGGCTGCTGTCCATCGCGTGCAGCCACTGAACGCATCGGATAACTATAATTACGAAAAGGGCGGCTACTCCCCCTGGGGAGCATATGGCCACTCCAAGCTCGCGAATATCTATATGGCCAATGAGCTGGATCGGCGCTACGGAGCTCGTGGGCTGCATGCTACAAGTTTGCATCCTGGTAACATTGCTTCTGGACTGATACGCCATATGCCGCAAGAGGACATCAATGCCATGATGGCGAACAAGGAGATCATGTCTATTTTGAAGAGTCCGGAACAGGGCGCTGCAACTACTCTATACGCTGCAATCTCGAAGGACTGGGAAGGCAAGGGCGGGGTGTATCTGGTAGACTGCGGGGTTGCAGCCCGTGGGGAAGATGATGGGCAATTTGCCGCTCTGACAACTTCCAGCGTCACATACAACCTGGAAGATGAAGCCAGGCTCTGGAAGGATTCTCTGGCTATGGTTGGTTTGCCTGATGAGGAATGAGGGCGGAGAAAGCGAGTGCGTCGGATATATGGGGATGGATCTACTAGCGCCTACACTATGTAATATTTGAAAACAACTTGAATACATACTATGCGAAAGGTATGATCTGAGCGCTAGACTCAAAGCGTAGTAGGTGGCATTTGAACGCAAGAGTTAGGTGATATAATGCACGATATAAATACTCAACGAAGAGGAGTAGACTACGCCGTCGCCAAATCAATAATGGATTTACCTGAAATCAGCCACACCTTCTCACTGCCCTCGGGCACATCACCCTCCAGCGCCTTCAACCCAGCCTTTACAGCCGCCTGGCCAATAACATCAGACTCCTGGGCCCACCCATCCTTCAAGCTCGAATGCAGCTTTCCAGCCCAGCTCGCCACAAACCGGGCCACAGCCTCCACGGGACGACTCTCCTCGCGGGTCCCCGCAATCAAGCCGGGGCGGAGGATCACCGTCCGCTCAAAGCCCAGCTCCTTCACGCCCTCCTCGATCTCGCCCTTCATGCGAGAATAGTGGATCGAAGAGTCCTTACTAGCGCCGCTACTGGAGATCAGGACGTAGACTTTTGTCCCGGCTTCACGCGCCGCCTTGGCAATATCAAGGTTGACGCCGTGGTCGAGTTTGTACTGGTTCTCGAAGCCTCCCGCCGCTCCCCGGGTCGTGCCTAGTGAGGAGATGAGGATATCGGGTGTAGGGGTGAGGGCGGAGAACTGTTCGGCCCATTTGGAGCTGTTGTCGGAGACGACGGTGGTAAGCTTTGTTTGAGGGGCGTCTCCGGCAACGGTTGGGGCACGGCGGGAGATTGTGTCGACACGGCTGACTTTGTTGTTTGAGAGGAGGTTGGTGAGAATATGCGATCCCTGGAGGAGGTTAGTTGGGAGGCTTTTGACTGCAGCGCTGGTGTTTGGGTCCAGTCTCGGGAAGCAGGGTACTCACCACCATGCCGGTGGAACCAAGAAGCGCGACGTTCGCCATTGTGAAATTTCGAGACTCGTTTGGATCTGCGCAGGGTTGATGGAGAAGATGAGGTCGGCGATAAGATATATTTCGTCACCGGATCGGCTAGCACCGATCAGGCAATCAACTCTCCTTAATGGGGGACTGTCTTTCGATGTTCGCCAAACTCGAATTGTCTGGATAAGATCTGAACTAAGGACAAAATTAGAACCGCTGGCTGGTAGTATGCACGGCGAACCTGAGTAAACTCCGTGCAAGAGCTCTTGAACATCGAAAGGCCAATTAGCCATTTCCGGGCGAGCCTGTGCTACTCCAGTACCACTTGGGCTTATCACGCGCTTCATATTGTTCCCTTCGGCGCAGTTCGTTCTCCCAGGCGCGAATTCTTCGACTCTGTTTCTTGTCCAGTTCCTTCTTTGATTTGTCTGTTAATAATACCCTGTAGCTCGGCCGCTGAACAAGTGCTTAGGTCACAGTGCAAATTCGGGGCTCGGACCAGTACTACAGAGACATATATACAGTATATATATACAGTCAGCCTCATAAAATACCCGAACTTTCCTGGCCCGGTCGATTGATAGATAGATTGAATAACCTGGACTTTCTAACCTCCGACGTGAAACAACAAGGTTCGGAATGGATTCAATTTCTCAAATGGAGAATGTGAAGAATCAGTGTAATGTGGGTCGGTGTTGTCAGAGACCTTCAAGGTAAAAAAAGGAGTGGAAAAAAAATTAAGGTATGCTCCGAATGGGGGAATCGAACCCCCGGCTATCGTGTGAGAGACGATGAGGTTAGCCACTACCCCAATTCGGACGGCTGATCCACCAGACTATCTGACGAATTGATGGAATTTTGTACCACCTTTGCCAATATAGACCTACTTGTTGCTTTGAACAACGGGGTTGCTGTCACACGTCCCTCTACTACATAAGTCGGGCGTGGCCGTAGCTCGGTGGAGTGATGATTGTTTATTGGAAACTAACAGCGCATAGTTTATTTCGTGGTTGTACGGCACGGCCCTTTTCTTGTGATGGCGCTTCTTAGTTCTTTCTTCCTAGGCGTTGGAGCTTATACCAGGCCAGCCTGAGTGAACTGGCGCAGTACTAGGGAAAACAGTACTAGTGCCTGATGACGATAGAAGTGTGTTAATTGCTAAAGCTAAGTTCCCGACGACTCCAAGAGTAATAATGAGAAAATGATCACAAGCTCTCCGCTCTCCCAGACTAGGGCTGTACCGTAGACGGGAAATTTGCCGGCAAAGGTGTGAAGGGCTAAAGCAAGACTTGATTCAATCTATACTAGGCCACGAACTGTGTTCGATAAACTTAAGGAAAGGAGTTCAATACACTGGTCCTCCGTTATTAGTACGCCAAGGTCATGTGGCCTACGTGATCAACACCGGGCCCTGGCCCGTGACAAAAGGAATCTTCCCGCCTCAGCCGTCACAGCGTGCTCCGTCTCCTTGCCTGTTCCGTCGCGGGCGGATTCTGGACTTACACGCCCGATGTTCGTTGGATGTGTTACGAACTTGGTCAAAAGCAGTAGAAGGTATATCCCCTGTAAAGGGTACTGGTATTACTACAAAACTAGAAAGTATTTTGGGAGTTAATGTAGACAGCTTACCGATTGCGCAGGAACATCATCCACCCGTAAACACAGCAGAAAATGACTGCTAGGATCATCATTTTTGCAGTGATTCCCCCTAGGACGTGCCATAGTTTTGTTCCTGCCCCAAAAGCAGCTTCTAGAGCTGTCATTGGCACGTTTTTTGCCATTTCTAGGCTCCAAAGTCGCGAGTTCTGTGATGCTGGCAGTAGTATAAGATATTCCAGGAGAGGATGTATAAGTGCAAAAAATGTATTGAAGGATCAAAGTTTAGGTCCGACGTGATGGAGGATCTTAAAACGACTCCGGAGTTTGCGAGGTCGCTTGTCGTTGGCTGGGATAGTATATCCGGGCTTCTGAGGGTCCATAGATGTCACGGATGCCAGCTAGAGGGTGTTATATATAAGGCGTGCCTGGGTATATCCGTATATGAGGTGCGGATATGGCGGTCTTTTGGCACAGTTGTTGGAACATTAGCCCAGGGATGATCCTTCAGAGTAGGAAAAAAGGTAGATTTATTTACCTGGGTAAGTATTTATAGGCTTATGCGATCGGTCGAAATGGTATTTCACCTAGACCGCTGTATGTACGAGCGATTGCTCCGTGTCTGTGCCGGTTCGAAAGTTTCGGTCGTGGTCGAAGGCTTGGGGCATCATTCCCTGGGCCTGTCGTAATTCGATACCGTACATTAGCATATGTTGGGTATGGCCGGTGGCCGTGCTGATAGAAGCGTTCATCGAAGCTTGGAGATGGGGGAGTGATTTTGGCCAGTCGGCGGCTTCGGCTGGACGCTGGATGGGTCGAGACCCAATGTCGCAAGGCAATCTTTACGACTTGGTTCGACCGTTCGTATTGGCCCCCTTGTAGCTGTGACAAGGAAGGAATTCGGGGCGAAAGAGATATCGTTTCGAACATCAGTCAGACTCAGATTTAAGTTTGAGGAGAAAGTTTGTTGACTGTTAGATTTTCACACCTAATCTCAAGTATAACTCTGAAATAGAAGTCTCTTAATGAAGTGAGGGTCAGGCCTCGAGGCAGGTGTTGACGTCTCACTGGAGTATACAGGGGTCGAGCCATCCGTTTGGACAGGGAATCTATGCCTCTGGGTCAGGAGCTCTTGTTGTTCAGATCGGGCTTGGGAACCCTGATGTCTCGCTTCCAGTTTCAAAGGTGTGTGGAAAAAAGGCCGTTCCCTTGGCATACTACCGGTACACACCTAAGAAATATGAGAATGGTCTTTTTTTGCTGAAACCTGGCAAGATTTCTGTCAAGTCTGTGATCAATACTATAGTGCCTTTTGAGGACGTACCGGTGTAGGAATTGATGAAAAAGGGCCAGGGGCTTTAAAATATTGATTTAAGACGGTCTAGATAAGTCAAGTTGTTGATTGAGTTGTTATGGTGCTGTCATTAGGGGCTGAAACCTGGGCTTGTGCACAGGAGCAAATTCACCAATACAGTACCGCCATGATAAGACAACTTCTCACTTGAACGCGTTCACGCGTCTTTGACCAAAAACCACCCATCCACAGGAAGTAAGAGTTGCATAGGAAAAGCCATCGTGTTTCCAGGCAGCAAATAAGCATACTCCTTGCACAAAGGCAAATCAGGAGTAACAGGCATAGCCTTCTACTTGTAACACACCTGATCTTCTCCAAGCGATCGGACAAGCCGACACAGTTGATGAAAAAAGGTGTTCGCGTCGAGAGGGAGTAGTGTAAGCCCAATGACACTGTGCGACCAGCATGCGCAAGCACAGAGGCCAGTCGCGGTTTCCAAAAATAAGAATAATCGTGTGTTCAAGAGAACACTTCCAGCGATTAAACTGAAAAGAACAGATACTACACTTGATCTAAGCCAATTGGCAAAGAGTGCTGGAGAAAAAAGAAAAGAAAAAAGAAACAACTGCGGGGAGGGCGATGCTTATAAGCTGGGGGAGCTGGCTCGTCTACAGATCGCTCACTAGCGTCCGCTAGCGTACATGGTGGGCCATCTAAGCGAACCAGTAAGGACCAAGATCCGCGTTTGAGGCGGAATGGCCCTGATCCACATATGGTTCCTGGCATGTGCTGGTGGGGACCTCAAACCGGACAACTCCTTGTCCCACTCGTGACTCAATTCCTTTGGTGATCCATAATTCTTTGTTGTCCCCCCAAATCAATTCCGATCGCCCAAGGTACCGACCTCGAATTTTCCAGAATGACAAGAAATGTCGTTATTCTAGGGTAAGATTCTCTGGTGTCTATCGGTCAAGATAAATACAAAACTTGATTAATCTAACCTCGATCATAGTGCTGGCGTCTCGGGCCTCACCGTTGCCTACTTGTTATCGAAGCAGACTCAATACAGTATCACAGTGCTTGCTAAGCACATGCCTGGGGATTACGACATTGAATATGCTTCACCATGGGCTGGTGCCAATTATATGCCGTGGGTTCTATATTATCAATTGTTGAACCAAGACTAACTCTCCCTACATCAAGTGTCGCAAATGAAGGAACAAGGCATCAGGAATGGGAGACCAATACTTGGGCACCGTTGAAAGCCCTGGCTGAAAACCACCCAGAATCAGGAGTCTATTTTCAAAGTAAGCGTCCCCATCTCCTCCTAGGAGTACTCCAACCAAGGCTAAGCCCTAACTTTTCCAATAGAGGCGGTTGTGTACAATCGGAAGAAGGACTTAGAGCCAGGGGGGAGACTTGTTCACAGACTTAGTGAAACCTGGCCCGTGGTATAAGGCTGTTGTCCCAGATGTAATAAGATAACTCAAACCCTCTCAAGGACAAGGTTAACAAATAAGCGCAGTATAAAGAGTTCTCCCAGCACGAACTAAGCCCCGAGATGGATAACGGTCATGAGTACACCTCCGTGTGTATAAATACCGCGATGTATCTTCCGTGGCTTGTGGGCCACTGCGTGAAGGCCGGGGTGGTATTCAAGAGAGCCGTCGTGAAGCATATTGCAAATGCTGCTACTGGTCACCACTCCGGAAAAATGGCTGAAGTGGTGATTAACTGTACGGGATTATCGTCCAACGCTCTTGGTGGAGTTATGGACGAAAATATGCGTCCTGCCCGCGGTCAGATAGTTCTAGTGCGCAACGATGCTGGACCAATGTGGACAACCTCCGGAACTGACGACGGCACTGACGAAGCGGTGTATACCATGACCCGTGCCGCTGGCGGTGGAACTATCCTAGGAGGCACTTACCAACTGGATGATTGGAATCCAAACCCGGACCCAAAAACTGCAGAGCGTATCATGAAGCGAGCAGTCGCAATCGCACCGCAGCTCGTCGGACCTGGAGAGGAGATTGAGGGCCTTGATGTCATTCGACATGGTGTTGGTCTAAGGCCATGGCGTAAAGGCGGACCTCGGGTTCAGAAGGACCAGATAGATGGTGTCAAGGTTGTGCACAACTATGGGCACGGTGGCTTTGGATATCAAGCATCTTTTGGCTGTGCTGACGAAGTGGTCACTTTGGTTGATGAGCTGCTGGAGGGCAGGTCTCGATCTAACCTTTGAGTAGGCTACGTTGGCCTATATTCTATTTCCTATTTCCCCCTCTACTAGTAGTCCTTGAGCGGTTATAAAGGGTTGGGGTTGGAATTCGTGTACTGTCAATCTGATATTTTGGTATTTACAGTGAAATAAGTGACTGGCTGGTACACGCTGATTACATCTTGGAGCTCTGTGAAAGCTTCTTCTCCTGCGCCTGGTAGATTTTGACTAGCTGGCGCACGGACAGGTCAAGTAACACATCCTCAGAGCCACCGGGAATACGAGCACCAGGCACGTCGCGGAGGATTGCTGCAGAGAGAATGGGCATTAGTAATTGAAGATTCGAGTTTGATAGGATAATTTAGAATACCTTCGACGAGTTCTCCCTGTCCGGTTTGGGTGAATCCATTTCCACCAAAGAGCAGGACAGCACATTGGGCACACTCATTAAGGACCATGGCAGACTTGGCCTTCGCTAAAGCGGTTAAGCCACCCAGTTGGCGATCACCTTCCTCCTTGCTGAGATGAGCTAGCTGGTAAAGGATCTGCTCAACCCACGCCCACATGCTCTCAAGCTCAGCTCCTGCCTTGGCAAGTCGATGTCGCACCACAGGCTGGTCCATGAGGGTCTTGCCAAAGGCCTCACGCTTCATTGTGTAGGAGACCGCAGCAGCGAGGGCTACTCGGGCCTGGCGAGTGACACCGATCGAGATGACCAGACGCTCATGGTTGAAGTTCGTCATCACGTAGCGCATACCAGCGCCTTCTTGACCGACCAGGTTCTCAACGGGGACCTTGACGTCTTCGAGTTCGATATAGGTGGTTCCCCCAGTGACCTGGCCAGCGACCTTGAGACGACGCATTGAGACGCCGGGGTAGTTCTTGAGAGGGACTACGACGAGGGAGAGCCCAGCAGCGCCTGGTCCGCCGGTTCGCACGGCCATGGTGGCATAGTCAGACCAGATACCGTTGGTGATCCTAAGAGTAATTAGCCGAGGCCAGAACCAAGGGGAGCTGGACTTCATACCATTTCTTCGCCCCATTGATGATATAGTGCTTCCCATCAGCGCTCTTAGTTGCGGTGGTGACGATATTAGCAACATCGCTACCAGCCTCAGGCTCTGTGATAGCGATACAGGCACGCTTGTGGCCGGGCAACAGCTCAGGAAGGAATTTCTCTTGCAAAGCTTGGCTTCCAAACTTGTAAAGGGGGGCAATGGCGAAAGCAAAGCCGGCATTCAACGAGCCTCCAGGGCCACTGAGACCGGAACGTCCCATCTATATGCGAGTTCGGTATTAGTCTTGAGAGATGGCAACGAAGAAGCTACCCACCTCATCGCAGTAAATTCCAGTATAGATATAATCCCAATCCTCCACCTTAACTCCTAAGATATCGTTGATCCCGAGCCGCTTCAACCAATCCACCGGTAGGGGAGCTGGCAGATTTGGCAGAAGCATGTTTGCCTTACAGAAATTGTCAAAAACATACTCAGGAACGGTTCCTGACTTCTCCCATTCCATGGCATGTTGAATCAGATTTTCCCAGAAGAATTTGCGACATGCTTTCTGAAAGCGGAGGTGGGCAGGGGTGATATACGGCGATGGGAGACCACGAAGGTAGGGAGGTTCGGAGAAAGGTACTGGGTTCAGAGAGTTTTCAGCCATCGTGGACAATTCGTTGATTTACTGGTATGGAGTAGAGCTGAGAACCAGGGACGCGATATTATGTACATTTCCAGCGGGGGAGCTTTCTCCGCAATGTGAAATAAACCGGGCCGAGGCTCAGTCCCGCTTTTGCCGCCCGTATGCTCATATCACATGATATGCGTGGCTGAGTCAGCTATGCTAGTTAACTAGTTACCCTTCCAGGCCTCGGTCTCCAGAGCTCGAACCCGTCACGGTTCAAGAATACTACCGATTCGATTTACAGCCTTGCTGCTCAACGGAGTATGTTGCAGCTCTTGAGCCTGGAATCCGCGACGTCCTCCAGACTGGAAGGAAGTCAAAATTCTTAATTTCACTAAAAGCGTTTGCACTCTAACCGGTTACACGTCCGCCTCCGTCCAGGATTTTGCGGCCGCTTGCAATGTTACTGTTGGTGATGCCTTCGAACTTAGCGTATAACCATACAGACTAGATTGCGCCCCTTGGTGTTGGATATGACTGCAGAATCCTCGATTGATCGAGTGCGAATAGTCCAAGCCAACTTCGTGGGCTGGATATCAAAATCTTGCGTTGCTGCTACTCTCGAAAGGCAGACCATCGAATATATAGGTTCCCCTGTACAGGGCGGTCAATGTGCTGAATAACGCGTTCCAAAGTTCTGCCATTTGCCCCTCTCGAGATGATCTTATCGCTTATCGATAATTTATCGGCCTCTTATCCGCCGTCAAATCGGCCGATAAGAAAAATGTTCTGCAAATTGCGTGATTGCGTGATTCACACTAAGCCGCTTTGGGCCAAGGCCATGGGGATTTTCTATAACCAGCCGGTTCCGAGTCATGGTCTCCCCTCTCTCACTCCACAGTTTTATTCTCTGAGCCGGGGGGAATTTTCTGCCTCTTCTTATATCGGTTGAGGTCCATCCGGTATACAGGAAAACAGAAAGATAAAGCCATGGCTGCCAGTTCAGCCTTGTCTGCCCTTTCGGGCCCTACATATGTCACTGCTCAGACAGTGATCCAGCAAGTGGCTTATTTATTAAGTGACAAGATCTTCTCTTATTCCCCGGAGAGTTTCAATCTTGATGTGGCTCTCCGTCAATGGGCCGAGAAGCAGGAAACCAATGCCAACGGCGAATCTCCTGTTGTACAAGCTATGGAGACTCGCCAAGGTGCCGGAAATATTGCACTGGGTTATCTTTTCTCTCAAGATTTCGACTTGAAGAAACGCCATGTGCCCCAAGGGATCGTTGCATCTTCGGCCACTCTGCCTTACCTGCGCTCCGCCCTTGAGCAGCTTTCCCTGCTCTACTCGGTGGCAAGCCCGGTGGCTGCTCATGTGGCCGCTGTTGACTACAGCGGAGAGGAGGGATTGGTTTCCGACTATGCTTCGGCATTGGCTCTCGCCGAGGACCTTGGTCTAGGTCTTGTTTCTAGTGGGTCTGCGCACGAATCTCAACATATGGCTCTGTTCACCACCCTGCTCGCATCTGTTCTGCCTTCAATTCACATATATGATGGCGTGCGTGTCGGCAACGAGACTACTCGAGTCATCGATATTCTGGACAAGGACGGTTTGAACCGAACATATGAGACTGTTCGCAAGACTTTGGATGATTCACGTACCCGCCACCTCGACACCCAAGGCAAGGTGCTGGATATCCTCAAGACTCTGAACGGGGAACTAGGCACTGACTACGGTGTCTTCGAGTACCATGGTCACGCGGAGCCTGTTTCGGTTCTGGT
Organism: Penicillium chermesinum; assembly: GCF_028974085.1. Lineage (NCBI taxonomy): Eukaryota > Fungi > Ascomycota > Eurotiomycetes > Eurotiales > Aspergillaceae > Penicillium > Penicillium chermesinum. The sequence continues at coordinate 3,081,278 of NW_026695315.1, forward strand.
TGTCTTCGGTACCGTTGAAGCTACTTTGGCAGCTCAGGTTGCTCGTTCTCTGGCTAAGAGTGGCGTTCAAATTGGTGTTGTTAACACTCGTGTTTATCGCCCCTTTGTCGAGGAAGAGTTCTTGCGTGTGTTGCCCAAGTCTACCAAGACCGTTGGAGTCCTGGGCCAAGTTACCAATGACTTGGCCGTTCAAGAGGAGGGTGTCCACTCTGCTCTCTATGAGGATGTGTTGGCATCATTGACCTTTGCCACTGACCGTGAGCATGCCCCTGGTATTGTTGAGATCAAGTACCCACGCTCTCAGGAATGGGATTTGGTCAGTACTGCTGCGGCCTTCCAGCGCATCTTCGATAAGCCAATTGTGCCTATTGGTGGTGCCGCACCCCTGCAGTTGCTGGACCCTTCTACTGTCCAGGAGTACACTTTCTGGGATGTTGACAACTCAACCACCGCAGAGGCTTCCCAGACTCTCAGCCAAGCTTTGGCCGCCGACTCTGCTAGCAATGTTACCACCAGCACGGTCCACGATAACCTGGTCCAAGGTGGTGCTGTTCGTATCGACATCCGTAAGAGCGCTAAGACCATCGATGCTCCTTACGCCGTCTCCGCCGCCGATGTTTCTTATGTTGGAAGCCTTGACATCCTTAAAGATATCGATGTTCTTGCCTCGCTTAAGGAGAATGCAAAGATCATTGTGAATGCGACTGGTGTCAAGGACGAGGATCTTGAAAAGAAGCTGCCTCCTGTGTTCCGTCAAACTATCGCCCAGCGGGGGATTTCCCTGTATATCCTCGATACCTCCGCCAATGAAGACTCATCTCTCGAGAATCTGATCCTTCAAGCGGCCTTCCTCCGTGTTGCTCTTCCTACCCAGGAAGGCGTCGCAACCAAGAAGCTCTCTTCTATCTTGGGCAACGGGGAAGCTTTGGAAAATGTTTCCAAGGATCTCGAGAAACACCTCCGCCAGATCGAGGTTCCTGAGGCCTGGAAGGAACCAGAAGGCGCTAGCGAGGCTGTTCAGCTCCCCACGAACATCTCTGCTAACAGCTTCGTTCCCTTCGATAAGGAAGAGGCTGAGCCTCCTACACTCCTTAAGGACTGGCAGACCGCTGCTCGTGGTCTCGCATTCAAGGAAGCCTTCGGCACCAGGAATGCCCTCCGCCCTGACCTGGCAACCAAGACCTACACTGTTCACGTCAAGGAGAACCGTCGTCTGACTCCAGTCACTTATGACCGGAACATCTTCCATATTGAATTTGACCTTGGCAATACCGGTCTCACCTACGACATTGGTGAGGCCCTTGGCGTCCACGCCGAGAATGACCCGAAGGAAGTTAGTGAATTCATCGACTTCTACGGCCTGGACCCTGATTCCATCGTGGAAGTTCCCAGTCGTGAGGATCCCAATGTGCTCGAGAACCGCACTGTGTACCAGGCACTGGTCCAGAACGTCGACATCTTCGGACGCCCTCCCAAGCGCTTCTACGAGGCCTTGGCAGAGTTTGCCACCGACGAAAAAGGAGAAGATTGCCCTTGCAACCCTCGGTGGCCCCGATGGTGCTGTTGAGTTTAAGCGCCGTGCCGAGGTCGACACCGTCACCTTCGCTGACATCCTCCTCGAGTATCCCTCCGCCCACCCCGACTTCCACGAGATCGTCCGCATTGTCGGTCCATTGAAGCGTCGTGAGTACTCCATCGCCTCTTGCCAGAAGGTCACCCCGAATACCGTCGCTCTCATGATTGTCGCTGTCAACTGGGTTGACCCCAACGGCCGTGACCGTTTCGGTCTTGCCACCCGCTACCTGAAGGATCTGCAGCCTGGCTCGCCTATTACTGTGAGCGTCAAGCCCAGTGTCATGAAGCTGCCACCCAAGTCCACCCAACCTCTCATCATGGCTGGTCTGGGTACCGGACTTGCTCCTTTCCGTGCTTTCGTTCAGCACCGTGCTCTCGAGAAGGCGCAGGGCAAGGAGATTGGTTCCGTCCTGTTGTACATGGGATCCCGCCATCAGCGTGAGGAGTACTGTTACGGTGAAGAATGGGAGGCCTACCAGGAAGCCGGTGTCATTACTCTCCTTGGTGCCGCCTTCTCGCGTGACCAGCCGCAGAAGATTTATATCCAGGACCGCATGCGCGAGTCTCTTTCGGAGATTCAAAAAGCCTATATCCGTGAAGAGGGTGCTTTCTACCTGTGTGGCCCCACATGGCCTGTTCCTGATGTGACTGCTGTCTTGGAGGAGGCTATCGGTGCCGAGGCCAAGGCCAACGGCAAGAAGGTCGAGACTCGCAAAGAGATTGAGAAGCTGAAGGACGAAGAGCGTTATGTCCTTGAGGTTTACTAGATGCGAGCCATTGATGAGCACTTCCTTCCCTTTTGTCTATATCCCCATTCTAGACCGTCTTGATTTGACCTAGCGCAAGTTATATAGACTCAAAATGCATCTCACGCAAGTAATGAGACTTTTTATCCTCATATTTTACTATTCCTGTAGAAACGTGATCACCAAACATAACTATAGGAAGAAAAGGGGGTTCAATAATGAATAATGATTTCTTTCTATGTTTCATGCAGTCCGGAGACATTCAGTTTCCAAGTCTGGTCTATTTCAAGAGCATCATACATTACACAGCGTTGATCGTGATTCTTCATCCGTTGATCCATGCTTCGTATCACATTTCAGATCTCAATGCAATCGGCATTGGTTTCATTGCACGTTTTTAGTCTTTCCATAATGCCCGCCTAGTTTCTTCCTCAACTCCAAAGCCTTCCTGTAAGGAGGTGCTGTGGGAGGTTGAACAGGAGCTAGGCTAACATGATCTGGGGGAAGAGCATACGACGCATCTGAGTCCCAGGCTGAAAGGTCACCGCAAGCCAGGAAAGGAGGAATCCATCTGTTCTCTGCAGAGTATTTCGTGGGCAGCTTTTTCGGTGATGGCTTGTCTGCTGGGTGCAATTGGCGGACTTCTGTAATGTGATTTTGCGTGGAGGTCGTATTTGATGTAATATTCTTGGCTAAAACAGGTCGGCTCTTCTCTTCTTCTTCTTCTTCGGCCTCGGGCACCTGGAGTGCGAGATTTCCGTCTTCTGATATGGGCTTTGGGTTCGCAGCGCCACCGAACATGGGGTTCTTCAGAGCGGCCATCCCTGATGATTCACCGTCAACGGGTGGAATGAATCCTTCACAGACAATGAACGCTTCCAGACTACTGGCTCGACTACTTCGTGGCTTAGCGACGCTGACTCGTTCGAATACGGTACGCAGTTGAGCGTAAAGGATATCAACGTCGCGAGCTCGGAAGATCTTGGCGACGAATTTGCCTCCGGGACGGAGCACGCCCATGGCGAGGTTGAGCGCCGCATAGAGTAATTGGGACTGGATATAGATGTCAAGGTCATGGAGACCTGTCACGTCGGGAGCACCGTCGGAGATAACAAGATCAACGGGGTGTGGTTGACGGATTGTAGCTGGGGTATTCGGTGAGTCGGTGGTCGTTGAAGGGGAGTCGTAGGCCTCTGGATCCAAAGCGCGCAGGAGAAGAGGGATTGTAGAAGGGTGTGTGATATCGGCTTTGAGAGTGGTGATGCCTTCGAGCGGCGCCATAGGCTGCAGGTCAATCGAGACAATCTTCACATTTTTTCGTGGCTTCAGTTCTGCGCTCGGGTCACTTTCGCCAATTTCGTATTGTTCTTCGGTCTCGCCTTGAGGCGCAAGACTCGCGCCTCGTTGTAGCGCGTCCTGCTCTTTCTGTTTCTTTTCCAGCCAAGCCCGTCGTCCAAAGCTTTCGCCCTTGATCAGAACCCGACTAAGCACTTGGCTCCAGCTCCCGGGCGCAGCGCAAAGATCCACGACTCGGGTGACTTTCTCTGGGTTCTCGTGTTCGAAGAGGTCGAATTGCTCGTCGATTTGAATTAATTTGAAAGCAGAGCGGGCGCGCCAATTTTGCTCTTTCGCAAGACGGTAGTAGGCATCGCGCTTGTCCTTGGAAGATTTCCCCATTTCCAAGCGTGGGATTGGGCGAATTCGGTAATTCTAGAAGAAAGCCTCTCGATTGGCGAAGTTCTAACGTGGGGGACCAAAAAGGCGATAAGATTTCCGGGCGGAGAGATACTGCCACTTTTTTTTCCTCCGCGCGATCTCTCACTATTGCGACTTTAACTCAACTCCATTTCAAGCTTGTTTGCCAGGTCGCATTGCGAAGCAGTCGCGAGGATGGGCCAGAAACGAGGAAATGATTCAAAGCCCCAGGCAGTGGAGTCGAAGAAACGCAAGAAGGGCAGCAAGCTTGGCTTGACTTCGAGCGATGGAGCCTGGGACGGCTCCGTGGATGTCGACCAACTTAACTGGAAAGAAGTCGCTCTGCCTGATCGCATGGCAGATGTTGGAGGATTCTTTGGCCTCGAAGAAATTGATGATGTCGAGATCATTCGTCCTAATGGGAAGGGTGAAGTCCAGTTCAAGGTGTGTGTAGGCATCCGACTTACAATCGATTGTATTATTTTACTGACACCAACATATGAATCAGGCGAAAGCAGGCAAGCCGAAGAATTCGATCTTGAAAGACCCTTCCAAGGAGCCCGTAACTCATGAAGAATGGGACGGCTTCAGCAATGACGAATCAAACGAACAGCCAACTACTTCTGTTCCCCAAGAGCAAGAACCTAAGAAAGAGGGGCCTAAGAAAGATAAGAAGTCGAAAAACAAGAAGGAAAAAAAGAGGCAACTAAAAAGGAGGATAAGTCTAAGGTGGTTAAGGACAAGTCCGCAGAACCGGAGCCTGCTCGAGACAGCAGTTTCAAGGCTGGGCTCTCTTTCGCAGCACTCGAGGATGATGCGGACGATGATGGGATGGATGTATCAGCCTGGGATAAATTGGGTCTCTCGCCTAACGTTCTGACTGGTCTTTCCAAGATGAAGTTCTCCACACCTACTACGGTCCAGAAATCGTGCATTCCTGCCATCCTTGAAGGGCACGATGTTGTCGGTAAGGCGTCGACTGGCTCCGGAAAAACACTCGCCTTTGGTATCCCAATTCTCGAATATTATCTGGAGAAAAGACCGACGGAGGAAGACAGCAAAGAGAAGAAGCCTTCATCACCAATGGCACTCATTCTCTCTCCTACTCGCGAGTTGGCACATCAACTAGCTAAGCACATTGGAGATCTGAGAGACAATTCCCCTGGTTTAGATGCACGGATTGCGCTGTTGACAGGTGGATTGTCTATTCAAAAGCAACAGCGGCAGCTTGCCAATGCCGATATCGTGGTCGGCACACCTGGTCGAGTTTGGGAAATCCTGAGCAGCGGCCAAGGTCTCATTCGCAAGATGCAGCGGGTTCAATTCTTGGTGGTCGATGAAGCAGATCGGCTTTTGAGCGAAGGCCATTTCAAAGAGGTAGAGGAGATCATCGGTGCCCTAGATCGACAAGAGCACAATGACTTCCCTGACGTCGAGGAAGAAGCTGCAGCTGAAGATGATCTATCTTCTCGACAGACTCTCGTTTTCTCTGCAACGTTCCATCGTGATTTGCAGCAAAAATTGGCTGGCAAAGGCCGTTGGACCACGGGCGATTTGATGGACAAAAAAGAGTCTATGGAATATTTGCTAAAGAAGCTTAACTTTCGGGAAGAAAAACCCAAATTCATTGATGTCAACCCCGTGCAGCAAATGGCAGAAGGTCTTAAGGAAGGCATTGTGGAATGTCCTGCTATGGAAAAGGTAAGGATCCTCGTTTTTGATCAAAACGTGGAATTGATTTGCTGATTTGAGATAAAAAGGACTTATATCTCTACTCTCTTTTGCTTTACCACCCCAAGCATCGCACGCTCGTCTTTACCAACTCTATCTCTGCTGTCCGTCGCCTCACGCAACTCTTGCAGACTTTACAAATGCCCGCCCTCGCCCTTCATTCTTCTATGGCACAAAAAGCACGACTGCGCTCGGTAGAGCGATTCTCTTCTCCGAAGTCCGACCCAAGCTCTATTCTTGTTGCAACTGACGTTGCTGCTCGCGGTCTCGATATCAAGGGCATCGACTGCGTGGTCCATTACCACGCTCCGCGCACGGCAGACGCATACGTCCACCGATCTGGTCGTACTGCTCGTGCTGGTGCTGTCGGTAAAAGCATCATAATCTGTGCTCCTGATGAAGTCGTCAGTGTTGCTCGCCTTGCTGCCAAGGTACATGCGTCAAACCCGAACGTATCTGCGAAGAAGTTGCCTTTGCAGTCCATTGATATTGACCGACGGGTTGTCTCACGCGTCCGACCACGGATCAATCTTGCCAAGAAAATCACCGAGTCCAATATTGCCAAAGAGAAGGTTTCCGCCGAAGAGAACTGGTTACGTGAAGCAGCCGATGATCTGGGCGTTGACTACGACAGCGAAGAATTCGATGAGTCTCAAGGCAAGGGCCGTGGCCGTGGTGGTGGCCGTCACCAGCGGGAGAAGAAAGCTAGCAGTATCACAAAGGGCGAACTGGCGAGTCTACGAGCGGAGCTGAAACAACTGCTCTCCCAGCGCGTGAACATCGGCGTGAGTGAACGATACCTTACAGCTGGCCGAGTCGACATCGAAGCTCTCCTTCGGGGAGAAGGCAATGAGGCCTTCTTGGGAAATCTTGACCCCCTCAAATTCTAAACTATATTCGGTTGGCTTCCTTTCTGTGGCGTCGCATTTTCCTCAGAACTTTGTACATTTAGACTATGAAGATACACCATTCATGAAATTCCAGCTGGGGATCCAATCCCCAGGCTCCGATGCAACGTCTTTTCTACTAACGGGTTACTTGGATTCTGCGCGATCGACTCTTTCGTACTGGTATTGCGCTTTATGAGCGTAAGTAATCCTTTACGCCCTTACCCCATCTCACGGCCCCTTTGTATTTGTTCAGCCCTGGCGCGTTTCCTGTAAGCAGACCGTCGATAGCGTCTGCGAGTTCGGGACCAGAGCCTTCAGCCTTGATATCTCCTAAAGGGTACATGTACGTCTTGAAGCTGAAGAGGATGAACTTGGTTTCTGGCAGTCTAGTGAGAGACTGGAGCTCACATCGTAAGAACCCCTGGGCAGCTAGTTAGAAACTCAGCGCTATTTGCACAGCTGGGGAGGGGGCATAAATACCTCTTCACAATTTACTGCTTCGTCAGAAACAAACGTATCGCCTTCTTTGATATGGTTTCCGGCGATATTGGTGATATCCGTCCCGATTTGAATATTCCACTGCTCTTTTCAGCCAAGCCGAACCCTTCTTGTAGACTTTTGAAACTTACATTCACTCTTTTGACTGATTTCCCCACTTCAAGCTTGCGGAAATATCTCTCCATGCTAGGCCCGATCTTCTCAAAATGAGGAACGGGGCCATGGATTGCCTTGAGGTCTGCTCCAAGCTTGGCCGAAGGGTCGAAGCCAGCCGGATGGCAACAGGCAAAAGCCAGACAGACATGAGTTGATTCGGTCTCCTGCAACAGGAAAATATCTTCTTCTACGGTCTCCGCCAGCACTCTCAAGCAATAATCTGGGTCATGAGGGGGCTCTGCTGGGAAATTTGCCCCCGTGATATGATTTTCGAAGACATTGTTATGAATCTTAAACAGCCCGGGGAAGCGCGAGGGGAGGTGGTGGGTGAGGAGGTATGAGTACAACTCGTAGGTCGCCTCTTCTCCCCCCCGGACGAAACCCATAAACTGTCTTGCCGTACTTTTCGATGATAGCCCGTCGGCCCATGGTGTGCTCCAAGTATTGGTTGTCAACTTGGATCAGGGCGGACAACGAGTCCTGCTGGATTCCTGTTCTTGCATTAGGTATGGTAGCTGAGAGGGCTTCTTTCACGAACCCATGGTGATATTGTAAGTTGGCTTGAATGGGCGAAGCTGGCGAGGCTTCTCAGACCTCCAGTCATGATGTAGCAAAGGCTCGATCGGCATCTGCCTTGCGCGACGTACTCTCGCTTGGTATCTTATCCATTTCTGGAGATATGTTAACACCGATGTGGAACTCCGACGTTCCTGTGAAGGCCTCTAGAAGGAAACATCACTTACCTGCGAACCGATATAGACAGCGTAGGACCCGATACTAGCCAAGATTATGAGTCCTGCGTAGTTGAAGATCTGGGAGTTGAGCGACATTGCTCAGTACGAATCCCGATGATTGAGCAGCTGTCTTCTTCGAGTAGAGCTAAAAGCCAGCTTGTTATCCCCTATAGGTCTCCCTGCCAGTGGCTGACTGCGTGAGTCACACCCCGGATTGCTGATTTCCCCGCGCTGGTGGTATCGGATGATTGGTGGAGCATGGCCGTATATAGTTTCCAAATTCGGTAATTTTAAGAGACGGGGGGGATCTTATGGAATCCTTGAAATTTCCACCCTTCCTAATGCTAGTCCAGAGTCATTCAGACTGTAAGGGAACTGCCAGATTTGGGTGGCACCAGTTGACCAGGCGAGATAATGATATTCGGTGGGATCCCGCTGTAGGGTTCCGGTCTGAACAAAGACTAAAGCTTACTCTTCCTTCTAAACAAACAGCCCCTTTTATAAGGGGATTCACCAGGGGTTTGGCCCCAGCTCGGATTTAAGCCCTAATCCAACCAATAGGATGCAACAGAATCCAGCGGTGTCACTTCGTCGACATTGAATGGCACGACTTCAGCTCAAAGGATCTTTGATATATCCTCAAAGGAGCCTTCTACGCCGATTCGACGGCGTTCCGCCATCGAATCTCATTCTTCCTTGACACATACGGAGGGCCTCTAGGATATATAGGATCCAAATTATGACTTTATTCTTGAGCAACTCAGGGTCTATTACATGGGAACACCGTGAACCAAGAAGCGAATTTTCCAGATATCAGTCCAATATATATCCTAATATCGAGGGTTTGCATGTTCAATACATAACGGGACTATCAGCACTTCTGGGAGAACAAATCCATCCACCTCAACACAATAATTTTGTACGCCGGGTCCCAATTAGGGATAATCATGGCTTCGATACATTCGCAAATCTCCATTCCCTTGGAGCCATATTTCATCACCAGAGTTGGAATGAACCCTTTAGTACATTCGACAAAAGCTTTCCGGTGCTCCTCGATGCATAAATTTTCATTTTTGTAGCATTTCTTCCTGATATTGTCTATATCAGGCTTCAGGAGTGAAAATTTTATGCGGTTAAAGCATGGAAACTTTTTCCAAACTTTTTGTTCAAGAAAATTGTCGAACAATTTTAAGTGGGCTCGCTTCGTCCCGGGTTTACACCCACTGTCTTTTTTGCAAATCGTGTTCCACTTGTGAAAGACAGGCCGGGCTAATGCCTGCATTTGATCCCTATCTGGAGGGCACGCCGCCGTAAATAGGGTGCCTGAATACAGTCTTCTCCTAGTCAAAAGGTGCCACCTTAACCTGGCAGTTCCCTTGCAGTTAAGCCTGGGAAAGATTACGACGAGTTTATTGGGAAAAAAAGGGGAAAATAAAGCATATTCTTATGATTTTACCAGTGTCATATTTGATATTATGTACTAGATAATTACTCGCACGGGTTTGTAGTCAGACTGATCGCGGACGACTGGCGGTGTCTTGGAATACTACATAACTTCTTACCTCCTGAACCGTGGGAGCTATGCATTCTAATGGCGCGAGAAATATGGAATATATTGTACATTTCTGATCTGCACTTGACGAGTATACCCCCACACGATAGTCTTGAAAGCCATGTGTTTCTAGACTGAGATTCTGATTGATAACGAATGGGAACTCTGATAGGTTGATGGGAACGAGAACCAAGACACTATGGCATGCTAAAACACACGGCACGCCAATACAACGTCATCTGAGTAATCTACTGGTAGTGGGGCTAATAGTAGAATTGTCGAGCTCCGATGGTGAACTGTGGGCCCTAATGCTCTATTGTATCTTGAAGAGTAGCCCCTCCGAGTATCGTAGGGTTGCAGATACTAGCCCCGCTGATCTTCTGGGAGTTCGGAAAGGGTCCTACTACCTAATATCTACATTAAGATGACCGATATCAGATAAATGGGCGGCGCAGAGGACGGTATACCGAGATCTCCGGTTCGGCAGGAGTCCGACGCCGAAAGTCGGCTTTTGGGCCCCACAGAAAAGGGCAAAAGTGCCATTGGGATCGATAGCTACTGGAAAAATTCAAATGGGGGCAAAACTTGGAAGAGACCGCCTCACGTCAGCCTGGTGCGAAAGAGGGCAACTATAAACTTCCTAGTGGCTCCCAGCAGCTGGTAAAGTGACCATTCCCAGGCCCAAACCCTAATCCTGGACGAAACTTCCGGCGTTCTATTTAGCCGCAGATCTTGTTACGTGAGCTCCCCGTCCGAAACAAACCGTGCAGGCTCTCACATGTAAAATTTATCAAGGCATCATTACAAGTTCTGTACTCTTATCCACGAAGAGTTTGAGACTTGAGATATGGCTGCTCTATTGCCATCAACGACCCGGCTCTTACGCCCCTCACGAACAATTCCACGGCTTTTGTTTTCTCCGACAGGTCCAGTAGCCTGGCTCCATCAACATGGACCCTCGCGCTCCGCCGTTGTTCACGAGCAGGCTATCCCACAAGCCCAGAATCAAGTGCCTCCGGTCAACAGCTCATCATGTCCTCATAAGCATGGAGAATCAGGAAACCTGGAGACCCTAATCTCCCGCATGCCCCTGGTCCAATCCCTTCGCAGCCCCCAAAGCGCTTACAAAGAATCCATCCCCCACCTGGCCATTCCCCCGGCGATTCGCCAACATCACCTCGTCGGCGGCAGTCTCGCCGGCCTAGGCAAGCTAGCCCTCGCTCCATACATGTGGACAAGCTCGACATGTGCATCTGAGCCCAGGGCCCCCGATGCCTCGTCCCACCCCAAAGCCAGTAGCGTTGTTTCCGTCTTCCACATCGGCCGCGATCTTTGCGGACACCCAGGCTTCGTGCACGGAGGCTTGCTATCGGTGCTGTTCGACGAGGTCTTCGCGCGCTGTGTGTCTGCGGCGTTCCCTAGTGGACTGGGTATGACGGCGAACCTGAATGTCGATTTCCGGAAGCCGGCGCTCCCAGACAGATTGTACGTGTTGCGGGCGGAGACGACGAAGGTCGAGGGACGGAAGGCGTGGGTGGCGGGGAAGATGATTTGTCTTCCTTTGCCGGTGGGTTCGGAGGCGCGTGAGGTGTCGGATGTAGGGCTTTTGGAAGAGGATAGTCCGGGGGCTGTGATGGTTGCGGAGGGAAAGGCTTTATTTGTGGAGCCGAAGTTTGCTAGCGTGAGTCTGCTTTCTTAGTTTGGATGGCTGAGACGTCTTTGCTAACGCGGGTTTCCTTTTTTTAGTCGATGGTTTCGGTGTACCGGACGTGATAGGTCATGATGCGGAGGCTTGCATGCTGGATTTTGCTCGAATGGGCGCTATTTTTAGTGTTTAATATCTTACGACGAACCACGATATAGAGATAGAATATAGATAGAATAGAGATACTAGTATAGAATAGAGTTGTTACGTTCCAAGGTCCTTTACGGTATCCTACGCTTCGTTGAACTGAAGCGACTAGCTCGAAGGACTGATAGAAAGGATTGTCCGTTGCTATCTAAATACCAATATGGTGAGGGAAATCTCGCCCTAACGCCCTAAGCCCAGGCACACAGAAGATAAAAAAGAAAGTATCAGCGTGACCGAAAACACGGGGATAGGGGTTCAATTCGAAACTAGCAAGTTGCATCGCAAGTCATCGTATCATTAAAAACCTTCCTCATCATCAGAGGAGGTGCAAAATCATGGCGCCAGGAATCCCGGCACTGCCGGACATGGAATGCAGAAGGGCAGAAGTTTGCAAAAAGTAGAAAAAAAAAAGGACTTGGGGGGGGGGAGATATATGAGTATGCCATCTAAGAAAGGTGGAACGCTCCTTGTCCCTCCTTGATAGCAACGAACAGCCGCTCTCGAAGAACCTCCAAACTGCTATAGTCCGGAAGCTTGAGGTAGTTCACGCAAGTCATGACAGAGGGCAAATAGTCGTTGGGGGTGTACGGGGGCTCGCTTGGGCGGCACACGACAGTAAAGATGGGAGTGAGACTCTTAAAACCTGTAGATAACTATTAGCAACGTTTGACGCTGTTTAGGCGTGGGCTAATCTGGCTTACCTCCGATAGGGAGCTTGGGGCTACCAGTGACAAACTGCAGGAAATCACGACGCTGCTGCTTGTCAAGCTCACTCATAGTCTGAAGCAAGTTGCGCACACTCTTGCTATCCATGTTGAAGCCATGGTCGGCCTTGATAGAATCCATGAGAGTCTCAATAGACCAATCCTCTTCAGCTTGTCCGAACAGCATAACGAGTTCGCTAGGGGTGAAAGCGCGAAGAGCGGTGAATGGGAATACCTGAGAGAAGCCCGTGCAGAAAGCCTCGACTTGGTGCCGAACACCACTGCCGAGGGTCATATCAATGACACGGTCCACATACTGATCCACGTTGTGGATGGTCAATGAGATGTCGGATCCACCAGGGACCAGTTCAATTGATGGGTAACCGGGCAGAGTGAAATCTAGGCTCAGGTCTTCGACACGAACTTCATTGATGACGATGTTCTTGATGGCACGGGCTTTCTCTTCTGAGGTTAAGGTGCCGTCCTCTTGAATACTGTTCTTTGCTTCGACGAATCCCTTCAGCATGAGCAAAGACTTGCCTAAATCCTCATCGACCGCCTTGACCGTGCCGAGGGACGGGGCCACCGATGACATCGTGTCGGCAATCCGGAAGAATGCAGGATTGAAAGAGATATCGATGATTCTGGAGTCGAGCATGGAGCGAGCAACGAACTTTCCAAGCACCTTGAAAGTGTTCAACAGTTTCTTTCCAGCATCTTGGGATGCTTGCGCCTCACTCATTGGGCGGGGAACAGACCCCGCTTGCCAAAAGCATACTCAGCCCCAGAGAGATCATCCGTTTCACGCCAAATCTTGAGCTTCTTCTTTGAGAACTCCTTTGACACGGTGGAGTAGAACTCGAGTGTCGGACCGAGACCAGTCCCGACTTCCTCAAAGTACTCGACCTCTAAAACGCTCGGAGAAGACCCGTAGAGCTCCATGACCTTCATGGCTGAATCAAGGATGCGCGCTCGTGAGATGCGAACCTTCTGGCGTTGTAAACGACCGATGTAGGGCCGATCGTCGCGTCGCAAATCCCTTCGACTTTCCTCAGCAATCTGAGAGTTATGCCATCTCATCATAGCCCGCGAGTAGCCGAAGGCAGTGGACTGTAAGAACAGATGTCTAGTCTCGAATGGGAATAGGAAAGGATATAAACGAGCCAAGTCCTCACTCCAACTGGGGAGACAGTCACTTGCCACGATTAATGGCTCTTCCAGCTGACGGTTCACCTTCGCAGTGAGCTTCGTATTGATGAACTGGGCCAGTGGCTCTGGTGTGATGTTGGTACGATCCTTGGCTTCAGTTAAGATATCGTCGATTGTAGCATTCATCTCATGGAGAACACGAAGAAGACGGAGAATAGAGGCTGTCGTGTGGTCCTTGGACAAGGAAGATGGGAGCTCAAAGGGATCAGCGTCCTTGGAGGCATCCTGTCCCGAACCAGATAGGGTAGACGGTTCAGGTGGCGGTGGGCCAGGGACACGTCGGTATGTCACAGTGTGAACGGCGGACCAGACATTTTTGGCTTTCACTTCATCCAGGTGTTCACGGTTGTGATGCACAGCCCGGTATATTGTGGTGTCACCGCTAATGGGCTTGCCATTTACGGAAAACTCAATGTGCCAGTCTTGGGGAACTGAGGCCATGGCCGCCGCATAAGATGAGAAGGGTCGGCCAGCAGAAGCCAGGGAGCTGTTGGTTCCGAGATGAGAAGAGGCTGGGTTTGCAGTTGATGCAGATGGCTTCGATGCTGGAGTAGACTGAGATGGGGTGCCGACCCTAGTTCCGTCCTCTTTTCGTGCGGTGACTTTGCCCGAAGATCCAACTTCCATATTCACGGCGGTAGGGTCATGGATTTGGTCATCGTCCAGGTCCTCATCTAAATCATCAACGATGGCGTTGAGCTCTTCGTCCTCGGCCGCATCGTCTCCATCGTTTCCATCATCGTCGCTAAGCTGCCTTTCATCGGCACACTCGAGGGGTTCGTCACCATTCTGTCCTTCATCCTGATCTTCATAACGCGAACCACGGTGTCGCCTAGTCGCGGCTGGTGCATCTTCGCCTGTAGAGTCCATCGCATTACCGCTATCCGAAGGATCCTCAGCTTGAGGCGGCGGGATCCCCGTCGACGGAGTTCGAGGGGGATGAGCTGTCATTTGGTCACGCATACGTGCTGCCTGGGCGATCTGGGAGAGGATAGTATCTCTGGTGCGAGACTGGCGAGGGCGATCGTTCACTGCAATCCGTGGCTGGAGGAATTCGTCCAGCGCTTTGAAGGTGGCAATTGCGTGAATGGAGACCATAACATTCCTATATGGCCGAGGTGCATCGGTTCCTTCTTCAGCCACTAGTTTCAGTCGTAGTTGTTTACCCAGCATATACGCCGCATTGCTGCGCGTATTTTCGAGCGAATTGTGACTGACAGTGATGACCTCAAAATGTTCAGTCCGGCTCAGCAAGTCCTGGAGCTTCTTGATCATGACACTAAACGGCGTTGTGGCAGTACTTTGGCTTTTTGCTTTTTCCGATATTGAGACGCCCATGAAAGCTTTCAGAAAGGCCGATCGTGCACTCCTAATACACGTCGCTTTGAAGTCGCCCAGAACGTCCAACAAAACCTGTATGATACCAGAGTTGAGCAATTCAGAGCTAGTAATGCTCTCCAGAGCCTCTCCTGCAAAATGAACAGCAAGGCTCTGGAAAAGTGGAAAGCCATTTTTATCACCATGCGAAGAGTAGCATGTCCGAATCTTGGTTGCTAAAGATTGCAGTTCGTCCAAGACTTTCTGGGCTTCTGATCGAGCAGAAGCACCATGTCGAGCTTCGTAAATTTTAAGGAACGCATGGGCATCACGCACAACAAGATCGTTGAGGGCCTTTTCTATATTATCTCCCGCATTTCGGCCAGAGACTGAAGAGCCTTCTGAATCTGAACCATCGTCGTTTTCTTCATCATGGTCTTCCTCGTCCTCGTCTTCGTCTTCATCCTCGTCCATTTCTTCACCGTCGTAATCTGGATTGCCTTGCTTGACACTCTGGATACTTCCATCAGAAGCTTCCATGTTCACATCATGGGAACCTTCGCTGGGAAGTTTGTCCTCGGCATCCTCGTCATGACTTTCTTGGGACGTAGACAACGGAGACTCAGAGATCTTCATGATCTCCGAAATGACTCCTTCACGGTGGAACTGATACTGATAAACATGTTCTAGACGTTCGAACAAGAGTTCAGCGCATCTGAGAGCCAAGGAAACCAGAGATGGGTGATCTTTCTGGGAAAGAATTGAACCTAAGAAAGAGGCATAAGGAACAGTGCGTAGGACATCCTCTATCAGGTTAGGTTCAAGAATATGGAGCATTTTGAGGTGCGCAATGAGGACCTTCTGTCGGACATGAAGATTGACCGTACTAGAGTAGGCATCTGTGAGAGTAGGGAACAAGATTGCGGCAAATCTCTTCAGTTCCGGTTTGCATTCCTCTAGCAAGGCACGTCTTTCTTCGGGGCTTTCCTTCGCTTTGGAGGACTTCATACCAATGGACATGCTACTATCAAAGTAAGAGCTGAGCAGAGCATCAGTTCGGGACGACTCGCGACCAGCAACACCTGGAAGCAATTCACAGATGACGTTGAGTGTTTCGAAAACCTGCTCTCGAGGACGATGTATCAAAGCCTGCATGACTAGGACGCTGTCCATTTTGACAGCAGTGCTTTCGACATCTTCAGGCGGAGACACACCAGTTAAGATCTGGTAGAGAGTATCTACGACGTCCATTTTGAGCAAATCGATAGACAGCCTAGGACTGGCTTGGCACACGATGGCCAACACACGAAGGAATTGGGTGTGAATATGCGATCCGATGAGGTTTGTGGTGCCCGGGAGCAGGAGCCGAAGAATGGCCTTCAACATGCCCGGATCGATCAACTCTTCAAGATAGGTATGGCGATGCTTGAAGCTCTCTACGATGCGGGAGACGCAGAGACACCCTTGCTCCACCACCTTCGGGTCATTACTAGAAAGCACATTCAGCAGAGTTGGCATCACGTCCCTGACGACAGGGAATGAATCGTGAGGCAGGTTGCGGCAGCAATTAGCCGCAGTGGTCACGGCAGTGCGCTGCGTACTTGTAGCGAAGAAATCCAAGTAAGTTAAACAGGCCGTAAGGCCACCTTCCCGCACAATTGAAGCCGGAAAATCGATGGAAATTTTCGCGAGGGTCTAAGATCCCAGACTTGTCAGTATTGAATCCAGCAAGAAAGCGCGCGCTTTTGGACCTAGGGAAAAGAGAGGTACTGACACTAAGTGCTTGCTCAGCAAGATCGATAAACTGAATATCAAGGAGCTTCTGGCACAAAACCGGCACAGCACCACCGTACACAACGTTGGCCACTGACCCACGAAGGGCCTCCATCAGATTAGCCAGACACCGACAGGCAAGCAGCATAATTTCTGCATCCAGTTCGGTTGGGAAACCAGGTGGCTGCATTAAATTCACAAGCTCCTTGACGTAAGGATCTGGAGAGAATTGACCTGACAGATTGTCTTCGTTCGAAACGAGAAGAAGGTCGGAGAGCTCTGTCAACGCAATCAATTGAGATGATTTATCATCACTCCTCAAGTTGCAAAGAATATCTCGCAGGCGCGAAGACATGCCTGACATCATACCCGTCAAAGCGCGGAGGGTACTTTGAAGACCCATGGCACCCCGGCCGCCAAATAGGCTGCTGTGGAACGGGTCCATGTCGTCGTCGTCAAAGGCCGATGGGTTGGTGCCATCATTGCTTTCCCCGGCTGGAGATTCTGTCCTTTCTTCTCTATGTTCCTCGTGCTCCTCCACATCCTCTTCTGTGTCCCTCATTATCACGTCAGGATTTGTCCTCGCACCTCGCTTCTTTTGGCGCCGTGGAGGGGATTGTTGTGCGGCAACTCGATCTAGGGAAGTATGACAAAGTTAGATATCACATTGGGATAGATGAAAGAAGGTCCACAGAATACCATTACGGCTAGTCCTCCGTCTACCTGAGGGCGGGGGAGATGCATTCTTTGAGTCCTCCGAGGGGCGAGAAGACGGTCTATTACAGAGTACCAGAGGCGTTAGTTCATCCCTGGCAGCATGTCGAAATGGGTTATCAACATACCCTGGCTGTGACATAGTTGGGCGGTTCCTGGTTCGACGCGAGGCGGCAGCAGGGCTAGCAGAGGGCGCCGCTGTCCGTGCTCGTTTTTGTTTTCGTGGAGACGACGGAGTTGTAGACTGGGATGTTGGATCTAGTGGACCGGACGGTTGTTCCCGATGACTTGAGGTCTTGCGTTTTCGAGAGGCCGGGCCAGCGGCTGGGTGGGTAGAAGTTCCGGGTGTGTCAGAAGAGGAAGGAGGAGGGCCTTGGCCTTGGGCGGATCGAGCAGCTGAGCGGGTGATTCTGGAGGACATGAGTGACTGACTCTTCTTGAAATCGGTAGAGAAGATTATAACGAGTGTGCTCCACTGGTCTAACCAGATGGAGAAGAGATACAGGAGATGGGGAAAGATGAAATTTGAAGCGTTCTGGAATGGATAGGTGGTGCAGAAGATTTGCGCGTGGACGTGTATCCCCTCAACTTCACTGGAGGGAAAGAGCCCAACTTAGTGAGCGAGGGGTATGTTGACAAATTTCCTGAGAGAAACCACTTTGGATCCAGAAGGGATGTTCCACGAGATGGCAAGCAATCAAAACGACGAAGGAAATGGGTTGCAAAGTACCTCAGGTCCGAAGAGGCGGAAGCTCCTGCGGGGGTAACGGAATAATCCTCGAGAGGGTCCTGGCGGTTGACGGAGGGCCTTTGCCTGGCCATAAGTTACCGGGTCCCGGGAGGAATTTCGATATAGAGGGCGGTTAGCACCGTTTCAGCCCGCCATTCGCACACCTGGAGTTGCAGGGACGAGAAGCGGGTGAAATGGCGAGATGAAGTTCTCGGGCCGGCTGATTGGGGCCGTCAGGGCTGTGGGTTTAGACGCTTGCAAATGGGAAGAGAAACAGAGCAGACAATACGTGAGGTATTGGAAATTGACGGTACGGTGGAGGCGAGTTGAGAGATGGCAAGGAGAAATGAGGGGGGAAGTGTGTGGTGACGATTGGATTCGGAGAGCGTCAGGCGGCGGGAGTGCAACATTCAGTGATGAGATAAGACACTGCCCAAAGTGCCCAGCGAGGTACTCAACTCTTTTCCACGAATCTGCAGGTTGTGACTCGGCGCACTCAATTCTCGCGAAAGATGTTTTTTGCGACACATTTAATCTATCGTTCCTTGAAGAATGAAATCATCCGGGACTAGGAGGGTTGGAACTTTAGAGCTCCGGGGCGAGGCATTATGAGGAGAGGGACGAGCAACGGTTAAACGAATACACTCCCACTCTGAGGCTGAACTACATTTCAGGGGGAAAGAATAATGCTGTAAAGTGATTAAGCTACTATGACATTTAAGCTACGACCTTATACTAAATCCGGACCTGAAGCATATTAGGTCTAGATCCGAAAAGAGTTGCCGGGTCAGGTCCGAATAACCCCAAGTTCACCAATTCCAGTGCTGCGCGCTTGGTAATAGCCAGTGGTAACTGACTAACTAACCACTTGCCGGTGCATAGTATATAATCACAGCGTGCAAATTGAAGACTCGTTGCCTACGAGTGACAAGGTAAGTGTTTACATCGCCTTACTTTGGAGCCACTCCAATACAAGCCGGAGCACCTGCGACCGGAGCCACGCCGATACCCCAGAAACCTCAATTGACTCACCGAGGACTTAATAATCAGAGCGACCACGTTAGATTTACAGACTTAGAATATTTGCCAGGCCTTCGCTCTTATTCCCTCCCCGTTCTTTTCTTCCCTTTTTTTCGCCCCCTCACCCTGAGACGCGCAAAAAGAGGAAAGAAAAGTTCGTCCCCGCTTCGCCGAAATAAACGTTTCCCCTCAAGATCGAACCCGGCAATCTCCGCCGACGCCCCCAAAAGTGATAAAACCGCCGCATTGCCGCCTTGCCGCATCCCACTTTCTTCCAACCCCCGCCCTTCACGATGGCGTCCCAAATGGTCGGAGGGCAAAGCGATGACGTTCACCAACCTGCGACTGATCTCCGTTCCGCTCAGCTAGAAGAATATGTTTTCCCCGACCAGCGCCTAAAGCGCAAGATGAGTGACCCCGAGAAGACGCCGTTGCTCTTGGTGGCGTGTGGTTCTTTCTCTCCCATTACTTATCTGCACCTGCGCATGTTTGAGATGGCTGCCGACTTCGTCAAGTTCAGCACCGATTTCGAACTTCTAGGCGGTTATTTGTCCCCCGTATCCGATGCTTATCGCAAGGCGGGGCTCGCCAGTGCTAACCACCGGTAATTATGAGGCAATTCTCCTTTGCCCCGCGAGTCACATTGCTAACTTGTTTGAAGTATCGCCATGTGTCAGTTAGCCGTGGAACAGACCTCAGATTGGCTTATGGTAGATACCTGGGAGCCTACACAGAAGGAATATCAACCGACCGCTGTGGTGTTAGATCATTTTGACCATGAAATCAACACTGTGAGAGGTGGTGTGGAGGCAGCTGATGGCCAAATGAAGAAGGTCCGCATTGCCTTGTTGGCCGGTGCTGATCTTATACACACCATGTCTACCCCGGGTGTCTGGAGTCAGAAGGATCTGGACCACATCTTAGGCAAATATGGGGTACGTCATAGTCTCGTGCTTTCTGTTCACGATCGAAGAGTTACTAAAAAGAGTGCAGTCATTCATCGTTGAGCGCAGTGGCACCGATATCGACGAAGCTCTTGCGAGCTTGCAGCCTTGGAAGGACAACATTCACGTCATTCAGCAACTTATTCAGAACGATGTCAGTAGCACTAAGATCCGCCTGTTCTTGCGACGTGAGATGAGCGTACGCTATCTGATCCCGGTCCCGGTCATTCACTACATCGAACAACATCACCTCTACGAAGATGATGGAACGACGAACGAAAAGGGCAAGGACAAGGCAGGGTGATGTGACCAGGCCTCTTGTGTCGCAAACCCGAGATGAAGCTAAGACAATGATGCCGATACGATACCCCCCCTTTTGCTGTCTTATTTACTAGTTGGAACTTCCAGTGGGCAAGCCATGAATGACTCGAGCTCTTGGCTATTTTTCTCAACTTCACGTCCCGTCCTCCATTCTGATGGCCTGGCACCCTGGTTCTCCACAAAAAACAGGCGAGATGTAATGAATGCCGGCGTTCCGGACCCTTGATATTGGGGTGGATTTTTGCTCAATTTTTCCATAAGCCTTTTTCTTTCCAGTGGGCCACTTCAGACCACTCTTCATAGCGGGGACATAGCATATACAGGTTACTATCGAGGTCTCAGGGCCTAGATCCGATATCTTTCTAAGCGAACTAGTGTACGCCCGGGCGGAGTCCACGGATGCTTATGTACTTGTCGAGTCCCATGCATGGAACTATGGGGGGGCTATGGGGCCTCGGAGGGTCTGGTTGCCGGATGCAGTACTGATCGGCCGTCTGCATCATCTTCGCGCCCAATGACACCATAAATTAAATGATATGCAGCTTTCAGATGCATTATACAAGTAATCTGGGGATACTCTTTATCTTCTTTTTCTTTCTATCACGCGAATCCTATCATTGATCATTGGAAAGTGTGCTTTCTCCTCCATCTAGCATTCAGGCAGGTAGGCGGGTCAGCCAAGCATTGTAAATATGTTTATGAATTGACAGCCTCGGACTCGGAATTAAATCTTACCGATCGATCCGTATGAAGTGATTTTGTATGAAGCCCTTATCCTCATGTCGTAGTCCCCAATAAGTAGCAAGGTAGTTCCACAACAAGAAACAAACCAGTGCTTTCTTGCATATTAGAAAAATTCTTATAAAAAAAAAGAAGGTCTACTGTCTTTCTGTGCCAGTCTCAGAGGCACGATCGGCCGATCCGCATGTATCCCGCGCCTTATCGAGACGGATTCGATCTGAGCACTTCCACATTTTCCCCATTTTCCCGTTAGCTCCCAGGCACCTCCTGGGAGGATTTCCCCCTCCACCTTCCATAACTGCATGTTCCTATTCCACAATGACCAGCGCATCCATCGATCCATTCTCCTCTCCCCAAATGACCTCCAAACTCACCCCAATGATCTCGCGCTGGCCACCTACCCCGGACGGCTCTGATGCCCCGCCATCGATGGCTAGGAAAGATGAGTCTGCCATTGATGCAGCCGTTCACGTCATTTCTACAGAGCGCGCAGCCCTTTCACACCTCGAACACCTGTATCAGACCGACGCGCAGGCGCAATACGGTCTCAGCCGTGCAGTCGATCAGATTGCACGCAGCGTCCGAGACGGCGGCAAATTGGTAGTATGTGGGGTTGGTAAAAGTGGAAAGATCGGCCGCAAGATCGAGGCGACTATGACTAGTCTTGGGATATACAGTGCCTTTCTCCACCCTACCGAGGCGTTGCATGGCGACTTAGGGTTGGTGCGCCAGGTAAGCCACCTGCAGAGAGCTGTAAGCGGCCTGTGGAGTATTTTTGCTGATGTACTTCTTAGAATGATACCATGCTCCTCATTTCATTTTCAGGACGCTCGCCAGAACTCTTCTCCCTCCTTCCACATATTCCCTCTCTATACCGGTCATTGCTATGACCTCGCATTTACAACCATCCGATTGCCCGTTGCTCTCCTCCCATGAACCCGCGGGTAATGGGATTCTTCTTCCGGCGCCAGTTCACGAAGACGAGGAATCGTCTCTAGGGGTTAAGGCCCCGACTTCTTCCACGGCGGTAGCACTGTGTCTGGGTGACGCGCTAGCTATTGCGATAGCCCGAAATCTTCATACGGAGCCTGGAAGAGGACCAGCAGAAGTATTTCGGGGCTATCATCCTGGGGGTGCCATCGGAGCTGCCGCATTACAAACCAGGACCCCTTCCACAACTCCACCGAGCAGCATTTTTAATACATTCGACTCTCCCTCCTCCTTCGTATCACTTAAATGGGACGACATTGCAGGAGGCGCACCCATCCCACCCTTCACACTTCAGCAGCCACCCAGCACCCAACGAATTCCTTTAGATACCATGGTATCTTTAGACAGCATACCAACCGTCTCAGCACAATCTGTGGATCAGGTCACATTACTTGACATTCTCATGACTGCTATTCAACATCCAAATGCGAAATCATGGGTGTTTCTTTCGTCGACCGTGCTTATTCCCCAAGAAGGATTCGGTCGCTTCTTTCTCAAAATACAAATGTCGATATGAGTGTTGCAGACGTGATGGCAAGCACCGGCTGTGCATTAATGGAACCACAGTCCAATTGGCTCTTGGTCCTAGAATCTGCAACCTTGACCGAGGTCCGACGGCTTATTTCGAGCTCAAGTACTAAGGTTTCTGTTATTGCGGTGGTCAAAGACTTAACTCACCCGGCGAGCTATTTGGGTGTCCTGGAAGTGGAAGACTTGATGACCGGTGGAGACAATACAGTCGCCTAAAACAACTCGAAGCTGTCTGGCGAATGTCTGCCCGAAGGTTGAGCATATCTTATCACTGACACTGCACATATTATACCCGGTCGAAGGGGCCCTTTATGGTTATATCCAAGTAAAATTATTTCCCTGAACTGTTGTCATATATCTTCAAGTTATATAGAGTTCGTGGTAATACAAAATGAATGCAACATGTATAATACAAATCAGGCACACTCGTTCAGCTGAACCCGAGAAAGGAACCCGAGAAATAGCCCCAGCTCAAGCTTTCACAACGGGCTTGATACCCTTGTGGATAGCAGCAATACCGCACGTCAGATTCTCATACCCACGACCAGGAATCATGAACCCAGCTTTCTGAATCATCCCCTTGAATTCCTCCTGCGAGGGGAACCGCTCAATACTCTCCACAAGATACTGGTAACTAGCACGGTCCCCAGCAACAAGCTGCCCGATCATGGGGATAGCACTGAAGTTCCAGCGCTTGTAGATAGCATCAAAGAGCGGGTTGTCGACCTTGCTAAACTCCATACAAGCAAACACACCACCAGGTTTGAGCACACGGAATGCCTCGTTGAGCGCAGCCTGCTTATCCGTGAAGTTGCGGATGCCAAACACAACCGTGTACAGATCCACCGTCTCGCTCGGAATGTGCGGCATGTGCTCGGCGTTGGCCTCGACGAAGTCCAACCGCGGCGTGTTATAGTAGGGAGTTTGGATCGAGCGCTTACGCCCTCGGCCAGCATCTGTGCGTTGATGTCGCTGATTGTTACGCGGGTGTCGATGTCGTGGTGGATGTTCGTGGCATGGTCCAGCATCCGGAAGGCGATGTCGCCTGTTCCGCCGGCGATGTCCAGGATGTTCCATCCCTTTTGCTCGGGGTTGTTGATGCGGGTTGAGAGCGGCGAGCCGGGGTTGAGGGATCGCACGAAGTGGTCTTTCCAGAGGCGGTGGATGCCGAGGGACATCAGATCATTCATCTGGTCGTATGAGGAGGCGACAGAGCTGAAGACCGCGCCGACTTTGGGCAGATAGAATTAGCATTGCAGTGCAATTGGTGATGCTAGTTGAAGAGCCCTTCAGAATGCTTACCTCGTGACTCCTTCTCGGCTTCGGGAACATCGGTGAAGCCAAAGTGCGTCATGCGCTCTTGGTCCGACTTGGACTGCTCCTGGGCACGGGTGCAAGAGAAGCAACGGTAGGGGTGATCGGCTGGAAGGCACGACGTTTAGCACTGTAGTGCAGTGCTCGCCAGGCTGAGCGGCTCGACATGGTGGAAGGTTCGGATTTAAGAGGTCTGAGGGGATGGCGGTCTTTCGCAGCTTCAAGTTCGTGTCGCGGCGACAGCTTTTCGGATGATCCGGACCCACATAAACTTCCGTGTTGGGCGATGGCGCATTCATCCTTTAGCCAATCATGTCTCTGGGTTCCCGAGGCAGTGAGTAAGGTTGAGGCTCAATAGCAAAGATGGAAAACAAAGTCGTAGATGCTAAGGCCGTCATATCGGCGCTCATCAGGCTCTTGGAGTTAGCTGGATTTTTCTCCTATCTCCGCTAGTGACATTAAATACCATATACTATAAAAACTTGGTGCATGCCCTTTTCCTTCAATATCTATATAGGATCGTTCCCAGACCCCGAAGCTGAAACTCAATCGCTGTTACAGATTCTCAACTCTCGAAATGGCTGCTAACCCGCTGACACGATGCTGCACTCTTGGTACTCTGCATGAAGGTGAAGCGGAAGGCGAAATCAAAAATATCAGTGACAGTGAGTGCCAGGACCTATCCTGATATATCTTGTGCCGTTCCTCGAAAAGCTACTAAGTGCGTTGCATCTTAAAGTCTCAACTTATTTCACCTATCCACGTGACAAGTCAACTGAAGACGCTATACTTATCATCACCGATGTAATGGGTCACAAGTTCATCAATGTGCAGCTCATTGCGGACAAATTCGCTGAAATGGGCTATTTTGTTGTCGTGCCAGACATGTTTCACGGCGACTCCGTGCCTCTTAACCGTCCCGAGGGCTTCCAGATCATGGAATGGTCGAAGAACCACCAGCCAGTTCATGTTGATCCTATCATCAATATCGTTCTCAAGGAAATGCGGGAGATTCTGGGGTGTAAGCGTATCGGTGGTGTAGGATATTGTTTCGGCGGGAAGTACGTCTGCCGGTACTTGAAGGATGGCAAGTTCGACGCTGGATTTATCGCCCATCCGACCATGCTTACGAGTGAGGAATTGGCATCTATTGAGCGCCCGCTGAGTGTGGCCGCGGCAGGTATGTTGGAATCTTTTTGGTAGCACCCAGTCATTGTTCTGACCTTTCAGCAGGGCGAGATTTTGTGTTCACGACACAGAAGCGCCATGAGAGCGAGGACATCTTGGACAAGTTAGACCCAGTTCCTTACCAGATTAATCTGTATTCTGGGTAGAGCATGGATTCTCAGTGCGATGTGATCTTGCACGACCTCGTCAGAGACATGCGAAGGAACAAGCTTTTGCACAAGCAGTTTCATGGTTCGATGAGTTCATCAAAGGTTGATTTTGAGATGAAAATTGCTTTTCAGGATCACAGGAAACAGACAGATGGCAAATGTTGAGGATTTCCGCGAACTGCTGGTATTGAGAAAGCATTAGGCCGAGGTGCATGGTCGCTTTAGCCTTTCCCAAGAATATTCGTAGCCTCCAAGACCTCCCCAATCAGTACTCTCTGGGACCATAAGCGGCTAATAATACTCCGACCTGCATACCGTCTTCGTAGTCACGCCTCATGAACTAACAGTGTACATCATGGTGTACCTACTAGAGCAGATCCGTTGAACAATAACATATAATTTGGATCAAATATAGACTAAATTTTCATATAGTTATTGAAGGGCTCGAGGAAACTATCGACAAATTGGTTCGAAGGAAAACCGTGGTACCAACATGGGGGGTCCCTTTTGGCGTGGCGCATCACAGTACCCATTACCACTCAGGCTAATAAGACCAAAATCTGACCTGGGGCAAACGTGGAAGGAGTATATGACTGATTGAGTGACTGCATGTCCAGCTTCGTCTGCTGGTGTAGGGCACACGACGGGCCGCTGTTATGCCTAACGCTCCCAACCAGATTGGGATTATCGAGCCAACTTCTCAGCAGCTACTTTCGGTTCTAAAGATGCCGCTGTATGTAGATTATGTAACATGAAGCTTATAACTATCAAAATGTTATTGTATTAGCCTTTTTCTTATTATACCTGAAGTGCTGCGTCTCAGCAGGACCCTGACGGCCCTCCACATCATGGTCGTACACTGCAATCAGCTTGAATCCTTCGGGCCAGGAGACCTAATAGAAGTAAGTTATGGCCATGGCTCCCAAGCCCTGGATTAGCCATTGTGTCATAAATAAATGTCGCCTGTCAGGGGGGACTATCGACCAGAAATAGATTATGAAAACTCATGGCCTTGGAATACAGGGTAGTAAGAACCGAGGAAAAGGAAGATATCTATGGCAGAACTGAACACGATGATCAGCAAAGGAACGTCTTCTGAGGATCCGATGGCCAGAATGATTAATTCGACGGCTGTCCAAATTGCGTGTGGTACACTGGGGATGAGGTATTGCCGCAGAACAGGGCATGCCTGAATCAGTCAGGAAGACATACAACCTCAGAGAGGGAGGATTATTAGAGCGATACCCGGCCAAGTCAAGATACAGAAGTAATTTCAGATGGCATTTATCCAAAAGATCCATCTACTTCAGCGATATGCGACTCTGCTAGACGCCACGAATGAACAGGGACCACCCAACTTCAGCCGAAAAGCAACTAATTCCAATTGACCAAAGCGGGATGCAAGGAGGATTGCCGAACATAATCCTATGCTATGCCGGCATCAGGATGGTTGAGGTCCCACGCTCCAAAAAGACTGATGGATAAAGGACGGTTGGCTAAGTATGGCGAGACGGATATCCAGGTGAAAAGGGCGATGCGGACCCGGTTCCTGGGGTGGAAAACCCTAAGATGGGAAAGAAGGCTGCCGCAGCCTTGGCGATCACCCAGACCCGGGAGGCCAAACCAAATCTCGAGGTTTCAGAATCGGGCATGTTCGATGTGATTGCATAAACTTCAAACATCTATTTTGGTACCTTTAACATCAAATACCGGGTGAATTGAAAGATCAGGGAGTGTTAATGTTTTAACTATATCTCTGATAAATACTAGCGCTAACTTAATAGTACTAGGGAAGCCGATTGCCAGCTTCAACTTGATCATGCTACCACTAATAGCAGGGAATGCTGTGAATACTGCAGCTGCATTATTATACTATAATGTGAAGATAACCCCATGAAGAACGGAAAATGGTGTGATAGGCAAGTGCTGCCTGGTCTAGAGACAAAAGGGAACGAAATACCTTGAAAAACCATGCATCAATGCACATAATTTCAGGGCCACGTAGTAACGCATTTGTGTGCATTCAGCAACACAATTTATTGACAAGAGAGAGCCTAGTAGTAGGTTGCTTCCGACCTGGATAGGGCGTCGATGGCCTGTTCAATGGTAATCACGTCCAATGGCATTTTCGGAAGGATGCCTCGCAGAATGACGTTATTGATAGCGGTCGCATCATCCCCAGTTTCAATCGTGTTATTGGCGATTACGTATCTGCAGTGGGTTAGTCTAGAGGGTTGGCTGCCAACTGATCTAAGGGTGCAAACACTTTGAAATCCAAGTCAAATAGGCGCATTGCAGTTGAGAGGACGACACCAGATGTGCGAATACCAGACTGTGGCGGGTCAATTTCACGACACGCAGTTTTAGTATAAGTGGGATGTTGACATACAATGATAACAGTATCAATCTTTTGACTCCGAAGGATCTGCACGAGAGCATTGTCCGCGCCTGCAAAGAATCTGGTCTTTTGCAAAGCAACATCGTAGCGAGGCAATAACTTGAATCGAGGGTATATTTGAGAGGAAACCGATGACTCGGTTATGTTGCCCACTGCAGCGACAGTGCTCATGAAAGGAGCATTTGCCGAGATCTCCGGAAGAAGGTGAGTACTGAAGTACACCCTGCTGAATATGCTGATCGGAGGAGGCGACTGACTGTGGACCCTGCGTTATCCCTTAGCCCTTATCCGGGGTTGCCAGCTGTTTTGCTTGGCTGGAGCCAACTTACGCATCAATCCACTTCGCAGTGTTTTTAATCCATGCTTGGCCCTGAGCTGTGCCATTGACACTACCGACGCTGGCGTTGATTAAGTCCAGATTCAACACAGCATAGTGGGAGCCAAAGCTTAGGGACGAGTTCGTCACGGTCGAGGGTGTTGTGACCGAGTAGCCTACTTCTGCTGAGCCGACCAGCGCAGCTGCAAGTGCCAAGACGACTAAAGAAATAAGCTTGAACATGACCGCTTTTGATCGTAACCAAAAACAGTCGCGGTTCAAGGAACGCTGGAGGGACCCTTGGCTAGAGTTTATCTGTAAGGTGGGTAATCGCCCCGGGAGTTCACAAAAACAATCGCGGCAGAGATCGGGGGAGATCGGCGGGGCTTGGGGCTCCCCGATCTGGGCAAGGGGATAAGATTCCAAGTTTGTCGTGAAACGCCCAGCCACGCTAACGCGAAGTTTACGCGACCCATAGGATCAATGCACACAGCTAGGGCGGCGAATCAGTATGTGTGCCTTCGAGCACCATTCCTTCCCCCGCTAGTTTTGTCCCATTTGGGTTGGTTGCCGCGAGGCCTCTCGCGTGGTTTTCTGTCCACTTGACGGTTAGCCCCGCATGAACCCTTCGCACATGCTGTTTAGGGTTCGGGAGCTTGCTTTGAAGACTCCTGACTGGTCAGCTATTCGAATGTCCTTGATTTTGGACAGGGGATGGGCGCAGGTCGAGGAGACTTCATAAACGATAAGCTAAACGGCAGATTGCTAATGTTGACTTTTAGGTTTCGGTATTATGATGGTACTTGATTAGTTGTTAACCTGCAGTTTGACCTCGTGGAATTGTTGCCCATATGGTTAGAATGCTCATTCTTTTAGTGACGTTTCTCCCAGGGCAGTCAATAAGTTAGGCTGATCGGAACACCGGTATTGCTGGCTCAAAGGCTCGTCTTGTAACATCACTCCTTCGACGACACTACATGACTTAATTGTGATCCACGCCTCGTATCAGACCACACTCACTAAACTTTCTTCTCCGTCGACGGTAGGAGAACTCCGTGTCCCATGGAGCGAGAATGAATGAATCGAATTGAATTATAAGCGTCTAAATAATCCTTGCCATAGCCATTCGGCATGCATGATAAGTTTGGGGCAGTCTGGTGTTCTACCACTTGTTGTTAAACTCCTTGCCATTGACGTAGTTCACCAGCTCTTTGACCGGTGGAAGGTGGTCCCGGTGCCCACCGAAGAGCATGCCGTGTCGGAGAATCTTGCGGTAGTTCTTACCAGGTGCCACCTTACCCAGTACATACTCCTGGCGAGTCTCAACGCGGGTAGGCACGGGGATTGATCGGCCAACAACGGCCTCCATGCCTTGCCACGCGAATGTGATAGCCTCCTTGGCACCACCCGGAATACCAGCCTCGTCCAGCATCATGATGCGTGTGTTAGGGTAGTGCTTCTGAATGAAGGCGGTGATGTTGGGGTTGTAAGCACCCCCGCCGCACATGAAGATTTCGGAAATCTCAAGATCCTTGGGAGCATAACGGCGGTAGTGATCGACGATGGCCTGAGCGGTGACACGAGTGATGGTTGCCACCACATCGTCGGGTGAAAGGCCCTTTGCTTCGGCCTTCTTAATCAAATCGTGGGCGAGAGTGTCACGGAATACTTCACGGCCAGTGGTCTTGGGCGGGTCCAAGGAGAAGTAAGGGTGACGTAAGAAGTCGTCCACAAGTTCTTGGTCAACAGTGCCGCGAGCGCCCATCTCACCATCTTTGTCATACTCGCGCGCACCGTTGGTGTAGTGACGCACCACAGCGTCAATGAAGACATTACCAGGGCCAGTATCGAAGTCATAACACTCATCCACACCGCCGTGGGTATCGGGAGGAATGAAGCAGACGTTGGCAATACCTCCAATGTTCTGGCAGGCACGCAATTTAGTGGGGTGGTGAAGCACCAGAGCGTCGAAGAACGCAATCAAGGGAGCACCTTGGCGGCCAGCGGCTTGATCACTGACACGGAAGTCTGTGACCGAGGTAATCCCGGTTCGAGCAGAAAGAAAGGTTCCTTCGGCCATCGTCAAGGCGCTTCTAGTCTCGCCCTCCTCGGGCATAGAGAGCAGCCAAATGGTCTGGCCATGGGAACCCAGAACGTCAATAGAGTTCATGTCGACTCCATAGTCCTTGCAGAACTGGTGCACCGCAGAGGCAAATGTCTCGCCCAGAATGACATTCACCTCTGATAATTCCGAGGGGGAAGTCTTATTGTGCAAGATCATGTTCATTACCCGCTTCTTGATCACAGGCTCTAGGGGAATTTCGCCATACTACAGACGATCAGCGGAGCACTAGCGGACGTAAGTCTTCATGCATAACCCACCTTTAACAGCTCGAAGTGCATAGGTGACTCGGGGGTCTCCTGGCGGAAGCGGCAGAGCGCGCAGTCAATGCCGTCCTACATGCAGAAGTTAGTTTATTTGCCTCGAAAGAGCCGATCATCGACGTTCCACGGCTGTTCTGTTGAGCCATCGTGAAGAACCCTAGACTCACCATCGACGTGCCGCTGTTCAGACCTAGGACAGTCATGTCTAGGCCCTGGCGCGGAATGCCATTCTCAACACTTGCAGAGCCCATGGTATTGTCTGAAAGAAGGGATAGACGGCGGAGTAATACAAGGAAAAGAAAACTTGAGCTAGCAACCCCGCAAGGATCCAACAACAATTTAGGCTTATAAAGTAAAAAGCAACTGCCAACCGGGGATTTACCTTCCGAGATACTCTGAAGAGTACCTATTGTCGGCCTTTCGGTATTATTCTTTATATCTGATCGTCTTGACCGGCTTGAATTGCTAAACGCATAAAGGCTCTGCTTGAATGGCTAAATGGCTAAATGGTGAATTGGAAGCTCCGGAAGAACGAAAGCACGGAGTATGACGGGGGCTAAATGGCTACGCGCCTATGAGTGGCGTTAGCCACCTCCGCGATCTCCAGATTCTACTTGCTGATTGTTCGAAACCCCTGCAGCCCCGGGCCCCCGTTCCCCATTTCCCCCCCATGTTGGGAAAAGTGGGTTCCCACTATATAAAGACCAACATCCGGGGTAAGGAGGAAATACGGTAGAAAGGGATTGCAGCTTCACAATGGGGTACACTGCGCTCTGGAAACGACTGTCGCCACGCCAGCTAAACTTTGCCATCCATGCATTTTCCTTGATCTCCATATTTTTCGAGGGTTACGATCAAGGTGTGATGGGAGGTGTTAATTCGGCGCCCACCTATGTCACCGAAGTAGGAATTGGGATGTCCGATGGGACCATCACAGACACTACTCACGAAGGAGGCATTGTGAGCGTGTACTATTTGGGGGCGATCTTCGGATGTTTTGCAGGTGGTTGGCTTGCAGACCGGATTGGACGTATCAACGGCATGTTGATCGGATCCCTGTTTGCCTTGGTGGGCGGTGCCCTACAGGCAGCTGCCCAAAACTCCAACTTCATGCTTTGCGCAAGAGTCTGCACGGGGATTGGCACCGGCGGTAAGCGAGCCCCGTTGAGCATCGCTCCAATGTGTTACTCTTTAAAGAAATTTACTAATTGAGGACTTCTTCTTTTCTTCAGCTTTAACGGGCATCACGCCAGTGCTGGTATCTGAGACCTCGACGGCCGACCACAGAGGTGGCTTCCTGGGCTACGTTTTCATCGCCAACTGTAAGATCCCCGCATCAAACAGAGAGAAGCATAACTGGTGCCACTCTCCAAGCCACAGGTAGCTAACAGACACCCTAAGACCTCGGGATTTCTGTTGCATATTGGATCTCTTTCGGTCTCTCCTTTGTCAATAACGGCTACTCTGACGTTCGGTGGCGATTTCTTCTGGCGTTCCAGTGCTTGCCTGCCTTGATTCTCGCCGGCTTCATCAAGACGCTTCCGGACAGCCCTCGTTACCTAGCCTCAGTGGGGAGAAGGGAAGAAACGAAAGAACTTTTGGTCCATCTGCGCAAGGACACAGCGACGGACGAAGAAATCGAACGTGAATACCTGGAGATTGTGGCGACCTCCCAAGAAAGCCAGCCCAGCTCTCCGATTCAATTTGCCAAGATTTTACTGGGCAGAGGTGGGAGGAAGGGCACGAACTTGGGTCGTCGAGCATGGCTCTGCGTGTGGCTCCAGATCATGGGCTCGTGGACTGGTATCACGGTAAGAATGCATAACCGCAGTGATTCGTTGACATGATACGATCTTAATTATTCTCTCTTATAGGCTGTCACTGCTTATTCGCCCACACTCTTGAAACAAGCTGGGTATAGCACCATCACGCAGAATGGTCTTGCTGGAGGTATCAATACTATCGGGATCATCGGTACCATTATCAGCGCTCAGATCGTTGACCGGTTAGGTCGACGGGCATGCCTGATCGGCGGAGCTGCTTTCCTCTTCGCTGTCAATTTAATCGCCGGCGCCGTCTACGAAGGCTCCCTTCATCATCCGGAAAAAGCGGCTCAATATGCTCCTGGGGCTATTCTGATGCTTTTCTTGTTCAACCTTGGTTATGCGGCTACCTGGGGCACTGTAGCCTTCTTAGTTCCTACCGAAATCTTCCCAAGTGAGCTGCGAGCGCAAGGGAATGGGTTCGGTATTACCGGATGGGCGATTGGTGTGGGTATGACGACACTTGTCAACCCTATCATGTTCGAGAGTTTGGCCGTATGTTTCCAAAGTGCCCCCCCCAATTCGCCGTTGCAAAGCTAACACATCCCCCAGAGCCGCACATACTTTCTCTTTGCTGGCCTCAACGTGCTCTGGGTCCCGATTATTTTTCTCTGTAAGTCTTCCATGTCGTGCTCCGCGAAATGGAAATGCTAACATGCTCTCTACAGTCTACCCAGAGACCCGCAACCGTTCCCTCGAATCCATTAACGCTCTTTTTCTCCACCGCTAGCCCCTTCTACTGGAAGATGGAGCAGGCTTATAGGCTTCATGGAGATGTTCTCGCCGAGCACGGGATTCCCAAAAGTGAGATCCATCATGATGACGGCAAGACCGACCTGACCTCCGAGGTGCCTGAATAGGCATCATCGAGCCGTAAGGTTCCTCCGCAACTTGTCTTCCTTCACAGAATCCTACAATGTTTCTTCTATTTTTCATCTCATGTCTTTTGATGTCACTTTGCGTACATAGCTATGCTTTGTACTTCTAGCTCTATCCTATCCTCTGTAAAACACAATACACGAGAAAATAATGCATGGTGATATGGATGGTCGAATGGGGTGAAAATATTCGCTTTCTGATTGCCTTGTAAATAAACCTTGATCACCCAAGAGAAACCCTGCTTGAGGAATCGCATGTGGAGCGGCGGGCCCGCCCGGGCGTGTATGACGCGGCTGAGTCAGCGCTGCAGCGGGAGGCCGGGAGCTACGGACATTCCAGGTACTTTGTTAGCCGGGGAATCGGCTAAAGTCGATCTTAACGGCCTTTTTCCCTTTCTTCATTCTCATCTCCTCTGGTAGACGCGCCCCGCATCTTAGGCCCTAGATCCTTGCTGATACTCCCCAGATCGGCAAAATAAGCATTTAGCCCGAGGCCTAAACACTCTCCCCCGGGGGGATGAGGTTGCAAAGGTGAATGTCGCCACTACCGCGAAAGCTGCAGCGAGTCTCCAAGGCCTGTAAGTCTTACTCACTTTCGACTCCAGCTCCATTCCGAATGCATGCTCCGCTTCATCTTCGTTAAGTTTGGGAGCTGACCGTATCTGTGGCGTGTAGGCGACTTCTGTAATAGACGCAGCATCAAATGCAGCAGCAGCAATGATCCACTGGGTCGTTGCCAGAACTGCTCGGACTTCGATGTCCCTGCACCTTCGACCGCCCGGCTAAACGCCGTGGGGTCAAGGCTGGTATGAAGGTGAATGCACGCAGCACGCCACCTATGAAATCGGACCATGATCCCATAGGTCGCGTCTCTGCACCTGACAGAGCGCCTGGTTATTCGGCATCCCCGAGCTCTGCTGTGCCTAACCCAGCCCCTCGGGCTCCTGCTACGGGGGATCCCTGGACCTCCGTCGGTCCCGGTTGGGATGCACCGGATGGCTGGGATGAGGATGGAGCGCTGCGCAATTCATGGCGAGCGTTCGCTGTCTCGTGTGACCAGCAAATTCGAAACCTCGTGCAGGTGTATTTTGAGATTGTATATCCAATGTGAGATACATTCCCCTGCTGCTTCCTTCAGCAGAACTGGACTAATACTTGCTTTCCCTTCTAGCTTCCCTTTGTTTCACAAACCCACATTTATAGAAAGGATTCATAGCGGGGAACATCTTCGGAATCAAGGCTTGTTTGCCTCTACAATGGCGGTCTGCTCGTTGGTCTCGGGCCGTGCTCGCGACGGGGCGCTATACAGCACTCGATGGCGTCGGGAGGACCTGTTGCATCCGCCCTCCGAGACTTTTTACGCTGCAGCGAAAGACTCTATTCCTCGTGACCTAGCTAATGCAAAAGGGTTTAACTACATGCGAGCATGTGCTGTCCTTGCCATTGCCAGCATTCAAAATGGCCAAATAAAGAACATGCAAAAATACGCAGGCTTATACCACACACTCACTCTTATGGAGGGTTTCCATGACGAGAAGCTGTGGCCGAAAGATATCAGTCCGATCGAGGTCGAAGAACGACGCCGACTGGTATGTGCCCAAGGACTCGGCTTCATTTATCTCACCTAACATATACATATGTTTTTTCAGTTTTGGTCTATTTATACACTGGATATATACTCGACCATTGTCTGGGGCGGTGTGATCAGACACCGTGAAGCTCACTCACTAGTGAGATATCCTAGTGAGGTTGATGATGAGTTCATTACCCCCCATGGCTATGGTATACCGCCTACGTCCCCGGAATCATCTGCACCGAGCCAAGGCGAAGGGCATATGGTCTCACGGCAGCCGGTCACTTGGATGCATGGTTGGAACTTTACGACAGATCTCTATCGTGTGCTTGAACATGTTGTGGATGGCACGCGTCGAAGATTCTCTTCGGCAAACGGGACGCAGGAAGTTTGGTCTCTTTTCAGCCCGGCATCCATGTCCGAGCCTGCTGTTATGGAGCGGGTTCGCTCGATGTATGCTGCACTGCCTCCACGATTTCGGGAGACTCCACCAATCACTGGAGATATCTCGCGCGACCTCTTCGGCTTCCAATCTGCCAATATCCAAGCTACCCTCCAGCTCCTTCGGATGGTTCTTTTGTCAGCAGAAGAGACCGGACTGGACAGGAAATGTGACGTCGCTGGCGAGCTTCTGACGGTGTTTTCGAAGGTTCCTGTAGAGTACTTGAAAGCCATCAGCTCTCCCTTGGTAAGAACTTTGTCCCTTGCGTTGGGATCTGAAATCGGACTAATGGCGACCAGCTTCATCACCTGGGCGGAGTCGGGTATATCCTCGGTTCTGTCATGGAGGGTAGTCTTTCCGACGCGTCATATCAGCGTGTTCGCACGTTACTGTGAGTTCCTTTGTGCCCATTTAGTTTTTTGACGCGGAATCTGATGGTCGCCTCGTCAGCATTCAAATGGCAGATCTGCTCCACCGTTTAGAGACCGGCCTCCACCGTGCATCGGGCGCTAGCGAAAGACTTCGCTCACAGGTTGACCGTATAGACGGCTACATGCGAACCTCTCGCCTCCTGAATCTCTCCGCGGTCCCTCCACCCCGAATGGAATATCACCCGTCGAGAACAAGTCAGAGCCCATAGTGCCGCCGTATGCACAGGCAGCGCCTCCGAGCACTGGCAATGCGATGGGTGACCAGCTGCTCCAGTTCCAGATCCCGCAAGAGCTTCTGGCCGACTGGCCTTGGCCGCTGGATAATTCACATTCAGAGGGATTTTTACCATTGGCCTTTGAATAACCCTTTGCGTCTTTATGGCCAAAAACTGTATTTGTTACCATCAATCCGCGAGTCCGCAATAGTAATCAATCCTTGTCCCAGGCAGGGGTCACTTATCGAGATACTCGTAGCTTCGCCCGGGGGGGCTCTGGTGCCTAGATTTTTAAGTTAGGTTGTAGTAAATTGACTTCGGAGCAGGTTGCTTCATTAGGGCTTGTGATTGTTGGCATGCCCAGACGAGTGGACCCGGGGTTAATCATATTTCGCTCCGATGATGCAACCGTGAATCATGGAATGTGAGGAGCTCGCTGAGCTGGCAGTAGTGTTCACCTCGAATTACCTGAGATAGTGAGCTGGAATGTGGCAAGTACCCGAGACGCCATGTAGGGAGATACCGTCATGGATGTCGCGAAACAGGTTGCAGAAGGAGATTCTGCGAGCAATCAAGAAGGATTCTCCCATTTTACTTAATTTTGAGGATATCATTGTATCATTGCCGAATCGCGCAAGATAATCCGGCGGACCATGTTAGTCAGAACAGCTTTAGGTCAACCTAACCGGATTTTCGCCGAAGTCGCCGCGGGGATAACTCGGCACCGAGCTATCACCGAGATTGATATGCCCAACCGCATCTGATTTGACAGCTAATCTAAGGGGCTCATGAAAGCCGCATAATCCACGGCACTGGCTGTGCCGTGCGCCAGTACGGGACCAGAGAAGCCGTGTGTCTGATTGGCTAGAAATGATGTCTGGGCCTTCTACAGGCTTCGGTCTGGTCTCGGAGATGGGTCGGCCAGGAAGTATAGAATCCTTTCTGCGGCATTTCTGACAGCTTGGGAATATAAAGACCAGGGTAAACCCCTGTCTGGTGCTCATAAATCATTCAGACCAGACACCAAGCATTGGCAGCCTAGCCTGTAATTCGTTCCCGACATGGCGTCTGCTCCATCAGAATCCCAAAGCCTGGAGCCACGGTTGACCAGGGTCGAAACGGCCGAGACCCTTCGCAATGCAGGCATTCCAGAGACCCCCCCCACGCCTCGATTATAACTACCCGGACGTTGGACGAGAAGACGAGCCTGAGTTTCCAGATGAATACAATGTCGAGACGAGCACCGGCCTGGTTCCGCAAACAGCATTAGAACAGCTGCGATCACGAGCTTCGGGCTCCCCGGGAGGGACCAGAGCCAATAATCGTATCGATCCCGAAAAAGGACCCAAAGAGCCGGTCGAATATGTCACTTTCACGATAGGCGACCCGGAGCATCCCCACAACTGGTCTCGCGCATTCCGCTGGTACATCACGCTGGTCGCTTCTATGGTGGTTGTATGCGTTGCCTATGGCTCTGCCTTCGTCACGGGTGGATTAGGCCTGATCGAAGATAAATACCATGTCTCTCTCGAAGTCGCGATTTTGACTTGTTCGATCATGGTCTGCGGGTTCGCCGTCGGACCCCTCATCTGGTCTCCCCTCTCGGAGATCATTGGACGTCGTCCGGTATACATCATTTCCCTGACCCTCTATGTGATCTTCAACATCCCCTGCGCCCTATCCCCTAATATCGGGGGAGTTCTCGCGTGTCGATTTCTCTGCGGTGTCTTCTCCAGCTCCGGTCTTTCTCTTGCGGGCGGGACCATCGCCGATATCTGGGACATGGAAGACCGTGGCATGGCCATCTCATTGTTCGCCGCCGCCCCCTACTGTGGCCCTGTCATCGGCCCCATCGTCACCGGCTGGATCACCGTCGGGAGCGGCCGTCTCAATCTCTTCTACTGGACCAATATCGCTTTCGCGGGCGCCATCACCATCCTCATCGGCCTCGTCCCCGAGACCTACGCTCCGATCATCCTCAAGCGACGAGCGGCCAAGCTCCGCAAAGAAACTGGCAACCCGAACATCATCACCGAGCAGGAACAATACAAGCTTACCCTTCGGGAAATCGTCCGAACGAGCTTGATCCGCCCCATCACCATGATCCTGACCGAGCCGGTCCTGGACCTGATGTGCATGTACATCGTGCTGATCTACTCCATGCTGTACGCCTTTTTCTTCGCCTACCCGGTCATCTTCCAGGAACTGTACAACTACAACGACGGCCAGATCGGCCTCATGTTTATTCCCATTCTTATCGGCGCGGGCTTTGCTCTCGTCGTTACCCCCGTGATGGAGCAGAACTTCAAAAAGGTCTGCCAATCCCGGGACCCGACCCCCGAGGATCGCCTGGTGGCTTGTCTGTGGGGCGCTCCCTGGATCCCGATCTCGTTCTTCTTGCTTGGCGCGACATCTTACCGGCACATTATCTGGGTCGGACCCGCGTCATCCGGTATTGCGTTTGGCTTTGGCATGGTGCTGTGCTACTATGCGGTCAACAACTACATTATCGATTCGTATTCGAAATACGCGGCCTCGGCCCTTGCTGCGAAGGTCTTCCTTCGCTCGGGGGGTGGAGCGGCCTTCCCGCTTTTCACTACTCAGATGTATCACCGTCTCGGGCTGCAGTGGGCCTCGTGGCTCCTGGCCTTTATTGGTGTGGGGATGGTGTTTATTCCCTACACCTTCTACTTCTTTGGCGCGAAGTTGAGGGCTAAGCTCACCCATACCTGATTACTAGAATTGGAAGGCAGTGGAGTGGCGGGAAAGAAGGAAACCCAAGCATGAATAGAGATATGACCTCAACAGTGGTTAAAGAGAGAGGGAGGTACCATGTTAATTCTCTAGACGAGGGGAAAAGTCCATGGGGATGACTGCACACCGGTTTATATTTCTCGATTTTTGCATTTAGACATTTAGAAAATACCGATAATGATAATACATCTTTTTGATGGCTGAATATTCGTTGATCCATTTTGATCATGATATCGATCCTATGTATTCATCATGGTCCTGAGAGTACTCCAGAGTACTCCATTCCTATGTAGATGTGGTCTGATCCCAGAGGCTGCTAACCGTCACCCCTTGCACCCACGTCCCATTCGTCTCATCCTTCTGCACCGTAAACGCGATCTTTCGCTTCTCACCCGGAAGGAGCGTGAACGCATTGTCATCAAAGTAACCCACGACCCCAGCAGGATAATCCAACCAGGTATACAGCGACACGCCACCCTTAGCCTCAACCGTGAAAACGGAGCCGGCATCATGCGCGACCTCGAGCTTGGGATCCACCAGCGCCAACTGATTCGGGAAAACAGGCGTGAAAGAATTGCGATGCTTGAAAGTGGAGACGGTCCCATTCCCATTCGGCAGTCTGCCGCGCGCCTGGACCGACAACACTAGCACGGCATTCGTCTTATTCGGAAGGTGCAGGTCCGAAACATTCACATCGAAGATCTTGGTCGTGTTCAGCGCCCCAACACTGAACTTCTGGCTGCGCGGCAGACCCGCATTGCCCGCCAGCGGCTTCCCGGCCAGATCCACCCAGGTCATGTTCACGATTCCCCGCGCCGTGTCCCACAGGTCCGAGGTCACGTATACGGACAGATCACCGGTAGTATAGTTCCAGTACGGCGCTACGATGACAGGCCGGTAGATGT
The DNA here is from genome assembly GCF_028974085.1 of Penicillium chermesinum. Lineage (NCBI taxonomy): Eukaryota > Fungi > Ascomycota > Eurotiomycetes > Eurotiales > Aspergillaceae > Penicillium > Penicillium chermesinum. The sequence continues at coordinate 3,120,472 of NW_026695315.1, forward strand.
CGCGCGCGACATAGTGCAGGAACTTCCATCGCCCGTCGTACTCGATGCCCGCCCAGGTGGGCGCTTGCCAGATATCCTCCAGCTGCCAGTACAACGAGCCGAGCTGGCGTTCGGGCATGCCGCTGCCGCGCCGGTAGAACTGAATCTGACTCTTGTACAGGTCCGCTTGGAACATCTGGGTGGCGCGACACCAGGCGCTGAAGTTGTCGATACCCTTTGTCTTGTGCGGGATCGGGTAGTACCTTTCCACGGCCATGGTCATCTCGCCCATGCCCATTGAAGCGTTGCGGAAGTTGTCTGTTTCTGTGCCACCAGGAGGATAGTGGTGGTTGCGGAGGACGACGGTGCTGCTGTTGAAGTGAAGGTCCTTTTTGTCGACGGCTTGCTCCCAGGTTTGGAGACTTGGCATACTGTGGAAGCCGAACTCGTTGGCGAAACGACCAACGGGGTAGCTGCCGAGGTCGAAGGCGACGCTGCTATCGTAGTTGTAGTGGTCGGTGTCCGAGTAGTGTTCGCCAGCGGTGGTGTTATCATAGCGCTCGGCCATGGGCACTGGCGCAGATAGATTTACGGACAAGAAACCGTTGTTTGTGCTACTGGGCATGTATGAGATCGACCGCGTGTTCTCGTATACCAGCGGCAGGATCAGGCTGATGAACAGTTGCTCATACTGCCCAACCCAGTAAGAGTAGTGCTCAGGGTCAGCCTCCTTGATAAGGGGAAGCTCCAAGCTTTCAATCTCGTTGCCACCTGCCCACAATGCTAGAGATGGATGGTGATTGACTCGTCGAACATTGTACGCAACCTCAGCCGCGACGTCTTCCAGGAACGTCTCGTTGACGGGATACATGGCATCGCTGAATTGGAACTCACTCCAAAGCAGGACTCCCCGCTCATCTGCAATGTCGTAGATGAAATCCGGGAGGTAGGCGCCAGATGCCCATACACGAAGCATGTTCTGATTACCAGCCACGACGGCGTCAAAAAGACGATCCATCTTTTCCTGGGTCACGCGTGGCCAGAATGCATCAGGGGGGATAAAGTTAGATCCCTTGGCGTAGAATTCTTGACCATTGATCTCAAAGTGCCAGTTGGCTCCAGGTGCTATGCCTTGAGCTTGCTGCTCTTCAGTGACGTTGAGCCGGTTCAGGAATATGGTGCGGAAGCCAGTACGCTTGCTTACAGCAGCCAGCTGTTTATTATGGTCATTGATGGAGACGGTAGCGTTGTAGAGGATCTGCTTGCCCATCCCAGTGGGCCACCACAGTTTGGCGGCACGTGCTGGAATAGTAATGCTTCCCGTGATACTGCCATCGGAGGCAGATACATTTTCGAGGGCAGCAGCCTTGAGTGTCTTTCCTGATTCAAGGTCCTTGATATCAATACTCAGGGACGCTTCATCTGGGAGCGACCCGATGAAGTCAATACTCGCGTTTACCACCCATGGCTGACTCTGGTCCGGAGCAAGGTGATTAATCTGTCCTTTGCGGAAGATGTCCAAGTCTGTGTTTGTGACATAGACGCCCTCATCCTGCTCGAACTGCACCAAATAGGCATCCTTCCATGGGCCGGCAGGGCAAACGCTGGTCCCCAGTCCCAGCCAAAGTCGGATTGCTCTTTTCGGATATACCAGCGGTTTGGGAACTCGAAGATCTGCTGTGGACCGTAAGGCCACTCTTTTGGAAGGATTAGAATAACAGTAGGCTTTGTTCCCTTCTAAAATGCTTACTTTCGGCGTTGGGGCTTTTGGCAATTTGGTTGGCAATGTTGGGGGCACTACCGAAATTCAACGATAGAACTGGGTCACCCTTGCACTTTTTGATAGCTTGTGAAATATCGAATCTATACTGACGGAACTGATTGTTAGTCGCACCCACGAATTGGTCGCATATTTCGATTGTGGTGAATGTGTCTAGTCCGTTGAATACAAGCCAGGACGATCTGGCATCGGAAGAGCTACACAGACCTGGTCAGCTTCAAGAAGGCCCAGTATCTCGATGGAAACTCACACTCCTTTCAAGGGGTGGCTAGTATACGTCCAATTGTTGGTTGCAACCCAGCGGAGATTGAAGTCATTGAGACCGAAGTATCTGCGTATTTGCCCGGTTAAATGAAGAGCATCCTAGAATTTGCCGGAATACTAACGGATCATCTGTGACAGGGTCAGGACTCGGGAGAATTCACCATGGAAGACTAGTTCGCGCAAACTTACCGATTGCACCTGCAGCATAGAGATCCAAGTGCGCGTGAGAAGGCAAATGGCCTGGGACCGAGATATTCAGCCCCTTGTTACTGACCGTCCAGCCATCTCCGGTCAGATCGACCACATTGTGGCCCAGCACCGGAGATGATGCTGAAAGACCAGCCAAGGCAACCGTCTTCCAATACATTTCGGCACTATTGGCAGGGAGCGAGATAGGAGCTTGACTGGACAATCCCCCGAGTGCGGAGATCCATGTGGGGAGATGCATAACTTATACGCCCACCGCTTCATCCCCCGGACACGAAGCCTGGCTCCAAGTGGAGATCAGCCTGGGGGGCTTTGCTATCGCAATTAGCTCATATTGGACCACATGGACCGTGCAGATGCTCTATTTAGGAAAATGGGGTGCGTGCCTCTCTGTCCGTAGAAAGCGGAAGCGGATCTAGCTGAGTTAGCCACGGACTTTTCCGTGGCCGGATAAATTGGCCCTTTATGGAGTGGCACTCGTAGAGACCCCCCATGGGGCGGGGGTTTAGAGGCAACGGTAGTAGTGGATTTCCGGGTTTTTGTTTTGGGATATAATGACGGTCGAAAGCGATGATCGGCAAGGGTCGGTGGAGTTCGAGAGGGGTAAAGAGCCACTAGTTCGTGACGTCGGCAGTGAGGGCGAGTTAAGCCTCGGACTAGGATGGAGATAACTTCACGCGCAACTCCCAGTCAAGAAGACAGCCCGATCGTTTCTTACCCTTCTTTACCCCGAGCCCCTTCGACGAAAACCATGAATTCCAAAGGAAGGCGCTCCATTCAAGTTTCGACGCATCCCCGATTCAGGGTCTCGACAACTGTATATTTCTGTCGTCTCTATGTTGCGTATCTAAATTACACTCTTTGAAAAATATCACGACTCTACCAGATTCTTGCGCATCTGCTCAACATCATCTGGGGTGAATCCAAGCGTGGTGATCAAGAAGAACTCAATCCCGCCATACTTGGCTTGAAAGGTGTCTAGAAATGTAGCCATGGCTTTGGCCGACACTCCACTGAGCTGGATCATCCCCATAGCCTCAGGGCTCAGATGGTCAGTCCCAGAGCCCATGGCGAGGGCCGCCGTTAGGTTTTCCCGTGCTTCCTCCAGGGCGACACGGGTGAACATGTAGTCGTCCACGATTTCCTCATGGCTATGACCAACGAGGAGTAAGATGAGAGCTGACACAACACCTGTTCGGTCTTTCCCGGCTATAGGAGCGTGTTAGAGATATCTCCACATGTCAAGGGGCGTGAGAGTCGTCGGAAAGTGCCACTCAAAGGCATGCAAAGGTATATCAGGTTGGACCGATCGACTCACCCGAACAATGGTAGATGAATGGATCGTTGGGCTCATCCCGGATATGGGTGAAAATATGGGTGAGAATCGGCTGCGAGGCATCGAGGATCCCCGTGTACATCTTCTCGAAGCCCGTGATCCCGTAGTCCTCTTTTGCAAAGTCGCGAAGATTGATGGACGCAGGTCTATGGCCATAAGGCTCCCATATTGTGACTGTCCCAGGTATGTCTGGGCTGGGCGCTCGCTCTCTTTCGCTGGAATTGCGGAGATCAAAGATTGTGGTGACACCTAAGTCTTTTGAAATGACTTCTTTGCCCTCGTCACTGATATCTGATAGATTCCCAGCGCGATATACGAAGCCTGGGCGTAGTTTAGTATCGTGACTCAAGTCACGAAAATTCGACACGCCTGGAACTGTAATAAAAGGAGGCAATGAAACGATCTTGGATCGAATTGAATCAGGGATGGCGGTCGTTAGATCCGTCCGTAACACATCCTGAACATTCTCTGCGTCTATCATGATCAAAAAGTTGCAAGTCAGAAATGTAGGAGACAGTCGTGTGCAAAAACATGTCGATGGTTCGAGTTCGAAGAAACCTTTTCAAGGGCATACATGAGGTGGACCCTGGGGATCCAGACCTCGACGGACGCTATGTCATAGTACCCATTAGCTTCCCTGAACGGAAAAGTCTGGCGGTGGTGGAGAGTCAGCGTGCAGCGGTGCCAATAGTCGATCAGGCGCTCGGGTAGCGATGTCATCGCATGGGAAAGGACGGTGGGGCCACGAGAACCGGAGCAAGATCCATCAGCCATGGCCATTCTTTTGCAGCTGCAAGGTATTTTTGAAATGAAATCGCATATGCAAAGGCAGCACATGTTTCTTGTCTCCATGGGTGTCTGCTTTAGATAGTGTGGATTGCTGCATCCCACAGCTGTGATTGACGGAAACCGACCCTCGGCGAGAGGCACTACGTCATTCATCCACTTTCAGCGCTAGTAGCAAGTTTCCACAGTCCGAGAATCGGATGGCATCATTGGCGATTTCTAATAAAAAGTCGGAGAACGTCTACGTCAATTTCAATTGGGAGTCTGGGAAATATAGATCTATTCAGTATCATACGATCTCTGTTATTTCATTTGCCAGGGACGAAGGATCTGCATAGACCCAAGCATGATGACAGTGTCTCAGGCAACTAGACGCAAACCGAATCGCAAGTCGTGCTAAGATCGGAGGATTTCGAGGTGCAAGGGTATACCAAAGACCAGCTTCTGGCTACACTAACACGAAAAGCATTCATAAAAGGGCCCGTCAACCATTCTGTTGACCGCGGCACTCCCGAGCCATCGTGCTACGGGGTGGTGTTTACGCTGCATCGACAAAGGCCTGGATGACCTTCTGAACACTAGCCACAGAAGAATAATCATCGTCATTGGTCAGATAAGCAGCGCCCAACCCCATCTGGGTAGCTTCTTTCACAACAGCATCGTAGTCGGCGGCGAGTGGGGCATTGTACAGAATGATAGCATCTTTGGAGTAATCAGCTTTCCCGGAGAAATGATCGGCTGGAGTAGACGAGATCCAGGTCGAGTACGTATTTTCAAACTCGACAATCAGATCCGCCGCGTCGAAGTATCCTTTCGCGGAGCCGGATTGGAGAGTAGTGCCGGGGTTGAAGACCACGAACCGCATGTTGCTTGATTTGGCCGTGCTGGAGATTTGCTGCATGTAGGAGATCTTCGCCTCATTGTTCTCGTTCGGAGCGTCGTCGAAGAATATGCCCGAGATGGTGATATTGCTGTTCTTGTATGAGGACCAGCCTTGGTAGATGGAGACATCGTTCTCAACATCGGAAACGTCGCGGGTAGTGAATTGAGTGTCGACATAACCCAGGGTTTGCACGTTCGAATAGTTGTTTAGCTTAGCAACGGCGGAGATATAACTCTCGTCAGGGTACTCTGAATACCGTAAAGTCAGATGCTTAAACCATGTGCTCTTGATTGGAGGATGGCTTTTACCTGAACTCCCGGGACCGCTGGAAGGATTGATAATCACCTGGAACTGGATGTTGGGATGCGCAGCAGCGGCATTGTAGACCGGGCCCCAGGTAGAGTCGTCCTCAGGCCAGACGTAAAGTGGGATCAAGATACTGGTGGACGAAACCATGGAAGCTATAGCGAGGGCACCACCCATCAGGGAAGAAAGAACACGCATTTTGGGCAATGTGAAACGACTATACGGCCTAGGAGACAAAGGGAAAATAGATTGAAGTCCCCAGAGTTTTTGAAATGTAGAAATAGAAAAGGAATGATGTTGGGAAGCCTCGTACTGCCAGCGGGTGACGCGACAGGGAGGCTTCCCGGATGCCTTATACTTCAACATCTTTTTCTCTTACATGTTCTGCCGCTGGAGACCTCCACACGTCCAAGAACTAGAAATGCAACAGCAAATCATGCCTTAAGGAGCGAGTGGATCGACGGCGCCAAAGGAATCTTGCTCAGCCCCAGGATGTGGAATGGAATGAGATGCGCGCCACACGTTTCATCAATCGCAGTAGAGATGGAAGGGCTGTAGGGCGTTCGAAACGGATTGACCGGGTGTACTCCGTGCATAATTTAATTTAGAAGCTTGACTGGTGACAGGCAGCTAATGCGGAAGGATGAAGGATTCGGTGCTAGCCAATGTTGATTCACACCGAAGCTGAAAGGGTTGAAAGGAGATGGCCGCTCTCGGACAATGTGAAGTAGATCGGCCACCCTCGAACAGCGTCAGTTCATGTTGACGGCGCGACACTCCTCCGACAGCTTGGCACCGCACAGAGAGTTGGCCCAAGTAGCAGACGTATCCGAAGAGCTTCAAGCCTAAGTGCGAACAAAGAGATACTGGGGCTCATGTCACAATTCGCCGAATCGAATAGCCCTACCCCACCCCCTTAATCTCGCACTGTTTCAGGTTTGGCACCCCGGAAGATTGAAGGGATACGATGTACGGTCCGTTTGTAAGATCACGCTCCTTGATTCTGGAACACAGCTCTTAAGGCTTGAGTCGGGGTTTCTAGGTTCGTACAGGGGTTTGGCGTAAAGCATCAATGACATCTTGCGGGGAAACAGACTACATGATTGAAGGGCGGAACGACCATTAAAAATAAGAATAAATACAGTGAATAATATTGGGCTCAAAGACTTGTTTAATCGTACAAAGGCAGGGTATTCTCCAATCCGTGGATGTTCGCTTCCCGCCTCATACTTCCCACTTCTCTTTTTCCACCTTGTATTCGTACAATATTCATCACGCTGCCTCCCCAAGTTCGCAAGATCTAACCTACAGTATTGGTTTGCGGATAGTCGAGCCAACCCGAGGACTCCAACTTACTTGTCCGTTCAAAGGCACGAGAAAGAACTTAGGCCTTGGGATCAGCAGTGGTGACAAGGGCCTGCTGTTGAATCTTCTTGTTACGGCGAAGAAGAGCGTTGAACTTCTTATCGATCAAATCCAACTCTTTGCGAGTACCCTCCAGATCCTTCTGGGATTTGGTGGCAAGCTCCTTGAGCTCCTCATCAGTCATAGCAGCCACATCGTCGAAGGAAGGGTTCAATCCAGGCACAGCGGAGGTACCAAGCATTTGTTTAGCTGTTGCCGCAGCAAAGGAGCGTACGGCAGCAGTAGTGGTATGCATAAGCTCAGCAGTCTGAGCCACCGCCCAGTCATGATTACGGGTGGTGTCTGCTTCCATTGCTGAAAGAACATTAGGCGGGACGAGGGAGTCCTGGGTATCAAGGGGCATATCAAGAGGGACAGAAGGAGAACTGTCCCTGTTCGGGGAGCCGCATCATCCACCCAACTGATTTTGTACTTTTCGGAAGCGGCAAAAAGGGCATCCAGACCCCCGTTGATATTGTTGGAATCATCTCCGAATACAAACGGCTCCGGAATCTCGCTTGTAGCTTTCTCAAGGGCCAGATACCGCTCTTCATCCTCTGGGTCCAGATGCCGTAGCACAGATCCGCGGGGGGGTGATAAAGCAGCGGGTCTTGAGGTGGTCAGTCCCGACGCGAATTGGCTCCCCACGGCGAAGAGCCTTTCGGTGTTCCTCGTTCAGCTCCGTAGGCAGCTTCCAAGAATCATAATCGCGAGCGGTGCATTTCATATCCGTGCGCTGACTCAAGTTGCCTGGGTGAAACAGGGAGCTTTTATTGATATCAAAATTCATAGAAGAGCGCATATCAGCAAGCAACTCATGCAAGGGCTTGGTCCTCTCCGAAAACAAATCCTTGATAGTTCGATTGGTTTCCTCTGCGTCCTTGAGCAGCTGCTGCATTGTATTGTGTGATTGCCAGGGTTCCATAGAGTCCTTCTGATCAGTAGGTTTCTCTACGGGCGCGGCCTTTGGTTCTTCACTTCGTTCAACCTTGGCTTGAGCATCGTCGTTCCCCTTGGGGTCAGGAGCAGGCTCTTCCTTCGGTTTGGATGTTTGAGAAGATTCAGCATTTAGTTCTGCGCTCTGAGGAGGCTCCTTCTCAGACTTCACAGGACTCGCCTTGTCAACGGGTGAGGGAGCTAAGACTGCTGGGTCCGAAGCAATGGAAGTTGCCTTCTTAGTTTTGCGCTTTCGACCGATGATGGGTGCCTGAACGGGCTCCTCAGAGGTAGCAGCAACCTCAGCTTTCTTCGCTTCGGCTTCCTTCGCTTTCTGGCGACGTTCCTTCTTGGCTTGGCTCTTTGTCATCGCACGCACTGGGGCGGACCCAATGCGGTTAGCAGGGGGTGGAGAGTTGGTACGAGACGCAGATGCGAAAGTATCAGCCTCCCAGCTCAGATCGCCAGGGGGACTATCTGGACGACTGGCTGAGGACAAACTTTGTCGGCGTGAGCCGTACTTCATTTGCCCGGTAGTGGATGTTGCGATGGATGGCGCTTTAGCCACTGGGGCAGCAGCATCGGGCTTGGGCGTTTCTACCACGCGCAGGATACGGGGCTGGCGAGGAGCGGAAGCATCAGAGAGTCGAGAAGCCGTTGTCAGTGGAGTATTAGGACGTGAGCTAATCGCCGAGACGGACCCTGGTCCCGGGGGAAACGTTCCAGGCGATTGCCCCTCCGACCTAGCAGACGGGCCATCCACAGCTGACGACGGCATCTGAGGGCCCACGGGGCTTGCCTTGGTGATCATAGGGCTCTCCGTCTTGAACACATCTTTCTCACCGGGAGCAGAAGCAGCAGTCAAGTCAAGCTTGGTATTCAACCTGGGCTTGCGCGTAGATTTGGCGACCGGAGAACCTAGTGAAATTTGAAATGCATCTTTCGATCGCAAGGAGGATCCAGTCCGCGTGTTTGTCTCCGGGCTTATTGAGCGAGACTGGGACGGGCTGCCTTCCCGAGAAAGCGCACTCAAGCCAGGAGGGAAAAGAGGCGCCGGGGAGGATGGCTTTGAAGGGTCTCTTTGCTGTTGAAACGCAGACGCAGGGTGTCCACGCGGCAGTGAAAGGCCGGGCGGAACAGACGGTGTCCCTGCACGGCCGCTGGCTTCATTGCTGATCTGAGACCTGAGAAAGCCAAAAGTATCCACTGACTGGTTTTCCTTGGATTGACTGCCCAAGGGAGGAAATTCTTCATCCACTTCAAATCCATGGTTAGCAAAGCTTCCCAAATAAAACATGGTGTGGATGGGGAATGTAGAGGCGAGGGGGACGCTTTCCAGGACGCGACGACGACCTATCATGACCGCAAAGACTCAAGGACCAGACAGACGGGAGGGCGCTAAAGACTATTTACATGAAGGGGAATGAGGTACAAAGATGAGAAGTTTGTCTATGCCAACAATAGCAGTGAGACGACTGGTTTCGAATAAAACCCTGTTCTGGTTGGCGATAGCAGGGCAGGGACGTCTTAACGTACATTATTCCGTGAAGAAGTCTATCCACGGTTTTCAAGACATTGTTCTCAAGGACGCTGTAGACAGCTCAATGTGAACATATGATGCAGATAAAGAAAAGAAGCAAGAACACCTGCCGCCGAGTATCCGGGGGGAATCCACCCACCCCGGTGACAAATAATATGTCCATGAGATGCAAATGAAAGGGAAAGGAAAAACAGGAAAGCAAATGGTAAGGTAAAACATGCATGAAGGGTAATGAATGGGAAAAAGTATCGAAGCAAATCATAATACGCCAAGTTCATGTCCTCCCGTCGTGTTGGTCAAAAGCCGTAAACGCGTTGAATAAGAGACAGCGAGAGGGAAATGCATTCCCAGTAACAACAGACCCGAAAAAAAAATCAAGGAGAGAAGGAGGCACAACTTCAGAGTAATTGATCTCTCATGAGCGTGTGGGACACGGCCATGACGAAGCGTATCAAACAAGAAGATGCAAGGAAAATCGTGGGAGAAAATATGCAATACGGGATGAAGGGGGAGCATCCCAAGATGATCACCAGCGGCTAAAATTGCCGCCGTAGACCATAGAGGGGTTGTACCCGCCTTGACCCTGGCTCCCATACAACGCCTGTCCAGCCGTAGCATTGGCACCGACTTGGTGCATCCTCGCTTGCAAAATGCTCGGGTCCGCAAGATCTACTACACCACCTCCACCGGAGGAAGTGTTAGCGTGTCTTTGCTTCTTCCCCTTCTTCTTCTGCTTCTGTGAGCCACCAGAGTCAGGCGTTGAACCTGCCTGGGGCCCATAGAAAGAGCTGAGAAGGCCGTTGACGGGATTCAGGGGGGGTGGGGTTTGGTGCTGTTGAAGAAAAGGGAACATAAACTCACGCTTAGAGGCGTCCTGGCCCTGCGCACTTCCAACACTCGTGGCACCACGGCCACGGAACAATTCACGCATCAACTCGGGGGTCGCATCTTGCTTTCCAATGCCAACATTAGCGTTCGCGGTGAAGCCATGACCCTGGGCGAACATTCCACCGCCGCTGATGGGTGGGGTCCCGGCGGTCTTCAGGCCTGGAGGTGGGCCCTGAACGCCGCTGGCATAAAAACCACTCGATAGAGCATGTTGCGGGCTTGGGGCTGTCAGGGGGTTCGGGGTTCCAGGCTGCATCTGACCGAGCATGCGTGCATTATTGAGATTTTTTGTGCTAGCATCTTGAGCAAATGAAAACCGAGAGGACTGTCGGCTCTGAGCTTGCAGGGCATTGTACTGCGCTAGCTGCCCCTGCAGCGCACTCTGTCGGGCCTGGGCGGCTTGATCTAAAGCGGCAGAGCTCATCGGATCGGACAACCCAGCCTGCTGGTTACCTGCTGATTTCAAGAGCATCAACTGCTGTTGCTGAAGGGGAGTTAAGCTACGACCAGCGGCCAAGTTTAACCCCTGGAATTGAATGCTAGATGCCGAGACAGGGGACCCGACTGTCGAATTGTCAGCAGTACCCTGTTGCGAAGGTGGTTGAATAGCACCATGTGATTCCCGACTTTGACTTCCTCTGGGAGGATTGACGTCTTCAGGCTCTCCACCAAGCTGCAGACTACCAGCCTCACGACTATCCTCCTCGGCGGCAGCATTTTGCAACAGCTCTTGCTCACGATTCAGACGCTCTTGTTCTGCGCTCTCCCGCATTGCCCGTCTTTTGAGGCCACCATATGGATCAAGCACAGACGCGAAATGCCCAATAGCTTTAACTTCATCATCAGATAGTTCACTAGCTGAGAACACAAACTTGAAGTCTGGAGATGTAAGGTTTTTCACAACGAGATCAAGAGGGCTGGTCAACCGAGAGCGAGGTTTCGTGGCTCGGGGCTCCGCACGACTTGTAGGTGACGGTGCCTCAGGCTGAGACACTCGTGATTCCTGGGCAATGGGTGAAGGACGCTCTGTGCGCTTCGCATCGTCGGCTAATGTGGAGACATTGACACTTGCTGGGCGTGGACTTTGAGACGCCTGGCTCCCCGTCAAGCTAGGCCGGCGGGCTTTGATTGTGACGTCCTTGTTTGCCCAGCTCGCGGAAGAAGGAAGAGCTGGGCCATCAGGAACCGCCGATCGACCGCTGACCGAGTCATCCTTGCTGGGTTGCCGACGCATAGTATGGGTGATAGGTTGTGCTGAGCGGGAAGGGATCGTGTTCGGAGTCTGCTGTCGCTGGCTTGAGAGGGTGTTCATGGATGAAAGATCGGACCGGCTATAGCTCTCGCTGTCCTCTCCGGTTTCGTGCAGGAATGTGCAGTTGCGGTTATTACACTGTTCGTTGCGAAGGAAAGATGAACAGTATTTAGTCGTTCCATATTGGGCCCTCAGAACACGATCACCATTCGGAGACCCGTCCACCGCAGCTATGCAAGTAGCAGCATCGGCCTTGCGCGAGAAGGTAACATAGACCCCGATCCCCTGGTGTTGATTGCCACCTGGCTTGGCTTTGCTCACTACGATCTTCTCAATGTCACCATACTGGCCGAAATATTCCTTCCCACGGAGTGTTTGCAACAGTTGGCTCTCATCACGGATGGTAGGATTGAGACCTATCACATAAACCAGGTTCTTTTGGACAACACGGACACCGGCGAGGTTCTTTCGGCTGGATGCTTCGATTTCTCGTTTCTCGGATTCCTTCTTCTTGGCGGCGGCGGCTTTGCGGTGCTTTAATGCCAGGTCTGCTTTGAATCTTTTTGCTCATTGTCAGTCAAGGTTCAGGTGAAGGTCACCCCACGTAGCCAGGTGACTTACTCCTCCGCGTCCGGAATCTTGTATTCGATGGTACTTTCATCGTACGGGCGCCGGCAGTTTGGGCATCGGCCTTCTTCGCTGTGGGTTTTGATATTGTTGTAACAAAATTGGCAGATCTAAGAGTGATAATTAGATCGATGGTCTTTCTCATAGGCGCGCAAAACATATATTGGCAAATTCTCATAATAAAGGGGCTGCAAAAGGACGGTGCATCGTACCTGATATCCACAAGGGCATGGCCTAAAGTTCTTGTCCGAAAGGTCGAACTCTTCGATGCAAAGAGGGCTTGAAAGGGTCAGTAGCCGTCTCCTGGTTTCACTAGGGAAAACTATCTCTTACCAGAACTCGTCATCGTCGTCGATGACAGAATCGATCTGTTGGCGACTAGACATGATCGCACTGTGGTATGGGATTATGGTAAGAGGCACACAAGAAACCCAACGCCGGAACCCAATCAAACAGTTGGGCACACGAGAGACGAAATGAGGAGGCGGTTCTTCAAGTTCGAAGGTCAAAATAACACGCGGGAAAGGAGATATTAGAAGGTGAGATTAGAGGGGAAAGCGCGGGGAAAGATCGAGGGGGTGCACGGTGAGGGTGAAAGAGGAAGGAAATTGAAGCGCGGCTTCATTTTGCTGGTATTACCCGATCGCGTTTAGCGCCGCGCGTGAGTTATGTCAGCGCACGTGACCATGAGGTTCAGCCAACCTCGATCCTCACAATCCGCCTTACGTGCCTTTCCCGAATTGCTCGTCCCCCTCTTCGCAGCCTTTCCTCTCCCACCACAATGGCTTCCGCTCGCTCCTTGATGCGTTTGGGCGCTGGTCGGTCAATGGCTTCGGCCACCCGCCCGGTCGCTGCGCGCGGATTCACCTCCTCCTCGCTGCAGTGTGCTGCGAAAGCTTCGACAGCGCCAGGGCCTGAGCCCCAGGATATGCGCCAGGCGCAACGGCCTCGTATGTATTTCTATAGGGTCAATTGGACTACTACAGTATTGGGCTAAACTGATCATGATCCCAATAGCCCAGGGGCCTCTCCGTGCCCCCGTCGTCAATCCCGTCGACAAATACCAAGACAAAGCCGAGGGCTTGCACAAGTACGGACAGTATATCATGTCTTGTCTCCCCAAATACGTCCAGCAGTTCACCGTCTGGAAAGACGAGCTCAGCGTTTACACCTCTCCCTCTGGAGTCATCCCTCTCATGAGCTTCCTCAAGAACCACACCTCCGCCGAATACACCCAGATTTCCGACATCACCGCAGTCGACTTCCCTACCCGTGACCAGCGTTTTGAGGTCGTCTACAACCTCCTCAGTGTCCGTTATAACTCCCGTATTCGCGTGAAGACCTACGCGACGAGGCCACCCCAGTCCCTAGTGTGACTGGTCTTTTCGAGGGTGCTCTTTGGTACGAGCGTGAGGTCTACGACATGTTCGGTGTGTTCTTCACCGGCCACCCCGATCTCCGCCGTATCATGACCGACTACGGTTTCGATGGTCACCCCCTGCGCAAGGACTTCCCCTTGACGGGTTATACCGAGCTGCGCTACGATGAAGAGAAGAAGCGCATTGTCATTGAGCCCCTTGAGCTCACGCAGGCCTTCCGTAACTTCGAGAGTGGTTCGACTGCCTGGGAGCCAGTCGGTAGTGGAAATGACAAGACCCCTGAGTCGGTATGTGTTTTCATAGCTCATATATGGGTCGAAATGGCCGCTTACCTTTTTCTTCCTACAGTTCAAATTGCCTATCTCCCAAACCGGAGCCAAAGGAGGAAGAAAAGAAATAGAAAGGGACTGTACGCGTATAACTTTTCTTTGTCATGTTTGTATGTACATATCGTTAATCGATGGGCTCCACCTTCCTTCTGTCAAACGATGCAGTGGTTTGAATTTTAATACACTCGGAGGGTAGTAGTAGTAGTATACAAAACGTAAAGCTTTTTTTTTTATGGCGAAGACCTAATGTATAATTAACTCCTTATTTAGCCCCCATCCACACCCACTACGACTTTGTTCGGAGCGGATAAAAACCAGGCCCCTCATAGTTAAGAATCGAAGCCCCCGGGCCTCTCAACCTGTTGTCCCTGCATGGGCGGAGAAGCTTGGCAAATCATTCCGCGGCAGAAAAAAAAAGTCGGGATCAAAAGCAACCAACTCCACATTGCACTTAGAGCTTGTGATATCTGTTTCTGCTTTTTATAACTCCTTCAAACCGTTATCTTCAACCGCATACGCCAAAATGCCGAAGCGTAAGCTCGCTGAGCTCAACGGCTCTGCGCGGCCAGACAACGACAAAGCCCGCAAGCTCTCGATGAAAGCCGTCCGGCTCGCGAACAAATTCGACCAAGGCGTACAACTCATTTCGAAGGCCCTGAAAACTGCGCGTGGATTTGAACGACAGAAGCTAAGTAGGCGAGAGAAAACTGCAAAGTCGCAAGATGACTCTGCGACCTTAACACGACTATCTGCCGAAGTGGAAGCGTTGAAAGTATGAAGCCCGCATTTTCTGATTATATTTCCCAGCCGTTAACTGACATCACTTTCGATTTATAGGGCCTTGACTACCAGATCACGTCGCAAAGATACCTCTTCAAGCAACTTTCTAAGACTAAGCGCATTGCAGAGGCGCCAGTGTTTAAGGAATTCGAGGGATCCAGGCACATCTCCACCGAGGGACCTAAGAGCACTGCCGAATCCAATATCCTCGGACGCCTGTTCAAATCGACCCCGGTCAAGAACGTATTGCCTAAGATCTTGGCTGAAATCCGGACATTACTTGGCATTTCAGACGTACCGACCGGAAAGCAGGACAAGACGTCCACTCGAAAAGATGCGATGTCAAAATCAACATCCGCCAAGAAGCAGAAAGAAACTTCTGCCTCAGACACTGGCGACGAAAATGATGCGCACCCTGCAGCTCCTAAGCGCAGGATGGATGTGGAGGGATCCGGCGAAGACGAGTCGGAAGACTTCGGAGATTTCGATGCGCGCCTAGCCTCAGGCTCAAACTCAGAAGATGACGATGATGAAGACAGTTCGAATCCACGAAAGCCAGTCACAGCCAATGACATCTCAGATTCAGTCTCGCGTTCCCCGTCCCCTACCTTCTCGGACGAGCAATCTCCTCCACCAAAGAAGGCCAAGGGAAGCAAAGAACCTGCACAACAGACGACATTCCTTCCATCGCTCATGATGGGCGGCTACTGGTCAGGCTCTGAGTCTGAAGCTACAGACGACGAACAGGCGGCTGGCCCTCCTAAACGCAAGAACCGCATGGGGCAGCAAGCTCGCCGTGCTCTGTGGGAGAAGAAGTACGGTGATAAAGCCAATCATATTCAGCAGGAGCAGAAAAAGCAACGGAAAAACAGGGACAGCGGATGGGATCTACGGCGGGGGGGCTACAGGAGACTCTCGAGGAGGACATCGTGGTGGACGGGGCGGGTACGGTGGCCACTCAGGGCGGCCCCAGAACCGGCCAGACAGTCAAGGTGGCCAGCGTGAGAAGCCCAAGGTCCATCACAAAGATAATACCGGGCCTTTGCACCCTTCATGGGAAGCCAAGAAGAAGCAAAAGGAGCAAGCTACCGCAACCTTCTC
The DNA here is from genome assembly GCF_028974085.1 of Penicillium chermesinum. NCBI lineage: Eukaryota > Fungi > Ascomycota > Eurotiomycetes > Eurotiales > Aspergillaceae > Penicillium > Penicillium chermesinum. Next base: position 3,136,249 of record NW_026695315.1, read on the forward strand.
AGGAACAAAGGTTACTTTTGATTAGAGATAATCCCAAGGTTGCGGCTATTAGCATAGTTCGTTCAAGATACATAACGAATCGACGAAATTTTTAATATTAACCTCGAATGTTCCTGTTAAGCCTTTTTGCTGATCTTGAAAGAAGACCATTGGCCCATCCCTTGCATACTAGACTGAAACAATAGCCAAAATCCCGGTGAACCTCAAAATGACAAAGCTCTCCCATAGCACCCATGGACAATGCAACAAAATGACACCTATTCGTAGAGGGCAATTATATCTGAGGAAGGTAAGCCGAGAACAATGGTTCGACAATATCAGTCGCTTGAACGGAAACATCACAGGTGACAGGTCTACCAAATCATTAATTCATAAATTGCATCCAAGGCGAATCAGAGCTCCCGGGGGTCTTCAGCTCGCCACTTGTATTGCCAGGAGGCTGCAATTGAGCATCTGGCTCAAAGCAAGGAATAGCAGTAAATTCGCCCAGCTCTTGTGGGAAATTCGAAACGAAGTGATCGAAGCTGAAATTCGACAGATGTGGCAAAGAAAAGTTGTCCGGCACCGAAAACCCCTGAAGAGACATTTCATTTTGAATCAAGCCATCACTAGGCCTACTGGCAGTCGGAGAAATGCCATTTTCAGCCTGAGGTACTGCAGTCGACGGCGTTATAGGCATCCGTGATAGCATGTCATTGATTCCAGCAGAGCCCGGGGTATTACTGTTCAGACCTTGTGGGACAGCAACTTCATTACCTAGATAGGCTTCTTGCTGCTTAATGGATGCAGTTGCAGGGGACACGGGGCCGGTCTTCCAGAGCATCTCCCAACTCTTGAATCGGTCATAGGCAGACTCGGCAGAGCTACCATTGCTTTGAGATTGGTGCGACTCACTCCACAATTCCAAGCGGCGAATGGCGCGCTCGAGGGCTTCTATGACACTCACCGCCGAACGCGCAGAACCAACCCCCATGGACATGATTTTTATCAAGGAAATGCCTTGCTCGAGAGCAGCACCTAGTCTTTCAGTGCGTTTGGTTAGCCCTTGAGCGAGGATGACCAGCAGAGCTGCGCGACATGAGCTGAATTCAGTGAATGAAGCACGAGCAAGGCCCGTCTCGTCTCTCAGAAGCCGGCAAAGATCGATTATTTCAAGCGCAGCTTCGACACAATCAGTAATAAGTGTTGTACGGCTTTTAGACATTCCAGATGGTCCCTTGCCTGTCTGGGGTGGTTGGTGGAGACCCTTGATGTTGCTGAATAGAAACGGTCGCCCAATAAAAATCCTGGTCAAACAATAGTCGAGCTTCAGGTGCACATTAGATCGGAATAGTGGCCCTGCCGGGTTAAGGTCTCGGCAGTTGGTTTCTTCAGGCAGTGTGGACCACCATTCCACCAACTGTTTCCGTATGGAGAGTAATCGCTCGAGACATTCTTGTTGCTGCGCTTTGCGACATTTTCGTAAAGAGGATCTATCATAAACTGAGCCTACGCTCTTGTTACAGGATGCACGCGGTACTCACATTTCTGTAGACACTTGGCCAAGTTTTAGAGTCAGTGTGATCAATGTAACCATATTCGTATGGTTTGAAGATGGTTGGGAAGCCGGTACCAGCCCGGGAAAATCAACAGGGAACGGGGCATCGACATCTGTATCTGACAGCGATGCTGGTCTTCCATGTAAGATACTGATGCGCCTAATGCGGGGTTAGAATTTCACTTCGAGTCATGGCGTTTAAGAACTGACTTTTCAATCGTATATGCTGTCCAGAAGACTCGGTTGCGGGTCTCAACCATTTTCGGCGACAAACCCTCCCCGTGGTATCTTCGGTGCATTCCGTTCTGGATGGCAATTTTCAAGGCCAAGCCAAAATACGTGTAGCATAGGCCAGATGTATCAAGAGGAAGTAGGTATGTTCCTATCAATAGGCAAGCCTGGACACTCCGAATAGATGCCGTGGCAATAAGATCTGGCAACAGTTTTGAAGCGTATTGATAGAATGTCAGACCAACCTCATCCTCCGAAAAGTGATGGTCTTGGTTAGCGGAATAATCGGAAGGCAGGCGGTTGACTGGTTTGGCAGACTCCATATGGGCGAATTGCGTTCCCACTGCTAATACCATCAGAAGTGAGCATACCGCGCCAGAATCTTCGGAGGACAAGCTGGAAGGGCTAGTGTAACAGATATTCAATTTCTCAAATAGCCACTGTTCCTCAATATAGAAATTGTTGGTCTGGGCATATTTGAAGAATATTTGAACAAGGAACTCGGCGACATAACGAGGTGGAAGACAGGTTATCGACGACGATACTAGGGATGATCCGGATTGAAGCTGTGTAGCTCGCCATCGGTCCTCGAACAACTCCACTTCTGTGGACGCCTTTTGATGAGTTAATATACCTAAGCACTGTGCGGTTGATCGATTGAGTCACCTACCTCGGGTGCGGCAGTCTTCATCCACTCATCTATCTTACTTCGTATCTTCATCGAGAAGTTCAGGTACGAGAATTCCCCCGAGTATTCTGAGGAAACGCAAGTCAGTGCGGATCAAAACAAAAGTAATATGCGATGACACTCACGAGTGGAGTTATCCGGCAAGGCTTTGATTGTGAAATCTTCGTCATCGAGGGCCAGATCCTCAAGTTCGTTGTTATCGACCCTGGTGGACTGTGCATCCGACATCGAATCTCGATGCTTGCTCTTCAGATCTTCGGCGATCCGGCGCAGAGACTGGATGTCAAATGTAGCATTAGGAACATAATGAGAGATTATCTGCTCCATGCAATGTATCCGCTCTGCCTCTGCGATCTCATGTCGATTGAGAGACGCTGCTCGTTCCAGCAACCTACGGCATGTATTCCGTTAGCCCAAAGGACTCTGAATATGAAGTGAATTGGCACATACGAGACCGAAGTTGATCTGCGTTTCTCACCCGGTTCAATATGGGTAAAATTGCACTGTCGGCGGTAGCGTAGGCATCGGCGACATGGAACTCCGCCTTCGCATTTCTCCTTCACTCTGCGACAACCGTCACATCTACACGCGACCAATCGTGTTAGCAATATGCAGCGGTATAGAATCGAAGAGGAAATAGTGGAACACACGCTCGAACGGCTCGTTTTCGGTTTTCCTCTGCCACGCGCTGGCGTTTGTGCTGCGGAGCAGGTGATGAATTCGAATCATCCATGGGTGGTATCAACGGGGGCGAGGCGGGCTGAACATGATCTGAGGCAGCGGTGGTAAAGATTGGAGAATATGTCAATAACTGAAGGACCCAAACTCGCAATGTCCGCAAACTGCCCTGGATTAGTGAATTGTCGGGAGGAGAAACTGTGAACGGGAAATGAGTCGCACTTATCGGAGCGATAAAGCGCAGAGATTCCGGCCCGCACTCCAACTGCCCCCAAATCCGCTCCGCTCCGCCCTGAGTTTGGTTATCCATGGAACGGGTTTACTCGTAAAGAATACCTGACTTTGGTGATATGGAGAAAAGATTATTTGCTACTTAGAGAGTCAATACGTCTTTAAGCCACTCACGACTCGAAACGAATCATGTGTAATCTCAGGCGATTTGAATATACTTCGGAAGCACAAAGTGGCTGGGTCCTGCAATACTTCGATCTGACCGTGTCCAAATATGCTCTTTCAGAGTACTAGATTTCTCTATCACCACCGCTACCAAACCCAATAAAGTACTAGTACTATATAAGAGAACCCAAATCAATAAGTCTAAGATTATATGATCTTGAAATAGACTGAAAATAGCTTTCAACGCTTCCAAGGTTAAAACCCATCAACGTGCGTTCCAACGTTTTGCTCCTCTCCAATATCAAGCAAGGTCTTCCCCACAACCAGATCCATCAGACCCATCCCTACACACTTATAAATCACATTCTGCCCATCGGGAATCTGAATAGGCTCATCCGAACCCATCGAGCCCAGTAAATCACCCATTTCAATCAAATCACCCTCTGTCAACTTCGCCGTAATTAGTTCCCCTGCCTCCTCCAAACACGCAGCCTTACTATCCACATACACCTTCCCTCCACCCGAAAGCAGCGTCTCCGTATCAATCTCATGCATATGCGGCTTATACGACCCAATCAGCGAGATAAAGCGCTGCTTCGGCCTCGCCTGCAGAACCTCAAACCCAAAGTTCGGCTCCACGGACGGCGTACAACTGAAAATAACATCGCTGTCTCCCAGGTCCTGCCGAAGCCTCTGCTCATAATCCGCCGAGCCCTCTTTCGCGAAGCTCGTCAGGTTCAGCTGCGGATATCGCTGCCGCAGGTCGGCAAAAACACCCGCCTCCATCTCATCGAGGCGCTTGCGGCCGCGATTGATGAATGTAAGACGCTGGATTTGGTCCGGGTATAGCAGGAGGGCAAGCCGGGCGTGCCATTCAGCTTGGCGGCCGGAGCCCATGACTACGATGTTCGCCTTGCGGAGAGAGGCGCAGCGCGCGAAGAGGGTCATTGAGGCGAGGGCGGTGCGAAAGGCGGTTACCTCTGCTGCGGCGAGAAGGCCTCTCAGGCGGCCGTCTGGGGAGAAGATGTTGATTGTGCCTTGGATGCCGGCTTGCGAGACGGTGACTACTTTGACGGCGCTGCTGGAGGTGTCGGAGACGGGCATGAAGATGCAGGAGTTATCATCTTTTGTGGTGAAGACTGTTCGGAGAGGCTGGTGGATGAGCTTCTGGGAGTCTAGCACCCCGGGCTTGGACTCAGCGGAGTAGGCGATGAGCCCTTTCCCAAGCACATCGAGGAATTGGTGACATTGCTTTTGTGTCAAGCTCCGGAAGATGCCCGATACCACGGGCTCCGAGAGAATGTGCATTTCGAGATGTGCTGGAATTTGTGGTCGAATCTCAATGACAGAAAACCTGCCTAGTGAAGCTAATTTCCAGGCCAAAGTAACAAGTTGATGTGTTGAGGGTTCAGTAGAGCTGGGATTCGGAAGGCCCAAACGATAGCTTTACGAGGGGCAACGACTGACGGGAGCTCTAGCCTTGACCTGCCCAGCCCAGCCTAGTTTCCCGAACCTGTAGGCGGAGGACTCCGGCTGAGTATATCTACGTTATTCGTGGACATATAGGGATATTTATATAGTGTTTTTAATGTTTTGATTTTATTTTTTGATTTATCTTAGAATTATGAGTCATGAGTCGTCAACGCCGTCTATCCATACATCACAAGGGAAACACGCAAGATGAGCAAGAGAAAAAAAAACGAGAAAAGAAATAAAATGAAAACGAAAAAGACGCAATTATGCAGAGGTGAAGAAGGAAAGTAACTTTCCTCGAAAGGAGGAGCTAGGTATCGCTAATTGATTCCCCGAAACAGATTACGGCAACGACGTCGCAACTCAGCAAACATTGCAACTTGAGAATCCTTGGTGCGTCCTACAGCCTCGGTGTTCTCAATAGCGCGACGCAGCAGGAAGCCCATACACTCCTGCACTGAGCCCCAGGTCAAGAGCTTGAACACATTAGGTGCAGCCATGGGTGCCGCACCAACACTAGCTTTGGCAGTCTCAAAGCCCTGCAGGAGCTCACAGCTGACTTCGTCAGCCATGCCTTGAAGCTGCGCGTAACTCAGATCAACACCGAGGTCCTCGCCGCGGGTCGCTTGCTGGACGCGGATTGCATGGGCCTTTTGAACAGACTCGCGGTTGTGGGTGGCGATAATCACATTGACTGGGGGCAGCTCAGCAGTCTGGTCCTTCGCTGGGGCCGGGAGCATGGAGTTGTATTTCCTGGTCAGTAGAGCTTCGACGATCTCATCATAGCAACGGTCGGTCTCCTCCTTCTTAGCCCAAATCAAGTGACGAGGCTCGGTCTTCATGTAAGCACCACGGACAAGCTTCACACCAAGCGTGTATCCCTCGGCACGGGCAATCTCTAGATGCCGAGCCAGAGTAGCTGGGGTCGAGCGAAGATACGCTTGATAGGTTCCGTAAAATACCGCGCGACCCGGGGTTTGCGAGTTGCAGTATTTCTGGTATTTCATGATCCATCCCTCGATACCCGGTTGCACAGCTTGTTCTTCAGCATCTACCAACAAGCGGACGCCACGAGAGATGGCCAGGTCGCAAACCTTTTGGATTGACGTATCCATGAACTCGGTAGGGGCCGCTTGCTGTTGGAGGAGCTTGAGTGCATCCGTACCCATTCCAGTGAATCTGCTTGTTGTTAATGACCATGACTTCTACTCGTAGGAACCAAAAACCAAAAAAAAAAAAAACCTTACTTGAGTGCCACAAAGTCTCCCTCTTGGGCCATGTCGACAGTTCGCAAGGTACCGTCCAGCCACATCTGGATTTCGGCACGAGCCGCTTTAGCATCATACGTAGCATCTTGGTTCTCTCCAACCAGGACCTCGCGTGCATATCCCAGAAGGACGCCCCGACATCCCAAGCCCTTGATGTTCTGAATGGACCTTTGGACTTCGGTCTTATTCTCACCAGCGTTGAATTGCTTGTAGATGGTGTGTTTGACAAGGAAGTGCAAGAGAGGATTTTTTGAAACGTCCCAGAAGGCAGAGCGCGGATGAGCTAATAATGATAAAGTGTAGATGCAGGGCTTCAAGAGAAGAGGAGACGATGAGACGGACAGCACGAGGAGCGAACGGAGGACAGATGAGAGCGGGAGTTTGGCAAGCGGGGCTGTCAACGCCTTCCGTGACGTAGGATATTGAGACGGCGCGACAGGCTGCCAGAGGTTTGCGCCAGCGACAGAAGAGCGGGCATTCCCTGTGCCGCTTACCAGTCGAGAGGTGACATGGCCTTTGGCCGGCACGCGGGGTACCCGAATCGACCGAGCAGCTTTCATTTGATATGAATGTTAAAGTGTAGGGTGGACAGAATGTTCAGGGTTCCCAGAGGGAAAGAGGATTCGAGATTCCAAGGGTCCAAGGTCAGTTTAAACGCCCGTGGGAGAAGACGTAAGCCGGACTGAAAGAGGAAGATAAGGAACCAAAGATGATCTGTACAAATAAAGCATGACCATACTTCACTACTTGTGGCCACTGGGCCATGGCCCGGTGGCAAGCGCGATAACCGGTACGGGGTGCCTAGCTGCGTACTTCCAAGCTACCACGGGTAGATAACTTCCGTGAGTTCCTCCTTCTTTGCTCAGCTATAGTCAAAATCTCATTATTCATAGATTAATAGAATCTAGGATATCCCGGTCTATAGACCCACAAGCCGACCCTATTCAGGCGTAGACTGGCTGGGATCATTAGTCGGTAGCAGCATCATCCTGCATGAACGCATCATGTGGCCTCCTGCGAGGCAAGCTGGCTTGGCTTGTTCTTCGCGACTTCCAGATGTAAATCCAATCAGAAGCGAATCAGAAGCGACCAGTCGTGGACGACTTGGAAGGAGCGACTCGGACCGGTTTGATACTGCAGGCACGGGCCAGGTGACCGGGCCGGTCAACAGGCGGCGGTTATTGGCGGACGCGCTGCTCCCTCCACGCGATGCCTTTGATGCTATTTCCCCTAGCACGCAACTGCCTCCAGGGGTTGCCATCAGTTTCTGTTACTTAATTCCCCAGACAATCGAAAGAATCCCCCCATTGCCCCGGATAAGACCCCGTATTGGAGTACACATGTTTGCAAGTGGCGATAGAACGGGAACATCCCAAGTGGGTCCCCATCTGGGCGAGCAGAATTTGATGCGCCTTGGCTGGTCATCAGTTACCATGACAGAGTCGCTCGATAGCTGCCAAAGCATAGGGCTTGTTTCAATATCTGCATGATATTAGTCTTTGAGTGAGGGGAATAGACAAGTTGAACGCCAGCCGGTAGGAAGATTACTGAGGTCGAAATCTCATCATGAAGAATCCGCGACCCCTTGATGCCGCCGATCCCCAAAATGCCCACCGAGGGTCTCCACAGCGCGCTCCCTGGAGTTCTTTTTACAGTTTCCCACACAAATAATATGCTGGGACTGATAATGGGACCGCCTAGATAGAACTCGGGCTGCGGAGATTTTCCGTTCCCCGCAACCCACATATTGCCTGTGCGAGTTCTACTGATTTGGGCAGTGAATTTTAAGACTTTTCAAACATTCAAGATCCCTTTGCGGACTGACCTACCCGGACCCAGCTTTGGAACACAAGACCTTGGTGAAATCTACGCGCTGCGTCGGTCAATGGGCGAGACTGCGTTGTAAATTCTCCGTATTTGATCGTGCGCGTGAGTCTACACATCGCTTCTGGTTGATTGATGCGCGCCATTTCCACCATGGCCTCTGATTCAAAGGGGCTTGAGGAGGGCACATCGCTTCCCGTCTACGATGATGCCAAATCCATGCCCGGAGAGATGGAGGGGGTTGACGCGGAGACGCATCGTGGTTTGAGGTCGCGCCATATTCAATTCCTGGCCCTGGGTGGTTGCATTGGTACAGGTCTTTTTGTCGGAAGTGGTCAGACTTTGTCGACTGTTGGCCCAGGTAAGCCTTTCATAATCGGAGAACAAATTCATCGGCAACATTGACATGAGATTAACTTGCTGTGATAGCACCTTTACTCATGGGATACATTGCTATGTCAACTGTGGTGTACTTTGTCATGAACGTTCTGGGTGAAATGACCACGTACCTTCCAGTACGTGGTGTTTCGGTGCCTTATTTGATCAATCGCTTCACCGAGCCCAGTCTGGGCTTTGCTGTTGGTATGTTCCTTGACAGCCAAGTCCTCGACCAAAACTAACGAATCTCCATAGGATATAATTATTGGTAAACTCAGCCAGCACTCGTATACCGCCTCTCTTGCTGACCAACTGAACGACAGGTATTCCTTTTCCATGCTACTAGCGTCTGAAGTCACGGCAGCAGGCTTGATCGTTGAGTATTGGCCAAGCAGTGTCAGCGTCGGTGTATGGATCGCAATTGTACTCGTCGGTAAGCCAAGGTCTTCCTTTCCACGTCATATTATGAGGCTGACCAAGGACGATTAGTAATTCTATTCCTCAATATTGTCGCTGTGTCGTGGTATGGGGAAGCAGAGTTTTGGTTTGCTTCTCTGAAGATTATTGCCATCATTGGTCTGATAATTCTCGGCGTTGTTCTATTCTTTGGCGGAGGGCCTAATCATGATCGCCTCGGTTTCCGCTATTGGCAGCACCCAGGTGCCTTCAAAGAGCCATACCTCGTGTCGAACATTAATACCAGCCGCTTCCTTGCTTTCTGGACTGCGTTGATCAAGTCGGGATTTTCCTTCATCTTTTCCCCCGAGCTAATCACCACTGCGGCCGGAGAAGCCATCGCCCCGCGCCGCAACATCCCTAAGGCAACAAACCGGTTCATCTACCGTCTGTTCGCATTCTACGTTCTTGGGAGCTTGGTCATCGGTGTTACTGTGGCGTACAATGACAAGCATCTTCTTCAGGGGGTTGCAAGCGGTGGCTCGGGTGCCGGAGCGAGTCCATTTGTCATTGGGATTCAGAATGCCGGGATTAGCGGTCTAAACCATGTCATTAACGCTGCCATCTTGATCTCTGCCTGGTCAGCTGGCAACTCCTGGGTATACGCTGGGTCTCGTACCCTCTATTCGCTTGCCCGCGAGGGTCAAGCTCCCAAATTCTTCACGCGCTGTACCAAGAACGGTGTGCCCTATGCTGCGGTGCTGGTCACCTGGGCAATTGGTCTTCTTTCTTTCCTAAACCTTTCGAGCTCCGGTGCCAATGTGTTCTATTGGTTTACCAATATTACGACCGTCGGAGGTTTCATTTCATGGGTCCTCGTGGGAGTTGCTTATTTGGTAAGCGCCTCTGTATTTCGAACACCCGTTGACTCAAGGGCTAACCTTTTTCTAGCGGTTCCGAAGTGCCCTGAAATTCCACGGCCTTCTCGACTCCCTGCCTTTCAAAACCCCCCCTTCAGCCGTGGGGTACGTACTATTTTATGTTGATCGTCGGGGTGCTGGCTATCACCAACGGATACACGGTGTTCTTCCCCGGAGCTTTCACCGCATCTGACTTTTTGGTGTCTTACATCGTTTTTGCTATCTTCTTTGCCCTTTACTTTGGCCACAAAATCTGGTATCGAACGCCGTGGATGGTCCCGGCGGCCGATATTGACATCTTCTCCGGGAAAGAAGAGATTGATCGGCTGTGTGAATTCGACGAAGAAAGAGTGCCGCGTAACTGGCTCGAGCGCGTCTGGTGGTGGATTGCCTAGACTCCAATGAGATACGTGTTTTATAGAATGGGTTATTATGGGATAAGAGCTATCTAAGATATGTGCATATGGTTACTTGATATCAAATTTCATCCAACAACTCATCAACAAATCAGGCCAGATTCTATCTCTTATCCTGCCGTCAACGTACATCTAAACGTGTTGGGACCCGCATGGAGTAGCGGGTACATTCCAGGAAGACTTGGGGCCCACGGGTCCCAAGCGACCGCGCCAACCACCGCCAACCACCGCCGCCACTTCGATTCCGGCCCGGTAGGCCCCACCGGGACTCTTGCCGGCTGCGCTTGATTCGTGGGGGGGACCAGCTAGAAAGTACAGTCTACCTGGAGCTTGGAGAAAGAGCCCTCGCCGGTGATAGCCGGGTCATTTCATGTGTACCCCGCGTCTCCAACTTGGACCTCTTTTTCTACTGAGACTTCCGTCTTCAATATTCTCAACCTGGAAGTATCCGGTTTTTAGTCTAGCTTTCCAGAATGCAGTCTATCCTACGCGCCAGAGTGCAGCCCTTGCGGTGGCAGCACTTGACTTGCCGCATTCCTCCCGCTTCGCGTGCTCTGAACACCTACGCGAGCTTCAAAGTGCCACAGATCAGCAACGAGCCTAACGTGAGTCTACTGAACTCGGATGCGATCATTGGGGCAGCGTTAACATCCCGTAAAAACACTATGCTCCTGGATCTCCGGACCGAAAGGCTCTTGAACAAGCTCTTGCTTCTTTCAAACAAAAGGCTCCATTGTCGATTCCATTAGTGGTTTCAGGCAAACAGGTACGGCCTATTCTCGCCACGCCTAATGGGAATCCCGTACTAACCGTTAGTAGATCAAGAGTTCTCAAACGTTCACCCAAAGCAACCCCGCCTCCCATGCTCCTCTTGCGACCTATTCCCATGCATCCAAAGCCGATGTCGAGGCTGCTATTGACGCTGCTCTCGCTGCGCGCAAGTCATGGGCCGCGGCTCCGTTTGCAGAGCGTGCGAGCATTTTCCTCAAGGCCGCCGATCTCATCTCTACCAAGTACCGATACGATATTATGGCTCTGACGATGCACGGCCAGGGCAAGAACGCATGGCAGGCCGAGATTGATTCCGCGGCGGAGCTAATTGACTTCTTCCGCTTCGGTGTGAAGTATGCGGAGGAGCTGTATGCCCAGCAGCCCGCCCACCACTCCCCAGGCGTCTGGAAGTAAGTCATTTCGAGACGTGACGGAACTCCCTTGATTTCGATTCTAACATCCCCATAGCCGTCTTGAGTATCGCCCTCTCGAGGGGTTTGTCTACGCCATTAGCCCGTTCAACTTCACCGCTATCGGTGGGAATCTGGCCGGGGCACCTGCTCTGATGGGCAACGTTGTTCTATGGAAGCCCTCTCCATCCGCTATTGCCTCGAACTGGCTTGTCCACCAGATTCTCCTCGAGGCCGGCTTGCCCAAGAACGTCATTCAATTCGTGCCCGGTGACGCCGAGGAGGTCACCAGCACCGTGCTCAACCACCGCGAATTCGCCGCTCTACACTTCACCGGTAGCACAGACGTCTTCCGCAGCCTCTACGGCCAGATCTCCCAGGGGGTGGCGGACGGCAAATACCGCAGCTACCCCGCATTGTCGGCGAAACTGGCGGCAAGAACTTCCATCTTGTACACAAGTCTGCCGACGTGCGTAACGCGGTCGTTCAGACTGTGCGGGGCGCTTTCGAGTACCAGGGCCAGAAGTGCAGCGCTACCTCACGCGCATATGTCGCTGCCTCGATTGCGGACGACTTCATCGCACAGCTGACTGCGGAAGTCAAGCAGCTGCAGGTCGGTGAGCCCACCGACTTCTCGAACTTCTGTGGGCCCGTCATCCACGAAGGCTCGTTCAACAAGCTGGCGGGTGTCATTGATGAGGCGAAGAATGATCCCGAGCTCGAGCTTCTGGCCGGGGGTTCCTACGATTCCTCAAAGGGCTGGTACGTCCAGCCCACTGTGTACCGGACCTCTAACCCCGACCACCCTCTCCTCTCACGGGAGCTCTTCGGTCCCATCGTCGTCGTGCACGTGTACAACGACGCGACGGAGGCGGACTTCGTCAATATCTGCGAGAAGATCGATAGTACGGGCGTCTACGGATTAACGGGCTCGGTCTTTGCACAGGATCGCGAGGCTGTTCAGGTCGCTGATGAGCATCTCCGCAATGCCGCCGGCAACTTCTACATCAACTGCAAGAGCACTGGAGCTGTTGTTGGCCAGCAGCCGTTCGGTGGTGCTCGTGCCAGCGGGACCAACGATAAAGCTGGAAGCGCGAACCTGCTCTCCCGCTTTGTGAGCTTGCGCTCCGTGAAGGAGGAGTTTGTTCCCACTTACACTGTCGCCTATCCTAGCAATGCGAACTAAAAGATGAGCGCGATGAAAGGTCTATCTCTATTTCGAGTGTTGACCGCTTATGATATCACGGCGTCTATGTTGCATTTATCTTCGGAGTTTCCTTCTTTCTTTGACGGCCCTGATTATGTATTATTCTTTCATACTCATATGCAGTGTCTTTTATCTTCAAAGCTGCTTCCCAAAATATGACAAGGTCAAGAAATCTATTAATGTTAGTTCATCCTGCCTGCAGCTTGTAGAGGTTTCCGAAGCGTTTCCTGTGTGTTTTGTGGCAAGCGCTAGTAGACGGGGTCTTCTACTTGATACGCATGGACATCAGGGGTCCCACCACGTCTCGGATATCGGGTCCGTGGAAGAACTACGCGTTAAAAATTCCTTGGCAGGGGTACAAAACGTGGCATAGCTGTCCGAGCCTGCGAGTTCTTCCAACCCAAGGCTTGGGCTGACCGTTGGGGATGACCTAGCAGAGGCGGCAAATCAAGGAAATGGAAGATTAAAGTGGTAACAAAAAGGGAAAGGGGGGGGCATCCGGCTGAAGAGATCCAACAATGAGTAATGGACAGCATTTTCGACCTTGCGAAAGAGCGACAAATAGACCGATGGATCAATGAAATACATCAGTCTGACCTAGTGCCATTTCCCCAATCGGCGTAGCCCTTGGGTCAGTCTTGAAAGCACATCGATCGAAAGCAACGATGCTGACTTGTCAGCGCCTACTACGAGTGGCAGTATCCACTCTGGACACGAACTTGGACAAGACCTTTGAGTACATCCTACGTGTATTGCAGTAGTCTGCAGAATCGCACGATGCTGCTCAAACAAGCCTGCAACTGTCGGCAAAAGATGAAACACGCCTGTGCTCAAGTTGAAGCACCGCCCCGATTATCTGCGTCCAGGCAGCTACAAATGATGCATGGAGCGAGCTCGGGCTCGACTTCGTATTTCGAATGCGATGGAGGGAAACACAGCGAAAGTCCTGCGCATCCGCCAATAAACAGCCCTGAGGGGCCATGGCCCAACCGATTTGCTCTCCTTTCTTTGTCTGCTCCACAACGCTAAGACGTCAGAGAAACTGCTCAAGCACCAAGCGTCGCCTAGTATGGGGAACGGTTGGACGACCCTTGTACTAGCAGTCCCGTTGCGGACCCAAACGCGCCCGCGTTTGGGTCCGCCACACCTACTGAAAACCACACCCTGGTGAAAAATTTTTCACTCCACCAACTTATTCATTATGGAATACCACCTTCCCCCCCCTCGGAGGGCTCCAAATGAAGGAGATCGTCTTATTGAGGCCTTTGAATTTGCCTCCTCTATTCAAAATCCAAATCTTTCTGCAATTTCGCGCCAATTTGATGTGTCGTATTCACGCCTTCGGAGACACTATCTTGCTGGTGTAAATTCATGGAAGCGTCAACCAACACACTCTGCATTAAATTCGGAGCAAACTCGTGCCTTGATAGAATGGATCCGGAAGCTTGATTCCCTGCTATCTCCGCCCACAAAAAATGATATTGTGGAAGCAGCGAGCAAGATGGCACAACGCCAACTTAGCAAGATGTGGGGAGATCGATTTATTTCCCGGCTACCTTCCGATCTTAAATATATCACCCAAACTCCGTTCGATAAAAATCGAATTGATGCTGAAGTTTATGGAGAAATTGAACGTTGGTTTACTAGTTGGCGTTCAATTATTAAAGATATTCCTGCACGGAATATCTATAACTTCGACGAAACGGGGTTCCAGATCGGTCAAGGTCGACCAGAAAAAGTTGTTACTTCAACTCCATATCGAACATCTCGACTTCCTACTACTGAAAAAGGAGAAAATTTGACCTCTATTGAGTGTGTTTCTGCCGATGGCCATGTTTTACCACCTTTTTTTATTATAAAAGGACAGAATTTTATGGAAAATTGGTTTAAAGACCAAGATACTATTCCTGATGATTACTGCTTTGCTATATCAAAAAATGGCTGGAATACTGACCGTTTAGCAGTTAAATGGCTTGAACATTTTATTAAACATACTCAAAATCGGTTACAATCTCCAAAAGAGAAGAGAGTTCTTCTTTTTGATAGTCATGGAACACATCTCACGTTTGAATTTCTGGTTATGTGCGAGAAATCGAACATTATACCAGTTATATTTGAACCACACACAACGCATTTAATGCAGCCTCTTGATGGTCATGCTTTTCGAAATCTAAAACATTATTATAAAGGCTGTATGAATCGTTTATCGCATTGTCAAGCAAATTTTGACACTAAACGTGATTTTTTTCGTGAGATAGCAGAGATTCGGAACCAGGCTTTACAACCTCGTGTTATTCGTGCAAGTTGGCGTGATCGTGGAATTTATCCTATAAATTCTATGATTATACTAAACCAACTTCCCGATAATGATGAAAGTTGGACCAAATATTTCGATTGGCCAGATATAACTCCATCACCACCGCCATTACGATGGGATTCTACTCCGACATCCTCTCCTGTTCAAACAGAACTTCCATCTGAATTATCCGATTTTAATTCGAATTTTGCTAAAATCTCTCATAAATTGAATAAGATTGAAGCTAAATTTGGATTTGATCCAAATTTTAATGAAATTCGGTCATTATTGGATTTTCAGCGTCGTGGAATTGATGTTTACATCAATAAGGCAGCTGCTATAGAAGGGAGTTTACAATCAATTTTGAAGCAACACAACAAGGAGAAAAATCCATCTATTCGGGGAAGCCGACGGAAGATATTATCTAAATCGGCTAGTTTATCTCGATTTGATGCAACACATTCAATTATGGAAAGGGAGGAAAAAGAAAAACAGGCAGCGGAGAGGAAGGTGATACGCGACCGAAAAAAATTGGAAAAATCGGCCCCACCACGCAGGGTTCGAGACCCAGAAACCCCTACACCTATTAATTTAGATTCAGACGGTTTATTTAGTGTTTTCCAGGCTTAAATAGCTTCAAAATTGAGTGAGTTATCATGAATTGAAAACTGTAAATTTTAAAATTTTTCAGTAGGGTGTGGTTTTCGGTAGGGTGTGGAGCATCCAAATGGGCCCCCCCCATTTGGATGCTTACGGCATTGCTAATACGGAAGATTTTAAGCCAAGACCGGGTCCCAGCTCAGTGGGTCCCAAACTTAGCATGGCCCCTGGGGCCAAGTCTCCTGTTGCATATCATGATACTTACCTACCTATTCAAGGTGTTAGACAGAATTATCATCCAATTTTATGAAGTAAAAACACCACAACTCCCGTGGCTTGTTGTATCTCCAGCCATCTGCCCAACATGTCGACCCACACAGAAAACGCAGTGACACCAGAGCAGACACAACAAGAGAAGAAAGGGACGAAGATTAAGCTCGTGAACCCGCTGCACCAATTCATCTACCGTGGGATCGCTGGCGGTATCGGACTAGCGAGCGAGGCAATCCAGCATAGAAAAGCGAAGAAGGCGACCGCGAACGAGAACAGCGGCCTTCCCGCGGCAAATGAGGCTGAGACTCGCGACCAGCTGGTGGCTGAAAACGAGCTTGAAGCCAACTGGCAGCTCGATGAAGCCCAGGATGCGATCTGCTGCCCAGAGGGGCCCCCTTCGTATCAGGAGACTACCCAGAGCGACGCCGCGGATAGTAGTCAACAGAATACGACCGAGCATGCCACTCAAGAGCATCCATCTAAGCTAGCTGATAGATTCGTAGAGAATCACCAGTTGCCGCTTCCGGGGCCTATAGCCCAGGGGGGGCCTGGATCAGACGCAGCCGCGGGTACTGCAAGTGGATATACACGGGGAAGGATCGAGCTCCCCGTGCTTCTCACCCAGCGACGTCCCGGGAAGCGTTCAAGAGGGTTTATTCGCGCTTATGCTCCTATTCTCCAGAATGCGGGGATTACCCAAGACGCGTTCATGGACTTTGTCGATGACCTCAATAGTGCTGTCGAGCCGAACGGTCTCATCCAAGCCCTGAATTTGGCTAGTTTGGCCGGTATTGCTATTGCAAGCCCTGCTGCGATTGCGCTGAGCATTGGCATCCAGCTTGCGACGAATATCGGAGACGAAGTACACAGTCGAACGAAAACAAACTCCTTTATCGACAAGGTGAACAGGGACTTCTTTGCTCCGCGCGGCCTGGTAGCGGCAGTCTTGACGTGGAAGCCCAGCGACACAAATGAGTTTGTGATGAGCAGCTTCGATGGCGAGAGCGCTGTGACCTCAGCCATGGACAGTCGACAGCAGGATACTGGCTCCAAGAAGTTCAAGCACAGGTTCCACGCGTCGGCCGGTATTGCGCCTTGTGAATGGCCCGAGACGGCGCCGCTGGTCTTCCCCGACTTGGACAAATTGGTGGGGAGGATGGCAAGAAGCCCAATGTGATCGCGCGATCGTCTCATTTCGTCACTGAATATTGGGATCGAAGAGCTCGCGCAAGGTGGGCGGGGAAGAATCCGGACAGCCTCATCGCGAAGGGAGCTCCTAAGGAGTCTTTCACAAGCAGGTTTTCTGACCCTAACCATCCGGCTAGCAGTGGTGATCCTCTGGCGCTTATCACTGGAGGGCATGTGGAGATGCCTTCTATTACCATTCCAAGATTTGGAAAGAAGAAGAAGGATCTACAGACGGGAGAGCAGCCGCAAGAAGGGAATAGCAACCCTGAAGCTTCCGAGCTGCGGAGAGCTGAGAACCCGCTTGTTCCCTTATTGTCTGGTGGACTGACACTACTCCATCAGGTGAGACACCGCAGGGTTTCCATTTTCGATGTTGCCCTTGCTCATCATTTTACCTAGGACATGCTGTACTTGATCATTGTGAATCGCCCAACGGATGAGCAGATTGCGGAGCTCCAAGCGGCGGTACCGGCTCCGCAGGCTACAGAGCCTGAGTTGGCATGATTTCATACACCGCGACATACCAAGCCGTGCTAGGAGGGAATTTTATACAAGGGATGAAAACTGCATTGGACAATGGAATAGAAGCTTGTGATGAAAACTCTTGTTCGATGCATTTTGACAGCCCGTTCTTGGACCGAAGGGTGAGTACCGAATACACAGGACACATGCAATCTTCACCAAATCTTCTTCGCCACCATCTCATACCTATGCACGCTATCAATATTCATCTCCAGCGCCTTATTCTTGTCCTTCTCTTCTTTTTCTTTGACACGCTTTAGACCATCTGCATCATCCCCGTAAATCCACTTTCTTTTCTCGTCTCCTACTTCAATCATACCCCAGCCGCCAGCGCGCCGGGCACCTTCCACGCCAAATTCGTCCTTCCGGGCCAACTCCCGGTTCTCCTGATGAACGGCTCTCCGGGACTCTGTTTCTGCGCTCTTCATTTTCTTGTAGCGTGACCGGGCGTAGGCAAGTAAACCCATTCCTAGGACCAACTTGAGGATCAATAGTACGATGAATCCGGTGAGAATGAGGACAATAGTAAAGATCTGCACCGCCTGTGCGGGAGATGGGATTGCGTTTTCGAGGAGAGTGCGGAAGAAGTTGTTGATGTGTGTGGCAGAAACAGGCAGGATGTTTTGTAGGGTCAGTGGCGGCGCGGAGGGGGAGCGGAGAAGGGGCGTAATGACTATGGATGGAGGAAAGGGAGGTCGATCCCCTCGCCGTGGATGAAGGATACTGGGGAAGTAAGGAGGCGAGAAACATCTGATATGTTTGAACTGACACTCGAAAGAAGAGGCAGGACAACGGGATGACTGGGAGACCCAGGCGGCGCGTAAGATTCTGGTCGCCAAAGGCATTCGTGTAGTAGTCCTTGGCAAGCACATCGAGATAACGGCCGTAGAGGCTGGGTCTTTGGTTGTTGAACTTGTTGATATAGGCATGTTTGAGCCAATCCACGAACATTTCAGACCCCAAGACAATTAGGAATGGACCAAGGACTTGGGCCAAAGTGGGAATATAGGAGTTGACGCTGCTGAAGGAGGCGAATATGGATGACGGAAAGAACGTGAATGATTCTGGGATAATAGAAGATGACGTTCGCGGAGGTGTCGATAGTGGTGTGCTGTTCGTGCTCGTCATTGTCTGCCCAGCAGAATTGGATCCAAGACCAAAGTCGCCAATGAAGTTGAAAGCACCAGTTTCGACGATGTTACGAGATGCGATAATCGTAAGCATTAACCAGAGCTGAAATCGTTCCACGACATCGGAGCAGGTGAGTTGGAAAAGATTCTCTTTCTCGAATTTGCGGAAGACAGTCGACTTGATCTCCACAAACTGATTGGACAAAAGAAGGGTGATTAAGGCATTAGAGTAGGAGTTCACAGCCACGTTCAGCGTCATCACCTGGTAAAAGAGAGACGTTGAATGTGCAACCGTGTAGGCCAACGCCAATAAGAATAACCAGAACGGTCTGAAAATCTTGCTCCGGCCGTCAGGGCGTCGCTCAAGGGCTTCCCTTGAAAAGAGACATTCCAGCACGTCTTGCCCGATGGCCGCCAAGAGGCGATCGAGTACCTCAAGAACATTGTAAATCACGTACAGTTTGATCGCAGCTTGTCCGCGAATCCAATGATACATTCTGCTTGCATCAAAGTACATCAATGCACAGCAGGTCGCTATCATAAGGAACCCGTTGAGAATATCAGCCTTATCATCGGGTAGCAAAGCCGAGGGCATAGACTTCTTTCTGCGATGATGGTGGCGCCGTGATTCAGAGGCGCGATGTCTTCTCCTCGGGGGCTCAGAATACCGGTGTCGAATCTCTCGATCTGACTGGAACGAGTCCTGGCCATTGAGACGTGGAGTCGAATCGGATTCGCTTTCACGCCGTTCACGTGGGGCCTCTATAGGGGTCTTGTTCCGCCTTCGCCATACTCGACCAATGCCATTGACCACAAATTTCCATAGGAATCGGCATTCTGATTGCATGTTTATCACCCAAGACTCACACAAGATGTACAAAGCTTTTATGAATCGCAATGGAAGGATGGTGAAGGAATAGAGCCATGCGTCCAGGCAAGCCAGGCTTCCAAAACAAAGAACTTGCTCAAGTGCCGGCGGGAGGATGAGGAAATTCAATAACCGCTCCATCTTTGCGCTGGAAGACTCATACGGAAATTCGTTTGCGTCTGAGCCGTGGATATAGAGCGGCGATGGACGCCCGGAAGCAAGCTCCAGTTGCAGATAAGTGGGTATGGAGACCGGTGGAAGGGGTATTGCTGAAGACACGGGAGGAGATAACGGAGTCTCAGCAAGGTGAGGAGATGTGGCAAGATGGGGTTTCAGATCGCGATCTGACGTATGACGATCTTGCTTGGAGCGGGAGTTCCATGTTTGGGCCAAGCGCTCGTTAGTAGGGGTGGCGAGAGGAGGGGCCCGCCGCGAAGGGCCAGGGGTAGACACCGTGCGGGGGACGTTTGGCCGATTTCGAATGGGCCCATTGCTCGTTTGTGCAGCATTTACTGACTTTGCCAGGGCTGCCAATTCGTCTGCACTGAGGTCTCTCATTGGACGAATGTGCAGTGGCTCATCTGGAGGAGATGAGGGCGCTTCGCTGACAGTCCGCAAGCTCAAGTCTGGCATTTCAGAGGTATCAAGAGCGGTCTTGGTTGAATTTATGTTGTCCGACACCACCCTCCGCCCGGTGTTCATATCCGGCCCCACGGCACGGTAGGGAATCGACTCAGGGGACGATGTGAGCTCTTGGATTTTTTCGGGGGATAGCTTAAGAATTTTGTCCTTCTCTTCGGTTGGTCTGTCAGCTGCATCTTCGGCAAGCTCAGCGAGCGCAGCCTTGATCTTCGGCCCTTCGAAGACGTTCACGACCGACAGCCGGCCGTTCTGGTTTGTGTCATCGGCTGACTGCTCGACTAGTATACCCAAGCCCTGCTCTTGAGCCTCCGTAGATGATTCGTTGGTATGTTCTCCCTTGAAACTCGAACTCCTTCTCGCTTCTCCGCTGTCACCGCTTCTCGGCCCTTGCGCGAATCGCGAGCCACTGGGCTCAGTTTCCTTTGTCTTCTGGTTGGCATACGACTGGCCGGGGCCAGAGCTGTCATGCTCTAATGTAGGACTCATCTCTCGTATCTGCCGGTTGTCGATTAAATGCCGCGTCTTATGTTCATTCGTCCCATCCAAGGTACACGAGGTATGGTCGGCATTCTTCCTATGATTTTAATGCTTTTAAACCAGTCGATTGTTAACAGTCGGTAGAATCTTTATTGATGTTGATGTAGACGTACAACAGGCGAGCTGCATATTCAGCGACGAAGTAATGAGGTTGAATGAGGTTGAGTAGCGGCGTTCACGCAGCCAGTGTCACGAAAGCCGGGAGATAAGGGAGATAATTATTTGGCAGCTCCGAGACCGCCAACCAACCTCAGGCAACGTCCTATGGTCACGTGTTACAAACCAGCCAAACATGAACACGATTAAATGCGATGGCCTACATCTATCTAAAATTTCTAAAGGTTCAGTCGCAGGTGTGAAATTGATTAGATGGTTGGTTGAAGCAGTCACTTCCAAAAAAAAATTTCCGTAGACGCGGAATAACAAATGGGTATGGGTATGGTAGGAAACGCTCGAGTTTGCTCTTTGTTCGTTGGTGATGATGACAAGAAAGCCTGCTAGTCATGTAGGAGCCAGCTCTCTATCATTGGGTCATAAGGAAGGCACAGCACCAAGGTTCTATGGGGTATTTTACATGGCATCAAAATTGGTCGGTATTTGCCCGATTGAACGAATACCCGGCAGGTCCGTTGCGGTTCATCGTGCCAGGAGACGCAGTGTTGGCACGAGTATAGGGTTGGTAACCTGTTGGGGAGGAGGCCGTTGCATGGTTGGATGCGGACCTTGAGAGTTTGTTGGCGAGGTACTTGAAGGGTTAAATGCAGTGTAAGCACTACCCTCAGATCCAGTAGGACCAGCGGCGCCCATAGGCGTGTAGCCTCGGGGTGGACGATTGTCCGGATCACCCAGTTGCGGACCAGGAGTGCGTGCACCACGATAGCTAGCTGGAGTCATGGTGCGTAAAGGAGGGATGCTCCCTTGTGGGGCCGGCGTCGCACCAGTGCTGGCGGGGGTAAAGGAGCGTGCATCGTACGGATCTTGCTGGTGTGCTGGTGCACGAGCGGTCCCTTGGCTACGGGGGTTCCCCGTCCTTCCATATGCATCGTAGGGAGCCGCAGATGGTTCATAAGGGTTGTATCGAGCGGGCTGTGCTTCCTCATAATAAGGGTCTTCGAAAGCAGGCGAACTTGAGGGAGCGTAAGGGTCAACAGGAGGACCGTAAGAATGGTAAGACTTAGGGCCAGCATCGGTTAGGTTACGATGCCCAGATGTCGGTGTGCCACGACTTCTTTCACTTCCGTAAATTGTCGGGGTATTTGTTTGTCGCGATGCGGTCGAATTCATGTGGCTAGGCATGTTCGTAGGGAGAGGTGGAACAGGGGGCATGGACGCGTTCGGACGATCAAGGGGACTGTATCCCATCACTGCAGTAGTGCCTGATAGTGCATCGGAATCTGTCATAGCAGAGGACTGGGTCGTTGTTCGAGTCAACGATGGCTTTTCGAATTCTAGATTTGGCAGCGTCGGATCTTTATCCAACACGGTCGCCGAGCTCTTGAAAGAAGGTGCCAAGGTTGTTTGAGTTGTCGTGCGAGACATAGTAGTAACGATGGGACCCTTATCCTCCAGCGAAGGTAAGGTTGGGCTCGTGTTCATAGTCGCGAGACTGGGCTGAGTTGGCATGCGGTCCTGCAGCTGCAGTCCCTTGGCGAGAGCTTTGTCGACCTTGTACCTGACAATTCGCATCAGTCGCTTGCTGATTTTGCGACGACAATAGGCTTTGAGGCTGCCATCTTCCCGTGGAATGTGATGAAAGAGGTAGATCAGGTAGAGAATAACGGCCGAGATGAGTTTCAAAACGGACAGCACCCAAATGATCAGGGTGAAGAGCATACCCGCTAGCACTACGGCCTGAAGATGGTTTTCCTCCGCGAGGAACTTGAGATTGTTGAAGAATTGCTCAATTCCAGTACTGCTGTTGTCATGAGCGTTCTTTCCACCAGGGAGGAGATCAGCCTTCATAACGGAATACAAAGTGATCGCATTGATAACCTGGCGAGGGCCATCCGCGAAAATAGTATTCATCCAGACTGGGGTGATGGTGAGCCGTGATTCCGCAGAGTGGGCACCGAGGGACTTACATTGGAAGGCAAAGTAGGTATACAAGGCCACGATTTCGGTGCCTTTCTTACTCTTGGTCAACTCCGCAAACACGAGGAAACGTTTCCAGCCGCGGCCCTCCCGAGTGAAGACCCGGAAGCATTGAATGCGCACTGCGAGGGGATCCAAATAGTTACGAGTGACACTGTTCGAACGAATGGCACGAATGGCGAAGATCCACCGGTAGACCAGCAGAACTAATGAAGCAATGATACAGGCGGCGAAAAGCCAGCGAGAGACTGTGAATGGGATGGCAGGCTCAACACGGCCGGACCAGTGTGAGAAGACCAGAAGATTGACGGCGGTAAAGATGTCGACACCATACACGGCGATAGAGACAATTAAAAAGACCCAGAGGAAGAAATATGAAAACGGCGTCCAGCATGTTTTTACTCGGAAGTCATCCAGGTTCTATTTTCGGACAGTCATCAGCATGGGTCTTTATGTCCTCGACTGTGTGCTCACTTACCAGAAAGTCCCATTTCTCCTCCATTGTCACCTCCGCCTTTTCACGATCTCCACCGCAACCCATTGTGTTGGTTGACCCGGGCCTGCCAGGGAGTGATCGGGAAGACTAAAGCAAATTGTTGCGAGCGAGTGGGAAGGTACATGAAATTCCTCGGGCCAGCCGGGGAAAGTCACAGATCGCAGTATGAGTTGAAAAGAACGTCGAACACCAATGTTCCAAGGAGCGACTGGGGGGTTATCTTAACCGCGCAAGTGGCACATCACCGCGGATGGCAGGGATGAGGAATGGAAGGTGCAAAGAAGGTGGGCGGTTCCGTTAAATGATAATAAGGCACTGGTGTTTCAGGATGGCATTCACGCCGCTCGAGGCACGAGCCCAATGGATCGACGCTGGAAGCGCTGAGCGATGCCAAGAAAGGGGTAAGAGTGGGTTCGGGCAGCCGCAAGTCGGATTGCGGAGAAGGAATGACAGGCGCGTAATAAAAGAGTGTGTCGCTCTGGAGAGCGCTAATCACGGGAAAAAGAGTGTCCAAGGAATGAGGCTGACAGGCTGGGGGAGGTGAACAATCGAGAGAGGGGGATGAAGGGGGATGAAACACTTTTGTAAACGAACCCCCGGTGGAGCAGAGCCGTCCTAGGGCTGATAGTGGGAGCTCGACTACTTTGCGCTAGCACCCCCCGGCACTTGATCTCAAGATTGTTTGGATTTTACAGTCTGCAGATAACCATTCCTCGCGCATCCTCATCAGCTCTAGCGCTTTTCAAAACTTGGCCATCAGGGGATTGTTTTGTAGGCATGTTCCAGCGGTTCCTGAAGACTGACCCCTGCAAACGCGCCCCAGTCCAACGCAACAGCAGGCCCCACAGGCCCCACTTCATCACCCAACTTGAAGCACAAATAGGTCCATTCACTCCGCGCGCCTCCCCAATCCAACCACTGAGCGGCTGGGACGTCTGATTCCTGTTCACGGCGTCCTGTTCCTAGCGTTTGACAGGTTGACAGGGCTCGTCATTCTATGCGCTCTCCATGGGCCGCCCCCGGTCGCAAATGGACTCCGGTGGGTATTCCTGGATCTAAAAGTGGCCCTCAAGTCGCGGGCGGCTCGTCAACTGTCATTGGCTTATCATCCAGTGGTCACGGACCCGTCGACTGTGATCCTGCTCTTGGCTGCGATAGCTCGGGAGGCTGATGAACATCTAGGCACTCTGTGTCTGTGTCCCGGTGAAGTCCGCATACGTTATCCTGCCCAGTTGACCTATGGTCTACGAAAAAATTCTAGTCACGAACTATTCACTCGTTTTCCACCGTGAGAATCTCATTCCCTCGTTTAAATATATATGCATGTCATTTCCCAGGGCACCCTCTCCGCGGTCCCTCTACTCTGCCAATTGAACACTATTGAGAAGCCAACGAGGTAGTAATTGTGTCTTGAACATAGATGGAGGTGGAGCCCTACCATGTGCAAGGATTGAAATATTTCTATCCGCAATGGACTGTCACTCCTTTGGGTCTTACTTAAAGGATATATACCCTCCCCCCCGGAAATTTCGAAAACTCCTTACTCTTCGTCCTTTCGTCGATATAGAGTTCTGATAGCAAATTCTCAGGTTGAAGCTCTGACGGCTTAGAGATTCTTTGTCCCTCGGGAGGCTTTTCGATATGGGGAGTTTTAGGACCGGGTGTAATATCTTGCACTTTATTTCGGCGACGTAAAAAAAAAACCACAAGACTCCGGCTGAAAGAGCTAAAGCCTGCTGCTCCACCGGCGATCCCGCCTGAAATGGTCCAGTATGGGAGGAGATGGGGCCATTGGTGCTGGAGTGTGTGTCGATGCCGTAGTCTTTTTCCCCGCCGTAGCTTGCGTCGGCGTTGGCGTTAACGTTAGCGTTGGTGTAGCTGCACAAGAATCCAAAGACAACAGTAGCTCCTGTTAAGGAGCCTTTTTTGTTTTTAGATTATATCAACATAGATGGGGGAGCCGAATAATTGGTATCTGTGTCATGGCGATACGCAAGTCAGATAGGGCATCCGGCACACCCAACAAATCCCTTTCTAGGGTTATGGGCATATTTGCCCTTTGCACAGCAATATCCAGAAGACAGACAATAGAGAAGGGGACTAAGATGAAGCTTTACAGATATATGAGACTTCCTCTTTAAAGCAATGATCAATGGTTCCGATAAGCAAAGATCTCGTCTCCAGGGCTACCGTCACTTCTATGTGGTCTTGAACGACTTTGTCTGCGCAAGGACGTCACCAGCGTTGGAATGCTACTTGGCATATCCCGAGCGGGATCTGGTCTGAAGACTGACTTCATGATAGTCCCCCGATTCGAGTTTTCTTTGGTGACTCTAGGACATTCCATTTCTTTCTCATTCAGTCCAAGGACAAGGTAATCAATTGATGAGGGAGACGGGCTCCATTTCCCCCCACTTTCGACGATCCGTGCACGGTAGGACAGCTTTAGAGTTAGTCCACCGGCTCGGAAGCTGGTTCTGGAAACCGGCTGTCCTAGTAAGTGTCATTAATCCAGGGTCTTTATCGAAAATCACAATTATCTATGAGCTGCTAATTAAAGGACTCTGGTTCGCTGTTTGGATGCCCGGTGGCAACGATACTAGGAATTAATCATCGAAGTGGACGGGATCCATCTAAGTATGACGTCGTTGAAGAGTACTGCGTAATGATATAACCAGGTAACTTAAATGCTCTGATTTCAAAGCAATAATTATGGGTTTGCCCTTTTAGCCGAAGTCTCCCCTTTACTCTGTTTTCCAGTCCCTCTTCTTCGCTCGCTCAACATCACTTCCTCAACTTGCGAAACGGAACACCACAATGGCCCAAACTGCCCGCCCCGATATCGCCAACAAACCTGCCGCGGGCATCTCATATTTCACCCCGGCACAAGTCCCCCCGGCCGGCTCCGCAGCAAATCCACAGTCCGATGGGACCCAACCGCCCAAATTATTCCAGCCTTGGAAAGTCCGAGGACTGACATTCCATAATCGTATCGGGGTAAGTGGATCAGAGCATACTTTCTCACGTCCGTGAGAACCGTGGCATTTACTGAAGTATCTTATGTGTAGCTTTCCCCACTGTGCCAATACAGCGCCCAGGATGGCCACATGACAGATTGGCACATGGCACACCTGGGCGGCATCGCGCAGCGCGGCCCAGGACTGCTCATGGTCGAAGCAACCGCCGTGCAAGCGGAAGGCCGGATCACACCAGAGGACCACGGCCTCTGGAAGGACTCTCAGATCGAGCCTCTCCGCCGCGTCATTGAATTCGTGCACAGCCAGAACCAGCTTATCGGCGTTCAGATTGCCCATGCTGGCCGCAAAGCGAGCACCGTGGCCCCGTGGCTCAGTGCGGGGGATACGGCCACCGAGGCTGTGAACGGCTGGCCGGACAGGGTGATCGGGCCCAGCAACATTCCTTTCTCGGACAAGTTCCCGACGCCGAAGGCCGTCAGCAAAGCTGATATCGAGCAACTGAAGAAGGATTGGGTGGCCGCCGTGAAGCGGGCTGTGAAGGCCGGAGCGGATTTTGTGGAGATTCACAACGCGCATGGGTATCTCCTTTCGAGCTTTTTGTCCCCGGCCACGAACAACCGCACGGATGAGTATGGTGGAAGCTTTGAGAATAGAATCAGACTGTCTCTTGAGATCGCACAGTTGACTCGCGATGCTGTGCCCAAGGATATGCCTGTGTTCCTTCGTGTGTCGGCCACGGATTGGCTTGAGGAGGTTCTTCCTAACGAGCCAAGTTGGCGTAGTGAGGATACCGTGCGTTTTGCAAAGGCCCTTGCGGATAGTGGGAATGTGGATGTGCTGGATATCAGCAGTGGTGGTAACCATAACCGTCAACACATTCATGCCAAGCCTGCTTTCCAGGCTCCATTCGCGGTTGCGGTGAAGAAAGCTGTTGGGGACAAGCTCAAGGTTGGCAGTGTTGGTATGATTGAATCCGCACATCTTGCCAATGACCTGGTGGAAAAGCAAGGACTCGACTTTGTCCTGGTAGGTCGCGGATTCCAAAAGAATCCAGGTTTGGTATGGACGTGGGCTGAAGAGCTCGATGTGGAAATTTCGATGGCGAACCAGATTCGTTGGGGTTTCGCAAGCCGGGGTGGAGGTCCCTACTTGAAGAAGAGGTCCGGGAAGATGTAAGAGTTTGGCCGGAGGCTAGAATTCTACTTGAGAACTAGAAGTATTCCTCTTACTCTTGAGGTGAAATAAACATGCGATGTCGCGACCCTTTACTAGTTTATTGTCACCTGGCAGATCCTTCATGGTAGTGGCACAGAAGTCAATCGGCATCTCAAGCTTGAGTTCATCGTACCTCTCGGGATTATATCTTCCTTAATTATCCGTACAGATGTACTATTGGAAGGTCATCGGCGGTTCGGTATCTCGCCGTCGTTCCAGTTAGTGAAAGACATCTCCGAGTTTATACTACTAATATATCAGATGGCCGCAATTGCCCCGCCTCTCATTTTCATAGTCGCGAAGCTCGCGGTCCAACAGCAGGAATCAGAACAAGTTGCTTCAGACACTCAGACTTAGAAGCACTCCAATCTACCAGTCCTATCCGGCGGGGAAGGAGTTGACGTAGTACTGGTAGGATATCGAGAAACATCATATTCCTGATAAGGCCTATGCGCCAATTCACAGTTCAATCAGGTAGCCTCTACGTTAACATAGAAAACGTATTGCTCCATGCGGAGACGACACACGCAGGCGCGATCGCGAGTTGTTGTCTATGGAATGCCGGTCGGTCTTTGGCATTCTACGATCAGAAACGTTCGCAACCTGGCGAACCGAATGAATTGGTATCCTCTTTCGGTCTAGTCCTGACGCATGGAAAGTGTCGTTGGAAGTCGAAGACGTATACAGTGACCGACTCCGGTTGCCGACCGCGGTCTTATAGACATCTATAGATGCCAGCCTCGTAGGTTGGGCTAAGGCGCCGCAAGAGTTGCCTATACAGGGATCATAGTGCTCATAGGAGGACCAGGTATTTTAAGGCAAAGCTTGCGAGTCATCCGGGAGAAACGGCTGCCGAAGGCCGCCTTGGGCCCGTAACGCGGGGCTTGTCATTGGACGCATCGTGTACTGCGTATGGATGCGTTCTGCATGGGCCCACGATCCCGCGTAACCGGATCGAGTAGGCTTTGCGAGTACAACTTCTGTCAATCGCATTTCGGACCAACACAAAATTCCGCCCCGCCTGTTCGATATCACATTCCGGGGCAATCTGTATTCTTCATATATATTCGACGTTTTGCCCAATGACTCCGACATCGCAAGTCGTGCTTGATTAGATCTATCTCGTGTGTCGCCCCTCTCAGGTGGAGACTGGGGCCCATTATTAGTATTTGTTCAAGCACGGGGTGACTCGCCATATTATCCACTTCGCGCCAACCTCACCCATTGGTTCTGCAACCAACGACCTTTTCATCCTGGCGCGGAGTATCGCTGCCCATCATTCGGATGAAACACGAAGCCCTGCAAGGAAGCAGAAGAATAAAAATCTAGCCATAAAATGGGGCAAATCAGCGACAATATTCCCCTCCTCTACCTGGGCATTCTGGCGGCCGTTTATCTCAAGCCGGAATACGCCATATATGATTCTAGAGTCATAACGGTCTTGCTATTTTTCACTATTATCAACGTATCAAGAGCCATCTACCAACTCATCCTGTATCCCAGCTACTTCACCCCTCTCAGAGATATCCAGACGCCTCCCGTGGGTTCATATCGCATCTACCGAGACTTACCAGTCGGACTGACATAGTGTAGGGCCGAACATTGCTGAGGGGTAACACCGATTCCTGGTTCTTGGATACTCCTCATGCTAGAATGAAAGAATGGGTCAAGGCACTCCCTAATGAAGGCCTGATCCGTTACTACACAGTCGGCAACTTCGAACGACTTACAGTGACCAGTGCCAAAGCTCTCAGCGAGCTCTTGGTCACGAAGTCGTATGAATTCGTCAAACCAGCACTCACACGTCGGGCGTTGGGCAGAGCAGTGGGCTATGGGATGTTGACCGCAGAGGGCGATGACCATCGGGTACGCTATGGTAAAATCCCATCCTTGAGACTGCCTCAAACTGATGAAACTCTAGTGGCAACGTAAAAGCCTGATGCCCGCATTCGCCTACCGCCATATAAAGGACCTCTACCCCATATTTTGGTCCAAGAGCATCGAGATGGTGCGACTGATGCGCAAGGATTTAGCGGCAACCACAGATGGCGTGCTCACAGTAAAGGACTATGCCAGCCGCGCTACTCTGGACATCATCGGTGTAGCAGGAATGGGCCACGATTTTGACTCGTTGCAGAATCCCGATAATCCCCTCAACGCGGCATACCAGAGAATCTTCCAGGATCGGGGTCTTTTGACCAAGCTAACATTCATGGCAACCGTCTTTTTTGGCGACAATATACTTTTGAGAAATCTACCCACATCCCGGGCCAAAGCTGTGGATGAAAGTGGCGCATACATCCGCAACGTGGCGCGACAAATGATCGAAGGAGCCAAAGCTAAGTTGGCAGATCCTAACGCTGATCATGGTGTCGATATCATCTCAGTCGCAATTCAGAGTGGCACCTTTGACGAAGATAATTTGGTCGAACAAGTCATGACTTTCCTCGCTGCTGGCCACGAAACCACCTCCACTGCCCTTCAGTGGTCGATCTACGCCCTATCGAAGAATCAAGATGTCCAGGCTCGGCTGCGTGAAGAGGTCCGCGCCAATTTACCATCCATTTTGATCGACAACCCACAGGCCATCGACGCAACCACCATCGACAACCTACCATATCTCCACGCCGTCTGCAACGAGGTGTTGCGCTTCCACCCTTCTGTTCCTATGACGGTCCGCGAGGCTGCCACCGACACTACCCTTGTGGGGAAGCATATCCCAAAGGGTACCAGATTTGTCATTTCACCGGAGCTTGTCAACCATATGACAGAGTTCTGGGGCCCAGACGCAAATGAATTCAACCCAGATCGGTGGATGGGGCCAGGCAAGGCCAACACGGGTGGAGCGACCAACAACTATGCCTTCTTGAGTTTCATCCACGGACCTCGTAGCTGCATCGGACAGGGTTTCTCTAAGTCGGAGCTGGCATGCCTAGTGGCAGCTGTGGTGGGAAGTTTTGCATTCGAGTTACAAGACCCCAACGCCAAGTTAGAGGTGCGGGAGGGAGCGACAGCCGCCCCCAGAGACGGCGTCGTTGTTAAAGCTACTGCCTTGGAAGGGTGGTAGATCTCTTTAGTCTCTTTATTGCAGGATTTCACATTCAGCGTTTTTGTATATATCATGTTTGATCTCTGTATTATGGAGCCAAATTACAGTCGAATCCCGATCCTGGATCAACCGCCGCGCTGTAACCGCGTTCGCGTCGCCGTCATGTCTCGCCAAGTACTAGCAGCGACATAGAGTAATCCGGCCATTCCTTGACATCCGAAGCATCGGGAATATACATGAGCCTCAATTCGCTATGCCGTGGCACACCTTTTCAAGATCCAGTCCTGATTAGGAAGTTGTTGGTAGAAAACGCAAGTGGATCCCGTCATCATCACTTCATTGGGGTTGTGACATCTCGTTGTAACTACCAATCCCGCAGATGACCAATTCCAAGCTGACCAATTCCGACATCTGGATCTTCCTGGATCTATAAGTCTCACTGGTAGGAGTCAGCGCAAAAAGATCATAAAAGCGGCCAAGGCTACTCGACAGATCTCCGTCTTGCACAATCTTGTGCTTCTCTCAGTTCCAGAATCTCCAACAGTTTTGGGATCAGGCTTCATTCAAAATGGATCCCATCAAAGAATACGGGTTTACTGCGGTCGACTCCTCGGCGACCAAGCTTTTGGCCACTGATGCCCCGTCCACAGGACCTGTGTTCACATCCGTTGCTGAAACGCCGGTCCCCAAGACGGCACTAGCCCAGCGCATCAATGACTATGTCAAATCTCGCCTCCCGTTGCCTGTCTACAACCACTCACTGCGTGTCTACCATTATGGTCTGGCGATAAAGCGATACCGCTTCCCCGAATGGCACTTCTCTGACGAGACCTACTTCCTGTCTTGTCTCCTACATGACATAGGTACGACAGACGAGAATCTGCAGGCAACGAAACTCAGCTTCGAGTTTCACGGGGGTCTGATCGCTCTGGATGTCCTCCAGAGCCCCACTCACACCTCTGTTGCTCCAAGGGAGCAAGCTGAGGGGGTGGCTGAAGCTATCATCCGGCACCAGGATTTGTGTGAGAAAGGCAAGATTACTGCCGTCGGGCAGCTTCTTCAGCTCGGGACAATATTCGGTGAGTGAGAACCATGTGGGACGTAAGACTAGCGGTGGTCACTAGGTCTAATGCCTCACAGACAACACTGGACTGTACGAAGACCTTGTCCACGAGGCTACGATCGCGGATGTTGTGAAGAGCTATCCGCGGCTGAGACTGGAGTAACTGCTTTGCACAGACGATCAGAAAAGAGAATTCTTTGAAGCCTTGGGCACACACGACGACACTGGGGGAGGAGGAATTCCCGGCAAAGGTTCTGGGAAACAAATTGATGGCACGCTATGAATAGTACTAACCTAAGTTTATGGTTCGTGGTGAAGTGAAATGAGAACTACCTTTGTAACTTATCACAGAAATGGAAGACCAGATTGATACATCCCGGTCTCAATTGAGTGATCGTTTTCAAGATAGATCGACAGAGCTACATGTTGGTGACTTCTTCCCACGAAATGTGTGATTAAAAAGGGGTGGAAGGTCAAAAGTAGCTCGCCATTACATTACGTTAGGTCAAGTAGCCATGACTCACTCAGACTGAGATTTTATAAATCGATCGTGATGTAGTCTTATGTTGAATTCAGTGGCTATCGCATGAATGTATAAGCGTGAAGATTCAGAGTGCATTATGAAAGTTTCCGAAGGAGAGTATCCAACTCATGAGCTACCAAATCAGGGTTATCCCGCTGTATAAAGTGGCCAGCGTTGGGTGCCTGGATTGGTCCCCTACTTCTGTCTGGATCGGTGATGTGCGCCAGACCTTCGTTATACTTGTGCCAGTAAGGGTTTAGATAAGCGTTTGTGACTGCCTCTGTGGCACCCATTCTCGTAGTCTCCGCAGCAAAGACGTCAAAATCATGACCAATAACAACGACGAACGGTCTCTTCCCCCCCTGGTCCCTCGAGCAAAGGCCTATCGCTCTTTGGCAGGAGAGTGGGGAAATTGTGTCTGCTGAATCCCTCCTGGTTACCCACATCGGGGTGGAACAACCGTCTCATGCCTTCACGAGTCGTATGAAGATTCTCTGGAGTGACGCCCCGCGGGAGAGTGCTTGGGTCAAAGCCTGGCGCATCCGGGTCTGGATAAGCGGACACAAAGTCCGTATTGGCGATGTAGCTGTCTAGCAGCAGCAAGGCCGCTACCAGGCCGGGATACTCTTGTGCGAAAAGGCGACCCAGCGCACACCCAATAGAGTTGGCCACGAAGACAAGGCTGAGATGGCTAATGTCGGTAATACCCATTCTTGCGCTGGCGACTTGAACAATCAGCTGTCTCAGGTCCTGGATCACGGCGACCGCATCGTGGGCCTTGGTGGGGTCCACAGCCCCGGCATCGTTCGGGTCGCGGTCGATCGTTAAGCCCTGACCATAACGATCATAGGTCAGTATAGCCGGCATCCTGCATGACTGACGGAGTTCTTTCAGTCTGGTGATCGTAGGAGACCAGGCCTCTTGGGGTAGTCCAAGGCCGTTGAGAAACACGATCAAGACGGGCTTCTCTTCGGATATGGGATCGTGGAATCGAAAGCATATCTTAGCTGACGGCTTCGTGGTGAGAGAAATGTATTCGAAGTCGGCCATAGTCATGGGTTCCTCGTTTGGGTATTCGATCTAGATAGCTTTGCGGCGAGGAAGGCAGTCTAGTTTCTTCAAGTGTGCGATTCATGCCGGCTGACAGAACGTGAGATTTGTCCCGGGCGTCAGCATGATAAGGTGAGATCATTGCAGTTCTATGATTGGTTCTTCTCTCTGAATCAAGTCTGGAGCGCGTAAGAGCATAAAAGACAACCATTGATCAGATGCAACATGGAAGGCAGTCATGCCATAATGCTAACCACAATGATCAGTATGAGCGAGTCCAGTGTTTTCTACCCGTCATTTGGAGTCTCAAAATCTAGTATAACGGGCCCATAACGGTATCTCAAAGTAATAATGCAATAAGTGGATGAATAATAATACTGCCGGCAAGATGCCCGAGCGGTTAAGGGGTATGACTCGAATCTGCTTAGCGTTCCCGCTATCAGGAATCATATGTGTTCGCACGCGTGAGTTCAAATCTCACTCTTGTCGTCTTTTTTTCCTTTTTTTCCTTTTTTGGGTTAGTAGTGAGAATCCCTCCGCACGGGTTAGAGCAAAATAGGGTTAGGCCTAATCTTCGTGTATAACAGATCCACTAGTCAAGTCCCCTATAAAGGTTAACCACCTTACCAAGGTAAGGAAGTTGAGCGATGGATGGACATCTCAGAAACAGGCGGAAAGGCATAGGGATAGCGGCATTTTATAGACAAATATAAGCATTTCGACAATTGAGCCACCACTCCAAAAGATAGACGCACGACCGAGTACAGAGGTAAAAGAGTTAAGAGCTTACCCGCGGAACCCAACCGCGGAAGAAACGGAATCGAGATTCGGCACTGGCATGCCTCTCGGATCTTCGCCCCAGGGCTCCATAAGAGCATCGGGCTCCCTCTTGGATAAAAGTCACACGTTGCTCGCAGTAACATCCTCCCGACCCTCCCCACCACCATGAGGCTCCCCCTACGCCCCCAACACCCCGCCCGCCGATGCGCCCGCCGGCACGGCCGAGATCTACGCGCGCATCGCAGAGCGCCGCCACCCTCGCCCGCTGATCCCGCTTGACTTGTCTCTCTTGCACAGCCCCCCGGTCGCCAATGGCTGGAACAGCTTCTTGGGCGCGATCCGATCGGAGACGGTCGTGGACCAGGGAATCCTAGAATTGGCCGTGTGCCGGGTTGCGGTGCTCAACGGGGCGGTCTACGAGTGGAATGCGCATGCCCCGCTTGCTTTGAAGGGCGGGGTCAAGCCGGAGGCGATGCAGGCCTGTAGGGCTCTGCCTTCAACTGCTGAGGGGGACTTGAGTCAGTTGCAGAACAGCGCTCTTACGGCGCAGCAGAAGGCCGTACTACGCTACGCGGATCAGATGACGAAAACCATCAAGGTTGAGGACGAGGTGTTTGCGCAGCTGAAGACGGTGGGGTTCAATGACCGGGAGATTGTGGAATTGACGACTGGGATTGCGGGGTATAACTGCGTGAGTCGTGTTCTGGTGGCTCTTGATGTGGGCGAAAACAATGGGCGCGAGATGAAGAGTGTGGAGGAACTGGTTGCTGCGCTCCAATAGTCCATACAATATCCCCGTATATGCAGTCGATAAGGAGCCCCAGGTATGGGAAACTGGGTTATCATATGATGAATGCTGAATCTGTAAAAAAAGTTGACTTTCGAGATTCCTTGTAGCAAGGATAATGTCTCTATGAGACTTCGTTTATGTTTTAGCTCCGGCTTTGTGTAAAGAAGAGGCGGGGAATCTTGCTTCTGCCGCCAACTTCTCCTCCACCATGAAACACCTCTTGGACCCCTAACCCACCATGGCTCGCCCCCTCGCATCCCTCATAACCTCCCTGGGAGGCTGCCGCTGGAAGCTGACTCGAACCCTCCGCAGCGACAACCCCCACGACCTCAATGGTGAGCTGCGGGGCACCGCCCAATTCACCCCGCTCTCCAACTCCGACTCAGACTGGCTCTACAGCGAAGAGGGCGAGATCCCATCTGGCGGCGCCGGGGCTCTCCCAGCTGGCCTACGCTGGACGAAGAAATATATCTGGCGCTCGAGCAATGACGCGTCGCAGATAAGCGTGTGGTTCGTGAAGGTTGCGCCGGGGCCTGAGGAGGTGGATTACTTGTTCCATAATTTCGATTTCTCGGATGCGGTTGCGCCCCCTTCGGACAATAAGGAGCCTCCGACACAATTCATCGCTCCTACAGTCCCTCCGTCATCGACTGTGCCCGATAATGAGACGACTGTTCTGGCTGCGAGGGGGAATCATCTGTGCATCAACGATATGTATCGTACGGCGTACTCGTTCCGTATTTCGAGTACGACGGGCGAGGTGTTGACTTGGACTAGTCGGCATGTGGTGAAAGGGCCGAAGAAAGATCAGGAGATTATCAATCGATATGAAAGAGGGAGCTAAGAGCTCCGGGAGAGGTCGATCTGCGCGGTCACGGCATTGGTCGTAAGACTAGCCAATTTATAAACCAACCCTGAGCCGGCCCTATGGCCCTATACGCGCAGCTATTATGATGTAGAAAGTTGCATTTCCAAGTTAGGAGAAAAGTTTAGAGGATAGGCTATATTGCATGTAGATAGTTATTCACAAGTCTTCGGCGATACACCTAGCAGGAGATGTGGGTAATATCAAAAGCTCAAAACAAAGCCGGGAAATATAGATTTCAAAGAAATAACCGTGGCTCCTGCCCTGATGCTTCATACAAGAATCTGCAGAGACCCCGCCCATAAACACCAATCAAAAGACATGTATAAGAAAGTGGGAAAACAAATATAAACTGACAAAAGCCAGGAGCAAATTAAGAGGGCTTGTATGTATGGGGCTCTAGGGGTTATATGCCGGAGAAAGCCATTATAATGGAGGGCTTTTTTGTGTATCGAGGTGAAGAAAGGAAGAGGACGTCGACAGGGAGGGGGTGGCGTTACTGCCGGCGCTCGGGGTATGGTCCATGGGGAGACAGTACGGAGCAGGCGGCGGTCCGCCGGGGATGCCTGCAGCCCCGGCCATCTGCTCCTTCAGCGCGCGGTACTCGGCAAGTTGCGTTTGCAGCTGCTGCATGACCTCCGCCATCGGAACGGCGTGGTCGTCAAGAGTATCGCCTGACCGGAACGGGCGCAGCATGTGTCGCACGCCAAGTGTGTTCACAGTTGCCTATATGGAGGTCAATCAAATGCATATAATCTATGGAGAACGGGGACTCCTACCTCAATTCGAGTGACCTGTTGATCGATCAGGCTTAAGACCGTCGAATCGTTCAGCTCGCCTCCATGATTCTTGACCATGTGGAACAAAGCAACATTGGGTTCCCGGAGTCGCGGCTTGGAGGGGGTCTCAAGGGCACCACAAATACGCTCCAGGCGCAGAGTGACTTCCCAAAGACGCCAGATGTCGTCGGTCTTCAGCTCAAGCTCCGAGCCAGGCTTGACCTTCGCCGTGCCGCCTGGTTCCGTTGTCTCTTCTAGCGCCGTGAGGCGACCAGATAAGGCATGAGGATAGACAAGATAAAGCGGTTCAGGGTTCTCAAGACCCTTCAACTTGCGCTCACCCTGATCCTTGATCACGAAACCTTGGCTATTGAGCTGCTGCAACTCGCGACGAATGTTGTGCCCCAGGCTGTCGACTCGAGGCTGACTATTATTCGAATCAGTCGACGCCGAGCGCTCCGTGTCTGCGAATACCTCGAGATTCCGCGAGATATCCGTCATGAAATCAGAGGAGACAAAGATCTGACCACCGTCTGCGACTGCAGAAATACGAGACGCCCGGTTCACCATAGGACCGAAGTAGTCCATCCGGTTGGTAACGGGATCTTTCTCACACACTGGCTCACCCCAATGGCCTCCCATTCGGACGGAAAGGCCGCGAAAGATAATGTTATTGTCCATATCATAAACGACTTGGCACTGCTGCTGCTCGAGGATTTCAGTGGGCCATTCCGCCTCAAGGAGCTGGGTTTGGCAGTTGAAACACCACAGCAACGCGGCAGTGGTGGTCGCAAATGCAACCATGAACGCATCTCCTTCAGTCTTGACTTCATACCCACCGATAATTCCAAGCTGTCGACGCAGAATATCATTGTGGATCTGAATGGCCGAGCGCATTGCATCAGGGCAAGTCTCCCACAGGCCCGTTGATTTCTTGATATCAGTGAAAATGATGGCTAATTCGCCGATGGGAGCTTCCACGTAGTCGAACCGTGCGAGGCGAGAATCTCCAGGAATATCACGAGTCTTCTTGCGAGCCTTGGTCGGCATGATTTGCTCCTCAGGGAATGCGGACGGGCCAAGGGACATGCTAGGGCGAGGCCACTTCTTCTGGCGCTTCTGGAGCTCGCTCACGCCGAGGATCATGACCATCAGCTTGTTCGTCGCACCAAACGAGATGGCAAGATCCCGGAGCTTTTGGGCCGCGAACATAAGATCTGGATGCACAGCTCTTGTGATGTCCACTACCAGTTCAGGCGTCACATAGTCCCAGAGCTCCTTTGATGCGATAATGATCATCTCATCTTGCTCGCTCAAGGTGGTGTGCATTGTAGAAGGTGCTGCAATGACGGCTGGCATCATTGGGAAGTGACCGAAACATCGTGAAACAGAAAGAGTATCGTTCAGCTTTCCATTGCGAGAAACAAAGCCTCCGGCTGCTCGAATGCGGGCACGTTCGCTTGCTTCAGCAGGGTCATGGACTTGAGTCAGGTATCGGAGAGAGCCATCCGATTTGACGAGGATTGCCTGTGCGTCGCCAACATTCGCAGCATACAGATCCATGTTGTTCAGATACAACACAGTAGCGACACCACCAGATAGTATGTCATCCTGGTTGAGCTGTTTCGAGGCACTGGACCCACGGTGGTACTGGCGAAGCTCACGATCATCGATTGACCGGTAGGCAGAGCCTGCCATATTCTTATTCAATGCCAAGAACGTCCGCCGGAGGGCATCCAACGGGGTTTCATCCTGATCGCGCTGGAGCTTCTTGAGCTCGTGGGAAAACGTCGGGGTAAAATGTTCATGCAAGTATTTCGCGACCCGAGAACCGCCGCTTGACATTATCTGACCATCGAACATACCCACCAAAGTTTCGATATTGTCAGGCTTTAGCCTTGGGACGATCATATCAATAATTGACAGATGCTCGGTCCGGCCAAGCGTATCCGCCATTCCATAGGCAAGTGATCCTGCAAGAGAGGCAGACGTTCTCACACGGCGGTCCTCATGCTCTTCGGGAATAGTGGGGATGGTAAGCGTCACATCCATCAATCCAAGAACGCGGAGATGCGTTAAGGAGGCAAAATCGGTCAAATCAGTGCCATTCGTCGAAGTCGGTCCTAACGAGGCTATGTTGGGCTTGATCTCCAAGCGCTTGTTGCCCGAAAAGTTTAAGTACTTCAGGCTTCGGTTCCAGTTCCAGTTCCAATCGTAAGGCCAGTTCGACACGTTGTACTTCAAGCCATTGCTTCCAACATCAAGGATAGAGAGCTTGCTGACCTTGCACAGCTCGGCAGGGAGGACCTGGAATCGGTTCGCGTTGATGTGGAGAACTTTCAGGTTACTGCCCTCTTCCAGGTCATCAGAAGGAAGGGAGGTCAATTCATTGCCAGACAAGTAAAGCTCAGAAATCAACGGCCATCGTTTCAGTAGACCTTGAGGCAGCTCTGTTAGTTCGTTATACGACAGGTTTACGACGCGTAATTCGGGCAACCGAGCAAGCTCGCGGAAAATATCATCATCCAGCCGGTTGTCGGCGAGGAGCAGGTTCCGAAGGGATTGGGCAAACGTCTGGGATGCACCATGTTGAGAAAAGTTCGAATCCTTTCGTGAAGCTGAGCTGGCGTCAGTGTTTGCAGAGCGAGACGCAGTCGAAACTTTCCGGTTCTGCCCTGCAGATGGAGCGATGGAGGGATTCCGTAGGGAAGTGCTTGGAGGGGTACCGGCTACGACAGCTCCGCCAGAGTTTTGGCTTGGGCGACGTAGAGTAGGCTCATTAATTGGGCCTAAGTCCTCGAAGGTAGGTGTACCAGATATAGCAGGGGTTGTTGCGGGAGTGGTAGTAGGTTCACCAGGTATCTGAGGTGGTGGGGCGCCGTGCTTGGGGAATGTTGATAGCAAGTTCGTCGAGACGTTGAGTGTCTCAAGTTTATAACAATGCCAAATTTCCTCGGGGAGAGAGGCCAGGTTGCACTCCCGCAGATTGAACTCTTTCAGTTCCACGAGACACCCGATTGTAGGAGGCAGTGAAGCAAGAGGATTTTTGATGATGCTGAGACGCTCTAGTCGACGCAGCTTGCCAATCTGAGGCGAAATGGACGACAGGTGATTCTTGTCCAGAATGAGCTTTGTGATGTTCGGTATGTTTTCGAACATGGCATCACGGAACTGAGATAGCTTGGCGGATGCAAGGTTCAGAGATGTGAGGGTGGGCATTGAAGAGTCAATATCAAATTGCGTAAGGGGGCAGTGGTCCAAATGGAAGCTGCGCAGCTTAGGGAAAGCGCCCCGGAACCGTGAGATCAGATTATGTCCAAACAAAACCTGCTCAAGGCGAGGAAGACTTGACAAACTATCGATGTTGGAGATTGAATTGAACCGTCCATCGATTTCTTTGAGATTGACCATATTCTGAAACGATTCATCAAGAGTGCCACTTATATTATTGTTTGT
The DNA here is from genome assembly GCF_028974085.1 of Penicillium chermesinum. Classification (NCBI taxonomy): domain Eukaryota; kingdom Fungi; phylum Ascomycota; class Eurotiomycetes; order Eurotiales; family Aspergillaceae; genus Penicillium; species Penicillium chermesinum. The sequence goes on from NW_026695315.1 coordinate 3,176,033, forward strand.
CATCCATAGGCGTTCGAGCGTGGTAAGACGGCCAATGTTAGGCAATTCTTCAATGCTGTTGAAGCTGATGTCCAGATCCACCAAGCTTCGTAGTTCGCATATGAATTCCGGGAACACTTTGAAGCCATTCGATGACAAGTTCAGGCTTCGCAGGTAGTGAAAGCTCCCAAAATAGGTAGGGAGACTTGTCAACTGGTTGTTAGCCATCTTGATACTGACAAGACCTTTGAGCTGGTCAAGATGTGCATGCTCCAGATCATCCAGAAGATTGTTCGACACATCAAGGAAAGTCAATCGACTCGCCAGGCTGAAACTTGACGGAATTTGTGAAGCTTCGTTGCCGATGAATTTGATTTCTCGAAGATTGATGCAGCTTTGGATGAAATCCTTTGGGACATCGAGCGAAAGATTCCTTGACAGGTTTAAGGAAATGATCTCAGACGATTTCTTGTACAGGGTGATTGGGATTGTGACCAGGCTTCGCCCCTGGAGATCAACATGACTGAATTTGTTCATCTTGTTGAACCCAGGGTCTGCCTCGAGACTGGTATAGCCGCTCAACTTTGTGGGCAGGAAAATGAACCGGCATAGATAGCTGTGGTCTTCTCTCCCAATGTCCTCAATCCTATCCTTGTCCGTGTATCCAATCTGCTCTAAGAGTTGTTTTTGCATCAAAATCGGTCGCTCTTTGTGGTCAAGTTGGCGCGACAAATCGTTCTTGCGCAGCACTATCTCATAATTGTTGAGATGATCCTGCAAGAATGACTTTCGCCCAAGCATGAAGAGGATCTCTGCCACGGTGGCATTCAAATTTGCCGAGAGCGTTGCGAAAGTCGAATCGATACGGAAAACACGGATGAAGAAAGACCCCTCACGCTCACGAACGCCACTGGTGGACAGGGATGGGTTCTCCGCAGCTTCCAAAGCTAGATCTTGGGGCCTTTTCACATGCCAACTATCGGGCGCATGCCAGCTATCTTGCTGCATCCCATCCAGTTTATTTGGATCCTCACGAGGGGTAGTTGTGCCATCCGTAATTTGCTTGACACGTGCAGGAGACGCTGAACGAAGGATATCATGCATATCCCCAAGGTCAGTGTCCAGCTTGAAGACATGCTTGCCATCTTCACCTCCTCCTGGGCCATCTTTAGATGATAGGGGGTCTCCAGCTAGATTACTGAAGCCTCGTCGAGGGCCAAATTTTCGCGCACCGATTCCAAGACCCTTCCCAGACTCCTTTCGCCCCTGGTCTCCTGGTTCAGGATATTTAGGAGTAGAAGTCCCTTCAATGCTTCCCTGTCTGCGGCGATTTGGAGACGCATCACGCTTTGATCTCTCATACGGTTTGTGCGAACCAGGCTTCAGGTGTCGAATCCGGTGCAGGATACCACGTTTATTGGGTACACCACCGGGTGAACTTTGACCGCTCTCGCGATAAATGGCACTTTGAACACTCGGGGTAGGGCTTGTAGATCGACCACCGAGTGTCCCCGTCGATGAACTGAGGTAGTTGTCACCCAAAGGTTTCAACCCCACGGAGAAGTCGTCTCGACCTGTGGAAGGACGATGTTGGTATTCAGCAAGATCGCCAGCCATGGTGGTCTTTTCCTCCTTGCTTCGAGAGTGCCTGTGACCATTGGCAGCTCTTCGATGGCTATCTCTTGTCCCAGAACGGGCTGTACTAGTGCCACTGCCGATATCAAGACGCTTGCCGTCAGGCCCGATTGGTCGGTTGCGGACCGGAGCTTCACCATATTGAGGGATGTCATTAAAGCTTTGATAAACCCATGGTGTGATATCACTAGAAGGCAATTGATTTTCTAGTCCTCTCGGTCGCGTGGGTCGCGATCCATCAGATCCATCAGAGTTGGCCCTTTCTCGAGCTTTCAGGTGGTTGATCGGCCCTCGGAGACTGTAAGGATTCAGCTGGCTGTCATCAATGTCGTCTGGAATCGGATATTCATCGGCAGGCAAGCCCTTCGGTTTCTTTTTCCATGGCTTGTGGCTAGTACTTGACTTGGATCCTTGGCTACCACCGCTGGTCATACTAGCCGTAGACGGTCTCCGAGTCTCCGGTGTGTAGTCCAACTCGGCCGGCTCGCTAGCGAACGTTCTTCCCGTAAGAGGCCGGAAAGTAGCTGATGAAGGCGATGCTTCATGCTCGGAGTAATCATGGAAGAAAGTGCCGGGGCCTTCCGAACCAGCGGTTGTGGCCCAGGGAGCAATCGATTCGGTCTCGTCGTCTGGGATGGAGCGGGACGGTTGGATGGGGGCAGGTCGCGGACTTGGGGCATATGATCGAGCAGCATCGTCGGCACCAAGAACAGCCAGAGCTTTGCGGTGGTTACTGAAGCCTGAGCCTTTTCGTTCTTCAGTGGGTGAAATATCAGGGGAGCTGCTTTTCCAAGACCACGCCGAACGTTCCCAGTCAATTCTGTTTCCTTGAGCAGACGCAGACCTGGTTCATGTGTTAGCAGCCACATCTTAGAGAGTTTCGCGCCACTCCAGACACTTGTCGAGAACCCAGAGTTCGTGGGTGGGAAGAGCTTACTTCTCCATCAGCGTCCCTGGAAAGGGTTCGGTATTGCGACCGTTGGGCGAGGCTTGGTTTCTGGGCCGTCGAGACCCATCACTATTCCGTACAGTTTCTTGTGAGATCCAGCTCGTATTCCCAGAGCTCCCAGAGCCCTGTCGGTTCGCCTGTTCGTGTTCCCACGCGGGCATGGCTACTCCCGGACTCGGTCGAACCCCGACGTGGGGAAACTATTCAAGACACAGCCAGCTGAATGTGTAGGGGTTGGGATAATGTCGCGTGAACCACCATTCGTCGGAGCGCTTATTCGGACGGGGGTTGTCAGGGAGGGGAGCGATATGCGGGTGGTCGGAGCTGACTTGGCGGCCGAGGCGCGGATGAATAGGAAGCGGACCTCAGACCCGGCAGAGGGGCGTCTGCAGGGGGTGAGATACTAAAGCTTCAATGCAATCGCCGATTGTGAAAATCCAAACGAGACCGCCAGAAAGGTGCCATCGACGGGCGGGGATGCGGCGATGAATGCGGATCGTGGGAGCAAGGTTCGCAAGTGCGGCCGCACGGCGGGTGGGGACGGAGCACGGGCTTCAGGATGGCAACAATATCACTTGGCCAGGGCGCCACGAAAAGAATCTTGCGACTCGCGTGTGGTTGTGAAGCCTTCGGTGAGAGACGAGGGGAGGCGGTCGTCGAAGATTCGAGGTGAAGGTTTGAGATTCGGGACCAGGATCGGAGTATCGGAGAAAGGACGCGTGGAGAAGAAGAAATCGTGAATCGTCAAGTCTGAAAGAGAGACACCCGATGCTTCTCGAGGTGGGATCGAGTTGGCGATGAGGGCGAGGGAAAGGGAAGATGGAAGCTTTCTGAGGGGAAAAGAGGAGAGGATGAGGCTCTCTTTTTTTCCCAAAGTTCGAAAGTCATCCGGCAAAGCTGAAGTGGGGGCGTTTATTGGGGAAACCCCCCTACGAATGAGATCTTTGGACGCCATACTCGTACACGATGCTCCGGCTTCAATTTCTATCACACACATAAGAAAAAAAAAACGACTCAGGACACCCCTGTCAAGTTGAGAGCCACTCAGGGGTCCTAGATGGGGGTCTGTACTTCAAGTTTGCACGGGCCTGTCGATCATCGTTTATCTCCGTTTTGTTCTGCTCTGTTTCTCGCCCTGCGTCTTCCCTGCGCGGGTTCCTACCTATACCTACAATGTCTCCGCAGAGCTAAATTAGTTGCAGCATCAAAGGGAATTGTACCTTTTCACAAGCCACGCCGTTAATCATAGTTAATCATACGGAGGACCTCGCGAATGGGAGCTCTCCATCTCCACCTGTTCCAGGTGTGTTTCAAGGGGTCAACCCCGCTAACAGTTCAGATGAAACTACAAACAAGAAGAAACCTAGATGGAACTCTCCATTCAGAGACTAGTATTCTCGTGACTCCACCGCACCTCGGGGTTGTGACTAATAATTCCAAGTGGGCATCATCTACCCTACAGGAACAAGGCTAATCTCGCACAAGTCGAGGTACTAACTTGGGGATCTCCTGTGTACGAATATGTTTTTCCCCAGGCATTTCGTCATTTCTAGCCCGGACTGCACAGGAGAATTAGCAATTGCTGCGATACTTAAAGTTGATCTTTGGTAATTGGGTGTCGACCCAGCTGCATATATGTGTTGCTCATCTTTTTCATCCGTTCCAGGTCCTTCTCTGCCCCAAGCCACCTCTCTGGACGGGAAACCTCCTCAGGGATCTGGAAATAATGACTCATTATAATGGGCACTCCAGCGTCAATACACATGGTGGTTCCTGAAGGGAAGATCTGACCTTTGGATCCCATCCCTCCGCCGGCTCTTCACTCCCCACTGGAAGGCCTGTCGTGGTATGCGTTTGGAGGGCTCCATTAACAACAGCCTGGTAACAGGTTGTGCGCTCTCTCTAAACTCCGTCGATGAGCTACTCCCATCGCGAGGAACAAACTCGCCATACTCCTTCGTCGACTTCTCCAACGTGCTTAGGTTTTTCGTCAGACACCACAGTATCCCAGCAATCACATTAGACTCTCCCACGATGAAATTGTGGGGGTTTGTGACAGTGCCGGGGTCCTGTCGCGCTCTTCTAAGAATTTTTCGATTCGAAAGCCCGAGCTGTAGAAGTACCAGCTGTCGCCTCGTCCTTTGTGCGGCCTTGTTCGATAGATTGATCTTGCCTGCCACAAATTGCTCCATACAGGGTATAGGCCGTATTTTGAGCGCTAGAACACTAAAACCTGCTCATGGATCTAAAGAGGCGAGGATGCCATTCAGGGCAGGTGCCAATCGTCGTGCTGTAAATCATGGTTTCATGCACCCCATCGATCGCCCCATTAATGTCTTCCACGGCCAAAGAGACCGTTCAGGAGGTTCGGTATACCATGGCGGCGAAGTATCGAGGGCATGGATTTTGCTATTGTTAGTACTTACCAAATCGTTATCCGAACGAGATTTGTGAAATGACATCGAATGCATAACATTGTAACCAGTGCTAAGGTCCAATGTACTCTTAGCTTATGGGAACTCATACGCCGGAGGAATAAGTCAAGGTATTGGCCTACTGACTGCTCTTAATTCGCAAGTGGACTAATAGATAATAGTCTCATGAATGTTTGTTTCGTCGCTCTGAATGATGTCGGATTCGAATTTCATGCTGGAGTGCAAGGTGCATCAATCTGATGTAGAAGAGGCGTAGGTTACTGTTCTCCATCTTTACTGACCATGTTTCTTGATGTCTTCCTCTTGTTCAAATATTTGCATGCTCCCAGCCATCATACCATGCAGAATTTTTTACTTGTACCCTGGTCCATAGACGAGCTAGGTGGCCGAGGGATCGCAGATCCTATAATGGTTTCCCTCAAATGGTGGGGACTCCACCTCTTGGGGCAACCCCACCCTCCCCACTGTGGCGCTCCCTCTTTTTATCCATCAACTGAAGTTATATGCGTGTGTTCTAAACCATGATATAGGGCCGCGATTTTGAGGCACTCTCTGCTAGCGATACAACCCGAATGGTCGCCGGTCGGGTTTTACTAGTTTTGAGTTCAGAGGCAAACTAGATATATGTTGCGAGTGCGAGACCTAGTCAATCAACTTTACAGTATAGATCAGCCTTGGAGCTCATGGGGAGATACAGCCCTTTGGCAACTCTGGAATTGACGTGGATCCTCAAATACTAGTACCCGAATACTCAAAGGGTAATGGGGTATTCTCTGAGGTATTTCCTGGCAGTTCATGAGGGTATGTGCGGACATTGTGTGTTTTCCAACCAGGGACAACTGCCATTGAATGATGGTCATGTCGTAATGCTCAAAATCCTCGAGGAAACAGCTTAGACAAACCTTGGAAGTCGCTTAAAGAATGGCGTTCCATTTTTGCGTGGGACCATCTTTCAAGAGATATATAATAAAAAAGGAAACGATGCCCCCGGCCGCGATCTTGTGTTGGAGTGGCTGGACTGACAACCACCGTAGCTACGCTTGTTGCTCAATAAAAGTTACATGTGCTGCAGGTCGCCTGCATAAAGCGAGGTACCTTAGTCGGGATGGGAGGGGTCGCATTGAGCGAATCAGAAACACACACATTGTAACTCGCGGGGTTTCCCCCAATGCACCTGGAGACGGGATCGCATGTCTTGGTGGCCTCTCAAGCTGTGTGTGCTCGGTTGACCGCAAGAAGATATCCGAATGTGGCTGAACGAGTTGAGCTAGCCAAGTGGGTGGCTGTAATTGGTTGCATGGATGAAGTAGCAGATGACTCTTCACTACTCATGGGAGGTTCTTGCGGATTGTCCAGGCGCACGCGTGTCTATTTTGCGGGCCTCCCGAAGTGGCGATAACGGGAAGGCCCCAAGTCTAGAAGCACCGTAGCATTGGCCACTAGGAAAAATCAATCTTCCGGGGTAAGATTTGGGAAACTCATGATAGAGCTAATCTCAGGATCTAGACTTCGTATCTGCCATTTGCCACGGTAAACGCCTTCGCCACCCTTTAGGATATTGAGTAGTAGCTTGAGCTACGATGGTTACTGGTATGCTAGTAGTGAACCAGTGTGTGTACAGAACCTAGAAAGGCTTTTATTGAAAAAGGCCAACTGTAGTCATCTTTCCCCTCCACCTTCGTGTTGAGGGTTGCGCACCGCGGAGATGGGAAACGAACGACTCGGAAAGCCTCCCGCAAGAATGTTGGATATACGGGTTTGAGCCATGAATGGGCGAATATCTGCACACATTGCTAGGTGTTTTTGAGATGGGATGAACTAACCACCACCCAAGTTCCACTATGAAAGGCTTGACACACGGCGACTAGAATAATTGAATAAGAGGATAGGGTCTGCGCAAGACATTGGCGTCTGAAATTTGACCAAGGCGAGACGAGCAGTTTCATACTAGATTATTGATGAGCTTGAGAATGGCTGGAAAGTTGTATCGAGGGGCGGGCTAGAACACGAAACCCCTTGGGAGAAAACAGCATTCTAGTCATGTGGCCTCTCCCAGGGGCAAGTGCCTACTCGGATTCGCTAAAAGGGGATCTTTGCGATAGCCCCGTGACCATTGAAACTATTTTGAGATTTTACATATCACTCAATTATAGGGGCGCTTCAGGGGTATTCGCCTCAATTGCATGGAGGTCAACTGACTGCGCAGGTCGGAAGGACCAGATAGAGTCTAGCAGATGGCAAAGGGGGGAAAGTTCAATGGCGAGAAGTCATGGGATGCCCCGCACGGGCCCGTATCGAATTCGCCGGGCCGAATGCACCAAAGGGCAGTTGCGTTCGGGCCAAACGCGGTGGGCGTTGTACTCCGGGGTATTTGGGGCCTGCACCGGCTGGACCAGCTCTTTACCAGACTGTACATATGTATGCGTACGCAGTTACACGGGGCACTCTCCATATTCATCTTCAAATCCGTTGCGTAACCCCCCCTCCAGGCTTCCCCCGCGCCTTCTGGGAAGAAGCAAAGAATTGCGGTGAATGTCACCCGCGCGAGCCGAAACAAAAACGCCATTAAGCCCCAGTCGAACTAGACCGAAGGCGACGAAGATAGACTAAGAAAGGGGCAGCTAAAACAGTCTCGCCGCCAGGTTCTGCAGGCAACAAGATCTCCGGCTTACCGTATTGGGAAAACTCGACTGATAATCGGCTATTTTGAATGATCGTCCGAGATTATGGGTCAGGTGCGATACAGATTTTTTTTTTGGCTGAATTCACCACTGCTGATGAACCCCGTTCAGCCCCATAATAAATCCTTGAGTATGGGGCTCGCTCCATATGCTCCATTTTTCCCAGCGGGTTCCCAGCGGATTTGCCTGATCCGGTACACCGTGTAGAGGTGGCGTGGAGCTGCTCGCAGTAATAATACTTTTTTTTTTTTTTTTTCAGAAGGCGGTTCGATTGTCGATGTTTTTGCTTATTAGACCCCCTCCTCCCCCTCGAGACCGTTTTGCTCCTCGCATTCCTGTCAATTCGTTTTGCTTGTAGCCATGGCTCTCAAGCTCAACACCCAGAACCTCAACTCCATCCTCAATGCCGCGAAGGCGGCGGGGGTTACTGTCAACATCCCCAATTACCCCCGCGGCAATGCTGTGAAGGAGGGAATCGTCCACATTGGTGTCGGTGGCTTCCACCGAGCCCATTTGGCCTTCTACATTGACCGTCTCATGCGACACCACAACATGAAGGACTATGCCATCTGCGGTGTCGGCCTGACTCCCTTCGATAACGTCATGCGCGATGCATTGGACTCGCAGGACGGGCTCTACACTGCCATCGAGCGCTCCCCAACTGGCAGCATTGCCCACATTCTCGGTGGCATTAACTCATACCTCTTCGCCCCCGATAACCGCGAGGCTGTGATCGCCAAGATGGCACACCCCGACACCAAGATTGTGTCTCTGACCATCACCGAGAGCGGCTACTACTATAACGAAAACACCCACCAACTCCAGACCGAGAACCCCGACATCCAGGCCGATCTTGCCGGTGACAAGGACCCTAAGACCACCTTCGGTTTCCTCTACCACGCTATGGCCCGCCGCCACCAGGCTGGTCTGAACCCCTTCACTGTTATGTCTTGCGACAACATGCAAGGAAACGGTTCTATCACCCGCAACATGCTCGTCTCGTTCGCCCGCCTCCGGAACCCTCCCCTCGCTGACTGGATCGACGCAAAGGGCCAATTCCCTAACGCTATGGTTGACCGTATCACTCCGTCGACCTCCGAGGAGGACAAGGCTGGACTCGCAAAGGAATTTGGAATCGAAGACTCATGGCCCATTGTCACCGAACCCTTTACCCAGTGGGTCATCGAAGACCACTTCGTCGACAATGCCCGCCCCGAATTTGAGAAGGTCGGAGTCCAGATTGTCAAGGATGTTAAGAACGTTGAGGAATTTGAGAAGCACAAGCTCCGCCTGCTGAACGGCAGCCACGCCATTATCGCCTACGGTGGCTGGTTAGCTGGCTACAAGTACGTGCACGAGGTCATCGCCAACCCGCTCTTCCGTGAATTTGTCTGGAACATGATGCAAGAGGAGGTGAAGCCCACTCTCCCGACCATCCCCGGCCACGATGTCGACCAGTACTGCAAGACCCTTATCGAGCGTTTCTCTAACCCCCCCTATCCGCGACACTCTGCCCCGTATCTGTGGTGGCGGTACCGGCAAGATCCCCCAGTTCATCATGCCCACCATTGCTGAAGAGATCTGGGTGACTGGACCTTTCCGCCGTCTGTGTTTCACTGCTGCTACCTGGTTTCACTACATCAAGGGTGTTGATGACTTGGGCAACAAGTTCGAGGTTCAGGACCCTATGCTCGAGGAGATCCAGGCCAAGGCTATCGCTGGTGGTACCGATCCCCGCGAGCTCCTGAGCATCAAGAGCTTGTTTGGTGACGATCTACGAAACGACGAGCGTTTTGTATCCACCATGACTGAGGCCCTTGAGGATATTGCCCGCGACGGTGTCCTCAAGTCCTTGCCTAAGTGGATCAAGGGCTAAACGCCCTGAGTTTGGGTTTGATTTATTGTTTGGGAGCGAGGATGGTTTTTTTTTGGAGTAAGTCTTGAGACTTATCACAGTCGAAAAGCATTTCATGATAGAGATTTTTAGACCATAATATGACCAATTGGGCACACAAATCCTATGGATGTTCGATAACATTTAACAAAATAAAATGAAACAAACTAAATAACCAGCCTCGAAGATATGCTTTGGCGGCTCCTCCCAGGAACAAGTCCATTTTGTTCCGATAGTGATTGGGCGCGATCTGTTAAGATTGTGAGCATACGTATAGGGTGGAAAGGGCTTATGTTTGTGAATCGACCGTTGATTCTGCAGCTGAGACCACCTAAAGGCTATATCTCCACTGTCGGGCTTCTTTCACCGTTTAAAAGTCCTGCATCTGGAGCTTCTATTCATGACATTCATCAGCCTCTGAGCAGTCCGAAAAGACATGCTGAAAAAGCCAAAGGAAATGTCCCATGTGCTGTTCCGCATGATGTCGTCGACAGGCCATGTAGTATCAAAGTCACATGATTTCTAGCCTACGAAAATTGTTGCGAAATGACGTAGCGGCGGATACTACCTAACACGATCAAGAGCTTGAGAGCGGAAAAGCCTCCAATGGATTCGTAGTCCCGATCACACGGCTAAGCGCACATTCTTGCCCAAGGCCTTGTGTATCTTATAACCCCATGTTTCACTCCCGCTGTCGATAGTATCACCGGGCACCCGAATGCCTTCTGATTGCCAATCTGATCCAGTCTGACCCGGACGATTTCTGTTTCTGTGGGGTTATCCACCACCCAGGGCTCGGGTTCCTTGGCCAAGGAAACTTGGCCTTGCTTGGCCTTGCCAAGTTTCTAGTTTCCTTCGCAGAAGTGACATCTCAATCCGATGTGACGATTTATGGAACGGGTCAATCTACGTGGATCAGACCCGAGGGAGGCAAAAGGGGAGGCAAACGCCGAAGGGAGGCTGTGTAAAATCTGGTACCCTTGACTCCTTCCGAAGAAGCCGCCCCTGCCCCTATACGAACGGCGGGGCTTTTGATAGAAAAGAAGACAGTCTGCAGGGGACGAAAGGAATGATCCGTAGGCTGACGATCTTTTTGATTCGAAAAATGTGTGATTAAGCGGGGCTCCACGTCTCGAGCGGTAGATCTCAGGCGGCATGGCTTCTCGCACTGAACTTGAATCATCTAGCTGCAGGTAGAGACCGGCAAAAGAATACTGCGTATAAGAATAGCCTGTCAGGGGAGCTAAATTTGTCTCTTCTTGTCTCATCCAGTCGAGCTACGGGCGTTTGATAGGCCGAACCAGTCAGATCGCGACTCCACTTTTTCAATAGGGTCCCATAAGTTTCCACCTCGGAAGGGTCTGGGCTAGCGCTGACCAGGGCACCTGAGCTGGCTCCTCCCCCCTCCAGATTTTGAACTTTGTCTGCACCATCGTTTCCCCCTACATCTCTACGCCAGACGCACCCAGCTTAGATCTCGTCTCGCTTCGATCCTTGTCCTCACCGTTCTTCTGTGGCCTCCCGGGGCGAAATCCCCACCCCCTCGAAAATGCGGATCGACCGGATAGTTGCGGTCTTGCTGCAAATGCTGATGGCCCAGCATGTCTCGGCGATTGCCTTCAACACACAAGATCAGAGTGAGGCTCGTCAAGGATCCTTTTCGATGCAGTAGCTGACTGACTTTTTTCCCGCGCCAACAGACCTGATCAAGGAAGCCGCGAGCACCACGGCATACTCCATGATGAGATACTACCACGGAAACGAGACTGGAGGATGGCCGGGCGCGTTCACCTTCAGTTGGTGGGAGGGCGCTGCACTATGCAACGCGCTCCTGAACTACTGGCATTTCACCGGAGATGACACCTACAATGACGAACTGAGCATTGCCTTGCAGTGGCAAGGAGGCTCAAACGGAGACTACTTGCCCCAGAATTTCAGCCAGTACGCTGTGAGTATAAAACCTCTGCATCGACCAACCTAAGTCCCCGAATCTGAATCATCGCGCTTACATGATTCTTCTTCCCCCCCAGGGAAACGACGATCAAGTGCAATGGGCATCTGCGGCGATGACCGCTGCCGAGTACAAGCTCCCCGATCGCCCGTCGGGGTTCTCCTGGCTCGCCCTCGCACAGGGCGTTTACAACAACCAAAAGAACAACCCGTCGGGTTGGGACCCGAGCACGTGTGGTGGTGGTATCCGCTGGCAAAAACAGCCTTTCCAGTCCGGGTACACCTTGCGGAACGCGATTTCCAACGGCGGATTCTTCCAGCTTGCTGCACGTCTGGCGCTCTATACCGGCGATGCGTCTTACACCGACTGGGCTATTAAATCTTATAATTGGTCTGAATCGCACGGGTTGGTCAACAACGTAACCTGGAAGGTCAATGATAGTACCGATGGAGCTAATGGCTGCACGACGCGGGACTACACCGACTGGACATACAACTACGGTGTCTTCATTAATGGCTGTGCTTACATGTATGAGTTTGTACGTCAACCTACTCGCGCTGTTTGTTTCTCTCCCTTGCAGCCGGAGCTAACTACCGATCTACCTATAGACAAAAGACCAAATATGGCTCGACAGACTGAACGGTTTACTCAATAAGTCCTGGGAACTTTTCTTCACGGCCAGAACCAACTACGCCGCCTCCGACGCCGTCTGCGAGATCAAAGACAACTGCGACCGAAACGGCATGCTTTTCAAGGGTCTCATGGTGATGTGGCTCGCGAACGTTGCGCTTCTGGTCCCCTCCACCTACTCTACCATCTTGTCCAAGCTGCAGTCCTCCGCCTCGGGCGCTGCCTCGACCTGTACCGGGCTCGGCAACAACACTTGCGGCGTGCGCTGGTATGGCGGAGAATGGGACGGTAAAATTGGTATGGAGGAGGACATCAGTGCCACGAACGTGTTCAGCGTGGCCATGCTGCCCTTCGTCAATAAGGATACCGCGAAGCCTGTCTCGTCCTCGACCGGAGGTGACAGCAAGAGTGACCCAAATGCTGGCCAGGGTCAAGATACCGGCAACGTGGTGCTCGCTCCTATTACGACGGGAGATAAGGCCGGCGCCGGTATCCTAACTGTGGTGTTTGTTGGGGCCGTGATTGGAGCTATTGTCTTCATGTTCACAGGTGCCTAAACTATGAAGGAGGAGACTATTTCTTGTTATTTTCACTACGAATTTATGAATGTACTTATTAAGGAGATGGGCTACGCTGTGACTTATTAGTACAATCCAGCCCCGAATTTCGTTATTTAGGAGTTTTGGTTGTCTTCAGATGTTCGAAGACATTGATGAGCCTCAGAGCTCTGCTAATTGAGAACATTCTCGCCTTCAATTAACACAATGAAACATCTGTTTAAAAATTACCACTGGTTCAAAAAATGATCATCTTGATTCACGATCCTATACATGTAGGTGGCCACATAATACAATCATTAAAGGTTACTAGCTGGAGCCTGATACAGTAGACTCTTCCCTTCCCAAGCTACACCACCCGGTCAAAAGTCTGTGTGCACTCGGCCCCATTACCATCACCCTAATAACCACCCACATTTTCATTCTTTCTCCTACACCTCCCCCATGGCATCGATCGCTATCAATCTGGAATTATATTCTAGCAAGATATCAACAAAGATCTATATAACGAAAGATATGCAAGTTTGGTTTAAAGAGCACGGGATGTATGTTGAAGATTGGCTAGTATACTCGCCTGGTCTTAATCCTATTAAACTAGTCTGGAAACGACTAAAATATTAAATTTTTGTATATATTTTAAGATATTATATAGATAGAAAGATCTGGAGAGGACTGGGCTTACTTTAAAGAGTATATTAATATTATATAGGATATGTTAGACTAGACGAAGATTGATATGTTAATATTGAGTATAGACCTCGCCATGGAACTTCCACGGGTAGGGATTTTGGTTCCAGTTCCGTGGGACGGGTAGGCAAGTCCCTACCCATTACCCATCCCCGTCTACCCAGTGTAGACCATGGGGTACCCGCGGGTTACCCACGAATTACCCAAAAATGCATAATTACCCCTTTTTGGACATGCCAAGCTGTATAAAATCGCTTACTCACCCAAGTAAATTACAGTTTTTAACAGCTGTTCTGGTTAGCCTCTAGTTTATGAAGCGATACAACCACATTGACTACGTAAATTAAGTATTGAAGTTGAAAAGCGTTATTAGTAGCTCTGGTAATAGTGGTTTGTATCTATATTTAATAGATTAAACCTTATGGTAGATGGTTGTAGGTAGTATTGTGGATTATATATTGTCAACTGTTGAAAATATATATTTACACTACAAGGGAGTAAGTGTATCTTCCTGACAACACAATCATACCCCTTTTATATACTCTTATATCAGTGAAACTGATTAGCTGTTCGACAAATCGAATTATATACGTTATTTCCATTTAAATATGAGCTTTGCTTTAACAAAATTGTATATATTAAGTGTACAACAGCCTTGAACAGTGGTATCTATCTTGAAAACAATGGCACTTGAATATGAAAAAAGGGGTTAAAGTGAGATGGGTAGCCCGTGGGTAACCCGTGGGTTACCCGCGGGTTACCCACGGGCTACCCATCTACCCACGAATAACCCATGAGTTCAACCAATTAGAATATATATCATAGATATAGTGGGTCATTTATTCGCAAGTTATCAAAAAAAGGGGGCTAAAGTCTCTAAGTCTATCAGTCGCAAAATTTACTATAGTAAGTACTTACTTCGTTATGTGATTAGGGGTAACTAGCCTGGTCTTGTTTCCCTTGCCATAATGTCTCAATTCTCCCAGTTCTCTGATGTGTATGCATCATCTTTATATAATACTGACAATCCAGATAACCTTCAGGTTATTCAACCCGACGACCTTACCTCTAACCCTTCGTTTAACCAACAAACATCACAATCAATCGCCAATTCGGATTTCATTTATCCATCCCGTGTGGCCCCTATACCTCCCTCCCTTGAACGTATCTGTCCTGACCGAACTTCGGCATACCTTGTTTATTCCAACATGACAAAAGACGATTTTGTGAATTGGTGGCTTCAGACAGACTTTGGACAAAAAAAGCCGATACGGTGGGATGCTCGACAGCAATCTGATGTGTGGAAGCACTTTGACCAGGTAGCAAAAGCGAGCGACGGAATGCCCAAGGTTATGTGTAAACGATGCAAGAAGGTGCTCGATCATCCACAACAACATGGGAATGGGACCACAGCGATGATCAAGCATTTGAAAGGGATTGGGTGTCGTGGCACAAATGGGCATAATATCAAACAATTTTTCCACGAGGTAATTTTATCTTATATTATGATATCTTTTTACTAATATCTTTCTAATATAGGCTACACCAGCTTCAGATAGTCTCAGTTTTACTCAAGAGGCTTGGGAAGCAAGTTTACTTCGTTTCATTACTGATTCCCGGCTACCATTCCAAATCCTCGAACACCCCGACTTTCATCAGTTGATTTACATGGCCTCCCGTGCCCCAATGCGTCCACAAATCCCATCTGCGAAAACAGTTCGACGTCGACTTCAAGGCACGATCACTGAGTACCAGAATACTATCCTCCAAAAGCTACCTAAAGATGGTAAGCTATCAATTGCCCTTGATTGCTGGACATCTCCATTCCAGCAAGCATTTATGGCAGTAACTGGTTATTTTCTTGATGAAGATTGGAACTATCGGGAGATACTGCTTGGCTTTGAACCACTTCATGGAACACACTCGGGTGTCAATCTAAGTGCTGTCCTTCTTGAACTTCTTCAAAAACACCAGATCACAGACAGAGTGCTTGCAATTACTACTGATAATGCATCAAATAATAGCACTATGATGTCGAGTATCCAGGATTCTATCCAGTCTCTTGAGATTAGCGATCATACTACGATCATCAAGGTTCCCTGTCTAGCCCACGTCATTCAACTTAGTCTGAAGCAGCTTCTTGGGCAAATGAAGGCAAATCCAAAGAACGATATAGCTGAAATGCAGTGGTCTGAAACCCAAGATCAATTGATCCGCTCAAGGCAACAAAAACGAGAGATTGTTGACACACTGAATAAGGTAAGTTTATCTCTTCAGATATAAAAACTATCAACTTATTTAATTATATATAGATACGAGGCTTAGCTGTTTTTATCAATGCTAGCCCTCAACGTCTCGAGCTGTTTTCTAAGCTTCAAACAACCTCAATACCTCTTGTGCCAATTCAAGATGTTCGAACACGCTGGAACTCGACCTTTCTTATGCTCCGACGTGCCAAGCGATTACAGTCTGTCTTTGACGAGTTCTGTACTAAATATGGACATTCGCATTTGAAGCTTGATCAAGAGCAATGGCGTCAGATCGACTACCTCCTTTATATCACTCAACCTTTCTTCCAATTCACGAATGCGCTTTCGAAAACAAAGGATGTTACCATACATCTGATCTTTGGTATCTATAATAAGCTTTTTGATCATCTTGAGAAGTCGATCAACCAGCTTAGATACAAAAAGGTACCTTGGAAGAAGATGATGCTAAATGCGCTTTATGTGGCGAAGACAAAGCTTTCCCAATATTATAGCAAGACAGATGGCGTTCCTGGAGACCTCTTTGCTATTGGAACAATGCTTGCACCGCAGAATAAGCTCCAGTTTTTTTCTAGGAAAAGATTGGGGCGATGAGTGGCGTGATCGATATCGCCAAAGCTTTGTGGATTACTTTGAGTCTTATAAGCAACGTCTGTTACAGAACCAGACATTACTAGAGTCTCATATATCCACAACACAGACCTCGGAGTTTGATCTTGAACGGATGCTTAGAGAGTCTGAATCTCAGCAAACAAGCTTAACTGAGCGGGATGAGCTTTCAAGATATCTTGAATCTGGTCAGTATTATCTTGGTTTATTGTGTGTTTTATTAATAAATATTAGGTACTATCACTGGAGTAACCATTCGAGCGTTCTGGAAAGACCATCAACATGAATTTCCTGCTCTCGCAAGCCTTGCACGGGATATTCTTACAATTCCTGCTACAGGTGCAGGGGTTGAGCGTCTCTTTAACTCTGCTCGGGACATCTGTCATTACCGTCGAGGCTCTCTAAGATCTGAAACTATCCAGGAGCTCATGATGTATAGGTTCGCAACAAAATTTGAGCTTGAAGATGACAACCTTACTCTTAAGAAGGAGTATCTTACAAGTGGGGAGATTGAGACAGAGAGAGAAGAGAAAAGTCCTCAGTCACTACAGGATATTGATCCTATCAGTGATAATGAAGAGGAGGATATAGAGGTCATACAAGAGCCAGATACTACCCAGGGCCCTTCTCATGAAGCTTTATCTGACGATGAAGCTACAAATCCTCTCCCAGAGACTCAACAACGGATTTCAGGTAGAAGTCGGAAGCGGAGACGGGATGATGATCAGTTTATTGAGTATTAGCTATAGAATCAAATTGACCTTGTTTTAACCTCTTTAATACTGAGAAATCTCTTGAATCTTGACTGGTAGTTGTATATGAAATACTCAAAATTACAGCTCGAATATGCATAAAATATACAAGTCACGGGGTCCCACCTGTTTGTATTGTTTGACTACCCGCGGGTACCCAGAAAATACCCATGGGTATTAACCAGCTTCCCACTACCCGCACGCGGGTAGGCAAACCCTACCCATTACCCGCCAAGAAATGGGTAATGGGTACCCCGTTTGGGTAGACCCGCGGGTCGTGGCGAGGTCTAATTGAGTATAGGAAGAAGGATGGATAGATTGTATACAAACCAAGATTATTATATGAAATATTAAGCAAGATAACTCTGTATATGAACCTGATTATTCAGTATTTTGAATTTTATCATGATCCCATAAGGGTTGGTGGTGTAGGATATGTAACCATGAATATACATCAGTATTTGATGGGGTAAGTAAAGCGGTATGCACACAGACTTTTGCCCCCCATTGTATGGTACAGCTGCTCGCTTGAAGAAGACTCAAATGCGCCACAACACGCTCAATGAACAGAGAAGCGAAAACGAATAACATTCCAAATGCACCAATCGGTTTTCACCGTTCAGTCCCGTCAAGTTCTACCGATGGACGCTGATGCTCCTTCGGATCAGCCCCGTGAAGAGGACTCGACCCTAACTCATAAGTCAGTGAAGATTGCAGCTCAACCGGGTGCGACACAACCGACAAATGAATAAGCGGTAATACGGTGGTAATGGCACCGATCCTTTCATTGGTCAATTGAGCTCCGATGACTCACCAATAAAGTCACCTGATCTCATTGACTGCCGCCTTGGCCACCGCCTTGAAGGATCCCTGCACGTCACTTTTTTTTGTTCGGTTCATTCACTACGACTTGGCATTTCACTACGACTGGCACCTCGCTGCCGAATCTATTAAAGGCTGAGAGGTCCCTTTCTACTGTATCTCCAGTCTTCATTGCGCTTCTTTCCTTCCATAATTTCCTCGATCGTTCCACTCGCATGAGCCTTCCCCCCCATCGTTTGAACCAAAGGCGCGCAGCGGGCAGTCCCCAAACAAGGCCCTGTTCGGTTTTCTGCCCACTCACTCTTTTCTTCGCATTCCTACCTCTACCCCCAAATCAATCAGTCCGACGTTTGGTTTGTCCCACCATGACTTCGAGGTCGCGAGCCCGTCCTGCTGCTGGCGGTGGTGGCCATGACGGCGGTATTCGCAAACGCGGTGGTGCGGCCCGCACTGATCGTGACGGTGATATGGACATGGATGGAAATGGCCGTGCAGGTAAACGAGCCCGCCCTGGTCCGGGTTCTGGTTCTGGTTCAGGATCTGGCCCAGGTCCAGCGCGCTCAAATCGCGCAGGAAATTCGCGCCCCACGAGCAATCGCCAGCAGGGACGAAATAAAAAAGCGGATGTCATCCAGCGCGCTCTCGGTGACGCCCGAGGATCTTCTCAGGCTAGCGTCCGTTCTGGTAAAGGCGCTCCCGCTTCCAACCTCGTGGATGTTGCTATCACCGGATGGCAGAAATCGAAGTCATCGGCTGCTCGCGACCGCACCGTCGACGATCTGCGCAGCTTTCTCGAACGACGCGTCTCCTCCCAAACCAAAGGCCCCAATATCAAAATTCACAAGGTATGTTTTCAACATTCGAGAAGGCCGTCACCGCCTGTGAAACATCGACGCCACCCGATATGTGGCCACCGCCCCTTGCCCTAGCCTCATCCCCGCCTCGTTTCCTTTTGGGGGGGGAGTCAAATTGGTATCTCTTGGGATTTGGGTGCCTTTGTCTATTTTTACCAACCCCAGACTGGTGGCGCCGATGTTTTCAAGGTCTTTGTTGCACCTTGCTAACATAACATCTCACTAGTCGCGTGTCGAAGGGGATGCTTTCATTGTGTCTCTTCGCCCGGATCTTGTTGAGCGCATTCGTAAGCTCAATGGGAGTCTTTTTGCGGGAAACTATATTACGGTTGAGGAACTCAATACTACCGACACAGCTCTTGACGCCGAGCTTTCCAACAATGGTACATCTGCTGAGACTATGGATACCAAGTCCAAGTTGGCTACCATTCTGAGCAAGCGCTACTATCCGGACACCAAGCTTCTGGATATGTCGAAGCTCAGCTCCGATCCCGACCTGCAGGCTCTGGGAGTCTTCAATTCCACCTCCACCCAGTCCAAGTTCTTCCCAGCCTTGATGAAGGTATGGGATATGCAGTTCACCACTGCAAGCGAGAAACACGCAGCGGTGGAAAGTGTCAGCCTCGCATCCAACCAACTTACCAACATCGCAGCCGTCACTAGCTTGGCGCAGACTATTCCGAACCTGAAGAATTTGGATCTGTCCAACAATAACTTAGCGGACTACAAGTCTGTGACGGGATGGCGCTGGAAGTTCCGGAACCTTCAGTTCTTGGACATGAACGGCAACCCCCTGTCTTCCGATCCCAATTTCAAAGATACTCTCCTGAAGTGGTATCCCAACCTCCAGTATTTGAATAATGTGCAAGTACGAACTCCCGAAGAGGTCGCGGCGCAGAAGAAAGCCCCGATTCCCAACCAGCCGCCGATCTTCGAAGACCAGGGCAGCATCGGCGAGCACTTTATTCGTGCTTTCTTCCCCAGCTACGACAATGACCGCAACGAACTTATTGATGGTGTTTATGACTCCAACTCCACTTTCTCTCTCAACGTCAACACGCGTGCCCCCGATTCTCCGACGGTGAAAATGTGGGCTGGGAGCCCTACCTTAAGTCCAGCCGCAACCTCGATAGGATCACACAACTCCCGGCACGCATGTCGCGTACCTTCAAGGGCGTCGAAAAGATCCGCCAACTCTGGAACGACCTCCCCCAAACCCGCCATCCGGATCTCAACACACAGGCAGACGAGTACCTCATTGAATGCCACCCAATTCATAATTTGCCTGACCCAACCGGCCAGAACGCCCACGGGGTAAGTGGCCTGCAGATCATGGTCCACGGCAAGTTCGAAGAGAGTGTCAACGGCAAGATTGAGCTCCGCAGCTTTGACCGTACCTTTGTTCTTGGCCCCGGAAGCGGCGCGGGCGGTATTCGCGTCGTTAACGATCTCCTTTGCCTTCGCGCCTACGGTGGACACGAGGCCTGGAGCCCCGAAAATGAGTCCATCCCACAGGCCCTTCAACCCCCGGTCGGAGCTATTGCCCCTGCAGCAGCCCCTGTCACAGCTCCTATCGCCGCTCCAGCAGTCCCCGCTGCCAGCACCACTCTCCCGGAGGGATATGGTGTCGCCACCCCTGGTAAACCAGAGACCCAAGTTCAGCAGGAGCAGATGGTAATCCAGATGAGCAACAAGTCTCGAATGACCCTCCAGTTCTCAGAAATGGCCCTCTCTAGCAACGCTTGGAACCTTGAGGCCGCCTGGAACAACTTTGAACAACTCAAGGTAAGCAAAAGCCAACACTGGCAGACATGAAACATAAATCTAATATAAATTGCAGGCTCAGGGCACTCTTCCTGCCGATGCCTTTCTCCCTTGAGTGTAACTCTTAAAGCCCACCCCCTCGAACGTGCGAATACCCAAACAGCAAGCGTCAAAAATCAAAAAATCAAAAATCAGAACCAAAAAAAAAGAGTGAGGGAGAAGTGAAGGGAAGAAGTTAATTGATCAGCCCGCTACGGCTTACTTTTTGTGTTTTCTTTTCTTGACGAACCACGTCTGGTGGCACACGAGGCTTCGGGATTTCAGCGCGCGATATCTGCTATTCTTATGGAAGATCTCTGCTAGCTCATGAGGCTTCGGGATTTCAAAAACGCAATATCTGTTTTGTTTAGCTTGCATGACTCGGGCGAATGGGAGGCGGGTTTTTGCTTTTATCTTTGTACTTTAGTTAAGTGCCGAAACGATGGCCAAGGATTGAATGGAAATACGAACCAAAATTTCCGAATTTCTTCCCCTCGTATCCGGCTCGTCTCGTAGTGCGAATGTTCGAATACATGCGAGAGACACGCCCAAGATAGACGCAGCTGAAGTTGGAGGAATTCACGGGGCTACAAGGGGAAGACCAGTGATGGTGGGAAAGAAATTGAATATGCAATGCAATCTTTGTATTCTTAGTGGAAATGCTACCAAAACCTAGTATGTGACATCTAGAACATTAGTGTATCCCGTATCATCGTAGCATAGGAAAGTCGACCGAAGGTAAAAAGGAAAGAAATCGCGTGATTCCACCTCACATGAAGCTTATTATGAAGCGCATTGAAATATGGAAGTCTCAGGTACTTGTAGACGGGTTGCAGTAGAGTCGGCCTAGTGCCCGTTCTCTTGATCGGCGTGGGTCTCGAGCTCATCCTCGTATGCAGCAATGGAAGCCGAGCTGCGGACGCGCTGAAGTTGGCTCTCGACGTAGTTGTTAATGCGTTCTTCGTCGGTACCATTGTTCGCAAGCGCAGCAGAGCTTCCACGACGACTAATTGGAGTAGTCAATTCATCGTCATCCCCGTTCGTAGATGCGGCCGCAGATGCAACCTCGCCAGGGGTGAAAGCCGAGGTGAAGTCACTTCTATTGCCTATAGATCTGGTCGTAGAAGAGCGGCGGAGGATCGGTGCTCTGGAGCCCCGGCGGGATCGTCCACTGCGAGAGAAGACCTCGTCAAAGTAGTGAGAGGCGGCGGCGAAGGGGGAACGAGGGGTCTGAGGGAGACGGCAGTTGATTCTAAGGGGACACTGTTAGTAAAATGCTCTAAGTATGGGGAGGAGTGTTTGACTTACCCTGTATCGTGGATGATCTTCGCAATCAGTCCAGTCCAGCCACACTGGTGGGAAGTACCAAGACCACGGCCGGTGTCACCATCGAAGAACTCATTGAACCAAAGGTAGTCCTTCCAGTGCTCGTCAAAGTCCAGCAGGTCGGAGCCGCCGTTGATGGCTCGGCGTCCATCATCAGTCCGTGCAAATAGATGCTGCATGCGATGCTGCAGCTCCTCGGCAACGTGCCCCAGGTGCATGTAGTCTCCCGAGCCCGTCGGACATTCGACCTTGAATGAATCTCCGTAGAACATGTAGTACCGAAGCACAGACTCAACTAGCAGGAAATTGACACAAAGCCAGATCGGTCCTCTCCAGTTGCTGTTGCCACCAAACAGGGCACTGTCCGAATCTCCAGGGACATATTTGACCTTGAAGGTCTGGCCATTTACATCCATGGAATACGGGTTCTCTTCATGGTATTTGGACATGGATCGAATGCCGTGCTCGGAGAGGAATTCGGTTTCGTCGAGCATACGCTTCAGGATTTTCTCTAAGCGGTCCCTGCTCACAAGTGACAGGAGCAAGCGGTCACCTTCACCACGGGTTTTGATACTGGCGATGTTCCGCTCAGCTACATCAGCCTTATTCTCAACGAACCATTCAAGTCGTCGCTTGAACGAGGGGAATTTGTTGATGATTTCGGGCTCAAGAGTGAGCACAGCGTACAGCGGGATCAATCCAACCAATGAGCGGATTGGCAGTTGCTGTGTCCACGGACCACCGTAGGAGATCGCATCGTAATAGAAGCTGGAGGTTGAGTTAGTGACAGCCCGCAGATAGATGGTCCACGAAACTTACTGGTCATCCTCGTTCCATAGAGATTTGATGTTATCCTCCCCAGACCGATAGGTCATAGCGTCGCTAATGAGGATGAAATGTTCGAAGAACTTGGATGCAACTGGAATCGTAGTTAGCATATATAGTCAGGGCAAATTAGATATGCGAACTTACTGTCTTCATAAGTTCTTCGGTGCTTCGCAAGCTCGAGTGAGATGTTCAACATGCACAGACAGTAGAAGGCCATCCAGCCAGTGCTATCCGCCTGTTCCAGCACTCCTCCGGTGGGCAGGGGCTCGGATCGATTGAACAATCCGATGTTGTCCAGGCCGAGAAACCCGCCTTCGAAGACGTTCTTTCCATCGGAATCCTTGCGATTGACCCACCACGTGAAGTTGAGGAGCAGCTTTTGGAAAACCCGCTCAAGGAAATCCAGATCCTGCCGACCGTACATCTTGCGCTCGATCTTGAAGGTCCGGAAAACCGCCCATGCATGCACAGGGGGGTTCACATCACCGAAGTTCCACTCGTAAGCAGGAAGCTGACCATTGGGATGCATGTACCATTCGCGGGTCATCAGATCCAGTTGCTTCTTGGCGAAGTCCGGATCAATCATCGCCAATGGGATACAGTGGAATGCAGTGTCCCACGCGGCAAAGAACGGGTACTCCCAGGAATCCGGCATGGAAAGGATATCATCAATGTATAGATGGCGCCACTGTTCATTCCGGATGCCTTTTCTTCCCGGTGGAGGAGGGATTTCGCCGGGGTCACCATTGCTCCACTGATCCCAGATGAAATTGTAGTATTGCTTGCACCACATCATTCCTGAGAACGCCTGTCGTTGAATGTTGCGCAAATCCTCGCTCATGGGAAGAGGGCTGATGTGGTTGTAAAAATCATCGGCCTCTGCTCGACGATTCTCGATAACATCGTCGAGGACCTCTTCATCGACAAAGTCTTCCTTCTTTCGCGAGAAACGGAAACGAACGACGGCACACTCTCCGGGAGGAACACCCTCGCCTTCATTGAAAGCATACCAGGCCGCAAACTTGGTACCTTCGTTATCCGGGTTGATGGCGCCCTTCTCTTTGTCAACAATATGGCGATGGAAAGCATCTTTCACGTATGGAGCGGGGTTCTCAGTGCCCCAAAGCTTCATGTTGTTGGTGTCATTGTCGGTGAAGAGCATTTGGGGTTGGATATCGTCCTCTCCAGCACCCACGGGCGGCGAAGGCGCAAAAGAGACATAGCGCTCGCCTAGTTTATGGTGGGTGGACTTGGCCGTCCGCGGGCTCTCTTGTTTGATTGAAGGCTTCTCGCCCGGTTTCTCCAAGCCGAAGCCCCAGGTGTTGCGGAACCAGACATGAGGAATAATGTGAAGATGAGCAGGCTCCGGGCCACGATTGTATGCAATGACGCGGAAGCTCAGCTCCTCTTCGTCGTCGCTGTCCTTGGCAGTCTCAATGAAGATGTCCCAGTACTTACTGTCATCGAAAATGCCGGTGTCGAGAAGCTGGTACTCGCGCTCCAACCGCGATCGCCGGGCGTTTTCGTCAATGAGGTCCTGGTAAGGGAACTTGCTCTGGGGGTACTTGTACAGAAACTTCATGTACGAATGCTAGAAAGGCAAAGTAAGCTTCGAGTCGTTGGGGGGTCGGACTGAGATCGGCGGTCGGTCGACTTACCGTCGGAGTGTTGTCGACGTGGAAGTGCGCTTCTTTGATACTCTCACCATGATTACCTTGAGGGTTAGAGAGACCGAAGAGACGCTCTTTCAGGAAATCACTGTGACGAGAAATTAGCCTCTTCTTCGGTTTGTGCTTCCCCGCCTGACATACTCCTTGCCGTTCCAGAACGCAAAGGCAATGTTCTGAATTCCATGAGAGTCAGAGACGCCTGCGATACCATCCTCGCCCCATCGGAAGGCGCGCGACCGTGCATGATCGTGCGAGAAGTCTGTCCAACATATTAGCGAACTACACACAGCCTCGTTTTTTTGTCTTCTGCTCCAAGTGTATTCTTACAGCTCCAGGCATCGCCGTTTTCACTATCGAGGGGTCAGCTTAAGATCCATTTCGGGGCTGGAGGTGGAGACTCACGAATAATCCTCACGCACTGTAGACCAGATCGAGACGGTTAGCCAGATTCCACCAGGTCGCCGCAGCTACAGAAACGCACCTGTTGCCCATTGTCTCTCAGCGACGTAGGGACCCCATCGCTTCCAATAGCGAGTGCGCTCACGATCTTCCTTCAAACGTTTCTCCTCCTCAGTCAGGTACTCATGCTTGTCGATCAGCACCATGGTGGAGAAGGCGGGGGAGGGGATCGGCTGCAGAACAGAAGGCACCCGAAGCACCAAGAAGCAGAACAAGAAGGCTGTTCCAGGTGAAGAAAAAGAGAAGGGGAAGAACGTCTGGGGCAGCGGGGAGAGGGAGAGGGGCAGCTTTACGTCTCCGCAGAGTCTCGACCTTTTCGATGGTGACAGCTTCCGCCCAAAGCCAGAAAACGCGCAGAGAACCCGCAGAAAAGAACCCAAGGACCCCGAAAATAAACCTGAATGACGGCACCGAGTGGAGCCTTCCGTTCGGCCTACCTGTTGCTGCCAGCTGCGCTGCTCCTGATTGGGCCATCCCCATCTCGCCTGCTTATCGCGGACGCAAGCAGGGAAAGCAAGGAAGAGGCGCTCCGAGAAAAAACTCAATTCGCTGCTACGGGCACTTGAGAGGATATCTTCAGTCGCGTCATGGTTCGGAGGAATCTAGTCTCTTAGTCTTTCAAGCACATTAAAATTGCTCTCATTATCTCCGGTGGTGCATGAGGCCCAGAGGCCGATGAGGCACATGCGGGGACAAAGCGCTAATCAGCTCTAGTTCAACTAGTCCCGCCGATCTGGTACAACCGTGCAAGATTCTCATGTGTTGTGCTCATCCTTCGATTATCTCTGCAATAGATTTACCGGTTTGTCTCAGCCAGGAATGTACACCATGAGCAGTTGGTAAGCAAATATGCCTTCGACTGATAGGCTGTAAAATGTATTTCAAAGTCTGGTAATAATACATCATGCTGGGACAGCTTCCACTTAGTCCACTCCACAAGAATCCGGTCCCATACACCGAGTCATTGAATATATCTTCGGTGACCCCCACTGAGACACTCCGTCATGGTATCCACTGGGAACGTCACGGATTCCAGCTAGACGGTGCACTATATAAGGCGTGCCTGGGCATATCCGCACACAAAGTACGGATATGGTGGTCTTTTGGCTCAGATGGCGGTTACCCCAGGAATGCAGTAAATATATATTTGTCCATATATATACACACAATACTGCTTTAGATACCTTCCAATTATTTTCGGCATACACTATATAATGAACAGTGTTCAAGTCGAGTAAAAATAGGCCAAAGAGGGTTAAATGTAGATGATATAGATCTTTTGACGCGGTTGTATGAAGTTGTACGCATTTCGGGTGGTTCACCTTGGCATTTGTTATATATAGGATACACAAATCACGGCAGGAAACGCGCAAAAACAGCAAACTCTTGTTCAGCTCCTGACCATCCAAGAAAAAAAAAGAAGGGCCGTTCCATAAATCACTACTCCCCGGGAAGCCAAACACCTGTGAAGCAAAAACCCCGCAACCACAAAAGCCTGTAAAAATACAATTGGCTTGGTAGAGACAGTTGGCCTTTACAGGGCCGCTGGTATATCATTGTCAGCAGCGAGTACGCGCTGGTCTGATGTTGCAAAAGTCAAAATCCTCTCCTTTAATCTGGGCTTGAGCAGCCGCTCCATACTCCAGACTCGTTCGCCCGGGTGGAAAGGCTCGGGCGCGGCTGGCAAGCCTTCGCTCTCGCTACTTGGTATCCAAGAAATCGCAAGATCGAGGGGGGTTACTCTCCAGTGCTGGAATCTGACTGTCGACGGCTTGCCTGGTAGTCATCTTTTCATCGCCTTCCTTTTGACAGGGAACGTGTTTCAGCATGCACCATAGACAATTGCCGATGTTGACAAGATGAGAATCCAGTGAATCGAAAACCTGCGCAATGACGAGGTTAGATTGCAGATCCAACAGGCCTTTGATCACGCGATAATACAGAGCTGTTGTAATCCAGATGGGATTGAAGAGCTTGAGGCCGTTGAGTTTATGTTGTTCCGCTTTGCTGTAAGTATCATATACATCTTTCCGGCGAAGAGCTTCAAATAGCTCGGTAGAGAATCCCTCAGATATCTCCGCCATGTATTGACAACAAGAGACCGTGATGAGAAACAAAACAGCCTGGGTATGCTGTAAAGAGCAAGGGTCGACATATACTCGACATGTTGCGAGGCTCTGGATGACCTGAAAGAGCTTGGCCATCTTTATGGCTTCTTGGAAAAGCGACAGAGAATAGTTATGTTCGAGCTCTGATAGCGCCGGAGAATGGATGTACTGTCTGATGGCGCTAGAAAATTGGTCGACAACCTGTCGAATCCTTAGTTCAGACGGGTTGTGGTAAGGCCTGGGTCCTTCAAAAGCCCAGATGTTGTCGCCCAACGACGCACCCTGAGGGCGGAAGTGAACCTTGACTGCACCAATCCCACTCTTGTGAAATGCGTCGATCATTAAACCATGCAAGATCTCATATGCCTCGCGTGTTGGAGGTCCACCTGTCAAATGGACTCCTGTGCGGCGGGATTCCTCGGGAGGTATGTACAGACGGACCTGTGCTGGGTTTCGAACGCACGTTCGACGACTTGAGGAACATTGGGAACAGATATCCTCAGGGCCACATCTTTTCTTGCTTCGGTAGCACCATAGACAGGCGCCGCCAAACTCCTTGAGCTTTGCGATGCTTCTCTTCTGTCGATCAATTTCGAGTCGGGAACGTTTCTGTCTTTCGGGAGGACTGGGCTTTTCCGACGGTTTTTCAAGGATGAAAGTCAAGTCCATGTAGTTTCTTTTTGAACCAGGATGCTCGATTTGCTCGGACGAAGAAGGCTCTTCGCCCTGAATAGCCCTTCTCATGCTGTTTATAGTTTCCGGGAAATCCCAATAGTATGGTGAACAAGCCCTGCGTTCTGGATGCTCAGTCGATGCGATCAGGTTTGTCGTGGTCGGGGTCTCGATGGAGGGAAGGCAAAACCGAGAGATGGTGGCTAGATCATACTGCTGCGATTCTAAATACTGTTCTGGTGAAAGACGCGGTAGTTCCTCCGGGTACTCGATCCAGCCGTCAAGTGAGTGGATAGTGTATTGATTTTTGCAGCCGAGGGCAAGATGACTGTAGCTCGCGGAAGTAGCGACCTCGAAGGAGGGGCGATCATACTCGGTGGTGAACGAAGTTTCCCCAGATGGGAGTTGGAATGCATTATCGAAGGCGTTTTGGCTGCTGAGGCTGGCTCTAGATCTCTTTGAGGTTGGAGAAACCAGAGCAGCCGTCGAATGAGTGTGTCTGAAAGAAATCATGCTCTGACGAGATGTGCTCCAGGGCACACCTTCAACGAACTGAAGCCAGGTGGCGGTAGAACGAGAGTAGTAATATGATGATATGGGATACCTTGGCGACGAAGAGAGCGATGGGAGGGACAGAAATTGAATTCAAACTTCAGAGCTTTCCCTGAATTTGGAGGGGAAAGGGGCAGGAGCCAGCAGGAACTCTGGCGCTCAGTCGGGCATTCCTCGATTAGGAAATGTATGGTTCTCAATATAGATATCTCGAAGAGATAAAACCGGAAAAGTATGCTTTTCATAGTCCAGAACCAGAGATGCATGTGTTTTTACCAGCTACAACACCACATTCCCAATTCCCAGCACAAGTTCATGAGATTCGCCTTTTCTGCCATATCTGTGCTGTAGAAGGAAGTCATTGCAGAGTAGCTGAGGTAGAAGGCAAGCACTAGTACATCCAAGGTAAGTATTGGACTACACTCGTACAAAGACAAAGTACCGTAAAATAAGTACAGCTACAGAGAAGGTATAGAGTATACTTGTGGGTAAGGTTCGAGTGACTCAAGCTCTCAAGTGACTCAAGCTTAGGGCTTAGTCGACATGTCATTGTGACTCGTGCTAAACATCATGAGTCCCGGAGTTGCACCGGCCAAGTGCCAGAGCGCGAATGATCTTAATTCAGTGATGATTTCGAATCCCATTTAGAGTTGGCCAGTACAGAATCTAGTGCGAGTCGTTAATCTGCATCGAGCCCCTACTCCTAAAGTCTATCATGATCATCCGCTGGCACGACTCTGACATTTGGGCAAAACAGGCGTAATGATAGTAGTACTATTATAGTTACATGTTGAGGTATGAGGATCACTTCTTGTGCGTCGAGGATTAATATCTAGTCTTTACGATACAAAATTCAATCTGTACATGCATGTAGTTCCTCAACCAGCGCTGTTATTGAGCTATGTTCCATAATGAGATCTGTCCCTCTCTCCCTCCCTCCCTCCTTCTCTCTCTCTCTCTTTTCTTTTTCTTGTTTACAAGCGGTTCTCTCTGCCGCACGTTCGACGACCCTTACATTTCATTCTAGGTTCCCATAATGACTTGAAGGTATTGTATATGGCAAAGGGGATTTCTATTTTGCTCTGGGATCTCCTTTGTTTGGGCCACATAATATGCCACGCTGGATTAGAAACCCGAGGATCTCCACGTGTTTGATACTGTCGCTCTATTGTTAGCCCGTTATGAAGCGATATTACCATCGCTCCCTCCTAAGCTAGAGGTTTGAGTATTCTGGCAGGCTAGGACCGCTCTAGATAGTTTCTGGGAAACCCTAGAAATAAGAGGGAATGGAGGAAGTATATATTTTATATATAGACACGCAACTGGATAGTGAACACAGTATTGGTCCGGAAGAAGAGTGAACAGGAGTATTTGCAAGTGCTTTTGTATGTCTAATGCCATATATCCAGCGCAGCCGTAGCATGGTATAAAGGTGAATGTCCCGACTCAAGTCTCCTTGAACTCATAGCGACCCTTGCGGTCCTCAACCGCAACATCAATGCGGCCCTCCTCAATCTCCTTACCGCCGACCTCAATGGAAGCCTGCAGCCTATCACCGGCCTTGACCTCGCCAACTCCCTTCGGTGTACCAGTCAAAACAATATCGCCTTGCTCAAGAGTCATTACACGGGAGATCTGAGCCAATTGGGATGGAATGTTATGCAACATGAGACTAGTCGAGTCGGCTTGGCGCTCTGCCTCATTGACACGGAGGCGCAAGAAGGCGTCATGGGGGTTAGGGATGCGAGACTTGGCGATCGCCTCGGAGATTGGTAGGAAGGTGTCAAATCCCTTAGCGATAGACCAGGGGAGGCCCTTCTTCTTCGCTTCGTCTTGAACATTGCGCGCGGTCATGTCGATGGCCAGGATGTAGTCTGGAATTGCACCTTTGGTCAGCGATATCTATTGAAGCAACCTAGATGAAACAGGAGTCACGCACTTTGAATCGCATCCAGTGCGCCCTGCTCGTCGCGCGGGTCGAGGTCTCGGAGAGTCTTGCCGATCACGACACCGAGCTCGACTTCATAGTGGAGACTGACGCCCTTAGGGCGGAGAATTGGACCAGCGCCGGGGAGCAGGATAGATGATGGGGGCTTTAGGAAGAAGAAGGGCTGCTTGGGGGTTGTATTGTTCAGCTCAGCGATGTGATCGCTATACAAGGTTAGTATTGGGGACTGGGGAGCGGGACTTCGCCGCGGATAAATGTCCGTGGGTAGGAGCAAGCGTACGCGTAGTTGCGCCCGATACACATGACCTTGCGGCAATTGGCTCGGATAGAAGCCATGGCGAGGTAATTAGAACGGCGGTACTTCACAAAAATGACGAAGAGAGAGAGAGAGAGAGAGAGGGGTGGGAAGGGAGAAAAAGTGAGGGCAGAAGGTGGTAAGACGCGGACGAAGTCCGGCTATGCGCTTATGCGATTGTGGAGAATGCGGGGAGGGCAGCCGATTGGTCGTTCTACTACAACGCGGAGTAACCACAATAAATAAGGCTGCTTTACACTATATAACCCTAAAACTACAGATGCGTTCACCTCTGTCATTAAACAAAAGGGGCATTTCCCCACAAGCAATGAAGTCGCCGCTTGGAAACCATGACATACTGCGGCGCCCAAACACGTTCCTGGACATCCCGTGGCCGACCTCTTTCAGGAATCGCGAATGACTTTCACGGACATAAAGGTCTTTCCATTGGCCTGAGCAACCTTAGCATACGAGGAGGCCGTTCCATTTTAGAACGAATAAATGGCTCTGACCTCAGCCAGTCGTATTCCTCTCCATTACGTCAGGATTTCCAATAATAATTCCTTTTTAAAGTCGGAGACTTGTAGTATATATGCAACGTCTACCACCCTTGGGAACTTTCCTTCCCTTTTTCCCCTATCACACCAAATCAAGATCATCACATTTAAGTTGAACGTCTTACAATACTTTATTTTCTTGCCTTCGTGGCTCCTGCTTGACACTCTGCACAAGCCATTCCATCCTTCATTCCTCGAGATCCACCTTAGAGGAAACAGCTTCAAATCTGCCTTGGGGTTCGACAGAAGTGTGCCCGGGCTACTAGGTCGTCTTTAAGTTATCGAACTTGTAGGGGGGTCACTGTGCATCTTGAGGATAACCAATCTGCGTTCATTACATTTGCAAACACAAACAAAAAGTCTTAAAAAACTGCTGCTTTATTTTCACTGGGACCAAAAACAGAGAGCAGTGAGAGCCCCTGAAGTGGAAATTCGGTTCTTGGAAGTTCGACAATAGAGCCACTGTTCTTCGATCACCCTTTGCAGGAAGCACCTGGGATTGGCAACTTGACAAGATGGGCCGTCCGTTCAACAATTCGTGGCCATCTGCCAATCCCAAATTTCATGGGCCTTTCAATCCACGCGCCGAGTTTCCTCGCAATTTCACCGATAGCCCATCTCGGAATGATCGAAGCCATGCAGTGCAGCAATCACAGGACCACCAGGGCGGGAGCTTCCAGCGCAAGCGCTGGAGAGGCAAGCGAAACCGCAATTGGAACGGAGACTGGCACGGGAATCAAAACCGAAGAAATCAACATTCATCTGGTTGGACCTCCAAAGACTTGGAGCTGAGGCTTCTCGCCCAGCCAATCCAGCCGTCAGACTTGGTCACTTTCGATCGCATCGAAATAGACGCACAAGGCGATGTCATTATGACCGACGCCCCTCAAGCCCAGACCTCCAGCTTCAACGACGTGAGTCAATGATCCGCCGTCCAGACACAAACGTTCGAAAACAGGGCCTAATTGGCTAACGTTTCTATTCAGCATGCCGACATGCTGCAAATTGTGGCAATCAAAATGATGAGCTGTGCATCTGATCTCCGTTCTCTGTCCAACTATATCAACGCCATGGAGCAACGCCTTTTCTTAGATCATTGTCACCCGCCAAGCCGGGTCTGATTACATGAAATCACCCTATTAGGGTAGACGCTTAGCAATATCAATAGAAGCATCTTTTACATTCCCCAAGCTAGGCCACAAACTGGTAGCATTGCCGGTTATCGAGCTCCAAACGATCTACGGAGCAAGAAACTAGACGCCGAGTAATCACTCACGTACACAGTAATCTAGATAAAATATTACTTCGACCAGTCATATAAGCCTATCCACTTCTAACCAGGTAAATAGTTATACCTCAAACTGGCTACAGACCCTCAAAAGCCGGGATATGCAATCCCGGCTAATAACAAGCGTCCCCAAAAATTCCGGCAACACTACATAGGCCGTTTCAAGATCCTTCACCAGGTTGGCCGACTAGCATACAAGCTTGAATTCCCTCCTACTTAACGCCGCCATCCAGTAGTAAGCGTCGAACATCTCGAGAAGTTTCCGCAGGGCTCAGATCCCTGGAATCGCGAGACAGACAACGACCATCTACCTACGGAGGACGAAAGGTTCCTAGACGAACCTAGGTACGAGATTGAACGTATACTTACGAGTCACCAGGCTCCGCGGTCACCCCCGCTCAGATGGAACGGCAAGGCCACCTACCACCAAGTACCTAGTGAAGTAGAGAGGACAATCTGCACGGGAAGACCAATGGGTAGCCGCCGAAGATATTGCAGCGGACGAGCTTATTCCAGAATTTGAAGGCTCGAACCATACCTCGCCTGGCGCCGGTCCAAGTAGGACCCACCAGCTTAATACCCTTCCTACTACCCTTATACCGCATATCCTTCCCAAATATTCCATACAACCGCCAATACCACAGAACCTACATAGTGAAAGCACACTGAGAGAACATTTCACTACCGACACAATACAACATTACTATCGACGCTGGCCTTATCTTACCCCCAGCTCACTTCTCATTTCAACACTAGCCTCATCTTACCTCCAGCTCACTTCTCATATCGACGCTAGTCTCATCTTACCTCCAGCTCATTTCCTATATCGACACTAGCCTCAACTTCTCTTTACTGACTAACCTACCACTTACTTCTCCTCACTTACCATCCTTACCTACCACTCACTTCTAATCCGTACCAACCTACTCCCAACTTCACCCTCTCCAAAAATGGCACCTCCAACAGCAGATAAGCTAGCACTACAAGAAACCTATCGCCAGGAAATACGCGACACGTTGGATAACAAGGAGGCGAACGAGGAAACAGACAACAAGACAGGAAACCCAGAAACCCAAGAGGGACACCCTCCCCAAGTACACAGAAAATATTCATCAACGGCCAATACCAACTGCCGCCCTCCAGCCATAAATTATCGGATGAACATATCTACGTGGAAACGAAAATCCTCTCAGCTAAGGGACGCCGGGCAAGAAGGTGGACCGAGGGATTCAACGCTACAGGCAATGTCAAGGCCGAGCGAGTGCCTCTGGACCCAAGCCCTCTATTTTACATCTATAGGATCCCATACGTCGCACTATACCGCGGCTACCGCATCTTGGCCGGTTCTCGAGGCCTCGAAGTCTACGGTATCTCACCCGCCAAGCCGGGTCTGATTACATGCCATCACCCTATTAGGGTAGACGCTTAGCAATAGCAATATTCGTTGCCGAGTCTTCGAGGCTATCATTGTGATTTCATTTGTTGATCAAACAGCAGTTATTCTTTTCAGTTCTGGTCACTGTCTCTGGTTATTTTGTGGCCTGTCATCTTGTTCATCATGCCTTTGTATGTATACTAGAGCCCATGTGGAATGAACGGCACATTTGTGGATGATTTGACTTTTCCATGTAACCTGGGAACTTGTATATTCGAAAGTAGATATGGACATGATAGATGTTGCAAGAGAGGAGACTCCTTGTAAACTTTGTAGTAGTAATAAAAGTATATAACAGAATATGCAAGTGTACAAAACCAAACGCCCGACCCGATGCTGTTTCCAACCCAGTAATAATATACAAAACGTAGATGTCTGGAGGGAGGCAGACACTAACAAATCGGACCGAATCCTCCCAAAAACAGAATCAAACTCCCTACTCATCCTCCTCTTCATCCTTCTTCTTCCCCCAATTCCAAACCTCCCACACATACTCCGAAATTAGATCTCCATACCCCTTGCCCTCCTCAATAGCCTTCTGTTCCTCCTTCAACCTGCGTTCCATCCACCCCTCCGACTCCCCGCCCATCCACACCCGCCGCGCAACACCCCCCTTCTCCTGCTCCTGCCTCGCCTTCAATTTCTCCAACTCTTCGCCCAGCACGGACCCATCGCGGATCTGCGCCTCCCGCGCAGCGCGCATTTGCTCCTGGATCTGGCGCGCCCGTTCGGAGGGCAGATCGGCGTAGACGCCCTGCGCACGAGAGATGCGGGTCTCGATGCGGTCGACGATGCTGCGGCCGGTTTTCTCGCGCGTGAGATAGTTTGCTGCGATTGCGAAGGTGCTGATGTTCCAGACTGTCAGAGGGTCGAGGCGGCGGGGTGGGAGGGCGACGAGGATGGGCGAGCTGATCAGGACAACCCATGCGAGGGTAGTGGTGGCTCCGTGGTAGTCTTGGGCGCGCTTGGCTTGGAGGTCGAGTTGGGGTGGTTCTGATGCCATGGCGAGCGCAACTAGGCGTGGGCGCTTTTATTTTGTTTTATTTTATTTTTCGTTTGTTTGGCCGACGTAGACTTTTTGGGATGAGGTTTGGTGGTGTTTTCTTTGGAGGCCGTAGATTGCGATCTTTGGAGATAATTTACGGGCGTCGCGATAGACTCGGAGCGCAGGTCAGCTGACCTTATTTGTAGCAGCACAGCTGATTCCAACAACCAGTTCAACATAGTGGCACTTGACCTTAGGAAATATAGCCAGACTCAAACCTTTCAATGTACCTTCTATTGTCATCTTATTAGCTTATTGCATTCAATTTTTTTTTTTCCAAAAAGGGCGATAAGGTATGGTACATGGAATTCAAATCGAGAATGGACTTCGCTTATTCTACGTGGATATGAGAACACAGAGTCATCGATCGACACCCAAGCACAGCAGATAACATCCAAACGAAGATGATAGCACCGGGGTTCAGTACGGATTTTACCATCAGTTCTATAGCTCCATCAGAGTATTCCGCTCAAAAGCGCCAAAGTATCAAGAGGCAAGAAAAACGATCTCTTCGATTGACCTGTTCCATGAACTTACTGATAGGGATACTGCCAGTATGAAACCAGAGAATGACACCACTGCCTGGGCAGGACTGAGCAAAACCCTAGATGCCACGAAGACCCGCGTTCTGGTCGCCGCAGAGAGCTTAGTGCTTATTTCAACTTTAAATTCGCGCTCTAAACCGCTTTCGGGATGCTTTGCGATAGTAAGCTGGTCGACCCAACGTATCAGCATTCTCGGTCACCATAGACTCCATCCAAGCGGGCTGTGCGAAAGCTTGATTATTATTTGGATGCCTCTAGAAGTGGGCTATAAAGTCTCGCAATTCATGTCGTTCTCAGTCCCTCAATTCCATACTTCAGTGCATAGACATCTACATCCGAATCATGAGTAGATTAGTCAAAGTCCTTGGGACTGGTATCGGCCTTGCGTCGGAGGCCATCTATGCTTCTCGTGAACGCTCATCTTCAAACAGGGCCTCGTTATCCCGCAATGCTTCAGATTGCCCGGAGTATGTGGAGGTAGACGAGGACACCGCCGACGAACTAGTTCGCAGTGGCAAAGCAGAGCGTGTCGACACAGACGACGAAAAGAAGAGCAAAGCCCGCGAAGCTGGATACGATTTATACCGCCCTAGCTCAGAGAATGACTGGAGAGATCGCGGGCTCGCAGAAGACGAAGCAGCGTGGGAACTCGACGACATGGCAGAGGAAGTCAAGCCTCCAACGTACGAGGCGTCTCAGGCGACTGCCATGACCCCTACATCAGAAGAGCCTGAGGAAATCAAAGTGAAGAAACAGCAGAAGATGGTCCAGAGACTCGTACAGATGGCGGGACCACCTCCCCAACCCTCTGGGCGCATTCCGTGCCCTGTCATCATTCCGCAACGACGACCGGGGAAGAAAGATCGCGGCTTCGTTCGTGCTTATGCACCTGTTCTGGATAATTGCGGTATAAGCCAAGATGTTTTTATCCAATTCATCTCTGATTTTGACAAAGCGAGCAAGGTTGGTTGTGTTACTTCGCGTGCCAAGTCTACAATGTGACTAATGTTCCAAAAACAGGCCTCCCCGTGGCTCGATGTTGTCTTCATTGCGGCCGGGATCGCAGGATTGTAAGTGAGCCAAAAATTTTTTCTTGTGCTTCCATCATAACTCACATTATCCTAGTGCACCCTCTATCGCTGCTCAGGTTGTGAGCCTTGTAGCACAAGTCACTGCAGGGACAGCGCGGGAATTACAGTCTCGACACCGACAAAACAGCTTCCTTGATCGAGTGAATCAAGAGCTTCTTATGCCGCGTGGTCTATTTGCACTGGTCATGGCCTTCAAAGAAGACATTCCTGGCCAGCAAAGCGGGCTCCTAGGCATGCTATCGCAAAAACTTGGCAAATCATTGTTCTCAAGCGAGACACTTGACTTGAACCAAACAATTGTGAAGTACAGTGCTTCAGATCCAGCGATGTCAAAATTGAAGAAGGGAATGAATGACATGCGTTTGACCAGCGGTAATACCTATGGACAACTGCAGTTACCCGAGGCTGCTCCCCTGGTCTATCCTGATCTGGATCGAGTCGCTGCGCAGGCGTTGGAGGGCAACGACCAAGGAAAAGGCAAGCAGCCAACAAATACCCGCGAGAAGCTCCGTAGCGCAGGGTCCTGGGTTCAAGATTACTTCGACCGTCGCGGGCAGGCACTGTACGAGGCTGAACACCAAGGCTCGGCTTTGGCCGTTCCTACATCGGAGCGCCCTGCCTTCAAGTCACGCTTCAGCGATCCGAACCACCCGGCAAACAATGGATCGTTAACCTCACTTATTACTGGCGGTGCCATCTCACAATCGCCGCGCAAGATGCTGAAAAATGCTGTCCAGAGTCAACAGGGCGACTTGTGTGGAAACAGGGGTGACGGGCGAGGTATTCTTGCACGAGGCGCGAGTAGACCTAGAAAAGCACAGGGTTCGAGAGGTGGAAGTGGCGGAAGGCCCATCAAAAAGATATTCCAGCAAGATGTGCTCTATCTTATGGTTGTCAATCTGCCGACTGATGAAGAGATCAAGGCATCGGTTGCCCAGCTGGAGCAGGTTGCGGGGCAAGTTATAAGAGTTTAAGATCGAAGTAGGTCTTTGGTATTCGGGGTTTGTATAACGATTCCATGATAGTTCAGTTTTCACCTTACCATGTTCTCAAAACTAAATTGACAGAAAAAAAAAAGGAAAATACCCTCCTTCTCCTCGCTAGAGAACACTTAGTACAAAAATAGATAAGATTTACGACGAGATATCCAACTAGTACTTAGTACCATTTATAAAGAAAGGAACGGGCATCCCAATGCAGGAAATGCAACACAACTTTTTTTTTCTCATAAGTCTCTTGATATTTCCCAACCAAAAACAAAAATGAAGACACATAGAACCCTATGCTTCTAGAAATGCTTCGCTCAGTTAAGCTCAAAGTTGCATGGCCTGTATTCCAAATTACTCTCCGTCAAAGTTCATCCATGGCTCAGAAAGTAGAGAGTCCGACAGCGCACGAATACGCTCAAGCTGATCATAGAACTCTCGCAGTTTTGTCCTGTCGGGTGTGCTGGTGGCTCTTCCACCCCGGGAGCGAGCCCTGCTCCTGGTCCATTTTGATCGCGGGGGGTCTGGAGGGTGTCCATTCTGACCCTTCTCTGTCATCAAAACTGGCTGCTCGAGACCTAGGGAGCTCGGGCTCTTCATCCTCTTGATCTTCATGGAATGAAGGTCGCCTCACGTTATCAGTCCAATCCGGCTCGTGGTAGATGTAATCGTCCACGCGATCATGGCCAGGGCTAAGCGGAGTCTGATATGCATGCCGGTTACTCGAGCGCAGCATGCGAGGGGACTTTATCCCAGGGGGAGGACTTCGACCTCGATTTCTTGCGGGCACTATGGTTGGAGTCGACATGTCGGATGTCGGAGAGATCGCATGCTGTGCGCTGATATTGCGGGGATTCTGAAGCAGCGGAGTTGCACGAGGATGACGCGGTGTCGGCTTGCGCATTTCGACAAACTGGAGGAAATCTTTCGATCGGGTGGGCATCAGATAAGATTCTCGCCATGCCTCTCGAACAAAGGTACCGAGATCGGGTTGGCGGGTCTGTCCATAGATAAAGTCGATGAGCTTCTCGTTTGAAACAGAGAACATCTTGTCGTCGCGCTTCATGTTCTTCTTCGCGAATGTATCATAAGGCTCCCCGAACCGGCTGCCCTGCATCAAGTCTTCGAACACTTTCAAGATGATGCGTCCAGGAGTTGTTCGCGGAATGGAAATCAGATAGACGTTTTTCGCCCAGCAAGAGGCATATAGCTCCTTTGTGACCGGGAATCGTTCCTCCTCAAGAACAATGATCCTATTCAGGAAATTTGCGTTATCATTGCCCGATCCCTTCGTTTGAGGGTGGAAAACTCTGAAGAACCAGTCCATCAGAGACGAGTCGTCGGCCCATTCAGTTTCACTGTAGTACGCCCACAGTTGACGACCTTGCGAGGTCTTGATTTCTGCATGGCCCGTCTGCTCATTGCTTTGGAAGATGAAATAAGGATCGATTGCCTGCCCGGTACTGGAAAACGCATACACGACACTAGGTGCTTCCCGGCGAACATCCCCAGGGCGTTGGGGCCGTTTGATTGCTGGAGTGATCCCTCGTGAGCCGCTGACCATATACCCTGCGTTCAAGGCAAAGTATATCTTGTCTCTGGGGATTTTCTTGCTTTTTACTAAACCAGCAAGCTCGTCCAGGATGTTGCAGAGTGCTGCAGTATCGTGGTCAATAGTTCGGTCATTCGGCGTAGTCTTCCCTGAGCGAGGCAGATGCCACTGTTGGGCCTTGGGATACCTTTCGAAGAAGCCGGAGTCCCAGTCTTTACCGACGGGCTTTTTTGGACTTTGGACACGCTTGCGATATACTTTCAAATGACTCAGAACGTGGGAACCTTTCACTGAAAATCCGCGCCGTAGATATGTCTCCATGTACTCTATGAACGCCGCCTCGTCAACCTGCTCCGGCGATCTCTTTGCTGGTTTCTGGCGCTTGTTGCAGTGATTGGGAGGCTCACACTCAACACACTCGGATGATCTTTTGGGGCCCCTTGGCGGGTTAAAATTTGTCATTGGAGAGCCCGCGGAATTCAAATGGAAGTCGGCTGTCGGGGTTGGTGGGTTGATGTGATTCCTTGCAGAATAGACCCCGTTCCTGGGCCTCCAACGACCGCCCCTGGGATGGCGGATTGAGTTTTGACGCACGCCTGGACATGGAGAAATCACGACACTTGGGTCCTGCCCTGGTGGCATTTTTGTGCAAAATCGACGATATCTTAGCTGGTCAGTAACAACCGATGGGCAATTGTCAGAAGATTGGAGAAGAACGCTCTTGGCACGGCACTTGTGGCCAGGTGGCTAAGCAAAGAGAAAAGGTATCACCCAGAGGGCTGAAGTTTTCGAGGGGCTGGCCTAGAGATGCACATTAGAATTTTCGCTCCAAGCTAATGTGACGAGTCGGCAGTGGCATGCTTTACCTATCATAAATGGGTCAAAAGATGCATAGCAAACAGCTGCGAGAGCGACTAACATGGGAACTGGAATTTCTTGGAAGAGTATCCCTCTTCTATGTAGGTCTCAGCCGGAATGTACTTGTTGCATCTTTCTGGTATACTTTGGGTGGGTGCTGAATTTATCGTTGCCCTTGAGGGTTTGCATTGCGGGAAATCGACTTAATATAGTGTCGCCTGATTCCCAAGTCCCAATCATCCGTAGATGCAGGAATGCCCCTGCCAAGATTGACATATGAGTTTATAGGTCAGATACGGTGAACATGGAAGGGAACGGATCCGAAATAGAACTAAACCACCTGGTCTCCTAGGATGTCGACCTATTCTGGCATAAAGCTCTTTATCCACCCATTGCTATGACTTGGGGTTGCATCTCTGAGTTTCCCAGTAATCCTGGGCCAAATCTCAGATCCTCGCCTCGACAAATGCAAACGAAAGCCCCAGGTAGCTCTGGGTACGGGAGCCGAGATCACCTGGAGATGGCCAATTGAGCTAGAGCAGGGGGGGATTCCAGGCTACCCCACCCTCTGCACTCGGTTTGGGTGTGTTTGTCGTGGTTTCAAAAACGGGGCGAACCTTGAATCTGCAGTTGACAGCTCGAAAGCGGATAGCTACGTCCCGTCTCCACACCGAGAGTCCCATAATCCCTTCTCC
Source organism: Penicillium chermesinum (assembly GCF_028974085.1). NCBI lineage: Eukaryota > Fungi > Ascomycota > Eurotiomycetes > Eurotiales > Aspergillaceae > Penicillium > Penicillium chermesinum. The sequence goes on from NW_026695315.1 coordinate 3,216,448, forward strand.
ATCGTAAGTCATATAGCTAGCTTCTAAATGGAGTTCTCGAAAGTGAGTACTCAGTACGATTGTGGGATCCTTGGCCCCGGACCTAGCGTTCAAGTAGTGGAAGACTGGGCCTCATCGGTGGTGAGGGGAGGTCATATTTGCCTGACCGTATCGTAGCCTCCAGGTACTGCCAATGAGGGAGTCTGTCACCAGGGTTGAATTTTATTCACCAGGTTTGACCTTTCAGAGTTTTTTCGCCAGACCCTAGCAAAACTTTTTTTTTTTTGGTTTTGCTTTTTCTCCTTCGCAACTCTCCAATCGTCAAATCTCCTCGGGCTGTAAACCGCCACACCTAAGGCTCAGATCATGTATTAGCCGCGTCATACGCACCCCGCCAAACTCGCATAGGTACTCTCAACCTCATATGTTTAACCAGGAGCCGGTATTACCCGTCTCGTAAGTATTTAGAGCTTTTGGCATACGAAAGCCGCCTTCAGGTTGAGTGCCCTTTTCGACCCGACGCATGTCACACAGATCATATGCCTGGTACCAAAGCGAATTCGGGTCCGAGCCTCCACGACAGCCTTATCTACGGTATTCAAGTTGAAATTTGAAGTTTACGACTGAAGCTTACTGACCGAATCCAAATGTGCGGAATCAAGTTCAAGTTTGTACTGTACTATACTATACAGACGGAAGCGACCGATGCAAGCGATGCAAGATGAAAAAGTAGCCAGAAATGCTTCAAACAAACCGGCCGACGACAGGAAGATTGAAAAAAGAGGCTCGTAAAGATAGTAGGCCAATTCCAACCTCGCTAAAAGCGCAAACAAGACATACATTCATACAGATAAAGGAGGAGAGTTTGGGATAGAAAACCAGTCGGCAGAAGGAGGCTCACGCCCACCGCCATCCAGAATCCTGGGCTCCCTGCTGCTTCATGACGGAGAGCAGGAGCGAGTTCTTCCCCTGGCCGCGCGTGATGAAGGGGTTTCGATCAGCTTTTTTCTTTTCTTGCTTGAGTAGCTGCTCCGCGGCTTCAACGTCGATGCCTTCGCCAGTATCGGTGATCTTGAGCGCCCATTTGACGTCGTCTTCGTAGAAGCCTAGCTCGCCGACCATCCGAGCGATAGCTCGGTCGACTGGGTCCAGGACTTGGGGGTGCATGGGGGGTGGGGCTACTGTTTGGGTGGGTGGTGGTGGGCTGCGGCTGCTGACCGGATTGACGGAGGGAGGTTCGGGTTCAGATGCTACGATGGATTCCGAGGGGACGCTGGGCTCGGTTGTGACATTTTGATTGGGGGTGCCTGGGGCGGCAGGGCTGGCAGTCGAGTTGGATGACCGGTCATATGCGAGAGGTGGGACGGGAGGCACAGGGTGCGCATTGGTGTGGTTGTTCACGATGCCTTCGAGGTTGGAGAGAATGGTGCTGAATTCCGACATAGGGCGCTCGGCTCCGAAGCCGCTGTGGACATCGGTGGGGTTTCCCAGATGGCGGCGAGCGCGGATTTCGTGCGAGAATCCTGCTTGGCGCTCGCGGTCTTCCTCGCGGGTTGGGGTTTCTTGGGACGGAAGCTCGGATGGACTGGTAGGCGATCCGATGCCCGCGACAGCGGGGATGCCTCGATCTTGGTCCGCGTATACGCGAGAAACGGCTTCCTTGAGGAATGACGAACGAGTGGTGCCGGCTTCAGTGAGGTGCCACTTGGTGAGACCAACTGCCTTCGCTCGTTCTAAGATGGTGGCTGGGGTTTGGTTGGGAGTGAAGGGACTAATAGCTAGAACGGCTGACATGCCGAGAGTGAGAATATACGAGGTCCATTCCTCTGGGGTCAAGGGTTAGTTAAGTGAAGGTAAGTTGCATGATAAAGTAGCCACTTACCAAGGACAGTTTCCTCGCGGACAGGATCATTCTCAGGAACGTCAATGCCATCGAAGATACCAACCCTGCGCGCCTCAATGCACTTGCCATGAAGGGGCTGCACCAAGACACCCAGGCAGGTCCAGATTTCAGTCATATCATATAATTCCTTCGGAGTAAGCCCGCCATGGTTGCCCTTGGCAAAACCTTCCGGTGGTTCGAAGAGAACCCCATTCGTGTGGAAAGGCCCGGGCATGGTAGAGTCCGAGGTCTGTGCAAATCGGGCCTTGGGGCCGCCTCTAAGCCAGTCCACCTGGCCTTCCAAGTCGTTCTCCCGGCCCTTGCCATTGCCGAAGATACGACAGAAGGTCCAGATTCGCCAGAAAGCATTGTCAACCTCCTCCGCACGATCGTCATCCAGCCCGGCCAGTCCACGAACAGTGTCACGACGCAAGAACGGCGCACATCGAACCAGTATCATTGACTTGAGCTGGGCCAATGTAAAAATGTCGCGAGCGTATCGATCAAGGTATAGGGTTGGGTCATATTCAGGGACTTGAGAGTCGGGGTTGATAGTAAGCTGCCACTCGAGGTTCCACGGAGGACTCATTTCACGCAGCTCCCAAGCAGGGCGGGACATCTTGTAAAGGGCCATTTTAATGTACGTAAGCTCACGTTGCTTGAACACACGGTAAAAGCGGCGGTTAACAAGAGCCAGGTTAAAAAGGTCATCCAGTGATGGGATCCGCTCCATAAGAAGCTCGACGATCACATCCTTGGTTTCCTCTATTGGGAAATTAACTCTAAACCGGGGACGGCTGTCCCCTGTTAGCTCATGAATGGAGCCCCGTGGCGACGTAGGAGCCGCAGCAAGCTCGTATACCTGTTCAGGTGGTAGGAACACGCTGCTAGCCTTGGCGGTCGATACAAAGGCCTGCGAACCCCGCGATCGGTGGTTTGCGATCACAATCTTCTCATCTGCGACGGACGAGACCATGCGCATCTTTGGGACTGGAACACCATCATAGGACTGTCCTGGCTCGTCAACTCTTATCACAGTACCTCGTTTCCCATCATCGAGTTCAGCAATGATTACCTCACGGGCTTCGGATCCAGCGCTTGCAGGCGGTGCCGGTCGTGCGGTTGGGGTGGGTGGCTGCGAAGATGTATCCTCGGATGGTTCAGTGGATGCAGCAGGCGCGGTTTCATATGTAGATGTCAAGGAGGGGGCAAACTGATCAAGGAGATTCCCTAGCCCCAGGTCGTGGGTCTGGAGACGAGGCAGCTGCAGCAAAAGGTCTTCGCGCTTCGGGGAGCTCGGGGACATGTTTTCCAAATTAGATTCTGAGATAGAGAGGTGACGCGATAGACGGGTCGGAGGCTCTGCGGTAGGGCTGGGCTTGTCGGCCGTGGGGTCAACGGATGTTTCTGACCGCGAACTCAAGATGCTAAGGCGGCGGCTGTGGGATTCATTCTGGGAACCCTGCTTGCGATGGAATGTAGCCATCGAAAGAGAGAAAGAGGTTCGAAAATTTTTCTTATCTTCCGATTTCGCAGCTTTGCCCCAGAAGCCCTTCGATTCGTCCCGGGATTTGGGCACCTTTCCATCCTTAATCGATTCATCGGAGTCCTTTGATTTGGCATACTTGTGACCCTTCTTCAGGGAAGCTAAATCACGAGGGGATCGGGTGCTGCTCGCCCGGTGTGGTGAATCTTTCTTTGATGTATCAATAGCCAGAAGATTAGATCCGGAATGATTTGACGAGTGAATGGAGCTGGAGTATGGCTTGCCCGCTGGCTGGGGAGCCGGCCTGTTAGCTACCAAATCACCACCGTTGCTGCGACTGATTTGCAGAGGACCATCCAGCACCAACAAAGTCCTTTTCCCTAGTCTGTGCTCCCCAGAGCGCGGATAGTCGGTTTCGTGTCCAGCCTGCCAGGTCGATGCATGAGTAATCCGAGGATTACCCCGGTTTGAACCCTGCTCGGACCAATGATGGGGGTGGTGGTTTTGACGATGTGATCGATGTTCGCTGTGCTTTGCGCATTTCTGGTGGCTTCTGGAAGAGGATTGTTGGCTGCGCCCGTTAGATCGGGACCGGTCGGCGCAATCGGGGCACCTTGATGAGGAGCGTTGGGTACGCGGGCGTTCATGCGATCGGCCAGGCTCCATGACTGGGGCCAGTGGTAAGGGCTTGTTTCTCAAATCCTGCATAGAGGTTTTTGTCGAGCCGGAGATACTCCGAGGCGGTTGGACCGAGTTCATCCTGGGTCCTTGCGATCGAGAACGTACTGAGTGGTTATCGTCATGTCCACCATTAATGCTGTTATCTGAACTTCGGTAATTGCGATTTGACGACCCGTAACCATTATCGGCGGAATCACCGTGGCCTGATGTGTCGCCTTGGTAAAGGCTGTGGACGCGAGCATGTATTTCGCTTTCGAGGCGAGAGTGGCCTTTCAGGGGCATCAACTTCTGGTCGGCAGCGTCCGCCGCGGGGAGGACGAAGTTGTTTTGCAGTTCGGGAAAGAATCGAGCTAATACCTTATTTGAGTTTACAGGAGGGCGGTCGTCAGAGAGTGGGGATATATCGGATTCGTCATCAGAGCCTGCGGGGGAGTCGAGGTCAATGATCGTGCGCAGGGAGCCTTGCGGAGAGACATCACGGCCATCGGCATGTTGGCGAGGTCGAGATTTTGAGAGATCCATATCGACCCATTTATGGGGCTTTGGTCCAGAGGCTTTGAGGGTGCGACAGCTGGCCCCAGCCGTACCGGCTGCGCTGGTGGGTCGGTGGGCAACGGAGTGTGAAGGTTGAATTGAGGGGCCCGACACGCTGCCACGCACGGCTTTCACTTTGGCCCGGCCGCTTCGCTTGCTCTCCGACTTCAGGTTCAATGGTGGTGGGCGATGCGGTTCCTTAGTCTTTCGAAGATCCGAGAATGTGTTTGCCGGCGAGACCATCTTCGCGAGGAGGTCCAGTTCGCAAGCCCGGGGATTCCCTTGGTCTAACCCTGGAGCATTGTCTGACCGGGGCTTTGTCTGCGCCGAGTATGATTAGTTGAGCTCCCTCGCAATCGGAACCATGGAGCCGGGTAGAACGAACGCCCCTCCAATAAAGGACAAAAGGAGCCAACACGGGCTGGTGAAACTTACTCGAGTCTAAAGGGAATGAGATCGAGTCGCCTTTTGAGGAGACGGCTTTCAACAACACACTGGTCTTTTGAGAGAAAAACAGAGAAGCAGAAGCTGGTTCTGGAGAAAGGGAAGGCAACCAAATTGGCCCGGGTCGGCAATTTGATCGGACGGGGTTAAGGGAGGCAAGACTTTTGGGGGCGAGTAATGCTTTCTGATATCACGGTCCAGATGTCCCCGAAACCCAGAGATGGAAATAAGCAGTGAGCCAACAGCTTGAAGCACAACCCCACTCGGTGGAGCCCAGACCCGGTAATAAGGAGACGAAAGGAACAGACGAGCGACGGGCTTGGAGCAACGCGACGATTGGGCCAATGGGGCGAAGTGGGCTTTTTGGCGGCCGCTGCAGGAACTTGGCAAACGCGCAATACGACATGGGGCTTCAAGGGTGTTGGGGCCAAAACCCAATCGAGCGTCGCGCCATCCTCCCATTGACCGCACTCCAGGGGGAACTGTTTAGGCAGGCTGGGCCTACCAGAGCAGAGCCTCGCTGCAAGACGGAATTCGAGATTGCTTTACATCCTTCCAGTTTCTTACAGTTTCGCGACCCTCGTGCGCGGCTGTTTGAGGCTGATGCGTCGAACATCTACAAGTCCTCCGGAACCTACCTGGGCTCTATGGGACTCGTGGGGCCCATGGGGCTACTGGGTCCATCAGAGTATACTTCTCGAGCCCAACCATGGATCCGAGACTTCAAGCTTGGGCCGAACCGGCTTATCACAAGAGCTCATTAAAGAGCGCATCGCAGATCCCAACAATAAACAGAAATGAGAAACCTGTGCTCGATCGGTACACGGCCCCCTTCTTTACTGTCTGGGGTAAAGGATCGCCTGTCAAAACGTCTGTACGAGTAGTTTTGTACTTCTGAAACACTGAAATTTACGACTTGCTCCACTGACCCCCATCGATCCTCCAAGCTATGCACCTAAGTGGTAGTTATATGCTTGCAAGATGACTTATGACCGATGCGCCTCGGTCGCTCTAAATAAAACTAAGCATTTTCAGTGGCAGTTCTGGTATCTGCGGGGTCCCATTACGCCACCCCTGCACGAATCCTTCACCCTTTTTCTTTCTTCTGATTCGCGTTGGGTAAATGTTCGACGACAGCGGCCGGCAGGATCGTTCTAGCATGGTTCAGTTGAAACATCTATAGAATTGTAGGACTGGCCTGCAATGCCTGAGGCGCCACGGGCACTCTTTCACTGCGGGCAAAACGGGCAAAGGATTATGTAGAAGACGCCCGGCAAGTGGACCTGGCCCTTAGTATCTTTTGCAATTCTATCAGGGCCGTTTGAGGAGATCCTCGGATTCTAAGATCCTCGAATGATCTACGATCTCGGTGATCGTTATAACTCGGCAGAGTCCAGGTTCCCTAGAAAGGGAGCAACTGTTCCTGTACTGTCTGCGTTCGGATTCGGATTCGCCCTACGGCCTGACTCTTCTATCCGCCCCCGTCTCTTTCGACCCCTCGAGGCGGACCCCCGGAATCCCGATTGTCCTTTCCAGCGAAGTCCGGGAAGACTTTGATCTAGAATAGCTGGACCCGGGCATCTCGTGGTAGGTTGCGTATGGCAGAAGCGGACCTGCGACCCAAATCAGAATTTACCATCCGTTGCCCTGTGCTTGCATGCGTTGACCCAGACCTCAAACATGCCGTTGGTGCAGCTAACGTACAACGTGGTCGGGCGCTGGGTCCTCGACCAAACAAAAGCCTCAGCTTCCCTCCCACGAGCCTCCCATCAGCTTGGCATAATTCCTAACCTGGGCGATCACTGGATATCCACGCGACATGTACGGTAAATCTGGCCCTGCTGAGCCTTTGGGGAGAATGATATGCAACCTTATGGATCCTGGCGGTTACCGGTACGAGACCGGTACGAAATACGCCCCGGGACTCCGAGTCGGAGCTAGTGGCACACGTATTTCGTATGGATCTGCAGGTCTCACCTTACGGAGCCAGTATCTTCTGTTGCAACTCGCTTCCCCTAGTCGGAAATGGGGCCCTCGCCTGGCTCGACGAGGAACATCCACGTGGATATTCTCCGAAGGTGCAGAGATCTTCTTTGTTTATTCTCTACTTTCTCGTTGGTCGATGCATTCCGAGATCTGAGGCCGTACTTTATGTGGTACTTGGGACACAACTAGATCGGGCAAAGTGGAATCAGCCATGAACTTCCCCGGGTCTACATAGATCCATTCAAGCCGAGCTTTGTACTTCGAGTCAACCCCACAGTCAATACGTGGCCCGGGGCCATGGTGAGGCAGAAAGAGAAAGGGTGACGAATTTTAACCAACAGGTCTCCTAGTTGTGAGGATAATTCGAGGGGGCCTAATTTGACCGTTCTATGGTGGGAGCATCCAAAACTTCTAAGCTGGGATAACCGCCATCACCCCCCATTGGATGCTGAGCCAGGTGGGGAATGCGTCACGGGCTATCAAGATGACTGTTTAGGACCACTCTGGGGCTAAAAACATTCCAACAGATTAGTTACCAGACTGGGAGTGGATGACATCACCGATATTATCTCCAGGGCAGGCGAATAGCTCGCAATTCGCACTTGTGACCTCAAACGCAGGTTTGGGCCCTTTGTATATTCCAAATACTCTCCCAGGCCCGATTTTGCCGAAGCGTACGATAACTTGAAGGCAATCTGATTCGCCAATTCTTATTCTTTGCTCGGACTCGGGCAACATGGACTCTCGAATCACATCGCTCGCCCTGCTTGTGTTAAACGCCCCAATACGAATCAGATACCCTGTAGTACCACGGTTCGCTCCTTTCGAGTTCTTCCCCCTGATCAAAAAAAAAAAGAAAAAATCAAACTACCCCCCAACACCCTCCTTCTCTTTACTCTACTAAAGCCTTGCCTCTTGGATAATTCGGGTCTGGGGCGACGCAGGCACGGATGGACTCACAACTGCAGCTCCCGGGGCCAAAGGACGATCGCCCACGGCCCGAATCCTGGCTCCGGGTTATCAAACACGCTAGATAAAGTTGATGTGTCGTGGGCAACCGCTTTCCTCGTTTCGGGGTATAAGAAAGCAGACTCGCGACGTAAGCAACACCGGTCATCTGGGCCCCTTCAGGTCATTGGTTGTCATATCTGTGTCGCCGTCCTCTCGTTGTCTGAACATCCTTTAGCATGAACCTCCCTAGTCTGGAAACATCTTGCGGGCTTCCGTCCAGCTCGTTACTGGTCAGTGTCCTCTCACACCGCCTATCAGCCATATGCGCTTTTTGGCGGGAGCTTATAATGGCTTTCTGGTTGTGTTGGCGAGGTCTCACCGGCTGTGATCGGCTGGAGGGCGCTGCCGATCATCTCCACCTCGTGCAAACAAGGTTCACGGTGTGAAAGTGGTGTGAAAGTGGCGTAGGCTCTTATTTGGTGATGTTTGTGATAAATTTTGCCACGTCCACTTGCTGTTCTCCTCTACCAACGCGGGAGTTAATTAGCTGGTGGGTCCTGTAATGGCCGTGCTTTTCAGTTGCACATATTGAGGTCGTTAGGATCAAGATCGAGATTTTTCCTGAGCGAATCAGTTATATAATATTAGTAGCCGTAATAGGTTGGAATCAAATATTGTCTAGTTATCATCAACCTTTGAGCTTCACCGGCACTGACAACGCTAGAGTCTGCCCATCTTAGATTATACTGGGGTATATATAGTATCCAGTCTCTTCCAATTGCGTTTCGGTATCTGGATTCCGAGCTCCACTCGATCGAATTCTACCACTTTGAACTGGAGGCAGTCGACCGGTAGAATTGAAATCACCAATTAATCGATTATGGGAAAGTTCCAGCGATATAAAGGAAACAGAATAATAATGAACATCGCGTCCTCGTAGATATTCAGCGAGTTAAATTCGAATATACTGCGAAGTGAATACATAATGACCCATATTATTCACAAAACTCCCTTCAACGCCATCCCAAAAAAATCAAGAAAAAAATAAAAAAAATAAGAAATAAAGAAGGCCATAGCCTGCGCTGAAAGATCAGACTAGACACCCACATAAGATTGAAGACCTCTCAGTCCCAACAAAGCCACCCAGCTGACCCCCCGATACCGATGATCATCATAACTGTGAGGATTCCGGCACCAGCCCGATCAGCCGTAGTAATAGGACGCATCAGCGTAGCAGGATCCGGCTTCTTAGGCACGTTACCCGCATCAGGGTTACCTTTGCTAGTACCACCCTTGTCATCCGTGACGGGCGCTGCAACCCGGTTAATAAGATTTGACTGGATGACCTCCAACGCAGCCATCTGTTGGCCAAAATCACGGGTCTTATCCCACTTCTCGTCGATCCATTTCATGCCGCAAGTTGTGCCGTCGTCACCCCCGCTGCATGATTTGGCGGCTGCTATCCCCGTAGCTTTCAGCTTCGGCATGATTTGGTCATAGGTGAAGGGCGCTAGTTGTGTGGTTGCGGCCATCCAGCGCGCAAGGTAGCCCTTGAAGGAGCGTTGGTCGACCATGCAGGTGTTGACGGTTTCGCACGCCCGCTCGTACAGGACGTCTTTCGGGTGTTCCGCGAAGAAAACTGCGCCTGCATCTAGAATTCCTTGGACGCGATTCTTCCACTTGGGCTCTTCGGTCTGGGTGGGACTGTGTGAGCTTGGCTTTTCGTTTGATTCGGTGGTGTGGGCATGCTTACCAGGTTCCACATGTTCGCTGCCCCAAGGAGGTATACACCGCTGTTGTATGTCCACTCGATTTTGTTCATCTTCTTGCAACCATCCAAGTCACTGGCACCGTCCCAGAAATGGTAATCTGGTGTCATGAACCCGACATCGGATGTCCAGTCCCAGGCCTTCTCAGCCCACTGGGAATATGTCGTGTTACCGGTGTATTTAGCCAGACGCGCAGCGATGTTGAAAAACCCGCCGGTCGAAATAGTGTTCTTATATGTATAGCCGTTGTTCCATGTGAAGATCTGCCACCGTAATCCTCCGCCACAGGAAGAGGGATCCCAACGAGCGGCCTGGGTGTTGAAAACGGCTTGGGCCATCTCGAGCCATTGGGGCTTATCGGCTGGCGGGTTGGGGAAGTTTCGCTCAGCGGCAGATAGGGCAGCAAATCCCCAAAATGCTTGATCGTCGTTTCCTTCAGTTTTGGTCTGGTTGTTTGGCATGAAGGCCATGTTGTCACCGGCTTGCCATAGCATGCCCTGTTGGGTGATGTCGTTCCAGGTATCGTCCCCAGTGTAAAACCAATAGTCGATTAATGCGTTGAACATGGCTCCCGCTTCCCACCAGTAGTATGGATCGGGCAAGTTTCCCGGGTTATCGCCAGGGTTCATTCCTGTGTAGTACGACATCATGTTCAGGGCTACTTTTTTCGAAGCGGCCTTTATTGAGTCTAGAAAGATGATTGTGGTCAGTATCTCCCCAAAAACATGCGAGACTATCTCCGCTCACGTTCGTCATCGATGTTCATTTGCACCGCTTGGACACTTGACGCCCCGGTCAGCAATATGGCTAGAAGTCCAGCCCATGAGGGCTTCAATGCGTGGCCAACCGCACGCATGAGGGGCAACTCTTCTGTAGTTATCGTGAAGCTCCCGAGCCGTATCTAAGACAAGTCGTCCGGTGTGCTCAGTTACGTCCAAGATAGTGTTCCACCACCCAGTCGACAAGCTTCTGGGGTGATGTGGCTCAAAGTCCAAAAGAAAGAGATCGAAGAGACACCACGAGAGGGATGGAAAACGTCACATTAGCGTCCAGGCCCGTTGGAGGGGCGTGGGGATAGAAAACCACATTCCAACAACAATGGGGTTGCTGGCATGGTAACAAGGCGTACATCCCTCGAATCATAACCTCCACTGCCCTGACGAAGTGGACTACATCAGGCTAAGCGTGGTCCGTATGGAGAACAGCAGGTACGGAAAGGGTTTTCTAAATCCGCAAGAAGCCCATTTTCTCCAGAATATTGCAACGTCAGCTGCCATTGTACAGTGGTTTCCATGGTTCAATGACTAGGTCTACGAAGGAGATCGTCTGGAATGCGGGCAGGGAGACCCTCCCGGGCCACTTTGAGATTGATACACGCGATGAAGGGCTCGAAGAGCCCACCAGGCACGCCCCCCCAAGCCAGTAAAATTAATCCGAATGGACCCTTTCCATGGGGTTCAAGGCCAGAAGTAGTCTGCGATCTGGTTGCGGCCGAGATGTGACTGATCGCATTCCCATAGATGTCACGCCTATCCCTTTCCGGCGCCCAGAAGGGCGGAAATAGCTTCCTCCTTGTACCCCTCACACAATCTGTAGTGGGAATTGCACTTTGAGGATCCGTATGGATTTTCAGAGGTTAAAGCTTGATATCTTGGATGCAATAACACTGCGATTTTTTTCATTATGGCATATTGGTGCTACTTTGTTCTACCTGTTCGGGACTGGCGTCCTCCATCCATCCAGCTGGGGGAGCTTGCATCTCGAAATTCCAGCCAAAGGTACCTTCGATCCTCCTGACTGAATCCCTCAAAGCTTTTGTAGGAGCTTGACACAGACATTGCCACCTTGATTCTGGTCACTGCTGCGGTACTGCAAGACATTATTTTAGAGCGCATCGTGATACTATGCACCGGCAGCAGAGCCGCCGCCGTACCAGCAGCAATAATTTCATAAAACTGGCTTAGTTCCGCATATTTCACCGGTCTCTTCTCCACCTGGTATCCTATATGTTGGACGAACTCGACTACCGAAGCCGCCGTGACCGAGTCAATTGCATTTTGACTATCCGGATGCATGACCGTGGTCTGGCGTCTGTTATACTTACCCCCAATGAAAGCCGATGTAGAAAAATCATCAATCTCGCCAGATAACACAAAAACTTCGACGATTCAACATGCGACTTTTGGGGTGCAATTAGCTTGCGCATTGTACTGTGTATGAATTCGGCCTTGGCGCCACTAAAGCCAGGCAGTAAGGCAACGAAAATTGTCTGATGTGCCAAAATTAGAACGCCGATTGCCGCGCCAGCGCAGCGGAAACATGACAACTAATGGTATAAGTGCAGTAGGAGCAACAGGTCTGCCCTAAACTGTGCTCTTTCCGTCCTTTCTTCTTGTTCGATCGGGAGATTCGCATCGACTTATCGTCGATTAGCTTCCGAGAGCACCCACCTGTCTTTAGCTACCCGTAAGCTTCCCCGAGATCAGCTTTCTGAGACTACGAACCAATCTGCACGACCGCCATTGAGCATGGATACCCCACCACGAAATAGAAAGCAGCGTCGTGCTGCAGCGACGAAATCGCCTTCAGATGATCTCCAAATCCCCCTGGCCCACCCTCCACGAGACGATCCTTCAACGAAATCGAACGAGCACAAAACATTCTATGAAATGATCGCGGAGCGCCAGAACGAACTCATCCAGCAGGCCGACAGCATGAATGCCGCCAGGTCAACCAAATCAAAAGGGAAAGGAGTTCCTCTCAGCTCCAGTGGTACGCGATTTGTGACTGTCGATGCGTCCGGGGCAGTGGTGGAAACCGACGGCGATATCGATTTGGACGGCCGGAAACCTCACGCAGCCCCAACAGGGAAACCGTTTACCCCAGAAGTCACCGAAAAAGATGATACCGCGGCCCAAGAGCCCCTTCCGCCATTCATTGATACCGCCCTGCTTTCGATACCCCTCACCACCTTACACTTGACACTTGCCTACCTTGCCCAGCACCAATATGCAGATTCGACGGACGTCCCACGCCTCATCAAAGAGGCAGTAATGCTGACGTTGCCCATGCTTACTTTCCTCATCCATTTCGCTCATGGACACATTGTCTCCTTTCGACTCCCAGCAAGTTGGGCATCTCTCGCTCCGGAGCCTGTTGATCTTTTCCCTCTGACGCAGGACAAGCTCAAAATATCGTTCTTATGGCGAATGCTGTTTCCACCGTCTATTAGGTCGATTATATTTCTTCCTCTTGCCTTAATACTGGGTCTGCATCTTATTACAATTACAAACGACCACCCATACTATGGGGTTATGCGAAAGGCGCCGGCTTATGGCACTATTTGGATCTGGTCCATTTTGGAGATGCCATTCGGGTCTGCCCTGCTGGGTGCTCTGGGTCCATTGATCTGGGGGGGTTTGGTGGATGGGCTACGGCATCATCTAGGTGTCATGACCTCGACGGGATCTGCGCTGCAATATGTACTCATGGATTCTTGCAAATTGAGCGACGAGGTCTAGTTAATGCTATCTTCTCACCGCTTCTTGGAAATGTAATCATTCCAGTTATCCAGGATCTCCTCTCCTTCAATGATCTTGGACAGATCGTTCACCTTCTGGGCAGCTTCCGCGCTCAGCGGTCCTTTCTTCAGCCAGTTGAGCGTATTGGTTAGTTGAGCCCCAAGGCGTGAGCCTATAATAATGCCATCTCCGTTCTCAGGCGTCAGAGCAGAGTGATATGCCACCCACCGGTATCCGAGTTCAGCCTGAGAGATACTATTCTCGCTTGCTATCTTCCCAAACTCTGTGAGAAAGCTGAGCTTCTTGGGGGTGTTGTATAGGCTGTTGTACATAGCACCGAAGGCAGGGAGGTCACGACTGAACCGGCCTTTACCGCTGTTGATGTCTTCGGGGGTCTTGGTGAGATACCCTCCCGCGATGGGCGAGTATGCATAAAAAGCAATGTTGTGCTTCCGGAGAAGAGGGAGAAGCTCCTTCTCCGCCAGGCGGCCGGCAGCATTGTAATTGCCCTGGTAGACGGTTGGCAGCACAAAAGCGTTCTCCTCGGCGATGCGGATTACCTCTGCGGTTTCTGCAGGATTGAAGTTGGAGAGACCGAAGCGCTTGAACTTGCCGGCTCTGTATAACTCGTTGATGCCTTCCAGAGTCTCCTTGACTGGAACTTTCCTGTCTGGTGCATGTATGTAGTAAACGTCGACCTTTTTCAGTTAGTAACAGTGTAATTCTGATGACGCTCTCCTTGAAGAAGGTAAATATCATACTTGGTCTACCCCAAGGGCCTTGACGCTGTCTTCTCCAGCCTTGATAACAACGTCTTTGGTGTGGTTAACATGAGGCCATAGTCCGCCAGCTACCTTGGTATCGAGACTGAAACCAAGAGAAGCTGCCTTTGCTCGTCCGAGTAGTGACTCGCTGTCCCCATATGCTTGACCGGAGTCAATGCTGGTAATCCCTTCTCGCCGCAAGAACTGGAGAACCTCTGTGACAGTTTCTGGGTTTGAACCATAGGAGGTGTTGAAAGCAGCGCCACCGTAGATTACTTTGAGATTGTTGGTTGTGATTGCCATCTGGTATGGAAATGTAGGTCAATAATAGACTTGAAGTATTTGATAGAACAACATGGCTTCACCATCTACTTATAGAGGGCCCCTGCATGGCTGGCTTTGCTTTCAAGATGGCGATAATTGGCTATCTCCGCTAAGACCGCCGAAGCCGATCGAGATTGGAACTACGACACGAAGAGCGACTGTCGGAACATACGGTGCCATTACCACCGCATTACCGAGCGTTCGTTTCTTGGCACATGCCCAGGTGTGCACTACTTTTCTTATGTAAGGAACCCACCGTATAAATATTCGGTGCCTGTCATTTTAGATAGTTCAGAGTTACATATATTTCACTCCATTACCATACATTACAACCCTTGCCTCCTGACGCTCCAACAGCGGCGCACCCATCGCACAAGAGATATAACGCGCGCCAAGGGATATTGCATCATAGCTGTGATGGAATTGGTCGAATGAGGGGCTTCGCAATACGAGCGGGGGAAATAAGTGGAGCGCACTAAGGGCAGACGGATTTTCCGGATTTTAGTATACCGTGAAACCCGAGAGATTGCTAAACGGTTACTATTCCACAATCTTTTGGCGGAATGTTGCAATTACGCCATCAGAAGGGTCAAAAGATCCCTCGAAGCTTGAAAATCATCTGCATCGCTGTTCTTTCTTTTTGTTGTGGGAACCCATAATCAACTTCACCATCCCAGCTTCGCCAGATCTCAATAGTTATCCGAGTCCTTGTACTGGGATAAGCCCAGATCCCTAACTCCATAGACATAGGTTTTATTCCTATTCTTATAATATGAAGAGGTCGGGGTGTTTTCCTTTTTCTTTTCCAGAGATGAGAGTTCCCCAAGAGCTATACTTTGCGTACTGCCAAATTCCAATTCAAGCAAAGAAGCCACCCTTGGAGAAGATTGTACAGGTGACACAATACAAAATGCAACAGGAACCTCAACCATGACGGTTGCTCAAGGTCCGGTCAGTGTCACCGTATCTCGAACTGCGACCCATTGCTTTAGCCTTTGTATATTCGGCACTTCCAGCTCAATCTGCGTTGATACAATATGATTCGTCACCTCATATTTTTTCGAGATCATTTGGTCGTACATAATTGTTGAAAACTATGGCAATATTAGAAGGACCAGAAGTGTTGACACCAGCGCTTGTGATATTCGGTAGTTTTCTCTTCGGATTCCCAGGTCGTGGAATATATGCTGTCTAACTTCTACTTCGAGGGCTATTCGTCTCGTCATTTGAGATCGAAACCAGTGCGAACCCTGTTAGCGCAATCAAATCGGCAGTCGAACCAATCGACTCACCATATGGCTCGCTTCCCGGAATAAAGGTAAGGAGTGAAGATACAATTCCCCATCACCAACGCCCCTAGAGGGCTTGTTTTGCAATCGAGATTTCTACTTTGGCTGACATGCATCTCAGTTTTTCGAGTCAAACTAAAATCGGAGGCATGCCATGCTAGTCCGTCACCGACTCCACTTCTAGCTGGGTCTTGCGCGGATCTCTATACCAACGCGACTCACTGTGGGTTGCGAAGCACCCCCAGTAGGATCCCCCATTTTCCCCTGTGACTAAGTAGATTATGGCCCAATGCATACTGACGTTCAGGCTAGTGCCCCGGACAAATACCTGGCTGCTGCGCTTCTAGCTTCGCCTGCCCGGCCTTGTTCAACGCAGCTGGGCCATTTATATATGTACGCAACAGCTAATTTTCCTCCTTTATCATACCAGGCTAATATTTACTCATATAGTGGACCCTGCCCTGTATACTCGGTCTCTGTGCTCTCCAGATTGGTAATGATAGGACTATGCTACTAGGTCCTCTTAAACTCATTTTTGCCTTAGGGCTTATATTCACTATTCGTTTGAGTGAATGGAATTTATTCTTCTAAATCCAATCAGGCTATTCGCCCCAGGGGCTAAGCTTTCCCATAGGTTTACTTTCGACCAGATTGGGCCGAAGGATCCTGCACACATTACAGTTAGCATCTCAGCTCGATCACCGCAGAGAAGTCTACCAGGATGAGCGCGGGGATACGAACCAAGTACACATGATAGAACTTCATCTTGACCCCGGTGTCTTTCTCCTGTGGTGCAAAGACGACTCTTCCTGCCCAGGGCACGTAGACGTCAGTCTCGGGATCAGCCTTGAGCCGGTAGGTGACGCCCCCATACAGCATAATCTCGTCTTCGCCGCCAAAGAAGATGCGGGTTGGAGTATGCTTGCGAGAGACGACTTGAGTCCATAGTCCGTGTCGGAAGGGCAGGATCTCTGCTTTGCATTAGAAAGGGTCCACAGCGGACTCCCGTAGTGAGGACAATGAGGAGAAACGCACCACTTGCGCCTTTGGCTTGCTTTGATCCTATAATGACTGTCGCATCATCCGTGAAGCTCTCGACGTACTTTTCATGCAAGGATTCGTTATCGCTGGTGCGATAGAAGTCTTCCATGAAAGCAACGATTGCCGCTGCGCGGGCCGGGGCAAGCGAGGTATTGTAGGCGATTTGGTACGACATTTTGCAGTGCGTAGTTATGCGGAGGTTTCTTTTGACAAGGCTGGGAGGAACCTATCTAAGTTCAAGTTCCCAGAGATCCAAGTCAATTATAGACAAGCAGTTCCGAAACTCCGGGCCTTGCAAGTTCCGGACCGACGGGTGCTTTGCGGGGCAGCTTCCGATCTTATCGCGGGGTACCTTGGATGAAGAAGATTGCCATGAACTGGTCAATTTTGGCCACGGTTCCAACTGACGGTTTATAAATAAAATAGAATTCATTGCCACGGTCCACAAGTCTATGACATGTGGTCATTCCTGCGTGGCACCCCTGGTTAGTGAGCAAGCACTTATTCAGGTTCTACGGTCGATTCGGATGCGGTCGGATATACACTCCCGCATACAACAGCATTGAATATCAATGGTAACTGTAGTTTATTTCTAAGCATTGTAGGACTAGATAAAAAGGTCCACCCAAAGATGCCAATATTACAGCGGAGTTGGGGAGTCTTAGCTCAATGATGAGATCTATCTCCAAATGCGCCCAACCTTCTTCTGGCTTCCACCTGGAACCTCACAGGGGATCTAGCTCGCTGCTCCATCCGCTGTTATCTTCCTAGATTCAATGGAAGGTGACTCACGCTGAGAAGGCAGAGAACCTTTCAACCGGACATCCAGCATCCACGCCTTCATGCACGCTTTTCTAACGATCTTCATCTGGACAGCATCAGCACTCATTATATCATTCATCAAGCTCACCATATTTGGGCCGTGAGAGCCCATGCATTCCTCGATAAACGCCATAAGCCGCCGCGGATGATCCCTGTCGCGGGTGCGAGTCCGGCTCTTGACAACCACATACAGGTAGCACAGAGCGTCTGTGTCGGCGCAGATACGAGTCAACATGCATGCCGCGCAGCCACTAATTTCATAGAGCCAGGCTCCGGGAGCAACTGTGCTACCGACTAGCGGGGTGGTCCACATCCCCTGCATTGCTCGCAGGTACGCTAGGATGCCCGTCTGTCGAGGGCCGATGAGATTGGGGTAAGCATCCAGTTGGCGGAAGTGGGTGGTTACTTCGTGCCTCACGAGTGAGAGAATCTCGTTTAGGTCGTCGTTATCTTTCGCTCTGTGGTTCTTACACGGGGCGGCATTGGAATTGGCATTGCTGTGTCTTCGCATGGGTGTTACCAGGGTGTTGCTCAAGCTCCCGGTCTTATCCTGCGAGCTGCAACTTTGACTCTTTGCGTTTACAAGAAGTAGAGACTTTGTTGCCAATCGTATCCACCCGTGCGTGGGCTCTGTATTTAAGTTTTTGGTGTCGTTGGGAGATGCCTTGGGGCTTTTCGCCTTGGCAGAGAAGATCCAGACTCCTTTCGACGGGCATCTGTTTTGATCCATCTTGTATATTGGATCAATCAGAATTTCCGCATGACTTGTTCCTCAGGAAACAGGATTGGAAGCCTATACTAGTAGGATAATGCCCGAGAATTTATACCGTCACTGGATTTCTTTGCCCCTTCAAATCAAAGGAGAACAACTTTCTTTCCTTTCCTTTGATTGTCTGCTGTCCACAAAGCTTTGAATGCAGGGGGACAAGCCATTTTCCTTATTCCTCAGGGAGTCATGTATGCATTCTCACGTCTCTGCCCTCAAGAAAGGGTGGATTGTTGCATTCCTTAGAGCTGGGTGTAGCGACGAGTAAAACGGCACGCTGATGGTTTATAAAAGGAAATTCCAGATGAACTTTGTCGGTAGGTCCGCCAAGCCGTCATTATCCATGAGGGTAGTAGGACCAGGCCTATGCCTATCATGAAGATTGAAACTGACTTACTTACCCACCGGGGGTAATTTGAAATCGCAGCCGAGTGCGCGACTCGTTACCCCGTGGGGTATACCTAGGACGGGCAACACCCAAGACCTGGATAAAAGAAGCTGAGATAGGACTATTCCTTCCCTCTCTTAGTACCAAACTCTAGAGCGGTTTCAAAACAGAACCGGACTCGTCTACGGCCAGGTAATGGAAGTGTATCATATCGCCAAAAGCAATGTCATTACATGACACCCGCACCTAGAATATCCTTGACTTCAGGCTTTCCGGAGGTAGCCCCACGGAAAGTCGGAGTGAACTCAACTAAGCATGCTACCATAAGGGCACTAGTGCGGGGTCCAAAAGTAATCCTAGACCCAATAGAGACTTGTAGAATTGACCGACCATCACTACATATTTAGGATATACGTGCAACTCAATTGGAACCAATGGCATTCATTCGTTATCGATGATATTAGATACTAACGCTCCTCAGAGCATTGTCTCGAAATGTGGTTTTTAATGTACAAAATGCATTTACCGCACGCAGTATCCACCGTCGATGAGCAGATCGCTGCCGGTGGTGTAAGTGCTAGCGTCGCTAACCAAGTAAACGTAAGCACCCTTCAGCTCCTTAGCCTGACCATGGCGGCCCATGGGGATCATGGAGAGCCACAGATCCTGGGTTTTCTGATCGACGAAGTCAGAGAGACCAGTGTCGATGTATCCAGGAGAGATGCTGTTCACACGGGCAAAGTCGCGCCATTCGTTGGCCAGAGAGCGGGCCATGTGGATGCAGCCGGCCTTGGCGACGTTGTATGAGGTCTGTTCTTGGGGGAAGTTGGCGATGTGGCCGGACATGGAGGAGGTAATGACGAAGCTGCCGGTGCCACGCTGCTTGAAGTGAGCACCGACGGCCTTGGCGCAGTGGAAAGTTCCGGTCAGATCGGTCTGGATGACTTCGGCCCAATCCTTGACGGAGCCTTCGAGAATGCCGCTGTCGGCGGTGCGGCCGGCGTTGGCAATGAAGGCGTCGATCTTGCCAAACTCCTTGATGACGTCGTTGACGAGCTGTTGCACGCTGTCCCAGTCGCCCACATTGCACTTGTAGGCCTTGACCTTGACTCCGTACTGCTCCTGCAGCTCCTTTGCGTTCTTCTCGCCACCCTCAGGGCGGGACGAGTAGGTGATGGCGAGGTCAGCGCCCATCTCAGCGCAGCCACGGGCGGCCTCAATGCCCATGCCACGGGGCCCGGAGGCACCAGTGACCACGACGACCTTGCCCTTAAGGCTGAAGAGGTCCTTGAGGCTTTCGGCTTGTGGGACGGGAATCATTGTGAAAGATGTTGTTCGGAAAAAAGAGTTTGGGAGGGGTAAAGAAGGAAGATGGAGGATTAGAGGAGGGAAGGGAGGGGTAATAAGTCAAAGCGGCAGAACCACGCGAGCCTAACAAGGTAGAACTTCCTTGAATAAACTTTCCATACATGGGCTTCGCCCTACTCTATGCTGGTGGCCATGACCTCATCACGGAGTATGTCTATTGGTGTGACCTTGTCCACACCCACAATAGATACCACCTATCTGTCTAGATAACCGGCTTCAGTCTTTTTTTTCTCACTACGTGCGATCATAGTTTGAGATGGTCAAACCGGGCAGCTGTAAACCGGACTCACCGGCTCATACATACGTGGAGTATGATGTCATGACCGGTCAATGTTCCCAGCTCCAAGTTCCATGTGGATCTTTCACCTTCTGGCCTGGTGAGACGCCCATCGACTCGGGAAGCCGATCCGACATCAACGTCAGCAACGAGCTAAGAAGACTAAAAAGATATCGTCTGTTTGGCCATGAATGGCATGATCTTACACTGGCCGTATCCCACATGGGCTTTGGCAGTTGCCGATCGACCCACATCTAACCGGGCCCGGTCCCGGAGGACTATGAGGGGTTGTTTTGAGTGATTTCTCGTAAGCTAAAGAGTTAAATTTAGTTAAGTCTCGGAGTATACTCTTCCGTGGCTTCGTTTGAGGTTAGATGTTTCCCCAGCTATTACGGTGTTTAAGCTTCTGTTCCTGCACCAGGTAGGATACAACAAAGGGCTTCAGCGATCATATATACTATTATCACATAAATTTCTATCTACCAGGATCGACTGCTCCAAAATTTGCTGCTGCTCTCGCAATTGGGCCACGTGAGCCTGGCCATAGGTTCAATTCCCCAAGTCCGGACAGGCATCCTTGCAGACTCGCTCCCTCGTCCGAGCAACACTAGGCTCAGTAGGGTTAGACGATCCCTCAGGCTGCCAAA
This sequence comes from Penicillium chermesinum, assembly GCF_028974085.1. Taxonomy (NCBI): domain Eukaryota; kingdom Fungi; phylum Ascomycota; class Eurotiomycetes; order Eurotiales; family Aspergillaceae; genus Penicillium; species Penicillium chermesinum. The sequence goes on from NW_026695315.1 coordinate 3,237,367, forward strand.
CACCGCTGCCCCACCCCCACTTTCTAGTCCCTCAGGCTTGGCCACAACTCGAAACAGCTCGAAACGGCTCGAAGGTGCCAGTGACCCCGCAGAGCGGTGTGAGTTCTACAGGACACGAAGGAGACGCTTGAATTAGGAGTGAATACAGCTAACATCATTTTCCACCATAGGAAGGCAAATCATTAGTCCTGAAGTGAACGACGCTTGACCAACTCACGTCATGACAATGAGTGCATGGAAAACAAAGAGTGACTTAGAGAAGGACCCATGACACGAATGGATCCTAGACCGGCCTGCCCTCCAAAAATGGCTCAATGACGGCCAGAGCAGGACTCTTTGGATCAAGGGCATTCCAGGCAAAGGCAAGGACGTGCTGCCGATTGGGAATGTTGACGAACTGGAGCGGTTTACTCGGATTAAGCAGGTAGAACATCAGGCCAGACTTCTTCTACTCTCCTTGCATGCTTCTTCTGCCAAGGCATCAGTTTGAACCTGAGCGATGTTACTGCTGTGCTAAGGCTTATTCTACCTCTTCGCCGTTTAACAGCTGTTCCTTGCCTTCAATAGGCATACTCGTAGGGCCCCTGTGTATTTCGCAAATAACAGGGAGTTCGCTATTTACCCAAGATTTATACTACGAGTTTCTATACTGAGAATAATTGACGCACCGGATAAGTGCGATAACGGCCAAGCTTTTGAAGCTGATAGTTGACAATAAATCAACTTCCCAAATTTAGTGGATGGCCTCGAGCGGTAACAGGCACTGTATTGAGCAGCAGACGAGCCAAGACGACTAGCAAGTAAAGCTGACCCTCGAGCGAGAGGGTAACGCACAGCGCGTTTCCGTGTTGGATGTACTGGACAAGATGTCGACTGGTATGGTAGAATTATGTGTTCGAATATTTAAATGATGCAGCAAATCCAATACTTAAAAGAGGGGGAATGTATGGTTTGGTTACTCCTTACTTTTGATGAGCACCCTGGCCATTGTACAAATTTGGGCTCGGCATACTAGCTGGGCTGCCGGAAAATATCTCAAATGAAGCCAAACGTCCGACGCTTTGTTAGATAGTTCATTCCTTAATTTGTGAAACGATCAGGTCTGGATTGATGAGCGACAACTTGAAGACAACCAACATTAGATTCTCAACTAGCGGCACCGAGGCCTAGTCAATGAATTTTTTTTTCGAGGCGCGTCGAACGTACTAGAGACCAAGTTCAGCGAGCCGAGACTATTTCTCCAGCAGTTAAAGCACACCAATCTCTTCTCTGCAATAGGTCGATACACAAGAGCTCTATGCCCGGGCTTCAGAGATGTATATCGGCGCTTCTATAGAGCCTGACAGACACTTCAACGAGCAAAATGTTTATGATTGAGCCATAATGAACTCTGAAAGCACATGCCATACTAGTAGGCAAGCACTATGGTTCCTTAACCCAAAATCTTTATTGCCAAGAATTGCTGAATTTCGGGCCTTAATACCAGAGCAGCTTTTCTGTATATGGAAAGACATCCATATAGAATCGGTTCAAGTCGTACAACGAGGAAGTCAGTATGAGCGTTCAAAAGTTATTTATCGGATCTGTCACAGAAGCCGTGCGAACTAGTCCTAGTGATGACCATTCAGCAGGGTTGAGAGAAAAGCAAGGTGACGGACGCCGCGTGGGACCGCTAAGCTTCAAGCTGCGAGCACGACAAAGATACTGACCATGGATTATAGTACGATAGGTGCGTGGAGGTTGTGCAAAGCATTGATAAATCGAAGAAACTTGGAAGTACCAATTCCACGCCAACCTGCCCATGCAGTACCAGAGAAGAACTTGCTGGCTTACCTGATGGGCTTGTTCCCCCAACTTTGGTATTATGTATAACAAGAGCTGCCACAATAAGCAGAGAGCGAGGCTACCATGGCCCGGGAACGGAAAGCGTCCATCACACGATCCATTTTCGGGCCTAGCAGACAACTCTGTTCTTTTGGAACCCAAAAAAATGGCATGTAGGCTTTCCTCACGAGCGCTCCTATTACACCCAGTCTTGAGCTGAAGATTGACAGTCTATCGTCTCTTTAAACCTATCGGAACACCATCACAAAGAACAACTACGCGCCATTTGAGAGTACCCTAAAGTATTCAAACCAGTCATCGAAAGGATGTTGGCCAGACCATGGTAGATCCCGGTGATCTGTGGACGAATCCGTCCTCGTGCTCCTCCTATCAGCCCACCAGCTGTGCTTCCGCCAGCAACCCATGGCCCTCAAACGCAAGTCATCCTTTGTACCAGTACTATGGCATTGGATCGTGATATAGGTATGCGGTAAGTGTCATTCGTTTCCAGAATATCGCTCTAGTCTGTGCCAATTAGTTGGGGCTCATGAGTACCCTCGTGACGTGTTAAAAGGTTATACTTTGTCTTCAGTAAGAAGAGAAAACTAGTGACCGTAGTATCCTCCACTTGAAGCCACATTGAAGTCATTTTAACATATTTGCCAAAAGTCAATGACAGGTCGCGCATTAAGACCTCCATAACTACTTAATTTAATGCGTATCTTTAGGTTTACCCAACACGAGATATTGACGTAACTCCTTTCCACCAATCATATCGATGTATTTGTGGTGACCCCGCGAATCACGCGGGAAGTCGAGTGGTGCGGCTAGCTGATTCTGGTAAGCGGTGGAAGCTTCCAGTGGTGTCTAGTGTCGTCATGCGGGCTGGAGCTATTTCAAGACCAGCGGCCCAACGGTATATTAACCTCCTCATCATCAGGTACTAAACGACTTCGCTTCTGCAATTTTCCACACTTTGTCAAATATCCTCGCCTACTCACATATCTCTACAACCTTTAACTGATTTCACATCCATATCATACCGTTCAAAATGAACGGCGCTCAGTTTACAGATCGGGCTAACAAAGCCTTGCTGGATTCCAGCGCTTTGGCCGAGCAATATGCCCACTCACAAATCCTCCCTATTCACTTGGCAGTTGCCATGCTTAACCCGAGTCCCGATGAATCCGAAGATCAACAGACACCTGCAGGGCACTCATCACACGATGCTGCTTCCGCTCCTCTTTTCCGCCAAGTGGTGGAGCGTGCTCACGGTGACCCTCAGTTGCTGGATCGCTCATTAATGAAATTACTTGTCCGGCTTCCCAGCCAAGACCCTCCACCAGAGACCGTTAGTGTCTCCCCAGCCCTCGCGAAGGTTATCCGATCGGCTACCGAATTATCAAAAACACAAAAAGACAGCTTCGTGGCAATCGATCATTTGATCCAAGCCGCGGCCCAGGATTCCCAGGTGCAACGTGCATTGGCCGATGCCAACATCCCAAACCTAAAGCTCATCGACACTGCAGTGCAACAGATTCGTGGCACACGGCGTGTGGATTCGAAGACCGCAGATGCTGAGAGCGAAAATGAAAATCTCAAGAAGTTCACAATTGATATGACTGCACTGGCACGGGAAGGTAAAATCGACCCTGTCATTGGACGTGAAGAAGAGATCCGACGTGTCATTCGTATCTTGAGTCGACGCACCAAGAACAACCCCGTCCTCATCGGTGAGCCTGGTGTCGGTAAGACCACGATCGCCGAAGGTCTGGCTCGCCGAATTGTAAATGCAGATGTCCCCGCCAACCTTGCACAATGTCGCCTTCTCTCTCTCGACGTTGGCTCCCTGGTTGCTGGCAGCAAATACCGTGGCGAGTTCGAAGAACGCATGAAGGGCGTTCTGAAGGAAATCGAAGACTCCAAGGACATGATTGTCTTGTTTGTCGACGAAATTCATCTCCTCATGGGTGCTGGATCGAGCGGTGAAGGTGGCATGGATGCCGCAAACCTTCTAAAGCCCATGCTGGCTCGGGGTCAATTGCATTGTATCGGTGCGACGACTCTGGGCGAATACCGCAAGTACATTGAGAAGGACCAGGCTTTCGAACGTCGTTTCCAGCAAGTCCTCGTCAAGGAACCCTCAGTATCTGAGACCATTTCCATTCTTCGTGGACTGAAAGAGAAATATGAAGTCCACCACGGTGTCAACATTCTCGATGGAGCTATCGTTTCCGCTGCGACCCTCGCATCCCGCTACTTGACGGCTCGTCGCCTTCCTGATTCCGCAGTCGACCTGATTGACGAGGCTGCTGCTGCTGTACGGGTGACACGTGAATCTGAGCCAGAGGCTCTTGATACCCTGGAGCGCAAGGCTCGACAGCTCCAAATCGAGATTCATGCTCTCGAGCGTGAACAGGATGAGGCGTCCAAGACCCGTCTCAGAGGCAGCCAAGCAAGAAGCTGCCAATGTGGCCGAAGAGTTGCGCCCCATGCGCGAGAAATACGAAAGTGAAAAGCAGCGCAGCCGCGAGGTACAGGACGCTAAGATCAAGCTTGACACCTTGAAGGTCAAGCGAGACGAAGCCGAACGAATGGGCGACACTGTCACTGCTGCCGACCTAGAATACTACGCCATCCCTGAGACCAAGAGTTTAATTGAACGTCTCGAAGCTGATCGAGCGAGGGCTGATGCCGAACGCCGGGCTGCCTCTGGCGACAACGGTGAGGCCTTGCTTGCAGATGCCGTTGGCCCTGATCAGATCAACGAGATTGTTGCTCGTTGGACTGGTATCCTGTGACCCGACTTAAGACCACTGAAAAGGACAAGCTCCTCAATATGGAAAAGCACTTGGGCAAGGTGGTTGTAGGACAGAAAGAAGCTGTGGTATCTGTCTCGAATGCTATCAGATTGCAGCGTTCAGGTCTCAGCAACCCCAACTCACCTCCAAGTTTCCTTTTCTGCGGTCCTTCCGGTACTGGTAAGACACTTCTTACCAAGGCCCTTGCTGAGTTCCTCTTCGACGATAGCAAGGCCATGATTCGCTTCGATATGTCTGAATACCAAGAGAGACATTCGCTGAGTCGAATGATTGGTGCACCCCCCGGTTATGTTGGTCATGATGCTGGTGGCCAACTGACTGAAAACCTTCGCCGTCGGCCTTTCTCCATCCTTCTGTTCGATGAAGTCGAAAAGGCGGCAAAGGAAGTCTTGACCGTACTTCTCCAGCTTATGGATGACGGCCGTATTACAGATGGTCAAGGACGTATCGTCGATGCCAAAAACTGTATCGTCGTCATGACCTCGAACTTGGGCGCCGAGTATCTTGCTCGCGCCACCACCAAGGATGGTCGTATCGACCCACAGACACGCGAGATGGTCATGGGGGGCCCTCCGCGACTACTTCCTCCCCGAATTCCTTAACCGTATCTCCAGCACCGTCATCTTCAACCGCCTCAGCAAGAAGGAGATTCGCAAGATTGTCGACCTTCGTCTCGCAGAGGTTCAGAAACGACTGACACACAACGGTCGCAACGTTGTGATCGAGTGTACCGAAGAGGTCAAAGATTATCTCGGCGATGCAGGCTACTCCCCTGCCTACGGTGCTCGGCCTTTGGGTCGCATCATCGAGCGTGAGGTACTCAATCGTCTCGCTGTTCTCATCCTGCGCGGCAGCATCCAGGATGGAGAGGTCGCTCGGGTTGTCATGATTGACGGTCGGATTGACGTTTTGCCAAATCATGAAGTGGCCGATGACGACGGCGACGAAGACATGGTTGACTCTGATGATGCCCTCGCGGAGATGAACGATGATGGAGGCGATATGGATCTCTACGACGAGTAAAACTCTCGCCAGATTATCTTTATGCATTGAAAAGTTGAGCAACACTTGATGAATGACTTGATGAATTTCTTTCAGATTTTGGTTGACTTATTGCCATTTGCTGGCGTTGGGAGCACATAATATCATTCTTAGCATGTATATAATCTTGGAAGACCTTGAGCTTTAGCCAGGTATTAATCTAATGTTGTTTCAGCCAAAGACGCGCCCACTTAATCTTCTCATCTCCATGAATCTGAATCCATCATATTAGTATTTCGGATCTATCTAAATTAGTAACTTTGCACCCGATTGGTTTCCATTTTCTTTGCATGGTCCATCTTCAGCGGTACGTAGTCGCATGACGTCGCTCTTCAGCCACCGCCCGGCAGATCATCATCCCACTTCCCATTGCCGATCTCGAGATCTTCAACAATCTATTGCGACACGGTCAGGATGGCTGAATCACTCAATCCTCCTCTCTCTTACGAGCCCTCTGCGACCACGACCCACATCCATGAGGCCACATCCCTGCCATCCGAAGTGGTGTCTTGCCTGAAGAACTCCCGTTTTGTACGATCACCGAAACCACTCTAACCCCTCTAGTCCCAATATAACAGCATCCCTAACAGTTTGCTCCCGGTCAATTAGCTTCATCTTGCAACATGTGATAACCTCACTCCTCACATCTCCCTGATGTCTTACACCTATCTCCCCTCCACTCCATTCGACCCGTACCCGACCATCATCATGACCACGAACCCCTCCTCACGAAAGACGAACAACCTGCTTTGCAACCCTCGTGTCTCCCTCCTAGTCCACGACTGGGTCTCCCATCGCCCACCCACCCGAGCTCCAAACCCCCACGGAGAACGTGACGGCTCACCACCCCCCGCTGCAAGCCGGTCATCACTCGCCAGCCTGCTCCTCAATCTGAACACGAGTGCTCTCTCCAGTATCTCCACGACCATCACAGGTACTGCCCGCTTCCTCGAGCAAGGCTCTGAAGAAGAGGCTTGGTGCAAGGAGCGCCACCTAGAGAATAATACTTTTGAAGAGGAGGAGATCAACCTCTTTGGTCGGCAGCAGAGCCATGATCCTTCTCAGCGCCGACCAAGCATGGCCATTGACAGTGATGTCCGTGTAGTCACAGTGCAGGTGCGCGAGGGTCGCATTGCGGACTGGAAGGGTGGTGTGCGTGACTGGATCCTGCTTCCTCCCGCAGATCCTCACGCAGGACTCGTCAATGGCATCTCTTCATAGAGCAGGAGGGTCGTGTTGATGACATAGTCCAGCCATTGTTACGCAGATATTTCACAGATCTTCGTAATTCTAACTGTAAAGAAGAAAATCACAGATGAATGCAGGCATTATTTGAGGTCAGATTAGGATGCTTCTATCACTTTGGCGTCCATATGCACGTAATCCCATACCGAAAATCGTCGTAGTCTGTCCTATTGTCCCACTTGCTTGACGTTGATATTAATATTTGCCTTCATGGCGCGCGACTACTTGTATATCACCTGGGCAATGATCCCCGAGCTTATCGAAGCTTATCGCTGCTTAAGCTTCTCCGCAGATTAAATTCCCGACCTGCAAACGCCTCCGAGGGAAACTTCAAATCCAAACAAAGAATGACACCAAGAGCTGTCAACCGCCCATTTTAAATCCTTGAAGCTGACTGCACCATCATGCGGCTCGCACACCTTCATCTCCCGCATACAACACCCTTCGCGAGAGTCTCAGACCTCCAACAAGCCCTCACCACGCGATTCCTCGCTCACAAGAAGCTCGCTTCGCCCGCCTCAATTTCTTCACAAGGACGCTCGCCCTCGAATCATCTAATACAGAGCGCCAACCCGCCGCCGCCCGATCCAACCATCATCACATTTACCCCAAACCCAGTCTACACAACCGGCCGCCGCGACTTGCCACCCTCCAACACCTGCTCCTCCCCTACTTCTCCGCTCTCCCTCCCTCCTCCCCTGGAACCAATCCGCTCTATCCTGACTCCCTCCGGCTCAACCCCACCGAAAGCAGAATACCACCCCACCCTCCGCGGCGGCCAAACCACCTATCATGGCCCTGGCCAGATGGTCGCCTACACAATCCTCGATCTCCGCCGCCTGGGGCTGACCCCGCGATGCCACATCCGCGTGTTGGAAAATAGCGTCATTGACCTTCTCAAGAGCTACAAGGTCAACGGCTTCACGACCGAAGATCCAGGTGTCTGGGTCCAGGACCCCTATGCGGCTGCGAGCGCTGCGCCGAAGAAAATCACTGCGGTCGGGGTCCACTTGCGGCGGAATATTAGTAGCTTCGGTATCGGGTTGAATGTTACCAATGAACCTATGTGGTTCTTCCGCCAGATCGTGGCGTGCGGGTTGGAGGGGAAGGAGGCTACGAGCTTGGAGGGTGTCGGCGTGCGGGCTACGGTAGATGCTGTTGCGAAGCAGTTTGTGGATTCGTTTGTTGGGAGGATCAATGCTGATTTTGCGTGTGGAGAGGGCGCGACTGGGGAGAAAATTGAAGAGGTATATCAGGTTCGTGAGGGGGATTTGCTGCAGTCAGCGTGAGACGATGGTCGGATATCTTTGGAGGACTTGGCGATAATGCATCTGCCATATTTGATTGTACCTGAAAGATTGACGAGATCACCTGCAATAGAATATTTTTGCAGTATTCTGTGCTATTTATGGGGATAATGGGTCCATTGCTCATATGGAAACAACTATAGCACACAATAACTCCTTGCGCCAGGGTAATAATATGCCCCCGGCGGAGATAAATATCCTTCAGTAGCTCCTAGGCATCTCGAGCACCTTCTCGCTGATATAATTCAAGATCATTTCCCGACTGACCGGAGCAATTCGAGGAACCAAGCATTCCCGGAGGTAGCGCTCAACATCAAATTCCATCGCATAACCCATGCCACCATGAGCCAAAACCGCCCGTTCGCAAGCCTTAAATGCTGCCTCCGCAGCCAAGTACTTTGCACTGTTACACGCAACGCCAATCGAGTGGAAGGGCACGGAGCCATCATTATTATCATAGAGCCGAGCCGCGTGGTACGTAGCCAGCTTAGCAGCCTCCAAGTTCATATAAGCATCAGCCAGAGGATGAGCGACACCTTGATTCTGGCCAATTGGCCGTCCAAAGACGACACGCTCCCGCGCATACTGCGATGCTCTCTCGAGAGCAGCATAGCCCAGACCGAGGGCCTCGCCCGCGAGCAGACAGCGTTCGGCATTCATGCCGTGAAGGATGATCTTGAAGCCCTGGTTCTCTTCGCCGATCAAGGCATCGGCTGGGATTTGGTAGTTGTCGAAGAAGACTTCATTGGCGTCCACGGCGCGGCCGCCCATCTTCTTGATCTTCCGCATGTCCAGACCCGGCTGATCGCGGTTGAGATCGATGCAGAAAAGCGATAAGCCTTCGCTGGACTTCTTCACTTCCTCCAGCGGAGTCGTGCGAGCTAGCAGGATCATCTTGGATGCCACCTGCGCGCAGGTGATCCAAATCTTCTGGCCCGTGATGGAGTACCCATCTGCGGTTTTGGTGGCGAGGGTTTTCAGCTTCAGGGTTTCGAGGCCTGTGTTTGGCTCCGTCACGCCGAAGCAGGTCCGCCAGGTTCCATTGATGATGTTGGGGATGGTGGTCTCCAGCTGTTCTTTGGTGCCAAATTTAGCTAGGGGCTGGGTCGCGTACACGTTCGCGTGAATGGCTTGCGCGCCGGCCATGCCTGCCCCGGATTGGGTGATAGTCTGCATCATCATAGTCGCCTCCGAGATACCTCTTTTTTTTGGGCTTGTGAGTAAGGAGACTGTGCGGACTATGTATTCCGATACATACCGAGGCCAGCGCCTCCATGGGATTCGGGCAGCGCAATCCCAAGCCAGCCATCTTTGGCCAATGCCGCGTGGAACTCTTTGGGGTCTTTCTCCTGTTGATCATGCTCTTGCCAGTACGTGTTCGGAAACTTGGCACAGATATTGGAGATCGCCTCGCGGACGGTGAGTTGTTCATCGGTGAACCCCGTTGTCTCCATCAATTGCCGGCGTGACGAGGTAGAGAAGGCAGCGCGAGCGACAAGGCGGCTCGGCACTCCTTGCAATCTTGGCAGACATGGCGTCTTTGCAAGACAAAACCTGGTTATTTGGAGTCGAGACATTTTTGCTTCAACTAATTCTGGGCTATCTGCCTTTTATATGCGCGCGGCTCTCAGGTGGATCGTCAGCGAGGTGGGGATGTAGCCGAGCATATAGCCGACTTCTTCGGCCACGATCGCTCGATTTGTCGGCGTCGAATGCATGGCCTCTTGGAATATTCTTTGGTTTCAAAATAACGGTGATGCTACGCGGGAAGAAAGCAATAGAGAAATTTTTTATAAACAGGTGGCGAGTTTAGCCTCGCGGCTGCATTCGTGATGTAACAACCCAGAGTTTGAGCCAAGATTGCTGCTTTCTAAATCCCCTGGCAATTGTATAGAAACTAATGCAGCCCTTTCAGAGAGATGTATTTAATGTTTTTGGAAAATGGCTACTGTCTTTGGTTGAGTATGCTCCTTCTGACCGGAGGGAGATTTTATAGAAACCAGGAGACAACTTGAAGAGGTAATTATCAGGCTCGGTTTTATTGAGACGTTTTTCAGATGGGAAACCAAGTAAAGTAAGGTGACATCAAATAAAGCAATACAAGAAGAGACTGCTTAAAGCTAGAAAGCAGGTATGGAGTCTGGTCTCTATAATAATGACTACCATGCCATCTTCGCCAGGACTCCGCGTGGCCAACGGCGTACAGCGGCTTTTCTACCTTCGTCAAGGCACAACAGGCCGAGCCCTAGGGCAGCGGGAAGAAAATAATGTTCGGCGGGGATTCCCGAAGTGCCCAAGGTCTTCTGCAAGCTTGGGATATACAGCCAAATCACCGAAATACCGAGAGCGAACACTATGGCGGGGAACAACCATAAGTTCTGGGTCGTCTTATTGAATGCAGGAGGGTGCTGGAAGATCGATAGATGGCGAGTCCGAACTGCCATCAGATTGAACCATTGCCTAGAGTTGATTAGCGACAGTTTGGTGCAAAGAGAGGACGGTGAGCGTACATAATGACCAGATTAATGAAGTAAATTGAGCTTGCTTCGTTCACCCTGGCCGTATAAAAGGCTTCGGTTACATTGGGAGGCACAGCACCGAATTTGAACCAGAGATCGGAGAAATAGATCCCGTTTCTCTGGAGGTACCAGAAAGCCATGGTAAAGGATAGAGCTGTTTCTATCATACCGATCACGAAGTACGCATGGAACATAAGCTTCCAATTCACAAGCCGAGTCTTGGTTGGGTGACGAGGAGGCCGAGTGAGCACATCTGCTTCCGGGGCTTCATACGCGAGGGCCACAGCCGCAGCACAGTCGGTGAAACAGCTACAACAAATTAGGTCATGGATCAATAATTCAGACGGCAGCGCTTACCAAATAATGATCATCAGGAAGGACGACAAGATCTGGGGCATACCAAACACCAGATTACAGAAGACCGGCCAGAATTCAGACCATGACCCTGCCGGCAAAAGGTACGCAACGGTCTTTTTGAGGTTATCAAACACGACACGTCCATATTGGACGGCAGCGACGATCGCCGCGAAGGAATCAAGGAGGACCATATCCGCTGCTTCGATAGCGATATCAGATCCACTAGCAAGACTGATGCCAATGTCAGCAGCTTTAAGAGCAGGTGCGTCATTCACGCCGTCGCCAGTCATGGCGACAATCCTTTGCCTTGACTGAAATTCGCGTACGATCCGGAGCTTTTGGTTAGGAGTGGTCCGCGCAAACACAATTTCTGAATACTGGCACAATTGTTCCCACTGGTACTCGTTGAAGGTAATCAGCTCTGGGCCGCTGACCAGCAGGGCAGCTTGAGATATATCACCGCCCTTTTCGTCAGATAAAGATCTAGGGAGGGCCGCGGCATCATGGACTACATCAGTGCTGACGATTCCACACTGGCGCGCGATGGCCAGCGCAGTGAGTCCGAAATCACCTGTGACCTGTTCAACGGTTAACATCTCTCTATCAGCCCTACCAATTCACAGCATACCATTGAGATTCGGATCTGTGCTCCTCGAAGAGTTTTAATGACTTCCGGAATTTCGACCTTCGGAGGATCGATCAAAGCAACCAAGCCGACCAGCGTGAGGCCTGATCTTGCCTCGGTCATCACAGCAGCCTCGTATTCGGCCGAGGAAGGATCGGGCATGATGTTATTTGCGTCGAGAACCTTGCGTGCTAGCAGAAGCACTCGCTTTCCCTGGGAAGACCACTGGTCTTTTAGCTGCTTCATGGCTGCAAGATCTACACCCGTGAGAGACTTCACTTCTCCATCGGGACGCAAGATCTCTGAGCACCTCTCAATAAGAATATCCGGAGCACCTTTGATTGTCAACAGACTAATCAGAAGTTAGAATCGCCCGATAACGCCATATTCGACAAAACTTACGGACTCCCGGCTTCCAGCTGGGCGAATTCGCGGGTAGAAAGGCACTGGCTGCACGCTTCTTTACTTTCTGGCTTCAGGACCTTGATCATGAATTTATTCTTGCTGTCGAATGCAAGATTGTAAATGGTCTTCCAGGATCTGCGGAGTTGGGCCACAGAGCCAAGACCCTCCGAGAATCGTAGGATAGCTTGATCGGTTGCATCGCCAAAAATCCGCCGCTCACTGAGAGGGGTGTCAGCAGCACTGTTTTCATCAAACTCAGCGGCGTTGCAAAGACCCGCGAGGGCCTGTAGTTGTTGCAAAACGGGGCGCTCTAGTCTGCTGGCTGTGTGTACCCCCGTAGAGTCCAAGGTAGACATTGTGACGTGAACAGCATACTCTGTCACAGCCATTCGATTCTGCATATATTAAGATGTGAGCAATAGTTTTGGATCCACATCTGAAAGCAGAACTTACCCGAGTTAAGGTTCCTGTCTTATCCGTGCAAATATCTGTTACAGACCCTAGAGTCTCCACAGTTTTCAGGGATTTACATAGAACCTTGTTCTTTCGCATCAAGTTTGCTGCGATCGTCAAACTAGCCGTGACAGCGATCGGAAGGCCCTCAGGAATGTAAGCAATAGCGACGCTCACGCAATCGACAATCAGCGTTGGCACATTAATATAGTCGGGATGTGCCTTGTGAAGCCAACCACCCCTGCAAAAAAGTTATTGATTGGATCAGGAGGGGTGAAGTAGATCAGAAAACGCACCAGACTGCAGCTAGGATTACGATCCAGGTCACCATTATTATGAAGATCAATCCTGTAAAACGCAGCACTTCTTTTTCGATGGTTGTCAAGCCGGTCTTCGGCTCGCCTGCCAGTTTAGCAATACGTCCGAATACAGTCGAGTCACCAGTCGCGACAACGATTCCAACTCCATTGCCAGATACACAGTGCGTACCCTGAAGGCCAATGCATCGTGTCTCGAGGTAGTTATCCGATGTGGAGTCGATACTTGCTTTGACTGGGTTAGACTCTCCTATTTCTTTGATTAGCATTTGTCCCTTACCGAACCCGAAGCCACCTTTGCCTACCTGTAACAACAGACCTGTCGACGTTCAGATCCTGGGATGCTTGAATAAATCTGATGTCGGCTGGTATCTTATCTCCCGCCTTGAGGATCAAAGTGTCTCCAGGAACAAGCTCGGTAGCCGAGATCGACACTCGCGCGCCGTCACGAAGAACAGACGAACTTTCTGGAAGCATTGCGGTGATGGATGCCATGACTCGGGACGAAGAGTAGTCTTGCCAAGCATTGAACGCAGCTTGGATAACAAAGACTGCTATCAATACAATACCAAGGGCGAGATTGGCGACTGCAGGAGGCTGTCCTAGTGGTTTCCACGAGATGAAAACCAAGATACCTCCGACGAGCAAGATACTTCCAAATCCTTTGAAGAAATACCCAATTACCTTCCAGACCCATGGGTTTGGCAGAGGTGATATCTTGTTTGGGCCATATTGCCCCGTCCTGGCTCTAGCATCGGCCGAGGAGATACCCTTCCCGGAATCGACATCTAGCTGCTTCTCGATCTCCGTACACGACATGGTGTGCCATTCCGCATTTCGCCATTCTGTTTCAAAGGATAGATTATTAGAGTCTGCTCATGATGGGAGGACCGCGAAATTACCTACCTTCAACGACTTTGTTCTTGTCAGACCGGCGTTTGCCGCGGGCTTTTCTGTCGCTGCCATCTTCAATGTCAAAGGAGCTGCTCACCACTGTTAGTCGCACTCGTAAAGAAAAGAAAGAAAGAAAATTGGGGGGAACAGACAGAGTTCGGTGTTGGATTGGGATCGCGGATTTGGGATCAATCGTTCTTTGGCTTGAAATCCTTCGAACAGCTGCTAATGGCACACCACTTGTCGCCTCTTCATCCTCGGCTTTCCAGCGCAAAGTCGTCCCATCAGTCGCCATCATAGCAATCTCTGGTTATTCTTTAAGTTTGAGAAGGTAAGAGGTTCTCGAAACTTTGTAGTCTTGGAAATGCGCAGTCTGAGAGAGGGTGAAAGCTCCGAATCAGCAAAGGTACATTTCCAAGATAGGTACCGCACCTTTATAGTCCTCCGACCCAAACAGAGATTTTTCTCAGCTTCGGTTACATTGGGGGTCCTAACATTTGTTTTTACGTGGAAACCAGCTCTAGAGCCCACGAGTGATTTGACATGGCTGATCGAGCCAATCGGTTGACTGTCTCCTAGCTTTCCACGTTTTGAGCATGGGCCGTTTGGGCGTACTAGATCGGATCGAACCTGTGTGGGCCACGAGGTAAGCTGTGGTGGGGGTGGAGTAACATCGTCGATAAACCCCAACTTGGACTAGGCTTCTATATCCACTAGGACTGCGAGGAAGAATCTTTCAAGTTGTAATATATATGTGAACGACTAGTAGTACTTTAGTGTTGATACTGCATATTACACTTGTTCTATCGAGTGATCTTTCCAAACATATTTCCTGTGGCTATTATGAGCTATAATTTTGATAGTGAACACACACAACGATTGGATAAGTGCAATGTAAGCGAGATGACTGAGCGATAAAGTGTGATCGCGGTTTCCCGTCTTGAGTGGTGAGCATGCGGGTTGAGGCATTTGTCTCGCGCCAACCAATTCTTTTTGTGCGTCTTGTCTATTACCGATCAGCAAGCCCCTCAAGGAAAAATGACAATAGTGACTGGATAGAAAAGCACTCATACAAATTGAGATGACCCCGAACTAAAATCCATGTTTGGTCAGATTAGCCCGCTGCAACCTGAGGGGAATGCGATCGATCACTTCTCATACTTTGGTATAAGTGCCGTGGCAATATGACTATGAGGCGGTGGGGTGATAAAGGAATCCCATATCGAAGAACCTTACGATAGTCTCTCTTTATGAATAGCCAGGAATCAGGATGATAATCGTCCGGATGAGCTTGGAGACGCTGATGCCCGGGTGACATCTCAGTCATCCCAATACTAGTACGAAAAAAACCTGAAGGAATATCAACCACAAATCAATCCATGAACTATGCGCAGAACCCTCCTAACACACTGACAGATGGGCGGCTGTAGCCGAAATTCCAATACATGAGCTATAGCGACTTAGTTCGTCACTAGTAGACCCACCATCCAATTAGCCACTCACAGTCAGTTGCATCAAAAAAGATGCGACTTCTGGACTATGGCATGGAGCCCGGATGTGGGATCGCATCGTTCGAGACATGGACGGCATCTCCGTTAGCAAAGAGGGGGAGAACTGACCTGGGGCACACCAGGGGCAAGCAGTCTAAATCTGGAGCTATGCGGCACTATATTATCTGAGATCCATGCCGTTTGGAAAGGGCCCGAACCTGACCCTTGGAAGGGAGCTGTTTTGAGGCTACGGACGGATCTCACAGAAGTATTCAGTAATGCTCGCAATGGTGCTTTCCGCCTTGGTTGAAAGGATAGGCAAAGGAGAGACCATCATAGTGGCTTCACTAGAGGATTTCTTCATGCAATGCTCCTAATGTTGGGAGGATATTGTGATGTACGACTTAGATACAGTCACGATGTAGCACGTCGAGATTCGGAGCTGCTTGCCCGGCCAAGGGAGACAACTAGGAGTCAACGGCAGTAGGAGTAGGATCCGTCTGATCGAAGCCCCAAGGGCGCCGTTAGCCTGCAGTGCGCTCTGAAGGTTCAACATTCCCGCAGGAAATGAGGGGTCCATCACCGACCATTAGAGGGGCTTTTTGTTTGCATTCCTGGCTATGAACACATGTCAATCCGAGAGGGGTGGAATTTCATGCCGAGAGGAAGGCTAGAGAAAGAAAAAGAGAAAGCACGCACATAGCTAGGGCAATGATGAGTTGTCCCTGGCCCTACCGGACGATATGCAGCTAAGGCCAAGTAAATAGAACGTTGAGGGGTCGAATACAGAAGTAGTAGGTACCTCGATCCTCCCGCAAGTGGCGTCATAACCGGAAGTACTCGGTACCACAACAAACTGGGGCAAGTGTGGAGTCAAAAAGTAAACAAAGAACGAAACAAACACCGGCCGGGTTCTGCTCAAGTAGCTCCTCCCAGCGCGTTCTTGTCGTTGCAGCTGGATCTGTTTCTGCTCTTCTTTTGCTTTTACTGTACGATACGGACGGCAATCAAAACAGCCTAGGATCTACGGAATCGTCTTATCGCAACAGGGGCCTCCCTCGGGTCCCTAGGGATGACGAAGAACGCGACGAGCGCAAAGGTGAGCTCCCTTGCACATTATTGGCCCTCGATTGGCATATGGCTGCTTGCATTAAAGACAGAGACCTGTCTAACTCGATTCTGCGCGAAACCTTTCAGGGACCAGACCACGCGGACATGGACATTGATCCCAGCCCTGCTCAAGAGCCGCGCTCTTCGCGCAAACATCTGCGCACCAGCGACGAATACGACGACGCAGAATGGAGCTCCGATGTGTCAGGGCGATTCGACGATGCGGATGAGCCGGAACCAGAAGAATCCAAGACTCCCTCGGCCAAGTCGGTCAAAAGGCGCCGTTCGAACGATTGGCCTCTCCCAGAAGAAGCTGCCGACTATGGGAATGCCGACTGTCGCAACGGGCGCAACGGTCATGTCAATTTTGGAGCAAGTCAGAAGTCTTCTCCGCGCACTTCTGCAACATCTTTGCGCAGCAGGAACAAGGTAGTAGCGTTGACGAACAGTCCTCGGCATCATCGTCTAGGGCGCCGGTCTCGATTTGTCGAAGCCAGCATGAGTGATAGTGTTAGTGAAAAGCCACCAAGCATCTTGTTTCAAGAAGGCAAGCCCCCCGGGCCTCAGCATCGGCAATCTGGGATCTTTCGTTTTGGCAAAGCCATCGCGTCTGCCTTCAATCCATTTGGCGGGTGGGGACGAATCTCGCCCGACTCGGAGCAAGCCAACAAGGCTGAATCGCAGAAAACCGCCCTCAGCCAAGCCGAGGAGGCCTATGCAGAACTCAAACGGGCTGGGTATAAAGGAACCAACAAAGGCGCCTACTTGCAGGGTCAGTCCGTGAACCCTAGTAATGCTGACCAGACCTGGCATGCAATCCAAGAAAAGATGGGATGTGGTGCTGCCCCTGTCAACCCACTTCTATCACCAAGAAGCCAGGCAGGGCA
Organism: Penicillium chermesinum; assembly: GCF_028974085.1. Lineage (NCBI taxonomy): Eukaryota > Fungi > Ascomycota > Eurotiomycetes > Eurotiales > Aspergillaceae > Penicillium > Penicillium chermesinum. The sequence continues at coordinate 3,254,663 of NW_026695315.1, forward strand.
CTTCCCCCGCCACAGCATTCCCCATCAAAGAGCAATAAACGCTCTTCCTTCCAAGATTTGCGAAGAACAGCCTCAATCGGGTTGCCATTCATGAAACACCATGAGCAACAGCCCGCCCACAATTCATCTCTCTGTCAAGACCATCCATCTGAAGATTCTGAAAATGCAGCACCCGGACTGAAGAAGCAAAAGTCTCGCCGGGAAATCTCTCGGGAGGCCAAGTTAGTGAGGAAGGTCAATACGCTGGAGGAAAAACTGGACCGAGCTCGCCGTGAACTTCGAGAGCTGAGCGGAAATGAAGGGAAATTGCTGGCTCCGGTGCCTGAACCCACTTGTATGTCCATTGAGATGGACCCTGGAAATTACCCTCGGAAGTTTGTTCCTGGTGCACTTCCAACCCTGCCATCGGAGCGCTTGCTTGATCAACAGACCATCCTACCGGCATCACCCACAGCTGACGCCAACCAAGCGACGGTACCATCTACCGTGGAGGACCAGCGTGTCCCGAAGGATGAATATCGGCAAGTGACAATTGATTCGGCAAAGTCTCCCAAACGGCGGTCAAAAGACCCACGGCCGTCCTCTATGGGTAAGGAGAGCTCTTCACTCAAAAGGAAGTCACCAGTGCCTGAACATATTGCTAGTGGGATCCCTGTTCAGCCCAATCAGACGGACCGTCTCGACAAGCTCACGTCCGAAAGTGATCACATAGTTGATACCGATCTTCTCACCACTCCGCGACAATCGAAATGGCAAAAATTCGAAGCTGGTGATAGCCCGGGGTCGGTGGGACGGTCCCATATACGCGACCGTCAAGGATCTCCGACAAAATCACAAAGTAAAATTCAGAGCAGCTCTCCCCACAACCAGTCTCAAACCCCCCTCGGCTGGCATCGATGACTCACTCGATGTCAAGACTATACAATCGTCGTCTGCTCTTCGGACGCAACGCCGGCGATCCAACCTCCGCCCTGACTCTCTAGCCCATGTCGACAGTGGTCCCGATCTTGCGTCCGAACTCTCTATTGACTTTGAATTGTCGCCTCCCCCTCAGCCTAGTAACGCGCACCAGTCATTCTATCTTCAATCTCATCGTGATCTCGACCCTGATCGTGCCCCTCGCTCCTCTCCGTCTAAGTCCAGACCAGGTCTTAATCGGCGGCGCAGCCGCGATACCAACATTCCCCTGTCCCGCCTCTACCCAAAGAACTGCTCTCGAGTGCTGCCAAAGTTACCAGGTCGCCCTCGAAGAGAACCCATTCTCGGCAAGGCTCTGCATCGAGTGTACTATCTTCGCAGCCTCTGAAGATTCAGAGCCAACAGCCGATCGAGGAAGAATTTCCCTTTTGGACAGATGAGATATAACGGATGCGATACCTGATTTTTTTTTTGTTCCGGCATTAGGTGACTGATTGCTGGACTGGAACGCAATGAACGACAGAATCCTTTTTAATCAGTGTGTTTGATGACTGTCTTTTTACCAGCGGTTCTTATTTGATGAGGTTCATGATTCCTTATACCCTTAACTTGTTGTCTACCGCTCTGGTAATACATTTCAAGCTTTCTCTACAATAACAGGCTCACCTGATGTTCATACTGTAGCTTTTCCAGTTTCTCCCCATGGCCCCAAGAATAAGGTCAATCCGCAACAGAATATAATTCTCAAGTATATATGGTCCTCAACCAAGTTCAACTGTTCGTTTCCTGTTTCTCCTTGTTCTTCTCCTCTTTCTCCTCTTCATTTCCTTCTGGCTCTGTCTCTGGTTCGCACCTAGTCCACTCGTGTGAATCGCCAGGGCACTTCGGACCAAAGGAAAAACACTGCTCGCAGATATCGAAGCCATAACAGGAATCGCATTTGTGCCACGGGTCCGCCTTCGGTATACATCGGCCGCAAGAGTCACACCAGCTCCCTTTACTGTCAAAGGTGACTGGATAACACTTCCTCCCCTCGCTTTTGTGTGGCACTGTAATTTTCCGCTCTTGAAGATATTCACGTACCAATTTGACGACCTGATCGTTGTTGCTTCCCAAAGCCCACCATACCAAGTCACGTCCCCAGCCATCTTCAAGACTCAATTGTTCTGGCGCTGTCAGTGATAAGAGATGCTCGATGACATCGAAATGGCCGTTCCTAACAGCCACGTGGAGCGCAGTAGAGCCCCATATGTCTTTGAGGTCTATCGAAGCACCCTTAGAGGTCAAAGCCTTCACGGTTTCCGAATAGCCACGCAGAGCGGCAAGTGCTAGAGCCGATCGGCACGAATCATCTGTATCATCGAGATTGACCTTCTGAGATTCGATCAGGGTGTTGACCACTCCTACATGGCCGTTGAGAGCCGCAGTATGCAGGGCTGTCCGCTTCCTGGCGTTCCTGGTCGAAAGATCCGCACCCTTGTCTAAAAGGAACTTGACAGCATCTATGTGACCATTGGACCCTGCCGCACTGATGGCTGACCACCCATCTGTCTGCCCTGTTTCATTGACGTCTCCACCCTTTTCATAGAAAATCTTCATGAGTTCGAGGTTTCCCTCAAGAGCGGCGCAGTAAAATGGCTCCATGCCCGCCCCATCGGGCTTCAAAACGTCAGCATCATGCTCGAGTAAAATCTTGACTACTTCGACATGTCCTTCGTCTGTAGCCGTGTTGAGGGCTTTCCATCCATTGTTGGTCGTCATGTTGGGATCAGCACCCTTTTCGAGAAGTAGTCGAGCAATCTCTGTGTGGCCATTCGCACAGGCATTGTAGAGCGGCGACATCCCAGTCTCGTCAGGTGTCGTGATATCAGCGCCACAGGCGAGAAGCAACCGGACGGCTTCGAGATGTCCCCTCAGTGATGCAGCATTGATTGGTGTCCAGCCGTGCTTCTTTTGAGTGTTGATATTGCCTCCTTTCTCGATCAGCAACCGGAGGAGCTTTGTCTTTCCTTTCAGGGCGGCGAGGTACAAGGGCGTCATCCCATCATTGTTTGAGAGCTCCAGATCTGCTTCAACTTCACCATTTTCGAGGAGTATCTTCGCCATTCTGTAAGAGCCTCTGCCGGCTGCGGAACATAGCGGAGTCATTGAATTGTTATTGGTTATGTTGAGAGTTTTCGCCGCGCCTTTGCTGAGCAAAAGCTTCACAGAATCATAGTGAAGATGATCCGACGCCGCGTTTAGAGGGGTCCATCCGTTCAGAGTATCCGCAGTGACCAGGTCGGGCGGAGGGTTCTGGTCCATCAATAGCCGAATGACTTGGGTATGCCCGTTCGACGAAGCAGTGCAAACTGGCGTCCATCCATTCTTGTTTGGCTTCATGTAATTTGCTCCTTTCTTGAGGAGTAGCCTGACAATCTCCGTGTGCCCGTTGTAGGCAGCACTGTACAATGGGGTCATATCAGTGTTGTTTGTCTGCTCTATGTCAGCGCCGTGCGCGACAAGTAACTTGACAATCTGGAAATGCCCGTTCTCGGATGCTGCTGTCAACGCAGTTGTCCCAGTCGTGGTCTGCAAGGAAGTATCCGCCCCCTTGTCGAGGAGCATTTTGACAATCTCGGTATGTCCGTTGGCAGCTGCGATACTTAGCGGGGTCCAGCCATTTTTGTCCTGTATATTGAGCCTTGGCTTCTTTTCTAGGATCATCTTGGAGATATCTATATGACCTCCCCGCGCCGCGCTGTACAGGCTTGTCATGTTACTTTCATTGACAGCCTCGTAGTCAGCCCCTGCATCGAGCAACATTCGCACAATTTCAGTGTGGCCACTGTCTGATGCTGCATTTACGGGCGTCCAACCCCCCTGAACCAGCAAATGCAAGATCTGGAATTGGATCCATGTGAAGCAACACCTTGACAATTTCAGTGTATCCATTGGACGCGGCAACATTGATCGGACTCCAATTATTCTTGTTCGGCTTGGAATAGTCTGCCCCTTGACCGAGAAGAAGCTTGACAATCTCAATATTGCCACGGTAGCAGGCACTATAAAGCGGCGTTGCTGAGTTCTGGAAATTGCTTGCCTCATAGTCTGCTCCTGCTTCGAGCAAAACCCGGACAACCTCCGTATGCCCACGGCCTGTTGCAGCATTAACAGGCGTCCACCCTTTTTCATCTGGTACAGCGAGTTCCTCCTTAGAAACCTTTTTGAGAAGCATTTTGACAATTTCAAGGTGCCCATTGGAGGCTGCCACATTGACTGGTGTCCAACCACTCTTGTTGGGTTTCGATGGATCGGCCCCCTTTGCAAGGAGCATCGCCGCGATTTCGGTATGGCCACCGTAGCAAGCTCCATACAACGGGGTTATCATGGAGTCTTTGACGGCAATTTCAAAATCGGCCCCGGCATCAAGAAGAACCCGAACAATCTCGCGGTACCCGTTGGACGCCGCCACACAAATTGGGGTCCATCCCCCTTTGTTCGGCTTCAAGAAGTCCACACCTTTCTCGAGGAGGAATTGCACAACTTTCAGGTGGCCACACTTAGATGCCGTGTGTATGGGTGTCACTCCATCATTGTTAGCAAGCTCAATGTCTGCATTCTCCTGGGCAAGAAGCTTGATCACGTCCAGATGCCCGCCCTCGCTTGCAGCGTTTAACGGTGACCACCCATGCTCATTCTGGATATTCACCTTGGCTCCAGCCTCAAGAAGAAGCTTGGTGATCTCGGTGCGACCCTTTACAGCAGAGACGTAAATCGCTGTTATACCGCCGAAAATTCTGTCTTCCGTATCTGCGCCTTTTGCAAGAAGCATCGTCACGATTTCGATGTGGCCATTATCGCAAGCCGAATACAGTGGCCCGCGTTGGGTGCTCCCCTCCTTTGCGTCCATATCGGCTCCTCGTTCAAGTAATAGCTTGACAACTTCAGTATGCCCATTATCTGCGGCAACATTCAGAGGCGTCCATCCGCCCCGTTGAACATTGCTACTTGGATCCGCCCCCTTATCAAGCAGCAGGCGAACAATTGCGACATGACCCTTCAAAGAGGCTGAATAGACAGGTGCTCTTCCACAGTCATCCGGGCGATTTATGTCAGCGCCTTTTTGCACGAGGAGCTTAACGACATCGAAATGGCCGCCATCAGATGCTGCATTGAGGGGAGTCAAATGGCGAAAATTGTGACCTTCGATGTCCCCGCCTTTTTCTATTAGAAGCTTGAGGATTTCGAAGTGGCCTTTATACGCAGCGCAGTACAAGCTGGTTTCCCCTTGGTTGCTAGCAACTGAAATATCCGCACCTCGTTTGACAAGCAGTCTCACGATTTCAAGATGTCCGTTCAGAGAGGCCGTGGTTAGCGAGTCGTGTCCATCAAAATCTCGGAGGGTCATGTCTGCCCCATTTTCGAGGAGCATTTGAACGATTTCCAGATGTCCCCTTGAGCAAGCTGCCACCAAAGCGGTCCGTCCATGGTTCCCCTTCTCATTAATATTGTAGCTGTGGCGATCGATCAAAACATTCACTGTATCCGTCAAACCGAGCCAAGATGCATAATAGAGCTGAGTACTTCGAAGCTCTCCCTCGTCAGCCTCGGATTCATCATCATCATCCGATATAACCGATTCTTTAGGCGAGGTGGGTAGAGTAGGCTTATCGTCCTCATGATCGGAGCTTTCTGAATTCTCCTCGCTTTTTTCTGGGCGGCTTCCGGGCTTTGCTTCTCCCATTCCACCTTCTTTATCGTTTTCATCAAACCACTTCTTCCACGATGCCCAGGTAGCGTTTTCCGGGTCAAAAAGTTCATTGACCAACTCTGTCAGTCCTTCGTCTCGAATATCACCAACCGTCGCATGCCGCTGCCAAGAACCCGCCGCATAATCTCGGAAGGCTGTGAGGATATGGTGGTTGTCCAGGTTAGATTTTTCCAGCCAGACCTCTTCGCAAGTTATATAACAGAGGCACATTTTCGCGAGCATAGTATTCACCGCTGCTTCGGTAGAAGAAGTCAAAGTGGAATTAAGCTGCAGAAAGCTCCCCTGTGTCGGGATATTAGCGAGCAAATACTGCTTGACGGAGAAATGTGCCAGGTGAACAGTCCTTAGTTCTGCTGGAGACTCCGTTTTGGGGCTTCGTATCTCCAGAAGAGATCCACAAAGATCCAAAATTTCGGTGTTTATATAGTCTTCGTCAATAGCGTCCGGCATATCATCCACCCGCACCTCATCACAGTCATCATTGACTAACAAAGCCCCAGTTAACTCATTCACAGTCAGAGGGCGTAATGCAAAGGCCGTCCAGCGCAGTACCGATATGGCTCTGTCCCGATCTTCGCTGGGAAGCCGAGACAACTTCATCCAGTTGCGCTCGTAGGTCTGCTCGAGACCAATGGGAGTCGAGTTGATCGCTTGTTCAATCTTCTTCTGACTCTTCCCGCTACGAAGGAAATCCTCTTGCATTTTCACCCACAGAAATTGGCCATTACATCGATCTGCAAGCTTGAGAGCAATGTCCTCTTTGGTCGCCTCAGTACGATTAGACAACTTCTTGTTCACGATACTTCTGGAGTACACCTCAGTATCTGAGCGGACATCTTCAGGTCGAATTCTGTGTTGGTAGACAGCATCATTCCACTTATTCGTGGAGAGGCAGTTTCTTATTTCTGCCTCATCACGACTGACAATCAGAAATCGAGTCTGAGTTCCTGCGATCGTGCGCCGAATAGTCTCAAGAAAGCTAGAGACCGAATCGTTCTCGTCCAGCTTCAGATCTTCGCTGGACCAGCCGCATTCATCAAGGCCATCTATGACAAAAGTGCACAAGGGAATCTTAGTAACAATATCATGAAGAAGCTTCACGGTGTCGCTTCTAGACGCTCTCTGTCCTGGACTGGCTACCTCTCTCTCATGGGCCAATGAGAAAGCGGTCTCGTTCGACATGAGTTGTGAAAGCCATGACCGGATTGCGACAAACGGATCCCGTCTACTCTCAAAGTCCGAGGAAAAAAAGAAATAAGCCACTGGGCTCTTCCACGATAAAGACAGCTCCTCGATCACTCTGGCACAGAGAATCGACTTTCCAAACCCAGCAGGGCCATTGATCCAGAGTATCTTTGCTAGTTCGGACGAGAAATCAGGAGATGCCCAGTTCTTGAACCAGGCTCGGTCAAAGACCCAGTCACAAGTGCCTTTCACGCGCTTGTCGACAGAGATCTCATAAAGCTCGTTTAAAGTGCGATTTCCAAGTAGCCAAGAGTGCACGTTGCGCTTGGTTCCCTCTGCATGGATAAGAAAGTATGAGAGTCCGGTCTTCGCCACATTCCACGTGCGTTACAGGGCGACTCACCGTCGAATTCTTTGTCAATCATGTGTAATCGCCTTCGGGATTCTGCAATCAACTCCTCCTTGTCAAACTCCTTATAGGCTGGAATGCATTCGTTAGATCACTCATACAGTCGTTATTCGCCTGATGCTTACGGGTAAGAGCAGCATCGGGGTCTTCTCCGCCTATTTCCTGGCCGGCACTTTCATCCCCAAGAGCCTGTGCTCCGTCCAGAGGCACGAGGCCATATATAGTGTCGACGAGGGTCGTGAATAGCTCCACCTGATACATTCTTTTTGTCTTGGTCTTCAGCGCCCACCCAATCTTCTGCCTTCGCGACACCCCCTCCTGGGTGTTTTTGTGGGACTTCGGCCATATTTGATCTCTGAAGGACTTACTTTCTGTCGCTGACTTGGGCTCGTTATGAGTTTCATCTTCATGTTGGCAGATCTCCTCGATTGCCGAGAGAAGTTCCACTACGGTAGACTTGATGCGTTGGTCGTCGAGGAGCCGGTTGTGCTTTTCTTGTAGTTGGCCGGTCTCTTGCAGTCCAGCGGCTTTTCCCCAGTTTTCTAAGCGCAACCTTTGAGCTTTAAACTGGACAGCGATTGATCTCGACTCCGGTCCAAAGTTCTTATAGGAATCGAATCGCTCGACCGCCTCCAAGCAAGTGCTGAACAGCCCCGCCAGGCCTATGATGCCCACAGCGAAGCTGACTGGTTCCATATCTCTTAGATGGGCGTTCTGACCACTTCCCTCGGAAGGAAATCCCCCTTGCCCTCACAAACTCCGCTTTTTAAAAGATACTGAGGGCTTTCAAGTCTTCCCAGACCATGGGTGTGATAATCTCAGCCCGGTCTCGTGGCGGGGTCAGCCAAAGCTCGTATTCTGGCTGGGCGCGGAAACATTAGAACACAGCATCTTCAAACCGTAAGCGGACTAGTGTAGGGCATGAATGCTGACATCGGGTTATCAGGGTCGTAATATCCTCGCAGGCCATCTTGACGGATTGAATCGTCTATTCCGCAAAGACCGCAAAGCTCATGGGAGGTAAGATTCTTTTGTACACGGTAGATCCGCCTTCTACTGATGTGTCGCAAAACAAACGGGTCACTTCAAGTTCCTCCAACCTCGAGTCTCCAAATGGAAGCTTACGTTGCCAGGCGGTGGACGTTCTTATGCCATCAAGCATCCGAAAATCCTGGAGCGGAGAATATTGCAGTAGAGCGGTGCGGCATAGTAAGCTATCACTGAAATAACTATATGCTCCTAGAATAGGTCAAATTACTGTCATAGCAATCTCCAGATAAAAGGGGAGGTGAAACAAGGAAACAGGATAAAGCCCAGTGTGTAAGGCGCCGCATCTGTGAATGTGTTGCAATCGGCAGTTAAAAGCCCCAAACTTGACAGTTACGACCAACAATAACAACGACAACCATACGAACGGCAACCACGGACACAGATGGCGGGGACTCGATAACTCCGATGAGATCACATGATAGCAAGATAAGCCCATGGCTGACTCAGCGCTCCCCACCAATCAACAGCTGTCCCCTGTCCTTTCAGAATACAGTAATGCCAATACATTCAAGAAAGTGGACAGGTTGCACCGGCTTTGTTCTTTTGGTTGGGATCCTTTGAGGCAGGGCAATTGGAAAGCTACAGCTGGTTTGTGTACGTTTCCGCGTGAGTAGCTCAAATGGGTCCGATCTATCAGTGACTGCCAGCTCAGTTTGGTGTCCACGCGCTGATCGCCTCTTAATGGCGGGCAGCCTGCGAGTATCCTCCTAAGCGTACACTTGCTAACATTTGGACGATTTAGACCTGTAGGCAATATCTTCGATCCTAGATACTGAAACGGGCCCTACGACCTGCCTATGGTCGTCGATTTTCCTTCCTCATGCCCGCAAAATCGCGATTCACGAGGCTCGATGCCTTCGCAAAGACCGTCGAAGATGCGCGTATTCGCACAAACTCCGGTGGTATCATCACAATTGCCTCGCTCTTGGTAGTCTTATGGCTGGTTTGGGGAGAATGGGCCGATTACCGAAGGGTGGTGGTTCACCCAGAGCTTATTGTTGACAAGTCGAGAGGTAATTGAATGATCGCGCTCGCGACTAATCCAATTGGCCCATGGGGACCCTGATCGCTAACCTTGATGGATCAACATAATAGGCGAGCGAATGGAGATCCATCTGAACATGACTTTCCCCAGATTGCCCTGCCAGCTCCTTACTCTAGATGTGATGGATGTGTCGGGTGAGCAACAAGTGGGAGTAGCACATGGCGTGAACAAGGTGCGCTTGACACCTGCCGCACAGGGTGGACAAGTCATTGAAGTCCAATCCTTGGATTTGTGAGTTAGATCAAGCTTTCACCTTTCAATTGGCCTGGCCAACTGCCCCTCAGCCCGCTAATCCGCTCGACCCATAGGCATTCCCCCGCGGACGCCGCCGCCCACCTCGACCCAAACTATTGTGGTGAATGTTATGGAGCACCAGCTCCCGAGAACGCGATCAAGCCCGGCTGCTGCAGTACTTGCGATGAAGTGCGCGAGGCATATGCCTCGAAACAATGGGCCTTCGGTATCGGCGAGAATGTCGAGCAGTGCACCCGCGAAGGATACGGCGAGAAGCTGCAAGCTCAGCGACGCGAGGGCTGCCGCATTGAAGGTGTCCTCCGAGTGAACAAGGTAGTGGGCAACTTCCACATTGCGCCTGGTCGCAGCTTTACAAACATGAACATGCACGCCCACGACCTGGAAAACTACTTCCTACCCGGCACTGCGCCAGAAGACATGCACACCATGACCCATCAAATCCACGAGCTCCGATTCGGTCCTCAGCTGCCTGCTGAGCTGGCTGATAGATGGCAATGGACTGATCACCACCACACCAATCCGCTCGACGGTACTGAGCAGAAGACCGACGAGCCTGCTTACAATTTCATGTACTTCCTCAAGGTGGTCTCGACTTCCTATCTTCCTCTTGGCTGGGACCCTACCTTCTCATCTGCTATCCACAGCGCCTACGACAAAGCGCCCCTGGGCTCGCACGGCCTCGCCTACGGCGCCCAAGGAAGTATCGAGGCGCATCAGTATTCCGTAACTTCGCACAAGCGATCTTTGGCCGGTGGTAACGATGCTGCTGAGGGCCACAAGGAACGCATGCATGCCGCCGGCGGTATTCCCGGGGTCTTCTTCAACTACGATATCTCGCCCATGAAAGTCATCAACCGTGAGACCCGGCCCAAGACCTTCACGAATTTCCTCACTGGAATTTGCGCTATTATTGGAGGTACCCTCACTGTTGCCGCTGCTATTGACCGGGGTCTCTACGAGGGTAGCTTGCGCATCAAAAAGCTCCACTCTAACTGAGAGGTCTTGCCTCGGAAGGAACGAGATTGTAGGGCATATTTTGTATGTGTTCCACCAGTCTAGCCTTCGTGTATTTTTGCATCGGAAGGGCGGGGATGAAGCTAGTGGCACTTGCGGCGTTTGGGATATTTTTTTCATACTAGTAAGACATTTTGTTTCCACTTCTCTTGGGTTTTTTGTATGCGCCAACTTGAAATAACATTTTCCCTTTACATTCCCTTACGCTTCAAGTTCTTTTGCCCGTTAAGAGCCTAATGAGTCCATCAGCACATTTGAAGGAGATATTAGGGCTTCTTCTCACTTCGATGCAGGTAGTACCTGCAGTAGAAATATTATGGGGTCCGTTGGTTTAGTTATCTATCATCGGACACCTAGCAATGAGTCAGGATCAGACGAGGAAAGCTTTCATTAGGTCAATGCCCCTTAAAAAGGAAACGTGAGTGTGTTGCCAGGAGGTTTCCAGTGAGACCCTGGTAGGATACATGCAACGCTAGAATACATCAGGTTGAGTTAAAAATGCCAATCGTGCCAGCTCCGTAATTGCTGAAGCCCAATGCCAATTGAATCATGAGATTGACACGAGTCGTAATGTCACATGGATGGAATGTACACATTAAAAGGAAGTAATGCAATAAGTAATGCAGGGTAAGAGAAATGCTGCGATATAACGAATGGTGAAGCTTGAAAGCTTCAGGGGCGGTTAGTCAAGATCCCACGGGTCTACTTTGTTGGTTGGCCCTGCGTCCTCATAGTCAGAGGCCTCACGGTCCAACGGGAAATCGAAGTCGTCTTCTGCAAGAGACAGTCGACCAGGTACCTTGGTACTTGTCTTGGAGTCGTTGGAAGGAGGCGTGACACCTGGGCTGATGACGATACGAGCTGTGATATGGAGTAAAACAATAAAAAGAGAGATAGGCGGCACAAGAACAAGCGTTAAAGCTTTAGTTAAAAGAGATGTAGCTTCATCACCTTGCCTTGGTTGATAAATGGCGGAGGGAGGGGGCATAGGAGATATGTCTCGTTGCCTTGTTGCCTGAGCCCGGCGACGAAATTCAGTGCTCATGTGGTCAAAATCTGTTACTGAAGCCGTGGTCCTTGACGAAGAACTTGACGCGGTACGCGTCCTTGACGGGACAGCTAATGATGGTTTAGTTTCGGTCGCTGAGGTAGCGCTTGGAGACATGGCAGACGCATCAGGAGGGCCAGGGCTCGTCGAAGCTACAGTTTTGAGACAAATGTTTGAGATATTGCCTGACGTAGAAGAATGGACATTGGATAGCTTGTCGGTCACGATTGGGAACCCATAGTCATTTCCAAAAGCGACCGAGTTAACCGACACCACATCCGGTTTTCCGATGGGCGAAGAGCGAGTTGATGCTGATTCTGAAGGAGAGAGAAAGTCGGCTGAGTGGAAGGACTCAGGACTGGAAGAGAATGAAACATCCTGGTCTGTCCCGGGATCAGCCAGTAGCCCAGCTTCACCTGCAGATCTGAAATCAGTATGTGCAGGAGTCTTGCGTTGAGCCGTCTCTACACCGGCTTCCTTCATCTTGGGACTTGGGTTAGGAGTCACGTTGTGAGGATCATTACAGCGCGTAATACCGAAGGACTCCGTGGTTGTGAGAATCTCATTCGCCGTGACTGGATTGCTGTCAACCCTTTTATCTACACTTTGCGTAGACTGATCTGCGACACCGGTCTCCACAGCTTTTTCTTCATTTAGCACCGCTGTAAGTGCAGATTGGTTTGCTGCTTCGATAGACAAGTGTGTTTCCTCAGCCTCAGTGCGCTGGTATTGATCTGGTTCGTCCGAGGGCTTGTCTGGTTGTTCAGTTTCATTGGATAGTTGTGTGTTGAGACTTTCCAAGGGATTCTTCACATCTTCAGCCATCATAGACGCCGCATCTTCTTTCTTGCAATGCATGTCCGCAAGAGCAACATCGACAGACTTGAACATGTCTTTGGCCTCTGTAGGCTTTAGGTTTGCTTCATGAGAGACCAAAACAGTAGGCATGGTTTCGGTGAGACTAGCACGGCGGTCTGGTACTTCTGCAACTTCCTCCACAGAAGCTTTGGCCACCTGTTCCTCTTTGGCTGTGGATTCAGGTGCTAGCTCAAGCTCGGAGGGGCTCTCTTCAGGCACAGAAGTCGCCTCGAATTTTGCTCGTATGCTGCTGAATGTTTGCGTAGTCTCGGAAATTGATCTCCTTGTAGGGTTCCTTGGTATGGGAGCGCAAATGTTGTACTTGAAGGTGGCGATGCTTCGGATGTAACACTATTGGCTCTCATGGAGGTAATTGCGCTATCATCTGTAAGGTCTCCTTCTGTCTCGTCGCCGGCAGAATCACTCGTATCAAGCTTGTTATCTGCAAGGGGAACTTGAAGATTCCCTAGTGACGCTGTCAAGCTATCCTTTCGGTCCTTTGGTCGCCAGGCCCTCTTGCGCCTGGGCGCCATCGCCTCCTCAGGTAATTCGACGGTAAAAGCTCTTTTGAAGGGACATGGCGTCACTTCGTAGCGAAGAATGGTCGGCAGCGCAGTTTTGAGCTGCTCCACTAGCCCCTTATCCTCTGGGGACTCATAAGGGATCTCGATGCGATAGTAAAAAAGTGGACGAATGCGCAAAACAAATTTCGATACTCCATCAACACACCAGCATTGCGAGTTCTTTAGAATAGGTTGCACGATACTTCCACATTTCAAAAACACAGTCAGGCCGTGGACCTTCTCAATCCGCAGCGCCGCTGTCGCAAGTGTTCTTTCAGAGGCGCTGCGCCACGGGAGGGTTTCGACTGTGTCGACTGGATAATCAAAGTCGGAAGGGGAGGATGCAGACGGTATGGGCGCAAACGATCGAGGAGCGAACTGTACAATGCGACAAGATGGATGGTGGAAGATTACATTATCGGGAAGCGCTGCTGCGGAGGCGCGCGCGGAGTGTGAAATCAATCTCGCAGGGAGTGTCGCAGAGCGCTTGATACTCTGTAAATGATCCAAGTCACCTGATTCATTCATTTTCATGGAAGTCAACCATGAACCAGGTGATAGAGTTACATCAGAGGGGGTTGCGAAGGAAAAGACAAGAGGGGGGTAGCCGTGACCCGGATCGCGTGTTGGATAACAGTTTGTCGCCTCAAACTCCAGGCCACCCAACATGTGACCCGCCGACCAAATGGTGGTGCCTTGTATCTTCAGCTTCCATCCATTGTGCACCCCCGGATTTGCTTCGTCGCCAGAGTCCAATCATGTCGGACGTGAGCTTCGAACCTAACGCAATTGTGCGTGGGTTCCAGTTGACCATTGTAGGGAGTAAGCAAACCCTTAGCTCCTTATTCCGTTTCAGTACCTACCGTCTACGTCAACAGTCGCTGATAGTTGAAATAGCCATCCGAGCTCTTCGAAATCCCGAGCTTTTCAAACATGAGCACTTTCGTCAAGCAGCCATCGCTGTGGCAGTGGGCGTTGTCATTCATTTGATTGTCCAAATTCCCGTAAGAACTGGGAAAAACTGATTCTCTGCTCCTCTGACTAATGTCTCTTATCAGATCATCATTCTCAAATTTGCTCTCTATATTATGTCCTTCATAGTAAATTTGCACGAGGCCAACTGGGATGACAAGCTACTCCATGGCCTTGGCTTCATATCCCAATCTGTCCTCCAGATACCCTTCGTCCTGATGACCTTGATGGGCCATTTGACGCCAACACTAGATGAAATGTATTGCAATCGAGGTCCACATACCGATGTACCTGGCTGACATGCTTCCAGCTTTATGCAATCCATCCATTGGGTCGATACCACATACATCCAGAAACATAAGTCTGACAATCCAGATACGCTTCGGGCTATGTATTATCCCAATCTAGCATTGTTTCCGACCAAAGATGGCACTCGGAATTCCCAGCCAAAATACCAAGTCATCATAGGGTTTGTGAATCGTTATGGCAAGAAGCTTGCATTGGGTCTTGGGGTCTACTTCCTCTCCACGCTCCCTGTTTTTGGTCGTTTTGTGATGCCAGCAGCCAGCTTTTACACATTCAAAAGAAATGTCGGTACTGCTCCAGCCGCTGTAATTTTTGGAGCAGGCCTAGTTCTCCCGAAGACTTTAATCATCAGATTCCTTCACACCTACTACGCATCAAGAAGTCTGATGAGAGAGCTCGTAAGTTTGGGGGGTTCACACTTTGGTCCGCCAGCCTTATTCGCTAATGTCTTTTTCCAGCTGGACCCTTACTTCCGTCGCATCAAATTTACCCCAGAGCAAAAGCGGCGCTGGTTCCATGACCGGGAGGGTGTTCTTTTTGGTTTTGCATTTGCATTCACAGTGGCTTTGAAGACTCCTTTTATTGGTGTTCTCATGTACGGGGTCGCGGAGGCTTCTACCGCATATCTTGTCACAAAGATTACTGATCCACCCCCTCTCCTGCAGAAAGTGCAAACTTTGCGGAGAGCCAAGTGGTCTGGAAAAACAAACATGATTTCTTACGCTTATCTCTGGATAAGCTGGATGAGATCAACATTGATTCCAAAGACACAGGTGTGAACCCTACAAGGCCTGCGACGAAAAAATCCTCTTGAGCGGATTTGGGAACTTCCTTCAGCTATCTAAATATTGAGTTGTGAACGTGCCGAGAAATTCTATTTGCAAAGTTTGGAAGCATATGGATTATTGCATTGCTCTTTGCCAGTCCACTAGCTAGAATGAAATCAAAACCTGAAACAAAGCCATTCCCAGCTATTTCAAGCTCCATGGACAATTAAGTTATCTTGTGCCCCGCGTTTGATTATTTACCATATAGGGTACCGCCTTAATTTTCCGGGAGCACCATTGGTGAAAATTGCGGATATGTAGATACTGCCGGCAGAGAATGGCCTATCTCCACGTGATACACTGTATCAATTGATGTTGTCGCCCTTCCCCATCTTCGCCCTTCAACCCAACGCGTCTGCTAATGACATTTGGAGCACCATGGCGTTGCCTACTTCTGGGATAGGTTCCGGTCACATGGACCCAATTTCAGAAGCACATCTTGTGAGTTTTTTATGATGTCTATGTCTCGAATTAGCCAATCTAACATTCTGCAGCTTATTACCCAGCTCTACGACCCCGCAAACCAGCGAAATCCAGCTCGAATCCATGATATACAAGCAAGAATACAGCAATTACAGAAAGGTGACCATGCGTGGGAAATTGCAGATTCCCTACTAAGGGAGCCTTCTGCTCAGCATCGTTTCATGGGCGCTTTGACTTTCACTGTGAAGATCAATGTAACCGGGTGAGAATTCATTCTCCCCAGCTTGATGAACCCCACTCCTGTGATTTTGCCTACTGACTTAAGGACGTCAGGGCGGAGCTCGATGAGATCATGGCTGGGCAAATTCTCGAACGACTACTCAACCATTTCATCTCCCTTGTGACCGAGGGAGAGTCGGCGATGGTGATTCGGAAGTTGGCCTCAAGTTTGGTTGCTGTGTTTAGAAATTCGTCTTCCTCGTGGAAGCGGGCTCTTTGGCAGGTTGCTGCCAGTCTTGCACATGGCAGTTTCGTTACGGAACAGCAGTCCCAGACTGTCGATTTCTTAGGCGGCGTCCTTCCAGCTCTGACAACCCACAAAGCCACTGCTTTGACATTTTTCTCTATTGCATTGGCCGAGGAAGCTGCACGATTGGAGACCGAACCTCAGGACTTAGTGGCATCTGTCATACAGCGGGTGAAAGAGAACATCAATGACGCCTTTCTATTAGTGCGGTACACTTTGCAGCAAATTGCACAGCACCCCACTGGGTCCGAAAAACATACACCTGGACAGATTCTGGGCAACGAGGCAATTAGCTCATGGAAGGTAAGCCTGTCTTAGCCACATGCGAAGTTTTCTTGAAACTGACAGCATTCATGACGAGTAGGCATGGCTTAATATCTACGGAGCTCATACTCATTCAACCGAAAAAGAAACTCAAGTTCTGGTCATCTCTTGTGGGCAGGGCATAATTGAACTACTTCGATTGCCCAGCTTCAGTGAGTACGCAGCTTCCATTCTAACCCAGGCTTTTGAAACTCGTTCTTGGGCTTTTGATGGCAATTCAATCTCAAATCTCGCCCAAATACTCTCAAATTCAATTGTGACAGACCGCCTTATTGCCATGATTCAAGGAGAAGAAGGCTCTGAGAATATGACGTTTGTCGATCTCTTGGTGGCCTATGTTTCACACCTAGGGTTTAATCTATTCAACAACCCCATGGAACCGCAAAACGACCGCCTTCTTGCCATTCTGCACGACATTTTCAAAACGCCGGGCTATGCAGCTATTGACGAGTCGGCAACACCTCGTGTGCTGGAATACTGGGGAGATATTGCTGAAACTCTTCCGGACGAGCTACAGTCTGATGACCCCAGATATCCCATTGTGAAAGAACAACTGGCCAAGGTAGTTCTCGGCATGTTCAACAAGCTCATTTACCCGACTGCTGAAGATCTTGCGGATTGGACTGATGAAGAGCGTAGCGAGTTCAACGCTTTTCGGTCTGAAGCCTGTGACTATCTACTTTCCGCATACCCCACACTTGGGGTTGAGCTAGTCAGCGTTTTCCAGGAGAGTGCAACGACGAACCTTCAAAAAGCGGACTGGCGGAGCTTTGAGGCGGCAGTATTCTGTATCGCTCAGTTATCGGAGGCTGTGGACGATAATGGTCATGCTGACCAATGTTTGGACGCGATATTCGGCAGTGAGGCATTTTCTCGTCTTTGCCTTGGCAGTGAGATCGACATTCCCCTCAAATCACGCCAGACATTGGTGCACGCCTTCGGCAAATACGAGTCATACTTCGAGCGCCACAGTTACATCCTTGCCGGTGTTTTGAATGTTCTTTTCGAATCCATTAATTTTGACTCTTGTGCTCAGTCTGCCTCGAGATCTATTTTGACTCTGTCGAAATCATGTGCCAGTGTTCTTACGCCAGACCTCCCTGTTTTCCTCGACCGACTGGATCAGTTCCGCAGCAGGCCCACTGCAACAGTTTCAACTATGCCTAAGGTTCTGGAGGGGATCGCCACAATAATCCAGAAGTTAGATTCGGACGAATACAAAGTCCAGACCTTGGATAGAATTCTGACGTTCCTTGTCCAGGATGCTGTTACAGCGCGAGCAGAGGCTACTGCCTCCGAATATGATACTGCTCGTACCCATGCGCACCTAGTTCTGAGCTGTATCGCCAGCATTGGCAAAGGCCTGCGTGCAGATTCAGACGAGGCAATTGTGATTGAAGCAACAGATGACAGAGGGCCGTACCCCGATTCCTTCTGGAACAAAGGAGCTGGGTCTGGCATTCAGCAACTCATCATGCAAGTAATGAGCCTGCTTATCGTTGATTTCCCGGTCGACAGCGCGATAATCGACTCGGCATGCGATATTCTCAAGGCTGGTTATACAGAGTCCACGGGGCTTTTCGTGTTCCCCCCTTCGTTGACAGTCGACTTTATCAGAAGCTTCCCGCTAGGCATTTCGGGGACAGACGTTATCATGGCTACAGCCTCGTCTTTCCTGGCTTCACATTCATCTCATGCCATGAAAATTCGAGAACAAGCTGCTCAGTTGATTGTCCACGTCTCGCAATTGTTTGCCTCAATGCTAGACAATCCTGAGCTTTACGACCCCGAGACCGCCAATGCTGGTATCGACTTTCTCACTCGTCTTCTTTCCAAATACTACCCAATACTCTTTTCTCTCACAGATCCATTCCCATCAGCCTCTGGGCCCGCCTCGCGGGATACTCCGGTCTACGTGCTTCTCTTGAACTTCACACTTTACGCTCTTACTCGCCCAGAGCCACTTGTTCTTCGATCTGCATCCGCATTCTGGGTCGCTATGGTGGATCTACGTGGCAGCTCGCATGATGAAACAGCCGCACTTGATGAAGTCCTTCAACGATTCATTCCACCGCTCTGTGGAACCGTAGTTCAGCAAATCGCAGGCCGTTGTGCACGCTCCGATCTGACGTTCCTTAACGACGTTCTTCGACGTACAATGTTCAAGAAGATGAACCTCGCTCGTCCAAGCTTGACTGCAAGTCTGAATAGCTTAGATGTGCAAGCAGCCGATTCCAAGACTTCGTTGCTGTTGCCTCAGGATAAGTCTCGCTTTGTGGAGTCCATGGTGGTTGCTCGGGGTGCTAAGGCACAGTCGTTGGAGATCGTACGGTCTTTCTGGTTGAAGTGTCGAGGGATGTCATTTGATTATGCTCAATGAGAGACTTAATGGGATAGAAAGTAGTTCAGAATCGGTGGAATAATTTCGCGCTTTAGATACCAATTGTTAGGAAATACCGAATTAGTCTAAACATTTCCAATTATGCAATCATTATGTACGTCCGGGGTTCTTGGTGCGGACAATATATAGAGCCCATGTACTTGATATGTAGAATAGTCTCAGGTACAAGTCACGAGAGATCGAGTCAATTTCACTTCCAAATCGGGTGTTCCCGTGATCTCGCGCCGCCCCCGCGTCATCTTATCTCTTGCATCGGCTGGAACGAAGAGCCTTTCGAGTACGTCAGTCTCGACCGGAAAATTCACCCTCATGATGCCCCCTTAGCTCCGTCACCCTTGGATACTACTACTACCCGACGAATGACCTTACGAAACGATAAACCGCGATGGGTGTTACCGGCCTATGGACGGTCTTGCAGCCCTGCGCGCGCCCCATCAAACTCGAGACCCTCAACAAGAAGCGACTGGCTGTTGACGCGTCGATCTGGATTTATCAGTTCCTCAAGGCTGTTCGTGATAAAGAAGGAAATGCACTGCGCAACTCGCATGTCGTTGGCTTCTTTCGTCGCATTTGCAAGCTTTTATATTACGGAATCTTGCCGGTCTTTGTCTTCGATGGGGGGAGCCCCGGTCCTCAAAAGGCAAACAATCGCGAACCGAAAGCAGAGGCGCGAAGGCCGACGAGATGATGCGGCGAGGACAGCAGGCAAGCTGCTGGCCTTGCAGATGCAGCGGAGCGCCGAGGAGGAAGCTGAAGCGCGTAGGCAAAACCGCAAAAGACCTCAGGAGGAGGTTTCCGACACTCCGATCTACGTGGATGATGCTCTAATGACCCAGAAGGAAAGAGAAAATCGGAAATTCAAGAAGAAAGATGCTTATCACCTCCCGAACCTGGATGTGTCGCTGGAAGAGATGGGAGCTCCGAATGATCCTCGAATCATGTCACAGGAGGAGCTCGAAGAATATGCGAGGCAATTCCACCAGGGCCAGGACATTAATCTTTATGATTTTTCCAAGATTGACTTCGACAGCCCGTTCTTCATCAGCCTTCCAGCCACCGACCGTTACAACATTCTGAATGCCGCGAGACTTCGAAGCCGACTGAGAATGGGTTATTCCAAAGAGCAGCTAGACACGATGTTTCCGAACCGCATGGCATTTTCAAAATTCCAGATCGACCGAGTTAAAGAACGCAATGACCTGACACAACGATTAATGAACATAAATGGCATGAATGGCGAAGAAGCATTCTACAACTCTGGCAAACGTATCGCCGGTGAACGCGGTAAAGAGTACGTTCTCGTCAGAGACAGCGAACACGAAGGCGGTTGGGTTTTAGGCGTGGTGGGAAATAAATATGAAGGTTATGAGGACAAACCGATCGATGTGGATCGGTATGGCCTTCAAGACGAATTGTCGGGCTCCGATGGTCTGTCAGAGGATGATGAGTTCGAGGATGTGCCTATCGAAGGAGTGAACCGACTTCCAAAGCTCCAATTTCTCGAAAACGGTGTTTTCGACCGATCTCTACTGCAGGCCCGCGAGGACCTGGATTTGCAAAGAGCTCTTCAAGAATCACAACAACATGAGGATGAGGATGCACTTTTCGTTCGAGACAGCAACGTTCCTGAACAAACAAAAGATCTTGATGACATGTTTGAGGACGAAGATGATGAGTTGGCCAAAGCTATTGCTCTTTCACTAGAGCCAAATCAAGGCCGTGATACGGAGATGCCTGACGTGCCTATAAACCGGCAAACACACGACACGTCACATGTCGAGTCCATTCTGGATCCGACGGCGAGTGACACTGACGACGACGGGATGGATTTTGCCGCTGCTGTGGCTCAGACTAAGGTCTCAAAGAAGCCCGAGACCCTGAATCCATACTCCGGACCGTTACCCTTCGAGTCCATTTCACTCAAAAAAGTGAACAAGCCCCATGAAGGCTCAAGTACTCTCGACGACCAAGCCGGAGGGTTCCTCACAGAATCCCAGCCGACGGAGAAGAAGAAGAAGAAGAAGAATGAACCTCTGCCTCCTTGGTTCGCTGGCGAACAATCGAAGATGGATCCCGTAGATCCAGCGCCTGGGTACTTTGCTAAAGATAAAGATACAGGGCCGGAAGTAAAGGAAATCCAGCCCTTCACATTCGGTCCACGCTTCCCTGAAATTGTTGATCTTGACGATGCTTCGGACACAAAATCAGATACCAAGGAAGTCATAGCCCTGGATGACGATGTAGAGGTTCAGGCTGAAACCCCAGCGCCCTCGAATAAAGGTGTGGTTCAGACGCAGAACATGACCAAGAGCGATATTGAACCTCCTGCGCCCAAGGCTTTGGATGCAGTTACTCCTCATGAATCCCATATCGAGATACCGCCCCCTACCATAGAAACGCCTCGTCCAAAAGAGCCAGAACAAGTTGAATCATCCCCAGAACCACAATTCGAAGACGTCTTACCGAACGCACCTATGGAAAACCCACATTTGTCGCTGGCCCGGACAATGCGATTTTCGATCCAAGCAAGGAGGCAAACGAAGATCATCAAATTCCGCAGGAGACATTTGATCAAGATTTTGGCGAATTCAGCGACCCAGAAGATGAAGACCTTATGCAACAGCTTGCAGCCGAAGGGGAAGAGCACATACGATTTGCGAAGACCCTCAATTCTGCCGCTCTGGACCAAAGTGCTTTCGATTACGAAGCGGAGCTCAAGCAATTACGAAATCAGCAGTCAAAGGACAGACGTGATGCAGATGAAGTGACCCAAATTATGATCAACGAGTGCCAGCAACTGTTGCGGCTGTTTGGGCTACCCTATATCACTGCTCCTATGGAGGCTGAAGCTCAATGCGCAGAGCTTGTGTCCCTGGGTCTTGTTGATGGCATTGTAACCGACGATAGCGACACCTTCCTTTTCGGTGGTACGCGCGTCTACAAAAACATGTTCAACCAGAGCAAGTACGTAGAGTGCTATCTGACTTCTGACTTTGAAAAGGAGTTTGCTCTGCATCGGCGCAAGCTTATCAGCTTCGCTCATTTGCTAGGCAGTGATTATACAGAGGGAGTGCAAGGAATCGGGCCTGTGACCGCACTCGAAATAGTGACTGAGTTCCCAGACCTCCAAGAGTTCCGCGAGTGGTGGACACAAGTTCAAATGGGTGTGGATATCCCTGATGATTCCCACGCAGCCTTCAAGAAGAAATTCCGCAAGAAGGCATCGAAGATATTCTTACCTCCCTCTTTCCCCGATATGCGAGTCGAGGAGGCCTACCTCGCGCCTGAGGTGGACTCAGATACATCTCCCTTCAAGTGGGGAATACCCGACATGAATGGTCTGCGGCAATTTTTGATGACGACTATCGGATGGAGCCCAGAGCGCACTGACGAGATTCTTGTCCCCGTGATCCGAGATATGAATCGCAGAGGCCAGGAGGGCACGCAGGCAAACATTACCCAATTCTTCCAAGGACCCCAGGGCGCAGGTGCCTTTGCACCGCGGGCCCGGACAGGTGGCCCTAGTCGGATGGAGAAGGCTTTTGGTCGCCTTCGGAATGAGGCGCAACAGGCTCGTGATGTATCATCACGTCATGATGAAACGGTTGATGCCTTGGAGACCACAGAGCAAACACAAGCAGCCGCCCCTGCGAAGGCTAAGCGATCCAAGTCAAACAAGCAGGGTACAAGTGACGGGAACAAAAAACGCAAGACCCGTGCAACCTCTGAAATGTCGTCGTAGATTGAGAAAACCGGAGGAAACCGAGCTTTGTGATCGTGTATAGTTACCACTCAACTTGTATAGGCATAATTCACTCTTCCATACTCTGCATACATACTACATAGCATCAACACGACGGATAGATAGCCTATGAATTCTAAATTCAGCTATGGGTATCTTATACATAGTCTCCGCCGTATAAGCCCACGCAGTAGAAGACTATTAAAAACTCGTGATATGAATAACAGCTATCGGCCGACCAATCAAGGACAGCGCAGATGAAAGGGTCGTGGAGTGCCGAAGAAATCCAAGATTCACATGCGAGAAGGTGCCCACTGCCCCTCTTGCTCTTCACCCCGACCACGCCAACAATACTGCTTCCTGTCAATTATGAACCCCATCAGATATCGCTAAGCATGGAGTTGCGAGAAAAACCTCCATTCTATGCTCGGTTTTCTATTGCTAATGCAGATTTGATCTCTTGAACCAAAGTCCGCGCCGCTCCGTTACAATGTCGCCACTGACCCCGAGCCATGGGAATGGCACCGAATGCCATTATTGGGGCTACTCGTTCTATTGGACAAGTGAACATCATTCCAAAGAAGAGCTATGGCACATGGTCCATACCTATGATGCCCTGGCCGATGAATGCGTGCAGATACTAAACAAGATCCCATCGGGCGATTCCGACAAACCATTCAGGAAGGACTTCTATGGCCTGCTGAAGGAGCATGCTGACGAGGATCCAAAGTTGAAGGAGCTATGGACTCAGATCAACACCTTTCCTGAATGGGTTGATTGGGGTCAGATAGAGCGAGCACAAAATACGTTCTATCGCTATGGCTTGCCGATTCTGAATGCTGTATGTTCACCTCTTTGGCCTTTTCGGATCCACCGGCTAACCTGTATAGCTGAGCTTTGAGAGTCTACTAGGTGGCATGTAAATCACACCCCATGAACTTTGATAGCCCTTGGCCTTTACTGACAGTTAGACTAGGGGCTCGCAACGAGTCGTCGAAACCTTGACCCGCACAGGAGGATTTGGCGTTAAAGTTGTGCACCGCCGCTTACTTGAGACCCTCCAACATATCCTCCAAGTCAACGAATCGATCGATGCAATGAGACCTGGCGGCGAAGGAAGCGTCTCGTCCGTCCGTGTCCGACTCCTCCACTCCTGCGTCCGGCAGAAGATCCTCGGCTTAGCGGATGAACAACCAGAATACTATGACGTAGCAAAGCACGGCGTCCCGGTCAGCGACCTCGACTGCATCGGCACCATTAGCACGTTCTGCAGCACCGTCGTATGGATGGGGCTGCCCCGGCAGGGAATCTACCTCCGCGAAGCCGAAATCGCGGATTACATTGCGCTGTGGCGGCTCGTGGCGTATTACATGGGGACGCCGATAGAGCCGTTCGAAAATCCGACTCGAGCGAAGGCGTGGATGGAATCTCTTCTTGTCTCGGAGTTCCATCCTACTGATACCGGACAGGTCCTGGCCCAGAATATCATTCTTGGTCTTGAGAATACGGCGCCGGCGTATGCGTCGAAGGGATTTATGGAGGCTATGGGTCGGCTTTTGAACGGGGAGCAACTATCGGACGAACTCGGTCTCCCTCATACGGGCCTTTATTATCGGTTACTCATCTGGGGCTATTGCTTCTGGATCTGGGGCATGGCGATGGTGATTCCTAAGATTGGCTTTCTGGATCGATTTGCCATATCGGTGAGTCTTGGGTTCATGGTGTTTGTCTAACTGTAGCTGTAGATGCTAACTTGCGTATCAGCAACGCCGGAAGAGATTCCGTCGTATGATCCGGGACGAAAAGGTGGGACTGGGAGGCGAGTCAAAGTTTGACTTCAAGTATATTCCAACTTTGAGACGAAGAACTACCCGACTTGGGCAACGGCGATCTATCAAGATTGAAAGACGCGGAGTGGAGTTCTTGGCGCAGCTGGGGCTTTTCGTGGTGTTTGGTGCTACGGCAACATTGGTCTTAGGGCTGGTATTTGCCATGTACGAGTTTCCCACTTCAAGTCCTCGGCTTCTCAATGCTATTCGAGTATAAGGAGGCTCGGAGATACCAAGAGTCGATTGACTGAATTGAATCTATGACTATGAAATTAATGACTTTTTTCTCGCCGATAACTCTTCGCGGAGTTCAAGCGTAAGAAGCTCAGATGAGATTTGGCTCTATTTTGGAAGGGAGATTTTTAATCTAACAATGGGGTATCCTGGAGGCTGAAGGGGTAGATCATGAGATTGAGGTAATGTTGAGCCGCTATCCCTCAAAGACACTTGAGTTCAAGTCAACGCCCATGTCTTTAGCCATACCCCGCATTTGGGCCTCGATATCATCCTCCATGCCACCGCCAAGTCGCAGGAACTGACGGATCTTGGTGAAGTAGAAGAAGATATCGGTAGTGAACAGCACCGTGCGGAAGATGAGATGACGGCCAAGGTTGCGAATCTTCTCCGTCAAAGGCAAGTCGGGAGACTCAGCAAGGGCCTTGGAAGCCCAGAGCCCGGTGATCTTCACTCGATTGACGGGCGAGCCAAGATGCTGATTATTTCCTTGGACGATGCGGAGATTGCGACCGATAAACAGAAGTTCTCGAGGCAGCTTCGTTTCATCTGCGAGAATCTGTCGGATGTGCTTTCGAGCGGCGTTCTGCGCTTCGTAATGACGCTTGCTGCGTTCAATTTTGCTAAGCCCCATGATGTGTTTGTGGGTTGCCATGTTTCCTCCCCTGTAGGGACGCATGAGCGTGAAAGTAGCAAACATCTCCGGGTTTTCGATACCCCAGCTCGCTGTAACGGCGTTGATGGTCTTGTTGTCGAAGGTCAATAAAGCCTTCCATAATCTAGCATATTGATGCCTGAATGTTGGATCCATGTTGATGTACAGCCCGTGGTCGATAAGAACAAGCTCGGGCTTTCCGGAGGGCTTGCGGCGGATGAAGATGTTTCCGGGGTGAGGGTCACAGTGTACGACTCCCCAAAGGAACATTTGAGCGGAGAACAAATCGACCATGGTCGTCATAACGTCTTTGAAAGATAAGCCCAGTCCACCTTTGTTATTTGGGCCTCTCCAATGGTTGCGCTCCGGCTTCAGCCTTCCAGCTTGCGTAGGAGTCGCCGAAGTGCTTCGACCCGATGGATCCAGAGGAGTGCCTTGGCATCCTGGACTTCCTTCACGCCAGCCACCGCGCCATGACGAGGTGATAGTTTTCTTATCCCACAGCCGAACACCCTCAATCCATTCAGCCGTCATGACACGCTTCGAGCTCAGTTCCCGGTAAACCTTTGGGATGTATACTCTGTCTCGCAGTCTGGGTTCCCCGGCAACTAGTCGAGCCATAGTCTCAGAGTTGGCTGCTTCGTTCTCAAAGTCGGTTTCAAGAGACATGCGTTCACTAATGTAGGGTACCAGAGTGTTAAAAGGGATATCGAACCATTTGCTGTAGATGTTGGTCATGACACTAGCAGTTGAAAAAACGAGCTGTTAGCGTATTGCGAGGTAGAGTCAGGTAGGAGGTAATCCTACTTGAAAGCCCACAGATCCCACTCAATCTGTTGCGCGATCTCCCGCTTCTGGACCTTAACGGCCACTTCCCTTCCATCTGGAAGCCGCGCCCAGTGGACCTGGGCCACACTCGCACTAGCCCGGGCCTTGCGTTCCATGAGGCCCTTACCTGGTTCCCCCGAGAAAGAAACGCCAAAGACCTCCTCAGGCGACTTCCCAAAATCCTCCCGGATAACCTTCTCGACTTCCTTCCAATCATTCTGCGGCGCATCATCAAACATACTTGCGAACATACGCTGGAACTCCGGCGGCAGAATAGCCGTCTGCATACCAATGGCCTGGCCGATCTTCAGGTAGAGACCACCATTATGACGTAGTAGATCCGAGACCCGGCGAGCATTGCGAGCATGCACCGCAGCGATCGAGTCGGCGAAGGGCGGGTCCGGACGAAAATTGATTTTGTAGTCTAGCGCAACGACCAGGCCTACTGAGAACGTCCGCGCTGTTCGAGTCACGGCTGAGGCGTTGAATCGGGCGTCAAGTCCGTACACGACGCCGGTGGCGAGAGAGACGTAGAATAGCCGTCGCAGCCATTTTCGGGTGCGAGTGTATGTTTTGGCTGGAGTGGGTTTGCCAAGGGAGCTTGGAGAGGGAGGCACGAAGGGTTGGTATGATCCTGGGTGCACGTATCGTCGAGAACTGCGGAGCGAGAGTTGCGGCTGCCATGCGGGTCTCATTGACCGCAGGAGGGTCGCGTGCGACATGATGAGAGAGGGATTAGCGACGGGGTGAGCGCATGGCGTGCTCCGAACCTAAATGATGCTGCAGGAATGCAAGAGGCGAGAAGGATAAGAGGGTGCAAGAGGGGAGAGTCCAGAGTCGAGAATAAACCGATGAGGCGGATTTGCGGTCATCCGCGGACGCTCCGCTCGGGTTCGGTGAGAATCGCAACCCGCCGGCGTTTTGACAGTCGGAGCTTACTTTTTTACGCTGGGAGTCCCATAAACTTGAGCACGTTCCGGGTATTACTTCAGTTGATGGAATTAATTGTATTTCTTCGAATGTCTTATAGCTCGTCATGTCCGTCGTCGGCTTTCTGTTCCTGGTTCTCTGAGGTTTGCTCATCCACCGAATCCCCAAGTTGGTTGCACACACTCGCGTAGTCGCGCATGTTCTGTGGAATAATCTCCTCCCACAGTTGCTCCCCCTGAAGGAACTGGTACTGTTCCTTGCATCCCTGCTCTGATGCCATAGGGAGCAGGACCGGAAGATGTTTGATGGACGCCTTGAAGAAGTTGCGCTTGAAGCAATTGCCAAAGTCAGCCAACGTAGCCGGGTCGGAGCAGATATGGTGGCCATGCAGTAGGGGTGCACAGCGTTCTTTGATGATGACGGCCACGTCGTCGCCCATTTTAAACAAGGCGTCTTCTTTCTGAACCACGTTCATCCGAGTCATTATGCTGCGCACCGCGGGGACAAAGGTATTGTTGCGAGTCCAAAGATCCCAATGGGAAACAGTAGGTTGGCAGCCCTGTTCGCAGATTTCACTCTGGAACTTGTTGAATAAGTGGCCTGGTCGGCCGACCAAGGCCGAGACTACTTTGAAGCATGATGCACCAATGGCGACGGCGGGCGAGAAGAAAAGGAAGGCCAGGAGGAGGAGCCCGCCCGGGAGTTGCATGGCTGCGGTGAAAGGCGAAAAGGTGACGGGAGATCGATCGACGATCGAGAACAATTTCAAAAGCTGGAGGTCCAAAAGGTTTAGGTTCCCCGCGAATGCTTGTGGAGTCCAGATTGCTAACCGCGGCTCCACCAAAGGTCGCCCGAAAACAAGGAATCTTCAGGAACCCCCCTGTCACGCCAATGGACATTTGATAGATTGATTGCGGTTCACTGTTACTCGGATTATTCCTTTCTTGATTCATTACCGAAAAATAGGAATGTGAGATCAAAGAGCATCCCCGCCTATTCAAATCGGTCTACGATGGGCTGCAGCCGCATATTACTTTCCACCATATCCTTCTTCCACTTTCTGTTACGAGTATCTCTTCTACTGTGATAATCAAATTCAACCAATTTCCTGAAGACCACTCCCTACAGATTTCGATTCGGTCCTTCGTATTCAGCTCAAACTCAAAATAATTCCCAATGTTGATCCAGCAAGCTACATGGCACCATTTTCGACGCTCCAACAGATCACGATAAACCTTTGCGCCCTCAGGGTCGGAGTTTCGAGGAAGACGTTCTCTGGATATAGAAGTGAGCTTTGTCGTCTTCATGGGGAGAGTAGACCAGAGAGCAGGCGGTCTATGTGTAAATTGGTTTACCGGCCTAAACAGTAGGCCCCAGGCAGAGAGAACAACCGCAATTAAACTGCCTATAGAGAATATCGGTCCACAAACGATGCACCATCCCAGATGCGGCCGGGTCATGGGCATATCCAGGGTACATTTGGTTGATTTTGTCGTTCGTGGACGTCAAAACCCAATGCATTTGAATTGACCCCTCCGGGTCGTCGGTGCCAATGCTGACTCTTGACACCAAGGCATGAAAGAGGAATAGTATGTCCGTCAGGAACTCACGATGGGGGTCAATAGAGTCCAAGCGCCCAAGAAGTGGAATCAGCTCTCCTTGAAGGGTTTTCATGATTCGGCTCACTCGGTGTGGAAAGCATTGTGGGGTCTCATGCCTCTGAAGCACGTCGGGCATGAGGTAAAGGAGAGGTACATTTGATGCGAGATGCTGGAGAATCCTCATTAGCTGGCTCAATGCTTCGGCATCCGGGTTTTCCACCAAACGCATGCATTCAATCACTTCACAAATGAAATTTGAGCGGATTTGGATAAAGCGTTGCGAGGGCATGAATGGACTAGTCGCCGTTCCTGGTGCATTGTCCTGTCTCGTAGTCGCTTCTGCCATTGGATTTGTATCAGTTGAGGAAGATTGTCAGACCGGAAAAGTAGAGGTGTCGAAGGAGTTCTTTTGTAAATCACTCGAGGTCCTAGTGTAGATCAATAGCCTTTTTACTCTCGGGGAAACTAGCAAGTTGCCGCGGCTATAAAGAAAGTGGATTTCTCCAGGAAGTTTGGTCAGGAGTTTGGTCAACGCAGAGATGGTCCGATATTTGTACCACAAGGGTCGAAGAAATGTGACAAACTCAAAGTCAATGTTCCTTGTACCTCTTTGAGGCTTTGCGCTCCAGCATGAATGGGGGAGTATTACTAGATAAAGAGCACGCGCACCCAGAACAAACTCTACCTTTATTGCATGTGAAAGAATAGAGTTATACTCTATACTACTCATTCAGATGAGAATGACTTTCAAACTCGCAATAAAGCTCAATGCTAATCTATAACAATCACGGTCTAGATTCCGCCAATGCACGGATGAATGTGGGGCCAGAGTAGAGACAAGTCAGGGCGGCTCGTTTCTGATGTAGACCAATGTCCATGTAGGAAAGCCAGTTCAGATTGAACTCATGACATGCTGCGTCAGATATCATTGGATCGTTCAGCTATCCAGCAGCACAGGGACCTTCTCGGTCAGATATTCCACGATCGCGTCCGGACCTCGCTCAACCTGCAGCCCCGTGGGAATTGCATGCAGCTTGATGTCCGGGTTGACTGAGCGAGCAATATCATGAATCTGCTTTGCCTCGTCGGCCGTCCACATGGAGGCACTGAACTGTAGCCCAAAACTGTCAGCTAACAATAGCAGCCGGAAACCCCGAAGACATTGTGTCCAGGAAAAGCCGAGAACTCACCAGTACTTCCGGGTTGTGCTTCCGAACTTTAGCTTCGACCTCGTCAATTCCTGCAGCATGTGAGAACGGAATCGTCAGCTTCGTAGAGAGGAACTCCCACGTACGCTCGGCATTGTCGACGTGGATGATGGTATAGCGATCCTTCAGGATCTCGGCCAAACGGCCGATGAGCCGCTTCGCGCGCTCGGGTGCAGTATTGACGGTCACGAGGTGGAAAGGGCCTTTCGGAGCAGACATTATAAATGAATTAGTGAAAAAGAATGCGACAACGTGGGGGTTTTGTTCTTGTACCGGAGGCTTTCCCCACTTTCGGATGTGGGAGCAGGAGTAGTCCTGGTTGCCACCTACAGCTTCTCCACATCAAGTGGGTGAAATCTAGTGCGCCGGGCTAGAAATACTCTCCGCCGATAAGAACCAGCCGCCCATCTTTACTTCTCCCACGCTCCCCTCTAATAATCCAATTATGTCCAAGATCGCGTCTACATTCTCGCGTAAGGCTCTTTCGTGCAATTGAGTTGAAAGCAGCATCTAATTCATATATAGGCTTGGTGCGTTTCGTGCCCAAATCCAACCCCGCCAAGGTCTTGATTGGAGAGCCCGTTGATGCGCAGCTCGATGTAGGACTGGCACTGTATCAGGGAAAGGATGTTTCCGTACGCCCTTTCTCGGGCTCTTCCGTGCTGAATCCAGGTGCGGCGACCGGTGCAACCGAGACAATTGAACGTGTTCTCTCTCCTCTTGCGCAGACTGAAGTCGGCTCCATTCGCTGCATTGGTCTAAATGTAAGAACGCTCTCCAGGATATGGTAGCTTCAAGTCAACAGACTTGCTGACAGCATCCGGGTGACAGTATGCTTCGCATGCCAAGGAAATGTCTATGGACCTGCCCGAGCTACCAACTCTCTTTCTCAAGCCCGCAACATCACTCGCTGATCCGTGGCCCGCGCCAACCGTCTTGCCCAAAATCACCCAGCAAGACAACACCGGCGACTACGAGTCAGAGATGGTGATTGTAATTGGCCGTGATGCCAAAGACGTGTCCGAAGCGGACGCATTAGACTACGTTCT
Source organism: Penicillium chermesinum (assembly GCF_028974085.1). Lineage (NCBI taxonomy): Eukaryota > Fungi > Ascomycota > Eurotiomycetes > Eurotiales > Aspergillaceae > Penicillium > Penicillium chermesinum. The sequence goes on from NW_026695315.1 coordinate 3,285,616, forward strand.
GGGCTACACAGCAGCCAACGACGTGTCCAGCCGAACCTCTCAGATGAATCAGAGCCAGTGGAGCTTCTCAAAAGGCTTCGACGGTGCTTGCCCCATTGGTGAGTACCTCGTTATTTTTCTTGGCTGTGGCCTCTAACCAACGATATCGTAGGCCCGGTTCTCGTCTCCGCTGCGTTGGTCCCCGATGCTAGCAAGTTCCACATCCGAGGCATCAAGAGTGGCCAAGTGATGCAGGACTGCCCACTAACCGATCTTGTCTTCGGTGTTCCGCAGCTGGTCAGTTTCTTGTCGCAGGGCACTACCTTACCAGCAGGAACAATCATCCTCACCGGTACTCCCCCTGGTGTGGGTGGAGGTCAGAACCCCAAGAATTATCTCAAGAGCGGTGATGAGTTCGCAGTGGAGCTTCTTCCTCATGTGGGCACTTTGATCAACAAGATTGAAAATCAATAAAGAAGAAATGCAGGACTTTGCTCCAAAGCGTCGAAATTGGAAATAGTATTCGATCATCTGCCATTGCCGAGTGTTAAGTGTTGACGCGAATTCACGTATAATAAATGATCAAATGCCTCTACTAGTAACATCAGTTACTAGTGAAGCTCTGTGAAGCAACGAGACGTAATTCATAGACCCCATGGCTCGAAAGTGCAATCATTCGAATTGCCTGAAGAACTTCAAGTTTTCCTTGAAGTTTGCCTTTTTACCATTGGAATTGACCCTTGGAACGAACATTCATGATAAACCAGACTTTAGCGGCAAAGTTTATGACTTGGAAATCTCAGAATTGAGATTCGGGGTGATTCAACGATCAGAATGCTTCGGTGCTTCAATGAGGAACATTGGTTGAGCTTGAATAAATCATGATCATGATGTATTTGCCTATGGCAGGCAGGGCTGGAGTCGGTGGGAATGCGACTAAAAATGGTGTTGCCAACACCTTTTTGTGGGGCCGGTAGAAGATCACCCTCCAATAGCGGTATCAATGGTCTGCAAGCCTATGCCTCCGCCGATTACACCTCAAAGCTCTACACCAATGGCACTCGTCCCGTAGAGGCTCTGTCCGGTCGCGTCTTGAGTACCTGGACCTTCCTCTCAGCTGTCGTGCGCTTCACCGCTGCCTACAACATCGATAACCCGGTCGCGTACAATTTGCATTGTGGACTTATGGCATTGCATTGACGCACTTCGTGGGAGAATTCGTTTTCGGCAATGCCAGCTTAATCGGCCATGCCATGAGCCCTTTGCTTGTGGCGTCTTCCTCGCTGGTTTGGACGCTGACCCAGCGGGAGTTCTACCTGGGTGCGTAAGTGCGCTCCTGGAGCGATCTCACCTGATTGGACCTCCCCAAAAAACTATGTTCTATCCGGTTTCTAAGCTTTTCTCTCTCGATACGATTGGATAGTTACAAACGGAGTACAGTACAAAAGTACTACTCCTGGCAACTATGTGGCGCAGTCCCGCTACCCTTAGTTTGCCAGTGCCCGGGTAGGCCGATCGATTTGCTTAAATGGTGCCCTTAAATGTAGACTTTTCGTTCCTGCCAGCCTTGATAAAAGAATTTCATTGTCCCCTTAAGACGGATTCCAGACTCACAACATCCGTAGAATACTATCACACATACCATGGCTTGGTATCCGTCCAATGCAAACTTCTTGACCACTCGTGGACTTGAACATATACCAGGGCAGTTTTATGGCGGAGACTATGCAGCAAGCCAAAGACTGAATGATCCTTCAGAGCACCCCGTCCCGCAAGGTCTACTTGATGATTTGAGTTCTTGGACTTTCGACCAAACACTGGAACTTGACTCCGCCTCTCTTGACAATTACGAGGCCAATGCATTTCGAGTCGCTATCACGCCCTCGCCCAGCACTTATGAGAGCTCCGACTTTCAGAACCAAACTCGGGAAGAGCCTATAGAAAATGGTGATATATCCCGCTCCTCTTCTCGAGCCAAGACCAAGTACGCATCTAAGAATGCTCCTATGTTGATCAGAAGCTGAATACTAGACTAATGCCAATTTGCCATAGGGAATCTGCCACTTTGGTATGCCCTGATGAAAACTGCAAATCTCGAGGTCCATTTGTCAACCGGGCAACTCTCAAACGCCATTACCAAACCCAACATCTTGCCCCGGGTGCCTTCAAATGTCCTCATAACGGGTGTACGAAAACGTTCAACCGGAAAGACAATCTGGGCCAGCATGTTCGGGCAGTCCATTGGACTAAGCCTTGAGGGTACAGGCTAAGATACGAGTTAGTGCCCATTGCTGTCAACGGAATTTGGAAGATAGAATCTAGGACGATGTATTTGCAGGAAGATTTTCTCTCCTTCGTCTCCTCTGCCTTCTTCTCTACTGGTAGCTTTGGTATCTCTAAACTTGGCTTCACGACATGCTGCATCCGCATTACTTAGTCGTTCGCAACACCTTGGCGACTGCAATCTGAATCTTTCTTACAATTTCTTTTTGTAACCAAGCTTTTCTTTCCATGAGACTGGGGATGGTAGAGAGATCACGACGGTGAGAATGTGGCGTCGCGATGTAATATTATTTGGGATACGGAAATACAGTATAGACCAGAATGTGATTTACTCCACTAAAGTGTTCCGGCGGAACGCTTTAGTGGGGCCGGATAGTGGTGCCAAACAGATAACAACTCCGAGCCGAATTAATATGACTCGACAACACATGAACGCAAGTGCATCTCAAGATAGAGTTACATTCGTGCATATTACTAATAAGACGAGCCAATTTCGGCACTGGCATCCACTGGCACGGATGATCGTATCCTGTGGTCCCCTACTCCACCCAGCGTACTACTCTGGTACCTGAGGCGAATAGGAAGGCCTAATCGGTCAGTCATGGGTACGCCAGATGAGGATAATGAAGATAGACATGAAAGCACCAATGTTGTTAATAGCGAGGTCTATATTTGTCGTAATCAAAGTAGTAGTGCTTTTTGGTGGAAGGGGGTAAGAATCAGTAAGGTGTGCCGAATACTAATATACCTTAAGTGGTCAATAATACCAGGCGAAACGACTCATGCAGAGCGCGCTTGAACTGTAGAATGGAGTTAAGACCTATAATTCACGCATCGTTGACAATTCGAATCACTGGGAGGGGGATCACTGGCTGGAAACACTGCAAGGAGTGGCCTGCCAGCAGTCCACGCACTCAGGTATTTCCCCCCGAGCAAAGTGACAGATGCACGTCAGTCTCCCTCTGAGTACGAGAAAAAGGTTGGCCATATAACAATGCGCTGCCACAGCAGCGATGGGCAGGTTAAAAGGCTGTTCTATAAGCGGAGAATGAAAAAGTGATGGAAGGTCTCAAAATAGTGACAAAACGGTAGCTTGTCTTATTGGATATCAGAGAACTTCACGATCCCTATTTGCTCACCGTGCAAACCTCCGGCAGGTTTTGGGCTTACGGGTGGAGCCAAAGGGGGAAATGACGCATCTTGGGCTTTCTAGCCTGGTGGGGGCTCATCTTGGCCGGATAAACACTTTGTAGAGAGGGCCCTGACCAAGTGATCTTAATAATCCTTTGGTTTCCCGGGGAGAGGGCTCTACGCAGTATGATGTTCTGAGAGTATCGGATCCGTCCATCAACGTTGAGCTAAACGCGGGGCCCCGAGGGATGATGGCTGACGCTCAGGCATGGCCGTTACCGCCAAGATAATTTATGTGAAATCTATGCTTCGACCCTCAAGGTCCAAGGAAAAGGCGATCTCATCCGCGTCTTTTTCGCTTTGCGGGGTCGAAGGTGCCCAGGTGGGCACCTCCAGGCTGACTCGATCCTGATTTGCTCCCCATTCGCAGGTTCTCCATCTTGCATGGAGTTGCCCCATGCCTCCCCAACTTATCACATTTTGCTCCTCTAAAGTCCCTGCATAGAACACAAGGTGCTTTCTGGTCATGCCTCAATCCATCCATTCGACCTTCCTATCTGCCTTGAACCATCGTCGCCGAACATCATGAGCGGCCAGTCATCCTCAGCACCATTGCAGTCATGCGATAATTGTCGCCGGCGCAAAGTCAAATGCGACCGCAAATCTCCATGCGACAAATGCCAAAAGCTGCTTCTCTCCTGCTCCTATAGTGATATACTGAGACGCAAAGGCCCAAGGTTCCGACATCTCTATCCCTTGGCCCCGATATCCTGGGAGGCGGCGCGGTACCAAATGGCCCGCTGAGTGCCGGTGACAGAAGATCAAGTTCTGAATTGAACCATATTGATTCACCCGGATCGTCAGATTTCCGGTCTGCAGATAAACCATACGCGCCACGATACGCTCTTGACGGCCCGGTCCTGCCAGGGTTCTCTACCCCAGACTCTTCCGACTTAACAGCAGACTCCGTGACAACGCGAACGCTCCCTCGAGCTCGCCGACTCTCTCCATACATCTTATTAGCCCACGTGAATGTCTACTTGAAATATCTGTTCCCCATCATGCCGGTCGTGCACGCGGAGCAAATTCGGATAGATAGCGAGCAGCCAGAACACCTTACGCCAAGCCGGTATGCGTTTCTGGCATCGTTATGCGCCGCAACCCACATTCAATTAAAATTGGACGGCGATCATCCCATTCCTGGTCCGGCGAAACTTCAAAGCTTTGGAGGTGGTCATTCGGCGCTGTCGGGGGAGGACCTTCTGAGAGAAGCCGAGCGGGCTCGGCGCGAGTGCGATGCAGTGGACAACATCACGATCGAAAGTCTCTTAACATCCTTCTTCCTTTTCGCATCATATGGGAATCTGGACCAACAGAACAGGGCGTGGTTTTATCTCTGCCAAGCTCTCTCCATGGCCTTTACTCTGGGACTGCATCGAGAGGCCACTTATGCGGAGCTGACACCAGAAGAAGCTGAAGATAGGCGCCGAGTCTTCTGGCTTCTCTTCATCACCGAGAGGTGAGTACGCCAACTTCTGGTGATATCCTCGGGAAAGAGAAAGTTCTAACATTATGGGACAGAGGCTACGCACTCCAGCAGTCTAAACCAGTCATGCTTCGCAGTTCAATTTACAAGCCACAAGTCCTCTGTTCGGAGGACCCAATTCTAGCCTATGGGTTTATCAACTTAATTGGTGTCTTCGAAATGCTCACTCCCAGTTTATATGACTGGCTCTCGGCTGGAGGGAGCGATGGCCTTCTGGAGCGACCGCCGACGGCCAAGATCCAATCGAGCTTAGCCCACGCAATTTCCCTGGAAGGTGTCGTTGAAATCCAGCAAGTGGATATATTGATTACCCAGCAATGGCTCCAAGCCATGATGTGGAAATTCTCCATCAATCATTCCACCCAGCCGGGCTCCAGCCACGACGAGCTGCTTCCATTCCACCTTCCGGTGCTGGTCGGGAAGGCCGTCATGACCGTAATAGGTGCTGCGTCGCAGGGAGCAGTGGATGCGCACGGAATCGGGATGGTAGGCTCCATGACCTCCTCTTTAATGTCGCCCGAGCCTCCAAATATCTGACGATGTCAACAGGAACAAAAGCTCTTTGACCTAGGCTCTTCAGTAGCAGATGTCACGCGCTCCCTGGGCACAAAGGCTATTGATAGACTTGCGAACTCGACGATCGACCCGCGACAGTTGCTATGGGGTATCCTAAGCACCCTCTCACAAATACGCGGCTCTTCCTCCTACTTGTTCCCACACTTGTTCGAACGCTGCAAAACGATACTCAATCTGGATGGCACGATCAACATGGGAAACTTCCTTCCAACTCTTGGGGTCGCAACAGCCCACCCGCCAAGCCACTGGCGCAATTTGTCCGATGTTGAGAAGATTGATGAAAGCCTGGAAGCTCTTCTGCAAGCTGCTCCAGATGGGGAAGAATCAAGGCCGACCATGGGCTGACTATAGGTCAGAATCACACGAACAGTTTTCATGTTAAGACGATTCCTCGGTTTTCCTCCATCGCATTCCTCACGTCACTTTCTGTCATCATCTGATACCCAATACCTCGCCAATCCACATGCCGTTGCTGCTTCCTGTGGTTGTCAATCAATTACTTGCTCAATCTCCTTGCTGCGAAAAGATAGCATCATCAAGATCGCTAGTGTCAAACCATAGACGAGCACTGACTCGCACAAATCAGAAAGATTTTTTTTGCAGAAGGAGGTCCTCTGAAGCCGAGAAGGCGTCATAATACCAAGGCAGTAGCTTTCCCAAAGGTTACTAGTAGATTGAGCTGATGTTGACCATTATGCCCATAGAATCCCTACTATGGCCGAAGCGACCCTTCAGCTACTACCAGCTACTACCGATAGGTTGCTTGTCCTCGGCTAGACTTTCCTGCGCAGTCTGATCTCTTGCATACCATGCAGGATCAGGGTCCAGCTGCGTGAACAGGATGCGGGGCAGCTGATCGCTTTGGGATCGCAAGCCCCGGTACTTATGTACCACAGCGAGTAGCCCAAGTGCCATGATTGGTCTAGGGCCAGGTTAGGCTCGGCACAAGGCCCATCTGAGGATAGTTGAGTGCTTCAGAAGATCCCATGCGCCCGGGGGAGTCCGTGCTGATCCTTAGTGTGTCATGAGCTGCAGCTATTTTCAAACTTCATCTCCCCAACATACTTACTCTCCTTGGAAGGGCCGCCAGCAGCATAGCTACGGTTCCTGTACAGGTTTTTAGTTGCTCGCTGCTATTTCGGGCCAAAATCTCTTTTTTCCTTACGTCCAAAAAGTCTCTGGATATGCCCAGTTCAAGATCAAGTACTTGTAGTGGCATCTTGAAGATGTATGCAGAGACGCCACCGTCACTGAAAATGCGCAACACGAACCCACATGTCTTGGAGTTTTGACAGTTTCCAGTCAATGCAAGCGAATTGCGAATTAAATGTTGGTAATCAATAAAATATCAGGGGTTTTAGGGATGTTACATTCGTCTCGGAGTTTGAGTCTAGACAGACTAGGCCCCGCTTCTATCCCATTAGGGATACTGCCCGTTGTATAGGGAGCTACTTACTGGTATATGTACGAATTGATCGTCTCTTAGGTACAAAGTGAACTACGGGGGTATAAAAGAAATGCCTCTTCGCATGTCAACTTTACGCAGACATCAAGCTTGGGACTCAATACACTCGCCCTAAAGGAGGGGGAAAACCATTTCTTCCATTGAATCCACGCCGCCAAACCCTAACCATGCTATTCCAAACAGCAATCACCTCAGCGCTCCTAGCCCTGAGTCTCCCAGTCCACAGCACCCAAACCTTCAGCAACACCGGAACAACCTCAGGCTGGGACTCCACGAACCAAGAACACAAAGGCACAGTCCAACAAGTGACCAACGTAGTCTACAAAGGCCCCACAGCCCTCAAAATGACCCAGATCTACGACTCCAGCTACACCGGCCGCTACCACTCCGAAGTCGTCAAGAACAACGTGTACAAGCGCGGCGACACAGGCTTCTACGGCTTCGCGTTCCGCCTCCAGACGGACTGGCAGTTCTCCCCAGCCCAAACGTATAACATCGCACAGTTCATCGCCGATTTCTCCGATACAGGCTGCGATGACTACATGCCGTCCAGCATGGTCTGGCTGAGCGGGAACCAGCTGTATACGCGCGTGAAGCAGGGGACGATCTGTGCGCAGAAGACGGTGACCTTCCCTGAAACGGCTACCGTCTCTGCGGGGAGTGGCATCGGGTGGAGATCCAGGCGAGCTGGAAGACGGATGGGACGGGGTTTTATAAGTTGTGGTTCGATGGGACGAAGATTCTGGAGCATTATAATATCGATACGACCATTGAGGATGACCGGGAGTTCCAGTTTCGGGTTGGTCTGTATGCGAATGGGTGGCATGACGATAAGGGGATGAAGGGCACGCAGGGCACTCGTCAGGTCTGGTATGATCAGATTGCGACGGGGACTACCTTTGCTGATGCCGATCCGGCTCAGTGGTAGAACGTGGGTGTGATGACTAGTGATGCCAGATAGGATGAAAGGGCTGCAGTACGGGAATCGTTCTATCACGAAATGTTGGACGGAGAGAGTTCCCGTGTTTCGTCTCATCTGAGTTTACCAGTATAGTGCTGTCTAATCCCATCAGAGAATGGAAAGGCTTTGATAGTGAAATGAGCTAGAGTGGCCTGAGGGAAAATATCTCCATTTGGGTTCTGGGTTTACTTCGAGGTCTAGAATACGCCATGACTAGTCTAAACAATTCCTCAGAGGTAAAAAAGACGTAGTGTAACAAAAGTCTATAGGCTAGGGATATCTAAGCATAGCTAGCATATCTAAGCTGGTATCATCCGAAGGAAGCCAGGGAGGCCAACGCTCGCAAAGAAAGTGCATTAACGCTTCAAGAAAATCAGATAGGTTCATCGCGGGGCTCAACAAGAATCTCGTTAACGGAAACATGCTCGGGCTGAGTGAGGGCGTGGATAATAGAATTGGCCACATCGGACGGATCCAAGATCTTTGCGCCGGAGGGTTCGCCGTACTTCTTAATTGCCTCGGCGTCGCTTGACATGTTTAGCAGAGGCGTGGAGGTGTTTCCAGGCTGAATGGCTGTAACTCGCAGCCCAGAGCCAACCGTCTCGAGACGAAGGGCTTTCAACGTAGCCTCCACGAAGAATTTACTGGCTGAGTAGACACCCAAGCCAGGGAAGACTTGCCGACCAGCATCAGAAGTAATCGCGACAATATGGCCGCGACCACGAGACAGCATGTCCGGGACACTGGAAGATAGAGCGTTAAGGACACCCTTACAGTTCACATCGACCGTGCGATCCCATTCTTCGGTCTGAACGTTCGCCATCATGGTGAAGTACATAACGCCAGCGCAAGCGACCAGGATATCGACAGGACCAAGCTCGGCATTAGCTGCTTTGAAGAGTGCCTCGGTCTGTTCCTTGCTCGTCACGTCCGTGGACCGAATAACGCACTTCACGCCATAAGACTCGACTTCACGCTTGACAGACTCCAAAGCCTCTTGGCGACGCGCACCGAGGGCTACATTGCAGCCCTGTTTTGCGAGCGCAGTCGCCACGGCAGCACCGATGCCAGATGAGGCTCCCGTCACAACGGCGACCTGACCAGCAAGAGGGCCTTGTGAGGCGCGCTTGGATCGGTATGCAAGAGATTCCTGGCGGGAAGGAGGCTTTGGGAGCCACCCTCGAGCAAACCAATGACGGGCATACGTCTCCAACAGGAGGATGTCGACCTTGGGCCGCTCAACAGCAATTCGGAGAGGTCTGGTCAGGGTGTTGTCGAGAACCACAATGCTGCGGAGGAATTCCACGGGCGGCATACCGCTTCGCAGAATATCGACAGTGAAGGCACCATCTCCGCCTTTGGTGATTCCTCGCTTTTCTTGCCACAGGGTTACCCACTCATCCCACTGGAGGAACTTGGTAGGATAGCCAAGCTCACTCAGTTGTTCAAAAACGAATCGAGTGTCAACGGGGTCCGGATCACCAAGATGGTAGATCGTCTGGCCTGCGTGATCTTGGTTGGAAAGGTGGATGATCGACTGGCTGACAAAATCAACGGGCGTCATCTCTGCACGCCAGCCATCCACGTCTGGAGCATACCCAAGACAGATCGACTCCACGAGCAAAGCAGTGAGCAAATCATACGGATTGGCTGCACCGGTAGTACTGTGGCCACTGATGGTACCGCATCGATGGATCTTCACGTGGAATCCAGTCTGGCCGGCCTTCAGCACGAGCTGCTCAGCAACCCACTTGGTTTGACCATAGCCGTCCAAGAGCTTTGTAGGGACATCCTCAATGCCCAAGAAGGAATTTTCAGACCAACCCTTCTTGGTAGGGGCAGGGGGTAGGACACCGTTCGTGGACACGTATTCTAGAGTGGCTCCTCCCTTGGCAGCCAGACGAAGCACCTCGATAGTTCCAGAGACATTCGCTGCACGCAAAGCGGCATAAGGATAGACCAAGTTGACAGTCGCGCCAGCGTGAACGATAACCTGGACACGGCTAGCCAGCTCTTCGAATTTCTCTGGTGTCAGGCCAAGTTGCGTCTGTGACAGGTTTCCAGGCAGGATCTCGACACGTTCCATGATAGTGTCGCTCCAAAGTCCTAGATCAAGAAGGTTGCGGCGAATCCGGGCCACACCGCTCGCATAGCTACCATCTTCTGGGTCATTGTATCGCACGAGACAAATGATCTTCGCTGTAGTGCTCTGAACAAGATCATGCAATAAGAAAGCGCCCAAGAAACCAGTTGCACCAGTCAAGAGGACAGTCTCTGCTTTTTGAATTGGGGTGAAAGCGGCGTCGGGCTTGGGTTTGATATCTTCGGGCAAAGTCGAATCGGCGAGCAGAACAGCGGGAAGATCTGCCTGCACTGCTGCTGCATGGCCGTCTCGAACAGCGCGAACTGTGTTAAGATGTCCCGCCAAAGTGGGGTTCTCGGCCAGGCGAGGAACGGGCACGCGAAATCCGAAGGTTCGAGAAAATCGCGATGCGAGGTCAGCCAAAGATAATGAGTGACCGCCTTGGTCGAAGAAGTTATCCTCCGGCTTAAGAAGTGTTTTCGGAACCTTCAAAACGTTCGCCCAGATGACTGCGACGTGGTCGATTGCGATCGGGTCCTTGTCGGACTGCTCGCTAGGCTGAGGGCTAGCGGTGCGAGGGCCAGGCAAGCTTTTCACATCAACCTTTCCGGAGACCTCATTTGTAGGAAGTTCGTCCATCACGACCCAGAGAGATGGAATCATATAATGCGCCAGGTGTTGATCAAGAACACGGCGAGCTGCGGGGCTGTGGCCAGCTTCGTTGACTTCAACGGGTGAGCGGTCACGGGCTTCTGCATCCGGCACGACATATGCGACCAATTGCCTCTCCAAGCCTTCACCGTGTGCGATGACGATACAATGGCTGACAGCCAGATTCTGGCAGATTTCACTCTCTACCTTGGCAGGAACTACCGAATATCCTCGAAGCTTGATCATGCCACCTACTCGGCCTGTGATTTCTAACAGACCTGAGGGGAGAATGCGCGCGAGATCGCCAGTCCGGTATAAACGAGCTCCAGGAGTCTTGTCAAATGGGTGTGAAGTGAAAGCCTTCGCAGTCGTCTCTGGAAGATTAAGATATCCTCGGGCAAGCATTTGACCGCCGATGAAGAGTTCTCCGGCTGTGCCAGTTTCTACTTCCTGTAGGTTCTCATCCAAGACATGAACGAGGCCGCTAGCAATGGGAGGACCCACAGGGCAATAGAGAGAATTGTCATCGATCATCTCCCGAATATCCCCGCACGCAATTTCGTGAGTCTCGCATGCACTGTAGCAATTGAGAAGGCGAGTTTTGGGCAGCCCCGCGATAGTTCGCCGAGCAAGCTCGGTGGTCACCACTTCTCCATTGAGCCATAGTGTCCGTAATTCGGGAAGACGAGCTTCGATACTTCCAGGAGGATAACGGGAGAGAACAGTCGCAAGGAGGGTCGGGGTCATGAGGGTTTCGGTAATACGCTTCGAAGCAAGGAGGTCAACCAACGCCGCGGGGTCATAGCTCACATCATCGGGCACGGTGACAACTGTTGCACCCCGCAATAGTGGTCGCAAGATCTCCCAGATAAAGAAAACATTGCAGGCAACCCGGTCTCCTGGCTGGAGATCCTGAACACCAAAGCGCAGGTTGTAAGACAGAACGGGAGCTCGATGGGGATTGGCAATTCCCTTGGGCTTGCCGGTGGTTCCTGACGAATAAGAAACAAAGGCGAGTCGATCAAGATCGTCGGAAGCCGGCAGAGGAGAAGCTTCTTTCGCGAAACCGTTGGCATCTGCAGGTAGATCATCCAGGGTGATCACCGGGCACGCCGCCTTGACTCTGCTTGCGTCAACACGGTGGGTAATCACGACCGCGGGAGAGGCATCTTGGATAACATCGGCCAATAAACCCGCTGGATATGCAAGCTCGAGGACCAAGAATGCTCCCCCGGCACGAAGTGCAGCCAGGCACGCGATCACATAATTTGCGCTGCGAGGAAGCAACACGCCCACTAGGGTGTCACGACCGACACCATATAATCGCAACCGACTAGCTAGCGCCTCGACCTCCTGGTCTAACTCGGCATAGGTATATTTCACATCTCCATCCTCTAGTGCAACGAGATCGGGGGTCGCTTGCACCTGCTTCTTAAACAGCGTAGGAAGGTCTTTGGTAGTGTCGATGAAGCTCTTTGTAGACATTTTTCGGGAAATTGAAATGGCGGGGGAGAAACAAAGAGATTGAGGGCAGTTTTAGAACAGACGACCCATAGAAGGGTGAACCAATGATACTCCACGCAGTTCGAATGCAGTTGCAAAACCCGAGAAATGCAACTAAGGAGGGGTTTTTTTGCGCGTGGTTGTTTTCGTAGCCGAGTGCGTCACTGAGATTGTCCCAAGCGCGATTTCCGGGGAGAGCGTCCAAGTGAGGCGAGGACCAAACGATACTTATTGCCCACCATTTCTGTTGAGAGGCACGGCCAAGCTTCCAGCAGTTCGAGCGGGTCCAGCCATGGTCGCCGCCAGACTAGAACTTGTCTAGCGGAGCACAGCATGGCTCCCATGGGCCAGCAAGGACTCCTCGATGAGACAGGGTTTAGAGGCCCGACCTTGGCGGTGGCCAATGGTTGTCTTTCTTTGTTACCGGGGCGCTCCCATCCGATGAGGTTCCGTATTCTCTCATATGCAGCTCCCGAGATCGCTGTTGCCCACGATGCACTGCGCTGCAATCTAAGTGGCGGCTGACGAGCCACCGGCAATTAGAGGCGCGTCCATCCTCCCGATCAAACAGGAAAGACCCCGCGTGACCTGCCAAGAAGGCCAGAAATACTAGAAATGCCTCTGCTTTGTCCCTCTCGAGCCTCGAAAAAGGGCCGGTTTACTTGCAGTTATCTGTTATCGCATACTGCCCCACCTCCACTTTCACATGTCAAACTCTCTCTTTTCCCAACGGTTTGCATTTTCACATACCAGGATAAGAAGATGATATCGATGAGGAGCGTCTGATTGGTGGCGTAATATCCTGGTCGATTGGTTTCTGCTTTATACTATGGCTTGGGCTTATTGGCCCCAGAGCTTCCTAGGGCCTCAGGGTACCTGCGTGTTTGCGACCATGGCGTTTTCTCTCCGCCTTCGAGAAAGTTCGATCTGCACTTCATGCCCACCAGGCAACAAGGTTACCGTATCCCAACAGCCAGAGTTCAGGCAGAATCATACTTAGATCTCCGGCTGTGATAAATCTAGCCACGATCGACGGCGCGGTGTGGTCGCGGAGCTGTATACGAACGCAGTCATACTCCGCACTCCACATGCCGATTCTCACCGAATAGACCATTCTAGAAATCAAATTGATATTCTCATATTGGTCCGGAAAAGAAAGGCAGATCCAGCTTTGAACTACCTGTCATTCAAAACGTAATAGTCTCTCGTGAAGCTTTTCGCAGCGAAAGCAATTAAGCTGGCGACGGGTCCGGCCAATCAGAATGTAGACTTGGCGTGTTTGTCTCGAACCGCACCCGCGCTTCCCGCGTAGATCGCGAGCTTCATCTTTTTCCCTTGGATCTTCGCCTGTCATTGTCAGGGAGCCTCGTGTTCGTGGTAAGATCTCGTATTGCCGTTTAGGTTCCTCTGGGAGTCTCGGCTCGTCTTTCGCCCACCAACGCCCTCCTTGGGCCTGGTCACTAACTCTTCTGTGACCTGACAGACCATCGGGCCGTCTGTCTGAATATCATCATGCCCTCGATACGAGCGATTGCATTGCCCCTCCCGGCCTTGCCGATCCCCAGCGGCCTCAGGGAGGCCTGGACTTCTTTCATATCTTCCCCAGATCCCCCCGCAATCCTCCATTGCAGGCCCAAGGCCAAACCTCATTCGCCAACACTCCACATCCTCCGTCTCGGCCGATGAGGTCTCCCATTTCTCCTCTCTCGCCAGCTCCTGGTGGGACCCAATGGGTCCATCTCGGATCCTCCATCTCATGAATCCTCTCCGTCATGAATTCATCGCATCTTGTCTAGCAGAGGGGCCACCCCCAGCTGTGCTAGAAGCCTCATCCCCGAACTCCGCAAACCTCCATTACCTCGATATCGGCTGCGGCGGTGGTATTTTTGCCGAGTCTCTCGCTCGAACCATCCCTCTCGACCCTTCAGCGCCCGCCCCAACGCCTTCCCGCGCTGCGTCGATGACTGCCATTGACCCCACCACAACCCTGATCCAGATCGCCAAGGAACATGCACGCATGGACCCGACTGTCGATGCGCATCTCCGCAGCGGCCGCTTTCGCTATCTGAACACCACACTAGAAGACGTATTAGCTTCTCCTACAGCACCCGAGTCTCAAAGTACGCAACCCACGGCGGCGCAAGCGCAGCACCCACAGTTCGACGTGGTCACCTTGTTCGAGGTCATCGAACATATCGATCCGAATACGACTACCCCACAGGCTTTCCTAGCAAACTGTCTGCGCGCTTTAAAGCCAGGTGGCTGGCTCGTTGGCTCCACTATCTCTCGTACCTTCCCTTCTTTCATTCTTAACCAAGTCATTGCAGAGGCCCCCTGGCCCATTGGGGTTGTCCCGCGGGGAACGCACGAATGGCGCAAGTTCGTAAATCCTCCCGAGCTACATGCCTGGGCTCAAGAAGGATTAATGCGTGCTGCTGACTCTGCTGCTACACGGGGGTGGCCCTTCCCTGCTGGACGGGATGAAGTGGAAATGTGTTGGAGCTGTCTATGTGCCCGGTCTCGGGTGGAAGATGGTGCCGGGCTCCGAAAATTGGGGCAATTACTTCTGGGCTGTGAAGAAGGGCATTTGAACTATCATGTCGCGTTTGTCGCGTTTGGCCTGTAAGATACCTCCCATGTAAATCAATCCATAGAAAATTATCATTCCGCTACCTTCTGGGTCTAGCACGTGATCCTCATTGTATCGAATTCTCGCCAAGTTCTATCATAAAGTGCAACAGCGCAATACCCAAATTGAGGAAGCAGATCTACGGAGAGCAAACCAGCAGACATTGGCCAATCTACGGTCCCCCCCCCCCCCTCCCCTAACAAGCAAGCATTGGATCTACGTCGGAATACGAGATCCGAACATCACCCCCCTAATCCTTGAGCAAGATTACACCATTTCAAGGGCGTCTGCTCCGTTCTCCGGGGTACAATTGCGGCCTGTGGACTCTTCTTCCCCAAATTGCGGAGATGAACCCGGTGATGACGAACTGGGTCATGGTCCCCGGGTTAATGCTCCACGCCAGGAGCCATACAATAGTCTCTGGTAGACCCTAACAGACCCAATGGTCAATCCATACAGTATCCAATCGGAGACTATGCACTTCCTAAATGCGCAGCGCAACCTCGTAAAAGTTGAGTGCCATTGCGGGGGAACAATCCGGGTATCTGTATTTAAGCAGACCCAGTCGCCTTCCCCAGAAGTTGCCAAACTCCATACCCCGCAAGGATCATGATATGCGCATCGAAGTGGCTTATCTTTGTATTCCTTGAAAGCCTCCTCTCTCATTAGAAACAAAAGAAACCCCACTGCCATGTCTGTCATTGGAAGGGGATGCTCGAGTTCTTCCGAGGCCGACGCTGAGAAGGCCACGGATGGCTACACAGATCGTAAAGAGCTTAAGGAGTGGGAATGTTACGACAAACTCGGCTACTCGTTCCCTTGGTGGAAGAAATGGGGTATCATCTCGGTGATCTTTGCCGTCCAAACATCCATGAACTGGAATGCGAGTTTCTACGCCAGTAGCATCACGCTGTATGCCAAACATTTCAAAATCTCCGAGCAGGCTGCTCGGGTGGGCCAAATGGACTTCCTGGTGGCGTACGCCTTTGGCTGCGAGTTCTGGGCGCCGTTCAGCGAGGAATTCGGCCGGTGGCCTGTCTTGCAGCTCAGCTTGTTCCTGGTCAATATCTGGCAAATCCCCTGTGCGCTTGCACCGAATTTTGGGACAATTGTTGTCTGTCGTCTTTTGGGTGGTCTGTCTTCTGCTGGAGGATCAGTCACGCTGGGCATGGTTGCCGATCTGTGGGAAGCAGAAGAACAGCAGTGGGCGGTTGCTTTCATCGTCCTGTCTTCCGTGGTGGGCTCTGTGATTGCTCCTATTGTGGGAGGCTTTGTTGCGACGTTCCTCGATTGGCACTGGAACTTTTGGCTCCAGCTTATTCTCGGGGGGTTCGTTCAGGCATTGCATTTCTTTGTCCCGGAAACGCGATGCAGCATTATGATCACCAGAGAAGCGAGGCGTCGACGGAAGAATGGTGAAATGGTGTACAGTGGCGATGAACTCAAGGAGAAGCGCTTGTCCTGCGGGCACATCCTGATGATCTGGGCTCGTCCATTTATCATGTTCCTTCGGGAGCCCATCGTGCTGTGTCTTGCGCTGCTGAGTGGCTTTAGTGACGCGCTGATTTTCACCTTCCTGCAATCGTATACTCTGGTATATAAGCAGTGGAATTTCAGCACGATCGCTACCGGTCTGGCCTTTATCCCGTGAGTATCTCATGTTCTATGAAATGATCTCATGACTTATTTTCGTCAGAATTCTCATTGGATACCTTCTCTCCTATATCTCATTCTTGCCGTGGATCAGGTACCATGGACATGTACGCGAAAGGGATCCTGATGGCTTGCAACCCGAGACTCGGCTCTACTGGCTATTATACGGTACGTTATCTTGTCTTCCATCGTAACGTCTCTTTCTAACACGACTATAGTGGCTCCTCTCTTGTCCATCGGTCTGTTTGGATTCGCATGGACCAGTCTCGGACCTCCACATGTCCATTGGATCGCGCCCATGATATTTTCTACCTTGATTGCAATTGCCAATGTGAGTCCCTTTTTCTGACAGCCCTCGGATGACATTAATACGGTGGTAGTTCGCAATCTATATGGCCACAATCGATTACATGATTGCTGCATACGGGCCGTATGCAGCATCCGCCACGGGAGGCAATGGCTTCGCTCGCGATTTTCTGGCCGGCATAGCGGCCATGTATTCCGTGCCCAGTGAGTCGAATTCTGGAGATTTGTGATGACTATCGCTAATTCTGTATAGTGTACTCCAATATGGGGACTACCCACAGGCTGGAATGGCCGTCGACTCTCTTGGGGTTTCTGGCAATCATGTTCACCATTCCAATCTACATCTTCTATTGGAAAGGTCCCGTCATTCGAGAGAAATCGCCTTTTGCCCAGACACTTGCTTCCGATCGAAAGAAGGCCGGACGCAAGGTCTCCCAATGTGGTTCTGGAGATGAAGACCCGGTACACAGATACGTTTCGGAGGTTGCATCTCGGCATTCTAGTTGTTCCCGAGGGCGAAGCGGCTCTGGTTGTGAGCATAGTTCTGGTTACGAGCATGGCAATACTTGATTCCTTCAGAGAGTGCTTGAGGGGTCTTGCGGATGGCTGTTTACGTTTATTAGAGTTAGAAAAAAGACATAAACTTGAGTGCGTTTCTCATATCTCTGCTGCCAAAATCCGAGGACATTTCCAGCGAGGGTGCAATGACGCTCCGGTGTTATCACCTCATGATTGTTCATCCCCGGAATAATCGGGATCATGATCCGACACAATCTCTCCTACGGGCGAAGGACGAGATGACCGGTCGAGACTGCAAAAAATTCCTTTTCAAAGATCTAGAAGTGGCCGGATTGAGTTTGTTCAGTAATGTACATTCATTCATTCATGGCTTATATGCTGGGTGCATAGATCATCTGAGTTGCTATCTCTGTGCCTCAATCACAACGACGGGACAGGAATACTCTCAAAGCCCTTCTGGCCAGGCTTGCGGTGTTCCACAATGACTTGTAACCCACGACGGCCACAGAACCCGTCATTTCCGGCGGTCCTGTCCACATTTTGGAAAGAACCGCCACCGTCTTGGGTCTCATTGGGAACCCACACCGTCTCCTGTACACTCTGGCGGGGACTTCCTCGCGTCGGGGGTTATACCACGGCAGTCCAACGAGATGGTTTCCAAGGTTATGAATAAATGAGTAGAGCTTCTCAAAGCGCCTCGTCACTCCGAGCCAGGATAGTGTTCTTGAGTCATACGCAGTACGGACGTACGGGTTCATGTAGATACCTGTGTCAGTGATCTCATCAACCTTCGTCTGTGGATCTTGAATGTCTGCATGGATCAAGCAGCACTCCGACGCCTCCCAGAACAGATCCTGACCAGATCTGAATCGGGCCGGGCTGGTACTGGCTGGGGCGGGGTCCTGGAAGTACTTGGCATCGAAGGCCACCATGCCGCCCCAGCAGCTGCGAACTCGCACAGCATCCTTCCCTTGCTGAACGTCTTTCCTGCTATCGCCTTTCCCAGAGGTAGTGAACCACGGGTAAAAGGGGAGACCCATGCTGTAACCTTGGAGATCCCGCGTGGCATATGTATCGTAGAATTTGAAAGGGTTGTCAAAGTCAACGGCACAAGCGGCACGGTATTGAGCAACGCCGTCCTCATTTGCGTTCGTGGAGAATAGAAGTTGCAGTGCATCGATGGGGTCAAAAAGAACGTCATTCAAATACAGCAGTTTATCATAACGAGTCTTCGGGTCAGCCTCGAGGGGCTTGAGAGCGTTGTTGCGGGCTCTGGCGAGATACTCGATGCGCTTGATGCGCTTCTCGCCGCCGGGTATGGTCACCGTCGGCAGTGTTCCAAGATCCATGTGCTCCTCGAAAACGATGGCTTTCGGGCTTCCGATTAGTCTTTCTAGCTCGCGCAGCGCGCGTTCGCCTTCTTCTCCACTGTCATTCTCGTAAATGCTCACAAAGACGTTCTTCTCGCCCAGCATATCAATCAAGTGCAGCAATTGTGTGCCCCATTTTCCACTTGCTAGCTCGCCACCTCGGTCGTATATACTCGCCGCGATAAAGACCTTCTCGTTGCGCGGGTTGCCACGGCCGGCCGCATTCGTCGCCCGAGCAGCGCCTCGAAGAGTGGAATAACGTGCAGGCGGACTAGTATAGGACGGTAGGAAAACAGATGTCAAGAGGACCAGGGCAAGAATAATGCCGAACGTAACATGAAGATAGTAGCAGCATCGGCGAAAGAACAAGCGGCGGAAGCAAGTAGGGCGGGCGGTACTTGCGAACAGGGGCCGGTTAGGTTTCAGGCGTCTGTATCTGCCAAAGGTTGACCCAACGATCCGGCGCAGCCAAGGCCATCGTTCGTGGCCATATCGTGATCGTGGTGGCACTTGGGATTCGAAGTCGTCGTCATCGAGGTTGAAGGTGCCTTCGGAGTCGAGTGATGAACGCGATGCGAGTTCATACTCGTCGGGATGGAGGAGGCGGGAGGACATGGCGAGCTGCAAGTTTGAATCTAGGGACCGATCGGCCCATTCTAGAGCTCTATAAAGTTGAACGGGGCGTTGCAGCCCATCTTTCGTGCTTCAATTTTCTGACCCCTAAATGTTGGGGCCTATGGGCGATCGCCGCATGGATTCCCATCTCGGATGACTCAGCGCGTCTAGTTAGTTACTAGTTTACTAGTTAACTAGTTTCGGGGCTGGCAGGCATCAACTTGAAAATACAAACAAGCATACAAATAGGGGTCCATTCATTCCTGGGTTACACTGGCTGGATCGCTGGGCCGGTCTCATTGTTTTTTTCAGAGCTCTATTAACATTACATGTGAAGTTAGACTCGAAGGTATTTTGGTGGCAATTTCACGCCGACAGAGAGAGTATATATTTCCGACTCCAAGGGTTCTAGTTAATCGAACCATTTTTTCACGTGCACTCTTGAGTCACTAGTAGTGGGCAAGCAGCGGTATCCCCAAATTCCAAGTTCTATTTGGAAAATAATGTCTCAAGGTATCTGAAATGATCTAGATCAATACATGGAGATACAATGTCAGTCATTGATGAGACTTCTAGATCATGAAACCGTCACGTAGGTAACTTCTCTGATATTGTACAAGCTCGGTGTCGGTGGGGCTTTCAAGCTGTCAGCTGGTGAGCTCTTTAGCGGATGCAACATGATAGGACGTCAGATGCGAACAGTGGATTATTCGCGACAATGAAACCAATGTCCTAAGTTAGGGGGTAGGGCGCGGAGCCTAGATCCTACCTAGATTGGGTATATGTCCACATTCTCTGCTTTCCCATCAGTGATCTCAATCAAAACCTGGCAGATTCGCCGCTGAATCTGTCATGAATTAAGATAGAAGAATGCAAACAATTGACAGAGGAATCAACAGGTAATCGAAGGTTAGTGGACTTGTTGCACTAGCTTGCTTATACTGAATTGTTCCAAAAGAAGCCAAGATCTTGCAATCTCCGTATCAAGATAAAGCTGACTGCCGGTTGCGAGTCTAAGACCCGGTAGATCTGAATTAAGTATTCCGGGATGTGTTTCTCGGTCTGTATATTCAGAAATGCGAATCTCCCTCTCGTCATGTGAGGAATTCAAGTCGTGGCTAGTTTCAGATTCGCCGATGCCATAAATTGAAGATGGTGTCTTCATTGCGGTAGCAGATATACATCGGAGTGATCGATCTCTTCTCCACCGGAGGAATAGGGCCATAAGCTGTCACTCCCTATAAACCCCCGTTGGCAGGTTGACCCTCCTATGGTAAAGTTAGAACTTTAGCACAAACGCCAAGGCAGAAAGCTGAGTTATATGCGACTGTCGATCTTTATCTATTCGAAGACGGGCGCCAGGATCCCGCTTATCACGTACAGTACAACATCCCCACCCGAAGCTCGTCATCGCAGCCCTCGTATTGCTCATATTGTTCCCATCGCTCGTATTGGCGTTGCTTTCCAAGGCCGCTAGTCTACTAATATCATTGGCCTATACTCCCAATAAGTTCTCGGCCGGTAGCCAACATGACGCAAGACGTGGAGTTTCACCCTAATCCCCTAGCACAAGGATCGCGCAATTCCACGTGAAAACTATGTGATGACGACTGGCCCATAGTCCAAATCAATGCTTATTTATGCTGGGCCCGAGCCTGGCCGCCGACAGAATTTGACGTTATCCCCCATTTCATAGCCATGGCGAATGCCGCCGGGGAAAAAGAGGCGAATAGTGCTACGGATCTCGCCGAGAAGGATGTCTCTGCTTCACCGTCTTCAGGCAGCATAGCAGAGTTCCAGGGCATCAATGAGCGAGCGCTGCTGCGCAAACTGGATATTCGGCTGCTGCCTCCGCTGACATTATTGTACCTTTTGTCCTTTCTAGATCGGAGTAATGGTATGTAAGATAGAAAGATGATATAATTCTCTAATACTGACAGCTGTTCAAAGTTGGAAATGCAAAGCTAGAAGGATTGACATCAGACCTGAAGATCTGTAAGTAGATGCTTCTCCTTTCGTCTGATGATCTTGCTCACCATGTGTTCGTAGCGGGCGACCAATACCTGAATGGCCTGACCCTTTACTTTGCTGGATATGTCCTCTTCGAGATCCCATGCAACATTATTCTCAAGAAGACAACTCCTAGTAAATGGCTTCCCACCCTTACCTTGGTCTGGGGTATTGTTGCAACGTTGCTCGGAATCGTCCAGAATTATTCTGGTTATCTATCATCAAGATTCTTCCTCGGAGTCGCAGAGAGTGGTCTTTTCCCCGGTGTGGTCTACTATGTCTCGATGTGGTATAAGCGCGAGGAACAGAACTACAGAATCTGTCTCTTTTTCAGTGCCGCAAGCCTTGCTGGAGCCTTTGGAGGAATCCTTGCTTGGGTAATTTCCCTAGTGTGCACTATTTTAACCTCATAAGACTAATATCCGACAGGGAATTGCGCACATGGAAGGGGTTGGCGGGTATCGAGGATGGCGCTGGATTTTCATCTTGGAAGGTTTATTGACGGTGGTTGTATCTGCGATCTCGTACTTCTGGGTATACGACTATCCCGCAACGGCAAAGTTTCTGACTGAGAAGGAGCGTGAGTTCATTATCTGGCGGTTGAAAAATGACAGCGATGCCATCCGCGACGAAAAGTTCACTTGGTCGGCTGTGCTGGATTCGTTCAAAGACCACAAAGTCTGGTTATACGCTCTGGGCTTCCACACCATGTCGCTCCCGATGTATACGCTTTCTCTCTTTTTGGTGAGCCCGACTGGTTCCGATCTTCACAGGTCTATCGTACGGCGATACTAACGATCGCCTAAGCCTACCATCATTAAGGAACTGGGCTACAGCGCCGCTGAAGCGCAACTGCTCTCTGTGCCTCCATATGCAGTCGCCTTCGTCCTCATGATCACAGTATCCATCTGCTCGGAAAAGACTCGCCTCCGGGCACCGTTCATGATGGTTTTCGCAGGCGTCGGCTGTATCGGCTACATTATACTTCTAACAGATCACCGAGCAGGAGTCTCTTATGTTGGAACGATCTTTGCCGCAGCAGGAATCTATCCCGCAGTCTCGCTCGTGTTTTCCTGGCCGGCGGCTAATGTCTCTGGTCAGACGAAGCGCGCCATTGCGAACGCTTTGCAGATTAGTATTGGGAATTGCGGAGCTGTGCTGGGCACTCAGTTGTACCGCGCCGAAAGTGCGCCGCAGTATTACCTGGGGCATGGCTTTGCATTAGGGTACTTGATAGCTAATATTTTCGCCATGGGGGGTCTCTGGTGGGTTCTGAAGAAAGAGAATCAGAAGAAGGCCCGGGTCAGGGATGAGAAGGGGTTGAGACCGTTTGTTGGGGATATTGGCGACGATGAAGGGGAATTCTTGGGTGATAAGGATCCCCGATGGGTGTTCCAGTACTAAGGCATGATGCAGAAACATGGCATCAGAATGTGTAGAGAAGGCTATGTTATAGCACTCATGCAGATGATAGGGTTACGAGTACGAATGATAATAATACAGAGCACTCTTCTTCATGTAACAAAATACAGAGGTTGATTCAAATAGTTCGATCTTGCTGGACACATATTATGGTTCAACAAGGATATGTATCTCCCTACTTTGACACGCACAGCCCCATGTAGAGGAGCGGACGCAACACGTGGAAGGCTTCAGAAGGATCTTGTCCAACTGTAAAGGCTTATTATTGGCATGAATTTTGACCTCGAATATCATTGAGCAAGAGACGGACGAGACTTCGAATATGCCGGACGGGGAAGAACAGAGTGAACGATCCAATGCTGTAGGTTAGTTCCACGAATGCTTGCTGTTGTTGACTCGCTCCCGCACTCAGGCATCATGCAGAGATAACATCACAATCTGTCGAACAGCGCGGAGGCGGGCGAGGAATTAGTATATAGTTGAATAGATACAGGCCAGCCCAAGGAATGTCAGATCCAAGTCATCTCGCCAGATGATTGGAAAGTAGTGTTTCCGACGGATGTGGTTTGTGTGCTCAAAAGCGAACCCAACCACCTCGGTAAGGAGGGCAGGGGTCGGGATTAGAACGAGCATGCATCGTTCTGGGTCTCGCGCTAAAATTTGCGAATGGAATGGATGTCCGTCCACAAGGGTATGTTGGAGACCGTGTATGTATGAAGTTATGAAGAAGAGAAAAGAAAGCAATCCACGCAAAAAAGAAAACTCGGCGGCTAAAAATTTGATTATGTAATACCACGTGATGCCACTAACTAACTACTGCGTACAATGTAAATAGTTCCTACCCTTGAAACCGTGTCTACGATCTACAAAAGGCTCCTTCTCATCACAACATAGGTTTCATATTGTTCTTGGATCAGTTATGCCGAAATATTCTCGTTTATTGCCACTTCCGGAGATCTTATACCAAAGACTTTCCGAAGAAGTCTACCAGCTTAGCCCCAGCCTCATCAACTTTGTCGTATAAGTCAGCGTGAGTAAGTCCATCGATAACAAATAGCTCCTTGGGGTCGTGAGCCTTCTGCACACCCTCCTCGCTCTGCCACTTCGTAGCGGCCTTGGTACCAGTGATCATAAGCAGGGGGCGTGGGCTGATCAAGTAGTTATGTGCGAACGCATCGAAGTTGGCCATGATATCCCAGCCCCTCGCCAAAGTGGTGTTGGTGGCACGAGGATGGAAAGCTCTTGGAGTACGATAGTAGCTCATCAAGTCCCTGAATGACTCGGGCATTTCAGCCGGCGCATCTTCAGGCTTCTCCGGGAGCATATGCACGGCAGGGATCTTCTCGCCTCCCAAATCGCTGTTGCGGTCTTTCCCAGCAGCCTCAAGCTGCGTTTTCAAGATCTCCCGGTTGGACGAATCCTTGTCAAATCCTCGGCGGGCCATTGTGCCCACACATACAGCTGCGGAGGTCGCGACAGCCTTGATGCGAAGATCTGTCTGGGCAGCGAAAGGAGCGTAGCCACCTGATGCACAGATACCCAGGACACCGATCTTGTTGGAGTCCACTTCTTTACGGCCAACAAGGTATGTCACAGCACACTTAATGTCTTCAACACGTTGATAAGGATCTTCTAAGTCTCGAGGCTCGCCCTCGGACTCTCCTTGGTATGCGGCATCGTAGGTCAAACAGGTGAAGCCGGCCTGGGTGAGGACTCGAGCATAATTGGCGGGGGATTGTTCTTTGATAGATGTCCAAGGATGAGCAATCACGATTGAGGCCCCCGCGCGATCGGGTGATCCAGCAACTGGAGGATAGAAGAGACCGGCGAGCTTGTAGGCTCGAGAGGGGAATGTAACTTTCTCGGGGGTTGACATTGTTCAAGGATAATAAGAATTAGATGAGTTCAAGATATTGCGATGTAATAATATTCTAGGGAGATTACGAGGGAATGGAGCTACTATTTATAATTAAATCGTCGACTTGAGCGCGGTACGGGAGTCCGAATAATTTCGGACTTGGGGAAGCTTTTCGGCGCCGTGGGGTTCTGGAACGCTGACGTCAAAGATTCCAAACCCTATGCAAGAAGCTCGACCGATCGCCAATCAAACTTGGGAGAAGCATACTCTGCGAAGAAAAAGCTGCGTGGTTAGACTGTTAAACTGCCTGGTGTCATAATAACATTCCCAAGTTCATCGGCAGGGATCTATCTATTGTATGTGGCTGTCCCTTTGGCGTAAGAGGATTTTGATCTTTCAAGTTCTCTCTATACTTAGTTCAAGGGGAATCCTCTACCTATTCTGATTTATACTCTATCCGGCCAATACTTCTGAATGATCACTTTCTTGTTGACTTTGCCCATTGCGTTGCGCTCAATGCCGTCCACAACCTTCAATACAGTTGGGACTTTGTAAGGCGCCATTTCGGTCTTCAGCACAGCACGAAGAGCCGGTAGATCCAGGGGATCATGCTATGATTCGTTAGCGAGAAAATGACCTTGGAGAGAATATGTCTTTCACTCACGCCTTCGCGGTACTTGACTACGGCAGCCACTTGTTGGCCCCATTCTTCACTCTTCAGTCCAACAACCGCAACCTCTTGGATTGCCTTTAGCTCCAGCATCTTGCGCTCCACTTCTAGCGCAGAGATTTTATAACCACCGGATTTGATCAAGTCTACCGATGCACGACCCTGGATGAAATATGCACCAGTGGAGTCACGCTTCGCGACATCGCCAGTCTTGAACCAGCCATCAGCAGTAAACTCTGCAGCCGTCGCCTCTGGCTTCCGCCAGTATTCAAGAAAGACATTGCCACCTTTAATCTCAATCATGCCGTCCTGATCGGTCTCCTCGATAATCCGGCCCGTCTCTTTCTCTGTCAAACGAACCTGGACGCCAGGTAACGGCCAACCCACACTACCATCCACCCGCTTTTCCACTTCAAGACCACAGCTTAGAGCCATTCCAATCTCAGTCATACCGTAGCGCTCCAGCAAGACCTGGCCCGTGATTTCGGCGAATTTTGCCTTAACAGGAGTTGGAAGTGCAGCAGATCCACTCACTACCAAGCGTAGGGCCTTCGCACCCTCGCGGGCTGCTTGTTCTTGGTCAGTGCCGCGAATATGGGTCTCAAAGTAGTCATTCAGACGGGAGTAGATGGTTGGCACAGCCATGAAGAGAGTCGATGAGCCGCAGTCCTGCCAGCGGCCCCAAATAATCTTCGGGTCAAATTTAGCGTGCATTTCCACTGTTGCCCCACTCAGGAAGCTCGCGGCAAGCCCGTTGATGATTCCATGAATATGATGGAGCGGGAGGACGTGTATTAATCGGTCTGAAGGGCTGTATTCCCACGCTTTCACCAGACAGCTCGCTTGGAACGTGACTATCTCGTGAGTGCTCACGCCGCCCTTCGGATTACCAGTTGTTCCCGAGGTATAGATCATGAGAGCCCGGCGACTGAGAGGAAATGCGGGAGTAAATGAGGGCAAAGAGGGTGCAGGGTTGCTGGAGAATGGATTTAAGCCCATGAATTGGATGTCAGTAGTACACCCGTCGCGGAGGGCAGGCCCTAATTTCTCAAAAGCAGGGTGTAGAATGATCAGCGATGGGTCTGCATCGCCCACGGTATATAGAAGCTCCTTGACAGGGTGACTGGTGCCTGTGTTGGTATAGATTAGTACTGAAGCATAGATCGTGGGGAAAGGGGATAGCCATAGCTTGCATCAACATACAAAGAGGCACAGCAATCCCACCAGCTGCCCAAATAGCCCACTGAGTCACCACGTAGTCGTAACCATTCGGTATCAAAAATGCGATGCGACGCTCGTCCAAGTCTTCTGGCGCCGAAAGGGCTAATGTCTCGAGAATCTGTTTGCGCAAGCCTGCTGCATCTTCTAGAAGTTGTGTGTATGTAAAGGATTGCTGTTTGGTTGCATCAACAACCGCATGCTTGCTTGGGTCGCTTTGCGCATGCTGTTGCGCTGCCAAGAAGATGGGGAGCGAGGGGAGGGGCATCGGAGCGTTGCTGCTGTATGTATAGAGTCAGGAAGGTAATCTCGAACTCGAACCAGTATGGAACCCTGAGTTTGAAGGAATTGGCGCAAAGAGGAGAAAAGACGTGATTATCGGAGTCCGGTCCACCCCCTGGGGCTCGGCATCTGCGCCGCGGGGGGGGGTGGCCCGTGGTGGGATTTCTGGGGTCGATGTTACTACAAAATTTACAATAGGGGAAGATCTACCTGTATCGCGTTTGAGTCTAAAGACCATACTCATGATTCGGCTCTCCTGTTTTCCTCCATATCCGCAGGGTTTCCCACCAATCGCCGGTTACGAATGTAGCTGCTCGTGACTGGAGCAAAAGCATTCTGGCGCACGAGCTGGCAAATCGGAAAAAGAGCCTCGGGGGCAAATATGCGGTTCATTGGTTTAGTGGTAATGTATGTAGCACTGCACGTGATCCTCGAAACCCAATCAGTTCTAACGGATCGCGAATAGGACGTCAGATTTTGAAAAGAAATCTTCTGAAAACCCCGGTTCGAACCCGGGATGGACCTCATATCTTTCTCTTTTTGCTTTTTGTTTCTTCTTATTTATCCCGATGTCCGCAAGCTTTCTTTTGGGTCTTATTTCGGAATCCAACTCAAACGATGAAAATAGCTGATTGAGAGAAAGGCCATGGCCTTCATGGCATGACCTAGTTATACGCAGTATGTTCGCGCTCTGGGGTAAGCTCCGACCTCGGGCGTAGAACTATACAGGTCACGTGTTGATGCTCCCAAATACTCGTCGGGTCTCCGAATCTCCGCAAGACCTTGGATCAGCCAGGATGTTCGTCCGAACGACCCTGCGGTGTGCAGCTCGCCGAGCGCCGCAGCTAGCATTTCTCCGAGCAGCTCGTTCTCTCTCATCTGCCCCTCTCATCCAAATCAAAGAGAGGCACCTTTTACCGTCAATATCCGACCGAGACCGATGCCGCAACCAATCCACCTCTATACCCAAACCTCAACTTCAGCCTTCCTTCCCATGGTTCGCCCGAGAACCCAAAGGAACTACAGCACTGGGCTGTAGTAGGGACCTCGGGGAGAACCGATCTACTGGATGTTTTGCGCGGTCAGCACATCTGTATCCCGCCAAGCGCACGATCTTATCCCTATCTCCTCTCCGACGAGATCGCCGCAAAGGATCCTCGCTTACGCTATGTGGGAGCCGCAATTCAATATATTGGTTTCAGTGGAGAAGGTTCCGGAGCCATTGGTGGCATACGTGGAGCATACCTGAGCGCGCGATATGAGAGTTTGCGGGAGGAGACCGATTGGACGGTAGAGCAATTCCTCCGGGGCCAAACATCGCTCAATCCCATAGAAGGTGAAGAGAACGGGACGGTTCGGGATGAAGCATTCCTGAAGGAAGTCATTACGGACCTGCGGCTATCGGACCTACTGGACATGCCCGTGGCGAACTTAAGCAACGGCCAGACCAGACGAGCTCGCATTGCCAAGGCTTTGTTGCAGAAGCCTGAATTGCTCCTCCTAGACGAACCTTTCAGTAAGTGAAATCTCATCCAAGCTCAATGGATATCGCTAACTATATGTTCAGTGGGTCTGGACCCGGCCACGGTCCGCAGCATCTCGAATCTGCTCCACCGCCTGGCTGAGAAGCAGGCTCCAAGATTGATCCTAGCATTGCGGCCGCAGGATACGGTCCCGGATTGGATCACTCATACGATTGTTGTCGGAAATAATCATCGAATTGCTCTGCAGGGTCCCAAGGAAGTCACTGAGAACACGTTGAATCTGTGGAAGCAGGTCACGATTGAAGACTCGAAGGAGCTCAAAGGCAAAGCGAAAGCGAAAGTAGTTGCCGAAGTAAATTCCCTTGTGGAATCCGGGGTCATAGACAATAAATTAATCGAAGACTTGACGTCGACGGGGGCCAAAAGGAGCACCATGGATCACGAAGTCCAGCAGGGCGGAGAGCCGGTTATTGAAATGGAAGGCGTTCGCGTTCAATATGGGGATAAAGTCGTCCTGGGGAACTGGACACAGAACATACGTGGCGAGGCTAAGGAGGGTCTCCACTGGCGTGTGCGCCGCGGCCAACGCTGGGCGATTCTTGGTGCCAACGGCTCTGGCAAAACCACTCTCTTGTCGTTGATCACATCCGACCATCCACAAACATATGCGCTCCCTGTCAGGTTATTGGGGCGGTCCCGGCTTCCGGAAGCAGGGAAGCCTGGCATCTCGATCTTTGAACTCCAATCTCGACTCGGTCATTCGTCGCCCGAGATTCATGCGTTCTTCCCCCGCCAGCTGACGATTCGCGAATCTCTGGAGTCTTCATTTGCAGACTTTTCTCTCCAAGCCAAAATTGACTCACGACCGCGACACCGATATCAGCGCTGCCCTCACATTTTTCAAGCCTGAACTAGACCCCACAGCCCAAAATTCAGAGGAGCAAGGGCCTCCTGTGATCTCAACAGACATGTTCCCCAAGCCGAATCGGCAAACTAGACGGCCACGAAGGAACCCGCCGCCATTTGTGCCAGAGGACTATTACGTTGAATATGCCGACAAAATCACATTCGGCCAACTCAGCACCGCGCAACAGCGCATTGTATTATTCTTACGCGCCTTGATTCATAAACCTGATATCGTCATCCTTGACGAGCCTTTCTCAGGTCTAACCGCCTCACAGCGTGAAAAATGTCTGCACTTTCTTGAACACGGCGATGCTCCGTATCCAATGATTAGACGCCGCAGCACAACAGTTCCGACAGAACGGATCCGCGGCCTGTCAGACGAGCAGGCATTGATCATGATCAGTCATGTGAAGGAAGAAATTCCCGACACGGTGCGGCACTTTATGCGGCTGCCATCGAACACCGCCGACGGAGAAGACGCAATTGATTTCCGTTCTGGATTCCTGAAGAGACGAAGCAACTTCCGAGACCCTGAAGTTTGGGGACATGCGTGGTCCCCAGCTAGCGAATTCAATGAGATCTCTCGCCGGGCAAAGCATCCCACGCGCGCTGCAGAGAACCCTCGACTAGTTGAAGATATGGAAGAATTTGAGTGGTACTCAATATAAGAGATAAAGGGGTCTTAGACGGGTGGAATTGATGTGGACTGTACAGTATAGACTTTGGAACGCCATTAGTGTCGTGCATTAATACGCCGTTCTGTCGCCGAGTGCATTCTTATTGCAGACACAAGAGACGTGCCATACCATCATCTTGATGTACTATCAACCTATTGGGCTACGAAGTGAGAAGCTCGACTGTTCTGTGTTTTGGTGGTTTTGCCCATCTGTACTCGTAGGCAGAGCGTACCACGATGGTGAACGGGAAGGCTTTTAGTCCTTTCATTCGGCTCAGGGCCAGAATGACCACTCTGGACTGTATAAGCTATACAATATCACATGAATTCTTGATCTGCCCTCTTCAAAGCCACTATAGTTCAGTTGGCAGCCCCTGTAAGGCCTCTATAACTGGGGGTCTGCAAGTTCCTGCTTTGCGAAAACACCCAAAGTAGCTATCTAACACCCAGGATAATAGACCTGGGGGCTGCGACCTCTCCGCGCTTTTGGTCATTAAGAGAGCAAAATAAGGGTGGCGCGTAAAACGTCAGGCGTGCCAGGCTGTGCGGGAACGCCATAGGCTAGCTCGGCGCGGTACGATCTCAGGCGTCAACGTGGGAATGATGATCCAATCATACATTGACGGAGTGGCTCAGACGGGCTATGCCGATTTTGTGGCTCTTGCGCATTGCCCCTTCAGGGTGAGGTGTTATGGAATCTTGAACACGGCATATGGGTCATAGTTGATATTCAGACAGGGCATCTACCAAAAACGACAGGCTATGAAAAATAAAATGAAGTACTCTCGATGACGCGGGGTATCCGGGGTGAAAACCAAAAGCATAACAGAACGACAGATGCAATCAAGAACGCAGCCACCGTCACATCAAAAGTCGTAGGTCGTGCCAAGCACAGAGTACTTCGACAAGATCTGACTTGCATCACGAGGACGGGCATGATGGCGAGACGGTAAGAAAGAGAAAAAAATAAAGAGATAATTGGGAAATTGGAGAAAAGAATGAAAAACTTCCGACCAGAAGTTGATGCGTCCAGCACACCCAGAATCTATTCGACTAGATCCAAGCGGATCGGCGAAGATTGCATAAATTCAGAGATAGGCAGGAGTAGAACGGTAGATAGAGTGTCTTGCACGTCTACGCCGGACTCTGCACGGAGCGTAAAGTATTGGACGTCCGTTTCCGCTGAGACATCCACCTGACGAGCATCTCGTCAAGCTGGTTATTCATCTCCTTAAGTCGCTTACTTTCTTCCTTGAAAAGGCGACCAGTAACGGGGTGGTCAGCGCCAGCCGGCGGAATGTTGGATTTGTCGTGAACAATTATGAAGAGGTCGCGAATGTCATTTTCATCATCCAAGTATGATCGTAGACTGGCATCACTCCAAGTTGGAGTGTCTACCGAAAGGGTAGATACAGAAGCCGGGGCAGGCTCGCTCCTCTTCGCGAGCTCGTTCACATCGATTTCAGGAGATGACGGCGGGGAAGGGGGAGAAATAGATCCGGCACGCTGGGCATATTCTGGAGTGATCCCAGGGGCAAGAATAGGAATGTGTCCATCGCCAGGGGAGATCCTGCCGGAATATTCGGGCTCTGGTTCGGGGCGCGCGGGTGCAGGTGCCGCCTGGGGAGTGAACTTTTGTGATGGGGAGGTAACGGATCTCTGGCCATTGGCTTGTTGCACCGGAGCAGGGGCTTCCTGGGGACCCCTCCACTGGGCCTCACTGGATGGCCGCCGCTCTTCTGGAGAGGCGAATGGGTCCTGCGATTCGAAAGGAGTGACATAAGCTTCATTTGATGGACTGGCTTGGCTGACGGGTGATGCCACCGATCCGCGGCTCTCGAAGCTAGCTGCGTCTTGCGAAGCCACACGTCGGATCGTTTGTCCATGCTCATTGTCTTTGTGCAATACTGGCGAAGTAGGAGACATCGTAGTAGAAGTTGGCGACATGGTTGAAGTGGAAGTGATAATTGGCGGTGGGTTCTTCTGTAATTTGGCGTTGGTGAACTTCTGCGGCTTGGCCTTCTGTTCTTGAGACAGAGACTCCATAGACTCTTTCGGCTGGGGGGAGGACCGAGACGAGGATTCAGAGGCCCGGAAGGTAGACTCGATCGGAGATGTAATAGATTCATCTACTTCCTCGTCGACGGAAGACTTCTTCTTGTCTTTTCGCTTGAACAGCCCACTAAGCATGCCTGACTTCTTTTCTTTCCGCTTCTTGTCCTCTTTGCCTTTATCGTGTGAGCTGCCTTTCTCGAGGGATTCTAGACTTGCACGGGGTTCTTGCCACTCTTTGAGCCCCCCGCTGCCGCTGCCGCCATTAGACTCGTCGCGCAGCAGGTTAGGAGTAAGGGAGATCTTCTTCGGCTCTGCAGTGTCGTCCTTGAAAAAGGAATCAGTATTGCGAACGGTGCCATTCCTGGACCGACTAACGATAGGTTCTTCGGAGTCAAAGAACTCTTCGCTAGATCGGCGGGCCTCGGCACTTGTTTGCTGTGTTGTGGTTTCTTGCTGTTCAGCAGATATATTGATTTCCACTTGCTCCACAGGCTTTTCCTTGTGGCCCTTGGGCCTAAGAGGCTCCACGACGATCTCCTCGGCCTGGTCTTGAGAATCCCCCTCTTCTGACTCGACAGTCTCTGTTTCGTCGTCGTTGAAGAAATCGCCATGCTCTGAATCTTCGTCGGACGAGTATTCTTGGTCGGATGCTTCGATATAAGTCGGCGCGGCGAAATTGACTGTCTTGGCATTCCGACGGCGCATGGCCTTCTTAAGGGGATTTTTGGACTTTTCGTTATTATCGCCGAGCATTGTCGCAGAAAGCTGTTCCAGTTAAGACACGAAAGAGAACAAGTGCGGCGAGAAAGCAAAACATACATCAACATTCCTGTGCTTATTCAATCTTGCGAGTCGTTCAGTAGGAGTTTCAATGTGCTCGGCTGGTAGATAACCTGTGTGACAGTAAGCAAACACAAAACTTGTCGGATGTAAACAATCATGAACGTAAATCGACTTACCGATACTGCCATCTTTAACCACGCGGACCAGCCACCAGTAGCTGTTACTGTCATCCAAGAGCACCATTGTATCACCCTTGGCCGCATTGGCCTGTCCATCAACAGTTGCGACAAAGTTGTGCAGTGCGTAGACAAACTCGAAATCGATGTCCTCTGCGTTTGGATCAGTATCGTCCGGCATGGTTAAACACCGCGCACGATGGGCAGATGTACGCACCGTCGTCAATCGAGGGAGAGCTAGATATTTTGTCCATCATATCATCATCCATGAGGTCGTCGCTCTCCATCTGCGAGGTCCCCATCCTCATTATTATAAGAAGCTCCGTTGTGATCCGTATCTACGTAGCCATCTATGCTATCGAGATACTCGTCGTCTCCGGGGCCGCCCATGATCTCCAATTTGGTGTCCCGTTCGGCATGGCGAATGGCCTGCTCTTGATGGGGAGCCGGCCGGCCGACCCCCAGTGGAGCAGTTGATTCGGGTTGCCTAGTGTGGTCCTGCGCAGAAGGCGCACCATGGTCCTGGAGATCCAAGGTATCTAGATCACAGTATTAGCGTACGGTCCCTGTGGCTGGTAGCTTCCACGGCCCGGGATTTCCATCACATACCAGCTCGAATGATTTGTGGTCTCGTCATGTTGCCAGATTGGGGATGTGGCGGTCGCGCGTCGGACCAAAGTGGAAGAAAGGTGGTTGGCGAAAGGAGGGCGGTCGGGGATCGAGGTTCATGGACGAGCGCACGAGACGATTAGAGGGAAACAAACGAATTCGTCGGACTTCTGCACGAGAACGAGAGGTGCCGAATCCAGGGCCTCAGTCGCAGGGAAATTTGGAACCCAGCGGGCTTTCCAGGGCAATAGTCGAATTGACCCTAAAAGAAAGACTGCACCTTGCACAACAAAGGTGGAGAAGGGGGAGGGGGGAGAGAAGGTTAGGGACGGCTAGGCGCACGGAGCAATAAGAGCACCCTGTCAAGGAGGGAAAGGAAAAAAACAAAAAGAAAGCAAATGAATGGAAGGGAACGAAGGTGAAGAACCTCCTGTACAACAAGGATTCAGGAGGACTGTCTAAACAGCCGCGCGCAAGGGGCGGCTAAATCTCCGTGTTCTTGGAAGTTACCCCGTTACCATCCACCCCTGAAACCAGGCGATAGGGCTTCTCCACTGCAGGCCCCAGTGGCCTGCTGCCTTACGGCCTGAGGCATAAAACTATATACTCTTGGTCCCAGGGTGTCTTTCAGTTCGAGGGGGTTGCATAATCACAAGTCTACAGCGCCGTGCGCATGAATCGCCGGAAACCGACTGATTCATGCTGCGAGCCATCAGGGACTAGCCGCGGTGAATACGAGGTACTCTCCGAATGACTGTTAACTCATCCCGGCTTTTCTCACTCTGGAATGAGAGACCCCACAATGAAGGCGCGGTATACTGTAATATCCGCTGGCTAAACTTGCGGTCGCTTAGGGTTAGTGATGAGGGCATCCAGGGTTGTCAGCCACGTGTCATTCCCGTGCGATGTTTTCTCCCCAGTTGCAGAGCGATTTAGAAATTGCCTAAATGACTCCAGCGTCTTTTTCTCGTAGAATTCATATCACTTCTGTTCCCTCGAGCTGGAAGCCGGGTTCTTTATCCTCAATCTGATAATAATGGCCTCGGGCATCTTGCGACTGGTCCTTGGGGATTCTACACAAATCCACTGAGGCTCATCACTGGCCTTTCATCGCCCGCGTCACCCCACTATGGCTCTAGTGGGGAGCCTGAACGCATATTGGGTGCCGTAAGAGTGATGCTCTTGACAAGGAGTACGGTCCTGTCATCCGGAATGCGCCTATTGATATTGTCACTCTAAACACCATTGCGTGAAGAATGGCGGCTACAGGAAGAGTCCCGTTTATCGCAACTACGATGCCAATAGATTTGAGACTATCGCTTCCCCTAATCCTGCTCACAGGATTGTGAGAGCTAAAGCCGTTGCCCCGATGTTCGATCAGCAAAATATCACTAAGGGAAGGTCTGCTATGCAAAAGACGATAGACCGCATGGTCTGTATCAGCTCTGTAGATGAAATGCACGTCCGTGGCTTTCCGCTTATTCCCGCCAGAACAGATATTGGCGTCGGGTTTTACACATTGCAATACAACCCTGGAGACCTCCCCAAGGTATTTTAGTTTATGCCGAGCGCTGGCTTGCGGCAATGCATCGCGTGAAAGCTGACTTAGGACGGTCAAGGTGGCGTGCTGAGAATTGCTTAGCCAGTCATGGACAAGGTTAAGCTTATAGAATAGTTAAACCCTGGGTCTTGATGAGAAAGTCGAACTACAATGTACAATGGCCCTAGAAAGTAGCTTCAGTGCCTAGTCGGTGAAATGTCATTTTCCCAGTGAGATTGAAAAAATGCTCCAACGTTGCACCGCGTTCATACTGCATGAGCCAAAAGTACCTGCGGGACTAGTGGCATGAAATCTGACTCGGATAGTTCGATCTCCAGCGGCTACTAGGAAATTCTAAGGAAATTCTACGGTATATCCATGTGGAAGCTTGAGTTTTGACGAGCAAAACTAAGTAAGACTCGGAGGCCAGAAGGCAGGCTCACAAGAATTTCCATTCATATCACATAGTGTGTATTCAGGTTTCTTTTCCCCTACCTTATAAATACATCGGGTGCAGCGCCAGATGCGCGTATGATCTTATGATCTAATAAAAATAGCCTCATTATTCGTAGGCACCATCGGCCCAATCAGCATCCACCGAACGTAAAGGCAAGCAATGTAAGGCCCACCTTCCATCAGGTGATCTACAGAGCTAGTCCTGATATGGACACGGTCAACCAGGGCAAACTCGCAGACCCGAATTTCCCCGGCTTTTCTTGGCTCTTCACTGCTGGCCAATCCTCTGGACATTCTTCTGTGACCTCGCCTTTGTACCCTTACACACGCCTTTTCTACATCTGAAATATTGAAGATCCCCCAGGACCTGTTTCGTCCTTATATTAACGCTTTTACTCTGCATGAATATTTGACGATCTGGCTCGAGCCCCGCTTTGTCTGCAACCGTCCCCGCTTTGCCCTCGAGTCCCATCAAAAATCACAATCGACAAGAGTAGGCGTGAAAGCAGAGAGTTCCCAGAACTCGACTGCAAGCCTGCCAAAGGCTCTCTTTTCATCACGTCGCTCAGTACATTGTTCTCCTCGGGGCCATGGCGTACCCAGAGAGACATGGAGTCGCCGGTCTAAAGATTGAGACATCATTTCACCAGCAGCGTGGAGAATGGTCCAGCGATGATCAGAGGAAAAGGATATCGACGACAGGTGGCGATGGTATCGACAACGACTGCACCAATCTATCTCATAATTACAGCGCGTATCGTCGCGATACTGATGAAGACCGCAGTGTTTTAAGAGATTTACATTCAAGCACCCCTCCCATCACCGTCCCCGCCCCGATGGTCGTCGCCAAGGAGACGACGAGTTCCCTCACAAGCCAGATGATATCCCGGGCTCGCCTTTGGATGATTACCTCCAGGGACGACGCCGCTCGATTTCTTTCAACCCAACAGTGTCCATTGATTCTGGCTTGGAACAACCACATGAGGAGCCACTCGCCAAGGGCGATGTCAAAGATCGGCCTCCACTGAAATTTGAATCGCGAACCTCCAGCCTTCGAAATGCCCTCTCACAAGATGATGAGCGAATGGCTCCGACTCCTGATCGCTGGGGACAGCATGCCGATCAATCCCCAGAGCAGCGGGGAATCCCGACCGGAAGCTCCCGCTCGCATCAAACGTTGAACTCAGAGACCGAGCCCACCACTGGCACTGAGCTAGAACACCCGACCTCTCTCACGTCGCTATCGACGGCATCGCCTATTGCAGAGGAGGTCCGGACACCACCTGGAAGCGTCAGAGATGATCTCTTGTCACCCCTTTACATCACCTCCCCGACTCAAAATCCATTCGCATCTCCTGAAGATCGAAGTTCCTGGTCAGGTGGTGTCGTGACGCCAGTGACTCCTTTTGGTAGCAAATCACGGAGCTCTGCGCTTGATCGCAGTAGCAGTCTACGAAACTCTATCCGACAAGGTTCTCGGCGGTCGACAAATTCAAGTGGCAAATCTCCTGCAAGCATGTTTTTATCCATGTGGTCCGGCTCGGGTCAGGCAGATGAACCAGCTGCTGCACAGCCCGATGACGAGGGCCAGTTGGTTGGCACCGACTATGTCCTTGGAAAACAAATTGGCTTTGGGGGCTTCAGTGTGGTGAAAGAAGCTTACAAAGTTCAAGACAAGGGCAGTCCGAAGAGGACGGCGGTAAAGATTGTGAAAAAGCAAGTGGCAGGTCGGACCGAGCAGGAGAACGAGGATGTGCAGGCAGAATTCGACCACGAGGTCCGGGTCTGGCGCTACCTGAGTCACCCTCATGTCTTAGCTCTTGATGCAGTCTACGAGACAGACTACGCCACGTTCTGTTTCACCAAGCTTGCTATTGGTGGAACTCTGTTCGATTTGGTCCGTCAAAACCGAAAAGGCCTTGAGCCTGCCCTAGCCAAGAAATATACGTACCAACTAGCCAGCGCCATCCGGTACCTTCACGAGGACATCCACGTCGTACATCGCGATATCAAACTTGAGAACTGCCTCCTCGACCCTATCGAAAACCCTGATGGCACAGTCTCTTCAACGCTTGTTCTCTGCGATTTTGGAATGGCTGAATGGATGTCAACAGATCATGGTGGCGACAGCCCCGACCCTTATGATGATGTTGCAGACCGTCCTCCTCCGACCAAAATGGGCCCCGCAGGCTCCAGTACCAGTGTGGCTGGCAGCCTAGAGTACGCATCGCCTGAGCTTCTGCAGTCCACTGGCGGTGTCATTCACCCCTCCGTCGATATCTGGGCATTGGGTGTGATCATATATACCGTGATTGTCGGGTCACGGCCTTTCCAAGACTCCTTTACACCTCGCATCCAGGCCAATATTATCAATGGTATATGGGATCGTGAGTCTCTTCTAGGAGATACGACAGATGAGCTTCTCCAACAAGACCGCCGGGATGCTCTTGAATTAGTCAAGGGCTGTCTTGAGATGGATGTTAACAGAAGGTGGACGATTCGCAGGGTGCTCGAATC
This sequence comes from Penicillium chermesinum, assembly GCF_028974085.1. Lineage (NCBI taxonomy): Eukaryota > Fungi > Ascomycota > Eurotiomycetes > Eurotiales > Aspergillaceae > Penicillium > Penicillium chermesinum. The sequence continues at coordinate 3,323,548 of NW_026695315.1, forward strand.
TGCCTGGTTAAAGGAAGTCGCAGAGCCCTCCGAAGATCACACACCAGAATCTATGTGGAGAATCTAAACCGTCTGTCTCGCCTTTCTATGCTTGCCTATGGTCGGTCAAACCTCGAACGATTTTACGATTGTTACTGCCGCGTTTTATGACTATTATCTACTAGCGCTTTCAACGGTGTGCTGGTGTTTTTGCTTACCTTTCTTTCTTTTGCTTTTTCGATGACAATACCCCTTCGTTTTCTTGATATGCGGATGCTTCCTATTTATGCATCTGTCCAGGTCTGCCTTGATGGACTGGCCATATTCATGCGGAACTTGGTAATTATGACGAGCATGGCGTTCAATACGGGCATCGAGTTGCTGTTCTATTTCCCATTTTGCTTTCGATGTCTTGTACTCTATTTGATTGCTGATTTGGGTCGTACATCCTGATATTTGCTTCTCTACTCTGGATACCCTGGATGGCTGGTCCATTAGGAACAAAATCAATCCTTATTTATCTTATGTCCTTGATAATCTTATTGGAGGCCCCCGGGCCTCCAATAAGTCCAGTTTATTTCACTTGAAGTTGCTCTTGGCCAAATAGCGCATCCATTCACGTGGCTTTCTGAGTAGACCTTCAACGATGGGCCGAACCAACATCTAAAGGATTTCATCTTCGACAGTTCTTTTCAGGAGCGCATTCCCTCACCCAATAGAATCGTCTTCGATCCACAGCTGATACGCCGAGGTAGCAAGCGTACACTCCAGTGTGTGAAGCACGCCCACAGCCAAAGCTCGAAGCACACAATTCCAACTTGCTTATTCGAGTTATTATCACCAAGTTGACCAAAGCTGTCGTCCGGGCATACGCCCCTCACGCCTCTCTAAACACGCTAGCACAGACCATCGAGCAGGCAATTTCGGTGGACGAATGCTGCTTTGCAGAAGCCTCGTCAATAACCTCAATACCGACGGCTAGTAAGTTTGCAGGTAAAGACCTGCGCCCAGAGCTGATTGAGCCTCAAACGGCCACCGTGAATTTTGTTCCTGCTGGTGGAATTCCTCTCAAGGCTGAGGGAGAAATCGACAGCAGTGATCTCGTCTGAATAGGCGAGGTTTTCCATCCCAATCCACACAACCCCAACAAAACGTACGTAACAGCCTCATGGGCATCCTGGGCCCTACTTGTACTAGTATGAGTGATAGTCCACTTACATTATCAGTAGCATCTAACTAGCGTGGACGGGACTCAACACGCCAACAAATCTTACTAGTACAGAGTTTGTTTCATGTGTCTGAATAAGTTCCAGGAGACTAATATACATATAGAATTTGCTCATAGGCGCAGGGTAAAACTGAGAGGGAGCCTCTAATACGGGAAAAAAAAAAGATCCACCACTCAAAAAAAAAGGTCTACCAAAGTCTGTTCTCCGGCAAGACCTTCTCCTTCTTAACACCAGCCGCACTCTTGCGCTCCTCAGGAGCCCGGAAGAACAGACTAGGTCCCTCGGAAGGCTTGAGCAGATGGCTCAGATACCCTCTGTGCGCCGGGTCACGGTAGTACTCGATATCGCGACGGCTCGTAGGGTCCGGCAGACGATACCGAAGGCCCTTCTCCTTCATGATAGTCGATTCGAGCACGCCGTCCGGCGTCGGCTCGATGCCAGCAGCTTCCAACAGCGCCTTGGGGCCGCTGTCCACAGACCATTGCATGGAGATGAAGGGGTGGGTCTCCTTTGCAACGATGTGTCGGAGGGCCGCGCGGGTGTAGAAGCGTGTTGTGACTGTTCCGCCGACGGCCTCGATGGCGGAGATGGCGGAGGCAGAGGCGCGTGACACTACGAGGTGAATCGGCTGTTTGAGGGCGGAAGCGCCGTCGCCGAGCACCTTGACACCGTCTTTGTAGTGGTGGATGCAGTTTGATTTGGCTAGCTCGCGCACTGTGATGGGTTTGGAGGGGTCGAGGCGTTTTTGGTCGATCCAGTCTTGGATTCGGGAGAGGTTGACGGGTGCCATGTCAGGGGCCAGGCTGTGGACGGGGTTGTTAGTAATGGTTTGGTTCGCCAGGTATTTACAGTCATCTTGTTCAACGCCATCGATCTGAACTACGGAGAGAAATAGAACGGGGGAAGACGGGGGAGATAATCGTACAAGTTGTTAAAGCCCCGTTCACCATGGACGATGATATCGGGGGTCTGACCACCCGTGAACCCGGCAGGGACTTTTCCGTGCTGGTTTTGACCCTTGTGACCGCGTCCGGAGGTTTTACCCTTGCCTGAGGCTGGACCTCGACCACGGCGGATACGTTTGTTGTAGGCGTCGGAGTTGCTGAGCGAAGAGAGGATCGAGGCATTGCGAGTTTGCTGGAGTTGTGGGTTCAAAAAAGCCAGCGGCGAAGTGTGCTGCAATGGTCGCACCACATATTGCTGAAGCTGCTGGGGCAGCCCCATGAGTCGAGGCGTCATGGCTGTGATCTTTGCGCCGTGGAAGTGGTTGTTGCGGAAGACGAGATCTTTGATGTCGGCCGGAAAAACAACGGCCCGTATCACCGCGCCCAACTATCAGACCGTCGAATATTTGGATCCACTGGCAGTCAACGGGCAGTCGAACAGGAAATACCATGACCCTAGGTATGTTTCGAAGATTTGAAAAATGCTGTTTCCTTTTCTGGGGATCCTCAGCCTTCCTCTCATAGACAGGTTGTAAACATGGTCAATTGAAGTTGACATAATCCCCACAGATAGTCACGACCACTGAAGGCGACTCAGGCGAGCGGTACTGGCGCTCTCACTCTTGGATCGCAATCCGCAGAACTCGAAGTAAGCCCTCTCCTATCACGTCTCAAATTCACCTAAATCCCATACCAGCCTCATTATTGAGCTTCACGGGCCTCCAAGCGCATTGAGCCGAAGACCAAGTCATGAGCGAGCTATCATCTCAGAGCTTGAACATCAAAGCTGGATTCAAATCAAAGAATCCCGTACCGTCATTGTCCAAAGCCTGGAGGTTCTTGATCTATCCAACTCCCAAGAGGCTAGTGTAGCTCTTCCTCTATCTCAGATTCTTCCCTTAGCCTTCTCCTTCGTTTACCAACTTCTCTCTCAACCTTTGTTGAAATGGCACCAGGGAAGCTTATCATACTCTCCTACGACGGGCTATCTATGACTTATCATTCCTTGATTATACTGGAAGGTCGTGATTTTGACAAATATTCTACTTATCTAAGAGCTCAATTCAGAGCCCTCAGACCGGAAACCAAAAACAAGCCAGTTTCCTGGAATAGTGGCTGCCTTATCTGGGACATGACTGAAGTTCAAAAAAATGTCATTCAGAATCCTTCGCTAAACACAAACTTGCCAGAAATTGCTATCTGGTGGCTTGATATATCCAAAGCACAACAGCATGGTATCTTATGGAGATGGGATTTGAACCATAGGGCCATGAAATCAAATCCACAGCTAAATCATACAGGATCATGGTGATGCAAAATCAGAGAGGGACTTATCGTGGAGATAATCAATGTATGCGCGACGATGAGACGATGACAATGATGAGGAGGGGACCATTTCGGGATATAACACATATTCAGGATTACGATATAGAAGTCGGAAAAGCAGATTTCTTGTCATATCGCCGGTCAATATCTCTAAATCCACAAACATGGAACAGGTTTATGAGTCAAAAGAAATGCGTGGGAGACCAAAGCTTGACTTCATCGGATATTTCACTGATTACATCCTACAAATTTCTGGAAGTGCGAGTCATGTTGCGCAGCAGAAACCTAGAGAGATGACAGGGAAGTTCGACCACGCCCCATCCTGAGAAGGGCTCAAAACCAGGACTACTACAATGAAACAAGCAAGAAAGGAATGGTAACAATCTTCAACAATTCAAACTCCACTGGTTGAAGATACTCCTCCAAACAAAAGGACTAAAAGCAGAATGAACTCGAAACACACTACCCCATGTACTGCAGCCTAGACGGCTAGCAGAGGGATCTCAAGGTGGTCAACGGGTGAACTCACGGAGCAGTCGTTCGATATGGGGTTCATTCGAGAGCTTACACCTTACACGCGCCTACCCTGTCCCGCCTATTGGTGGTTCTGAAACCCCGGAGTACCAGGTAGACATGGTTATACTCTTTCGGATTTGAAGATCTCCTGAGCGCAGAGTCATTATACAGCTCTACCATCCAGAATCGGCCACCCGCAGGCACGACTGTAGACTACAGGAGGAACCCCGGCGCCAGTTTGCTATCCAACCTTCCGTCTCAAGCATGACACTACGTCATCCAGCTATCCGCGAGATCATTATCACCCACTGGTGTCTAGAATGGTATGCCAGTACTAGGTTGCGAACTCGGCATGCGCTGCCAGCCTGGTTCGAATATGACCAGCGGAGAAAATATCACCTTAACTGTCGGAATTTTGCTGTATACTGCAGCCTTGAAGATTGTGATGATTTAAGTCCAGCGATGGCAACTGGCCTACCAGGGGACGTGACATGGGAACAAGTCGCAAGTTGGAGCGACGATACCTGAAGGCTCGCCCGAGGGAAAAGAAAAAGAGGGAGGGAATCTTACGATAATAGTGCACTCAATGGTGGCGCAAGTGACGCCGATGAAGCCAGCTTCTGATACACATACTACGACAATAGAAGGCTAGAAGAGAAAAAAAAAAAGTACGGCGAAGAAATCTAGTATCTTGTTGTTCTGCCAGATTTTTGTCAGGTCAACTCCATAAGATGCAAATGCAGCCAAAGCCGGACAGGCCATCAGCGACTAGAGCAATAAAAACCGCCAGAGTAAGCAATCCCCATTATAGGCTGTCAGTAGGCGTACAACGGGGAGCCCTTCTAAAGAAACGCCACATGAATGCTATGATGCAAAGAATTCCTATACAGGTAATAATAAAAAAAGAGATTCTCGAGGAACGTGGTGGCGAGAATGCGAGTAAAGATGAATATCGGAAAAAGGTTGTACAGTGAATAGGAGGGTTTTTTGGTCGTGAGTCGTAGCGCAGTCACATCGTCAACAAGGAGATGATAAGACATTCAGCCAGAGAATGTCTGAGAGGGAGTGTAGAAAGGTTGGGGGGACGTGGCTCTGATACCACGGGTCCGATGGGATATATGGCAGCAAGCCTGTCTTGCGGTCGACCGAGCCCTTGCTCAATGGCTGGTAGTGCATATGGTCGAAGGGGACACTGCGTTGCTGCTGCATCGACGCGGACGGAGGTGGGATCAATAGAGTCGAAACCGAGCGGACTGGTCGGTAGGGAGAGTTGCGGTTTGCAAGGAAGAAGGACGGGGAGAGGTGAGTCTGAGGCGTGTGGACCGAATATGCCGACACAGCTGGGGGAGACGGTCGACGACGATACTCCATAGGGAGTCTGAGGAAGACGGCCCAGATCGGGGAGCGTGGGGTGGTTGTAGATGGTCGATGCCACAGGTGGCAGCGATGCGGAAGGCATTTGCTGAGACCAGTTGGGTGCACGACTGTACGCGGATGGCATCATCGACGGGATCGGCAGCTGTGAGGATGCAGTGGTCGGAATGGATTGTTGCATGGGGTTGGAGGTGGCAGGGAAATTGGGTGGAGGAAGACGAGACAGGCCAGCGGGTGCCGGTTGAGAGACAGGGGCAGAGGTTGGTGTGAGGACCGGAGGTAAGGATGCAGCGGGGTTGAGGTATTGTGATGGAAGGGAAATGGAAGCTGGCGTCGAAGCAGTATGAGCTGGTCGCGAAACCCGTTTCATGGGCTGGTGCTCGCTTTCCTCCTCGCGGGTGCGCTTGCGAGAACCACCGGGGGCGACCTCGCCCACCTGCGACATGGGGTATGGTAATGCAGGAGTAGGTGCATACCAGTTGGGCTGAGAGGGCGGACGGAAATCGCCTGGAGGCGAAGGCAACTTCGAGGATGGCGAAGTGGACTGCAGTCGTGGTGGCGAGATGCGAAGGATTGGTGGCTCGGACTCGACGGGGAGCACAGAGGCGGCGTTAAAATAGTCGCCGAAAAGACCGAGCTTGGTGTGCCAGCGAGCCCATTCGGCCTCCGAGGAGAAGAGGTCGTAACGGATGTTGCTGAGGAACTCAACCTCCATGACATGGATTTCCTGCACTGCGATCCCCGAGACCTCGGCCCAAGTCTTGTTGGTGTAGGTGTTATCGTCCAAAACTGTTGATGAGGTCAGCATGGCGGGTCCAATCAGCGCCCGGGCGGTGAAGCGATAAGAGACTCACATTTATTGCCGAGCATCAGCGCGACCGTCATCAGCCGAAATTCACTCCCTTTCTTCCCTTTGACGCTGGAATTGAACTTTTTCAGCCGGTAAATGAAGAGAAGAGCCAGTAAAATCACATTTTGGCTGACTTGAGTGGTAGACAGAATCGTGGAGACCCATTTCTGGAACCCCGGGGTGGGTATCGCCTCCGCGAGAAGAGTAGGGATTGAGTGTCGTCGGTCTTCGATAGCTTGGAGCTTTGAGGTCTTTTCGAACCAGAAAAGACAAGTCATCTATTCAATACTCCGTCAGTCTTTCAAGGTCCGTCTTTCGTCTCAGCCTGAGTACTGTCAATATCCACATACCTGAGCTGCAAATTCCGCGAGGCTGCCTTGACTAGCGTTTATAGTCGTGGGAATTTGTAATTGTGAGCCACTGCTGGATCCGGTCGTCTTCTTGGGCACAGGGTCCGTCGCGGGGGCATCGTTGGCGGGGACGTGGACTTGTGGCTTCATGGCAGGAGCCATCGAAGAGGAACTTGAATCATAGTGGTTCCGTGGAGGAGCATAGAGATGAGAGGACATTCCATGAACATTCCCTCCATGTGGAAAATGCGGCATCGCGTTGTAGGTGACTCCGGTCATATCGCCGGGAGGTGTTGGCAGACCGTCACGGAAAGGAGCAGTCCAAGAGCCCCCAATCACCGGTTTTGGCGGACAGGACTTCTGGGCACTCGTGTGGTAGGCTGGAGACGAAGGACCCGGGAAGGAAAATTGGAAGTCCAACGGTGGCAGAGACATGGGGGAGAGCTGTGGGGGTATAAACGGATAGAGAGGTTGACCCATATGGGATATGCAGGCTTTGATCGCTGATAGATGTCGAGAGGCAAGCAAGCCTAGTTCACCTCACTGGTCCATAGTCTCTTTAATATCACTGTGAGAAATCCCAGTAGTAACAGAAGCTGGGGCAAAGGAAAAAGAGCATTCGAAGGAAAGGCGAGGATGAAAAAGAAACCTCGTTCGAGCCGGTTCACTATATGGAGTTACCCAATTGCAGGACTAGAGTCAACGAAGCAAGTGGAGCCAAGGGGGGCGATGGAGGCTGATCGAGGAGGCAATAAAACGAGATAATGAAAGAAATAATGGTTCACAGTCTTCACTTGCTCCCAACGGCAGAATGATCTATATGGAAACGGCCAAGCCAGGCCCATATAAGGATGCAGTGAACTAAACCAGGAGAGAAGGGAACCACTGCAAAATGAATGAGCCAGTCATATTCACGTTAAAAAATGTAAAACCCCAAAAAAGGAACGGTCACGGCCCGGGAAAATAGGAAACAGGAAAATACAATTAAAATAATTGACTTCCCAAGAAACTATGAAGTCAAGGCATCATCTGTCTTTTTTCAGAAATTTCTTACCCTTTACGGGGACACCTATTTTGGGTGGTTTCTTTTTTTTTTCTTTTTTTAATTTCAGGTCTGGAATTTTTTGGGAATTTTCTTTTCCGTTACCGTAGCGGGTAGGCCAATAGGAAGGTCTTGCTGGGCCCGGCGCAGCGTGAGCGTACCAGAGTTTGACCCGGACGCAGGTCCAGAGTTGATCCTCCCCTTGTTTAGGCCAATCTAGATGGATTCTGCGAGCTTCAGAGCATTCAAAAGTTCTTTGCTATGCTATTATTATGACTGGAGCCTTCCACTCCCAACAGAGGCATTTTTAGCCACCTTTTCAGGCCCTCTTGCTATTCTTAGGGAGGGGCAAAGAGCATAAATTACCGGATGTCATGGCCAGTTACAAGTGGATGCACCAGAAATGGTAGGTCGCAGAATAATGTTTACGGAGGTCACTGGTCCCGGCAGTACAGAGGCGGAGCAGGGCGGAGGGATGGTCTACAGTAGCGCAGAATGGGGGGGGACAGGAAAAATTATGGGTCAGGTTAGGGCAAAGGCAAAATGCTAGGCTACGGAGGAAAGAAGAAAATCCATTTCCAAAAAACCGAGAAATTGGAAATTGGAACAGGTTCAGAATATCGGAGGACAGATCCAAGACTGCTGGGGGGAAAGCCCCTAGTGCTATGTAAGACCCATATCAGATCCGACAATCAGGGCTGGTTTAGCGTGGTTGCAACCGTCGGCCCAATGCCTCATAGGAGTAAAATTACCAGGTATGATTGCAACGGGGGGTGATTTTCTGTAGCCTCCGTGTATGCGAGACTGTGAGGGTGCGCAAAGCATGTACGCCTCCGGAGTCCTGCACAGAAAGGGTGAAAGGGGAGGTGGGGTGAAACGGGGAAAGTGGTGGAAGAGCCAGGGGTTGTGCACAAAGTGGGTGGCTGATCAATAGTCAAGAGTCGTCACCAGGGAGAGGGAGAGGACGCAGCGTAAAAGGAATGGGGGAGGGAAACAAAGCACCAGCCAATAGAGAATAGAGGGTGGACGAGGAGGAAAAATGGGAGGAGAGGAAAAAAGGAAGCCAGTGACGGGGAAACTAGAAGATCAATTTCCGTATACAGCAACCAGGGCCACAGCGTGACGGTAATAATGAAGGGAGAGGCATGGGAGAGAGTGCTTTAGCAGGGGGGGACTCTGGACTTGGGGATTCTAGATCGGCGTAATATTGGTAACGGAATGGTGTATGTGGTATGTAAAGTAAGGATCAGGCTCGTACATTTCTGCTGAGCTAATAAAACTCACGGGGCTGGAAGAGACGCTCTTCTTCGAGCCCCATCCATCATTGGCTCCCGGCCTCCTCCTCCTCCTCCTCCTCCCTCCTCCCCCCACCCCTCTTAAGGCAACTGCTCACTGGCCCGGATCCTGTCCTTTTGAACGGAATTCCAGGATGGGAGTCTCCACCCAAAGTCTCACTACTGTAATCCGAGGCACCCGCCCTCTGGGTGGCTGAACTCCCGTGCGCGGTGAGGACTGGGCCAAACCCAGAAAGTGTGCGACGGCCGAATCACGATGGCTCTGATCCCATGGGACTTTGTGCCTAGCCTAGTAATGCGAGCAATCATGACACCGTTACCCTCCAGGTGACTAATCGCGTACTCCCCGACCGGTTGTTAGCCGCTCGCTGTTGTGGCTCGGTGACGCGAGGCTCCTGAACGGCCTCGGCTGCTCTGATTCGCCTCTTGTCTTTTCCCTTCTTTTTCCTGCCGAGAGGGTTAGGCGGAGTTACGAGTTGGCCTTCTGGATCGTCACTCTCTTCCCTGCTCAGGATGATGGATTCGTAGAGGTCCAAGACCCGACCCTCAAACTTTCCCGCTCTTTCCGGTTGCCCTTTGGGTCCTTTGCTTTTTCTAAGGTTTTCCAGGGATGGACCAATTTGATAGTTCAGGTTCAAGCCTCCACGACACACGGACGCGCACGCGTCTCATTCGCCTGATTATCATGCAACCGTCTGTTGGCGGATGTAGTCGCCTCCTACTCCAAGCGCCCAGGTAAAACCGAAAAAGAAACCTGCTGCATGTTGGCCCCAATCTTGGTCGTTTGCTTCGAGCATCCAGTCCTCGCGTAAGTCCTTTCTTCGTGTTCGTTTTCTTTTTCTTTCTTTATCTTTTTTTTTTTCTTTTTTCTTTTTTTTTTTTCTTTTGCTTGGTAGTCATACTGGGGAAGTCACGGAGGGTGATTCCGACCCCTTCTGGCTACTCTGTACATCAAATAGTGCCGATTTTGGAGTACAAAGGACACCCCGGGACCCAAGTACATACTGGAGACGTTCCCTAATTGGGGAGGAAAATTAGTTTCGTCGCGACGCGCATCGACAAGTTTTGGTGCACGCGCCTTCGATGCCTTGAGAGATCCCCAGCCATCCCAGTACCATGTCACGAACCGCTGTGGTCCGCCTACGAAATGCGTCCCGGCCGGACAGCATTCATGCGAGAGTTCTAATTCGATCTACTCAAGTAATATCGGACATACCTAAAAAGGGGTAGACGAGCTTGGGTATCACGCCACCTGGATACGCGGTATGAACTTCTTGATAATGCTGTTCGCGGGAACGAGGGTCTGAAAGTGGAATGGGTCCGAAGGGCGGACGATCCAAGGACTTCGTGTTTGCCGTGACTTCGGAGCTGCGGCGGTGGATACGCACACGAGGTTAGAGATGGAGTTTGGACGACTAGGAGGAAAAGTACCCGCTTTTTCATTTTGGTTATCTCTCATTTTGAGATTCTTGGGAGCCACCGCCACGATGTGGGCACCGGTTTTCCCTCGTTTCGGTGTTTCCAGAACCCCAGATGGAGAGCCCTCAGTGGGGCTGTCTACGCCGTGTCATTGCTCCCAACTGTTCCAACTGTTCCAACTGTTGTAGACGATCGATCCGATGATCTCGCCTATACTTTTTACGTAGTGGTAGGCCGGCTACGACATGATCCTCGAGAAGCGTAATATGCATATGATGGAGCACCTACTGCCGTACGCGGTGTAAGTGGTAGGCACTTCCTACCAATCCCGTCGAGTCTTGAGATTTGGGGCGAAAAGGCCTATTTCCATCGGACCAGCCCAAGCCCTCCAGCAGGCCAAATTTACCGGGGCTTTTCCGTTTGGCCTTTCGATCTACACCGTGACCTTCCCAGCATTGATTGAGATCCCCCCGAATCTATATTAATTTCCCAATTCATCCAATTCCCCCATGTCTCTCTTTGTCCCCACCCCAGCTGTTCCCATTGAGCGCCTAAACGTGGCACGTCCTTTCAGTGGGATCCCCCCCCCCTCTTACGTCCCTCCTTGCCACTGCATCCCGGTTGCGGCAGACGTGGACCATCGAGTCATCGCGCCGAAACAGCCCAACCAAACACTGATCTACATTCGCAACTGTTTCTGCTTTGTGTCTGCTCCCCGTCGCCCAGTGCGACATGCAGTCACAAGGGACTGGTCATGATCCTTACAGACAACTAGTGTGTAGCCGATCGGGCCTATCCTGTCCCATCCATTAGCTTGTCTCCTACAGAAGTTAGGATACTGTATACTTGGAGAAGAACCAGTAAGCCCAACAATAATAATAAAAAAAAACACGATCGCGATAGTTGAATCCCACCGATGATCCGCGCTTTTGTCCGGTGAAAGCCGGGTTTCAACCTCGACTATTGGTGTATACAGGCTGACCGCGACCGTCAGAATACAACTTCGTCGGCACTTCGTTCTGGTCCCGACCTCGCCTACGGAGTTTAGCGTAAAAAGAAAGTGGAGGACAAGAACGCCGACCACTACTGGGGATCCGCAGCAAAGTAACCTGCACCTGGCTTTGATTGGTGCTCTGCCTTGGTAGGCCAAAAAACCAAGAGGTTTAGGGGTCTGGATTTTACTCGCGAAGAGTCCGTGATCCCTGAAGCTTTGATTGCACCGTAGCCCGCTGCAGGCCGTATTGGCCACCGCAACTGAACCCGAACAATTTGAATCCAACAGAGCAAAGCTGAAGGTCGATCCGCACGCCCAACTCCTGAAATGGGCCCATTATACAGCGGGGCACGGGGGGCAGTCCGGGAGTCGACAACCTGTCTTATGCGTCACTTTACGAGCCATCGACTTGATGTCAACCGGAGCTGCCAGTGCTCAACCTTGCTGGCCTCTTTCCCGGCAAGGCTCCTTGCAGCCCCTCACCCTCTCCGAACCTTACCAGCCCAGAAAAGAGACCAGTCAACAGCCCAGTAAAAAGCCAAGCACATATGGTGTAGACTTTAGCGGATTCAACTAAGAAATGAAGAGAAAAAGAAAAAAGAACAAAAAAAAAAGGGGGGGGCCCGGGGGGGGGCGGGTTTCTGGACATCTCATTATAGGCCGCTAACTGGACCAAGGCTCCAATACACTTCACAATTCCATCTTCAACCCCAGTAAATCGACCAACGACATGGAACTCGGTGTTTTGTGTTTTCAGCGTGCAGCACATTCTTGAAGCTCTGCCACATGGTCTCGACAAGTCCGTACTGTAATCAGTGATTCAAGTTGCCCGACAACACGGCTCGACCTCGGACATTACCTGGAGGTGGAGAGTTGGATCCATGCGGTGGCAGGCTCTTGCTAGTGTCATCCTTTCCAAGACTTCTGTCGTACCTAATACGCATGCCCGGGATGGATCCCAAGGCGCCCGAAATTGAGCATCCCCCCATGAGCAGGGGGGTCTCCATCAACTGACACCCGAGTCGAGCGTGCCAACCGAGTCTCCGGGAACGGAGGTCTACAATGCGTACATTGATCGGCGGGTCTGGGATGATGAAAGTGACCTCGTACGCATCTGGTTTTCTTTTTGAGTTCGGAGGCTTTATCATTAGTTTCTTTTTCGCTTCTTTTGTTATTAAGAATTTTTTTTCTTTTTCTTTTTCTTTTTTTTTTAGTTGAGGGGGGAGGGTCGCTTATGCTAAGTTCCCGCTTTCGCGCAATGCGATTTATACACATACGATGCGACAAGGGACTCACTCCTTCGCGATCCTCACATGTACGTGCATCAATACGTGCAAGGCGGACTGTATCCGCCCAATCTGTTGGGCTTATATGTCCTACTACCGTCGTCTTTCCTAATATGGCGTACGTGAGGCGGCTGGAAAAAGTAGTACTCTGGAAACATGGAGCTACCTCCAAGTCTCTAATCGACTCAGAAAGGCCAATAAAAGCGGCCAAGCATATCGGTCAAAGGGCGTGGGGTTGGGGGGTGGTTCCAGGTTCCAGACCTGCTTCCTGGTGCAGGGGCCAAAGCCTTTCAATTCGCCTCCCTAGACCTACAGCGGTATCGCCTTGATGGGCGGTCTGATATTAGTTCATTGGGGTTATAGACCCGTTCTGAAGCGCCCCCAGTACCACCCCCCCTCCTCCCCCTCCCCTGCAAGTCTGATATGGTCACAACCACCAATTATTTGCGGTTCTGTAAGATTTAACTTTGGGCATTCTTGCGAGTTTCCGATAGCCCCGGAAGCGAGGCCACCAAGGATGGAATTGTGGGCTGGGCTTGGACTGGGCGTAAACCGGGGAGCTCTAGGCTGTAGGTCTGTGTCGAGGGAAGCGGGCATTACGTAGCCCGTGTCTCAGGAGGTGTTGTGACTGGAGTGACCTAAGATTAGGCCAGAGCTGTTCGAGAGGCCCGGTACTCCAATAAGCAGTAAATGACGGCAGCATAGGGGCCATTGGATAATCTGGATGATCATCCCAGTCCCCGGCAGCAGAACCCTGCCCCAAGTAAATTAGGATGATGCTATTGCACCGTACCTGTGGAACCCATACGGGGTTATCGAGTAATATTCTGTTTTCTTTTTTTTTTCCTTGAACGTGATTGAAATTTTGTCCACCGAGAAACAAGGGCTTCAGAACCAGCGCAGGATCTCATTCCCGATCTCCGTTTGCATCCGGTTCTCATCGCCTCCCCGAAGGGACTACAGCCGATCGGTTCCGCCTCTGACCGGTTTCTCGTGGTTGCAATGTCAGGTACAGTCCCGAGGCAGGACTTGTTTCCAACACACCGGTTCTTTGTTGACTTGTACTCTGTTTCTGGGGATATCGCCCAGCGGCCTTCCAGTCGTACCTGAGCGCTGCCGTCATGTCTCATTTGGTATTCACTACGGACTTCGCATATACTGCAGACTCTGCCCTCAAAGGACTGTACCCCTCACATCATTTTGCCTTGGAATGTCAGAGTCAGTTGAGTCATGGCGAATCCCATGAACTTCGTAAGAAGACATCATCGACCCCTCAATCGTGCAGATCACCGTCCCAAGGTTCACGCGCCCCGGTGTACTTTGCCCACGAAACGTAAGCCTTCATTTCAGGCAAAGAGGGGACCCCTCGTAAAAAGCTAAGCTCGTGCGCCCCCGCCAAAGGACAGCTACGTTCAGTTCGCCGGGGGGGTTTTTGATTATCTCAACTCAAGCACGTCTTGTCATTCCACGATTAACCAACTAGAAGAACGACCGGGGCGAGAAAACAAAGCCTGTTGATTCCCAGAGTCGGACTTGGATTCTCGAGGAGGGGTTGGCTGAGCCTCCATTACACCCTCCTCCATATGACCAGGATCCGACATTTCATGGAGTTCAAATCCGTCTGCGCAGAGCGTGCAGCAAATGGCTTTCTCGGCAAGCGCGCCTTCGTCTATTGCAAGTCGGATGCGACTCAATCTAGACATATCGCGATTTGATCTATAGTGACCAAATGTCGCCTTGGCTGAGGATTTTGCCCGTCTTTTCGCTGCAGCTGCTTTGCTTGCTGCTTTAGATTGCTCACCTGGAACATATAGCTCGCTATGCTATGCTTGGCGCTTACCTGTCTGGATTCTTGGATGTTCACGTACAGTCTGCGTAGTGCAGTCAGTAAAACATGGCCGAGGTAGTAGCAGCTGTGTCGCTCCTGAGCTGCCGTGGCTCTTTTTGCCATCTTTGTATCAAGCTGCCCTTTCGCGACACATGCGGGTGGCCTCTTGGTCTGCACTGGTCAGGGATATATGATGTGCTGAGAAAGTGGCACTATCTTGCGTGGGATAGAGTCTGTACATCTCGTCTCTCAGAATCCCGGAAGGGATGTCTTGTAGTCGTTACTAATTAGGTCAAGGCATCCTTCCCTATACAGCTATAACTTCAGTCTCGACACAAGTACATGGACTACACCCTCCCCTCAATCTATGGACTATCTGGTCCCGATGGGAGCTAGTATCAAAACCCGTCCCAGTCTCATATACTCTACGCTTCCTCTTCAAACAAACTAGTAGTCCCACTCGCAACAGACTCGTCAAATCTATGAGAATGACAAATAATGCCCGTCTAGACCCCACACTTCCCTCGACGTGTTACACAAAAAAACGCACAACGACCTCGTTTAAGCGATGCAAAAGCTGCCCAGAAACCAGAAGCTCCTTGCACAGCTTGAATATCTGTCCTACACGGAGCGCCCGAAATACCAGGAGCACTTGCCTGCCTTCTGCACGAGACACAACGCCTCCGGATGCTAGACCCAGCCGAGATGGCCTCGCTCCCACCTGTACGGACCTGGACATAGGACCGTTGCGTTGCGAACGGGCCGGGCTGCAGCTCTGGGCTTTAGCCAGTACATATGACTACTCTGATACAGTTTGATGCGGTTGCTTTGCGGATTTCTTTGTGGGGTTGAGGGGGATTAGCTAGATGTTCTCAATCAAAATCTGGGCGTGGGGTTTGGCTAATTGTTCCCATTGTGTCTAAATTGCTTTTGGCGGTTTGTGTCTTGAGATTTGGCTGGAGACTGCCTGTTGGACAGAATGCTTGGGTTATTGGAATCTAAATGAGGCCGTCTGGTTGGTTACCGTTTTCCTAATGGAGATAATGCTGATGACTATATGCGTATTGATATTTGCAGGCTCTATCAGGGCGATTGGAGCATTGCATTGCAGTTTCCTAGCTGTGGCTGCAATGGTGGAGACTTTGCAAGAGCCAGGGTATTCGAAGAGTACCGGGTTTCAAGTGGAGATATCAGATTCGAGGTCTTCCTTAGGTATCAGATCTACTCTAGCTTTGGCGCTTGCGCACACCGTGGCTGGGATGTACATGTATCGGCATAAAATCTGCCAAGATTGTCCGCAAGGGTGCCACTATTTCTGGTCGAAACTGATAGCAGTAAGCCTGCACCATTTTCCCCGTTACCAATATACTACCGGGGGCGCTTCTATGCTACTAGCAGTGGTATACTAACTGGTGCGATGTTCGCTGGTGGGAAGGTTTTCTCCATGCCCAGCCCTGCTAGCAGAGATGCTCCTGATTATTATTAGTATTGCGCATCCCCTTGGAGATCATCGGTTCTTTCAATCTCTTGTTCATAGCTTTCAGGACTTTAACTTGGTCGAGTGCTTCAGGTTTGCCGATTGAAAAAATGACATCGAGCTCAAGCCCAACTTGAAGTTCTGCCCAAAATTGACTCGCAGTCTTTGCGACATTCCAACGAGTTGCTGGATTGTTTCCTTACTGGATTTCTTCCATCAGCATCGTCATTCTGTATACCGATTCAACTTGGCTCAGTAAGCTTACTCCGACCCCGATTCAGTCTGCAGCTCCTTAGTTGAATGATCCCATCTCACTGGCACCGTTTCTCTTACAGCTTCAGTTTACCAAACATCTTCCAGCGATATACAGTTGAGTACCGAGGCTCTATCCCTGACCAACAAACCCACCACTGAACGAATCAACCTTTGGTACCCCATCTACACTTTGTAACAAATTTTCTGTGGCATGACGTTGGCATTTCTGCCGACACACCCGCTCCTTGGAGCAACCAGGAATGGCTTCTTGTCTATTCCCTCAACTTGTTTCCCTTGGCAGCGGGTAATCAGCAGCATGCTGGTTGGGATTGTCTCCGACTAGAATGCTACCTAGGTAGCATCGAGAGCTGCCGTGAGCGGATAATATGTGTATAGCTGGGTCACCGTATATCAGATGCTCAATATGATTTATTCTTTGAAGTACTTCTGGCATGTTTTCACGCTGCTTCAAGGTCAAGTTATGGTTCACCACAGTATCTATATAATCTCCTACGATAATATCGCCTATAATGGCTCGATAGCTTCCTCTATATCTTCTCACCTGCAGCGTGGCAGAAATTGAACGAGTGCAAGGCCAATTAGAATACCGGTTTTATCGGACAGCGTCTGACTAACTAATGATTGATTTATCATATCCAGTTAGTTAGGTAGTTACAGAAGGTTGTTACAAGAGCAGACTACTACTGTCGGCGACCTATTTTGCAGCCTGGGAATCGCGAATGGGTTACTACTATCGAAATAATTGTGCAGATGGTTATTCGTTACCGCCATACATAATCTTTAAAGGCAAAGTTGCAAATATAGGCTGGTTCGAGAACCTACCAAAAGATTGGCGATTCGAAGTCTCAGATAATGGATGGACTACCGATGAGATAGGCCTTCGCTGGCTACAAAAGCATTTTATTCTATATGCGAATTGACGTATACGAGGTCGGTTTCGGTTATTGATCCTTGACAGTCATAAAAGGCACGTCACAGCACAATTCGATCAAATCTGTACCGGAAACAATATTATTCCTCTTTGCACGCCTGCACATTCGTCCCATCTACTCTAACCTCTTGATGTTGATATTTTGCAGTGTTTAAACGTGTATATGGTCGTTTTATAAGTGACTTGTACAGAGAGGACATGACCATATCGACAAGTTTGATTTCTTAGAAGACTACCCACGTGCACGACAAGAAACTTTCTATTCCAACACTATTCGAAACACCTCTGTAACTATTGGTTTAGTACCGATTGATGCAGAAAAAGTTCTCTCGAAGCTCAATATATCCCTTCCCATACCTTCACTACTAAACAGCCGACCGAGCAGCAGATCTAGCGAAGTTACACCGGAAGCACCTAAAACAGTAGCTTGGCTTAGAAAACAAACTGAAATTCTCGAAAAACTAATAAAAATAAGGATCTAAAAGCCCTCCGTCGCCTACCAAATCTGCTATAGATCAGGTTGTCAAATATACTTCTATATCGCTACAATCCTTGGCAAAGAAATCACGAATATAAGCTCAACCAACGAGAGAACTGCCAATGAGTATGATCGATCCTATAAACAGATATCTTACAAAGAGATTTTTAACCGCTGTACAGGGTGTAAATCTAGCTAAACAGCGAGATTTACCAAAAGAGACACCAATGATAGAATCGCATACGCAAAATGAATTGCGTACTGAGGCAGATACCAACACTTAAGGCTCCGCCTAGGTGTAGCGGATGTAGGGAGATTGGGCACAAGATTAATGCATGCAAAATCCGGTTTATTCAATTGAATTAATAGGCGTTGATTAAGTTAATCGAGTTCAAAATTTTAAATAGGACCTGGTTAACCGGGACGGTCAAGCGGGAACTACGTTGCTATTTCGACGTCTGGTTCTGAGTCAATGAGCCAGCTAGTTAAGCATCATGATCTAGATCGATTATGAATCTAAAGTCTAGAGCCCTGCCGATCATCGCCGAGCCAGCTTCGACTCGGACAACCCTTGTAGTCCTCAGGGCCCTCATGACATCAGAGCTTTTCGTGACAGCTGGAGGGCCATAAGTACGTTCCCTCGATTATACGGACCATAGCCAATGGCTAAACGCGATGCCGCGAAAATCAATCTAAAGAAAGCCTGCCTTTCCGCAGTGCGGGTAATACCGGAGCAATTTCGAGGAATCGGATAAGTCAGAATGGAGCATGCTTGGGACATTGGAAAGAAGAGGAAACATGCCTGTATTTCCAGAGATAATTGTTGCTCTTGATCGCACCTTGGACAGAATGCTCGAAGTGCACTTACAGCATTCCCGCAATTACCCGGTTTGACTCAGCGAATAATTTCTCCTCACCGAGATGGGGGGGCTGTCCCCTCACGAGCAAAGAGTCTCCAATTCATTGCCTTTTCGGGATAAAAGAGTCAAAAAAAAAAAGAAAAGAAAAGAAAAACGGGGCGCGAGGTCGGCAGTCGTTGCCGAAGACTACAGGAAGCTATCGTAGCTTGAGCTCTAGTAGCATGTCAATTGAGCTAGTAGGCAAAGTAGGCAAGGCTGTGAACGAAATAATTGTAGCGGAGTAGAGATCAGGACTTTGATAGCCTGGCTACTGAGGAGGGGGACGTTTAGAAGTATTAGAATCATAGAAGGTACAGGTAATACGAACAAATCACGCAGTCAACGAAGTACCCGCTTACCCGCGCGTGGAAAAAAAAATAAAAAGGGAGCGGTACACCGATTCGCCCAAAACAGCCATACATCCTCGCTCCCTTATCACACTTGCTTGATTCCGCTCTTTCCATCCTCCAGCTTTCCCACCTGCTGGTGCATCCAAAATGGCCGGCTCTTCGCTAGCGATGCGCTCCATGATGCAGCTGTCGTCTCGTCGATCCATCACAACAGCTCCCATCCTGCGTGCAAGGCAGCTGCGTTCCGTCCAATCGCGTGTCGCTCGCCGCGGCTACGCTGATGCCGCACCGTCGCCTGCTCCCAAGCCCAAGAAGCGCTTTCGTGTGCTGCGCTGGGCCTGGCGCTTGACTTGGATGACTTCCCTTGGTCTCGCCGGTGTCCTTGCTTACAGCATTTACGATCTCCGTCACCCCGTGGACCAGATCGAACCCGACCCCTCGAAGAAGACCTTGGTCGTTCTCGGTATGACGCATCATGCGACGGTTTCGTTTGGTCTGTTGCTAACCTTCGTTCCCGCGCAGGAACTGGTTGGGGCTCTGTCTCTCTGCTGAAGAAGCTGGATACTGAGAACTACAATGTCATTGTCGTTTCCCCCCGAAACTACTTCCTCTTCACTCCCCTGCTTCCGTCATGTACCACCGGTCTGATCGAGCACCGCTCCATCATGGAGCCCGTTCGTAACATCCTCCGCCAGAAGAAGGCCAATGTCAAGTTCTACGAAGCCGAAGCCACCAAGATCGACTACGAGAGGCGTGTGGTTCTCATCAACGATGACTCCGAGGTCAAGGGTGACATTTCCAGCACCGAGGTTCCCTTCGATATGCTTGTGATCGGTGTTGGTGCCGAGAACGCGACCTTCGGTGAGTCTTCGTTGTCCGCGCGCATGCGCTTGCTGGAGTGTACCTTGACTAACAATTATGGATTGATCCAGGTATCAAGGGCGTTAGGGAGCACTCTTGCTTCTTGAAGGAAGTTGATGATGCTCAGGAAATTCGCAAGCGCATCATGGACTGTGTTGAGACTGCTATGTTCAAGGACCAGACCGAGGACGAGATCAAGCGTCTGTTGCACATGGTCGTCGTTGGTGGTGGCCCTACTGGTGTTGAATTCGCGGGTGAGCTTCAGGATTTCTTCAACGAAGATCTCAAGAAGTGGATTCCCGAGATCAAGGACAACTTCCATGTGACCTTGGTGGAGGCTTTGCCCAACGTTCTGCCCATGTTCTCCAAGCAGCTGATTGACTACACCGAATCGACCTTCAAGGAAGAAGAGATCACCATCCGCACCAAGACCATGGTCAAGAATGTCACCGACAAGTTCATTGAGGCTGAGGTCACCAACCCTGACGGATCTAAGACTCTTGAGACCATTCCCTACGGCCTTCTCGTCTGGGCCACCGGTAACGCTGTGCGCCCCGTCGTCCGCGACCTGATGAACCAAATCCCTGCCCAGAAGAACTCCCGCCGCGGTCTCGCCGTCAACGAATACCTGGTGGTCAACGGTACTGAGAACATCTGGGCCGTCGGTGACTGTGCTATCACCAACTACGCTCCCACCGCTCAGGTTGCTAGTCAGGAGGGTGCTTTCCTCGCCCGCCTCTTTAACACCATGGCCAAGACCCAGACCATCGAGGCCAAGCTCCAGAACCTGTCCGATGAACAGTCTGTGGCCAAGTCCGAGGAGGAACGCAACCAGGTCTTAGATGAGATCCGCGAGCGCCAGAAGCAGCTCCGCCGCGTCAAGCAGATCGGTCCCTTCCAGTATTCCCACCAGGGAAGTCTCGCTTACATCGGAAAGGAGCGTGCCGTCGCCGACATCAGCTGGCTGAGTGGTAACATTGCCAGCGGTGGTACCCTGACCTACCTCTTCTGGCGCAGTGCTTACTTGAGCATGTGCTTCAGCAGTAAGTTTCTCGCCTTTTTTTCGGGTCGCCCGTTTCTTGACATCTCTAACGCTGATATTTAGCCCGCAACCGTGTTCTGGTCGCCGTTGACTGGATCAAGGCAAGACTCTTTGGCCGTGATGTGTCCCGCGAATAAGCTAGTTGTTTATGAGCTGTAAAAAGCTTCTATGCAATTTAGCACATACCGCATCTCTCTTGTCCCTCATTCGCCCAATTCGGGGAACTGTCCTCGTTCCTTTTTCGAAACGTCATGCCATCTATATATGCCTCCTTACCAACTCGGTCATTGTTCGATATATTTTTTTTTTTTCTGTGTTGCTGTTCTGTACTAGACATTCTCATTTCTTCTCGGTTTTGATCATCTGCTGTTCGCGCTTTCTATTCCGTTCATCCTTGCATCTCATTATCTGCCTACTGGATTGGATGTGATCAGTGTCCTGACAAACCTTTCCATTATGAGGATGGAGGAAAAAGCATTAATTCGCTGACTTTTTCTGTTGAACTCCAGTTTTTTTTCTTGCTGGATGTGTACGCTTAGGGAATAGATAGACCGGGGGCTGGGATTTTTGTTTAGACCTTGCCGATTTTAGCCAATGAATTTCGTTTCTCATGAATTCTTAGATGGACTGGCGGTAATTTACAGCTTTGATACACGAAGACCTCGGGACTAGTATGACCGCTTCAAGTTGGTCTCAAAGTGGCCATGGACATTTTGCTCAAAGGGTACTCCGAAATGTGAAGGGGATGGAACAACATTGTCAGCCTGCTGCTCCGGCTTTTTAAATCAGGAAATCGATAGCGAGACACTAGCACTAGAACAAGTTATAGTTATGCTAGACGTGGCAGATAATCTTGATTTGAGTTTGTACAAAAGTCGCGCTATCTAGAGACAGAAAACGCCGGGTCGCACACTAAATCAGAATGAGAAGTCGACTCAGTAATGGAAGGGGAATATTCGCATGAGATGGGCGGTGGTGAAGATACATAACATGAAGAAAAAGAGGTATCAGGGTTGGGTGAAGGAACGAGCACAAATAAGTCACAAGTCATGAGAGAGGTTTTAAGTTTAGAAAAGACCCCAGCGGCTGCCAGTGTCC
Organism: Penicillium chermesinum; assembly: GCF_028974085.1. Taxonomy (NCBI): domain Eukaryota; kingdom Fungi; phylum Ascomycota; class Eurotiomycetes; order Eurotiales; family Aspergillaceae; genus Penicillium; species Penicillium chermesinum. Next base: position 3,345,392 of record NW_026695315.1, read on the forward strand.
TTGCTGGGAGGAGCACGCTCCTGGTCGCGCTGGTTGTTGCGCCCATCTAATTGCCGGATGCCCTCGATCTTCTGCAGAGCTAGCTCAAGGAGCTCCTTCTTGCGAATGATATCGAGGTGTCGGCGGATGCGTGGGTCTTCGCGAGCGAAGCGTTCAATCTCTTCATCGGAGAGGTGCCGGCCGAGTCGCAAATCCAGCTCCGGGGAAAGTTGTAGTAGAATTCGGACAGAAGCTCGACATTCAAGAAAAGCACGGCGGTCGACGTAAGTTTGTCGGCGACCACATCGAGGAAAACCTCGGGGCAGTAGTACTTGTTCTTCTGCGTGGCGCATTGCTTGGATTTAACGGCCATGAGTCTCATTTTGATGAGCTCGGCGCGATCACGCAGGAACAGACCCTCGCGGCCTCGCTCCAGAAGAGCAGCGCTGAAGCCACCGGCTCCGCCAGATCCATTACCCTCTAGCACTACATCACCTTTGCGGACCCTGTCAATGAAAGAAATAACATCCTTCAATTTCCGTTTTCCAACCATGTCCTCCACATGCTTAATGGCGGATTCGCAGGCACGGAGCTCCTCTTTGAGCACCTTGGCCACATTCTCCCTGCCTTTAGACCACTCTGTATCATCGACCTCGATTTCAAATTTGTATGGCTTGATGCAGTTCTCCACCTGGTCGCTAGTGCTGAAAAACCGCTCATTCAGAATGCTGGTACAAGCATCCATGATTTGCTTGTGAGCACCGGGGTGGGATGCAAAGGTAGAATTGGCGAGCAAGGAATTAACATGGTTCTGAAGAGCATTGGCCACCACTGTAGTAGCGAGCCTGCCGATTCCAAGCTTGGTCAAGGTTGAGCAAGATGCATCCAGCTTTCGGTGCCAATATAATGACTCTGGGTCCGCCTTGGGCAGATCCTTGAGCGGATCAAGCTCTGCCATCGGCGGGTCTAGATCTTCCACGGGCTTGTTCCAGTAGCGCTGGGCAAGGATATCCATGACACGTTGGTCCAGCTCAGCCTTCAGCATTTCCCGAACTTGCGGGCGACCGAAAGCTTCCGTAAATGCCTTGAAGGAATGCTTGAAACCGTCCAGACTCTCTGCAAGGTAAGACTCGGCACTCAGAGGTCGGTCGTTGTATTGCACCTTAAACTCGTAGGTGACCTCCTCTAGCTCCTGGCTGATCGCGTCGCGAGTACCCGAAAGACTGGATGCCATAGTTTGCTCTAGAACATGCATCAATTTCTTGCGCAGAGTGGACACGCCAACTTGGGTGTCAGAGTGCGGTCCGAACTCGGTGGGATGTGCAGAGAAGTAAGCGTTCTCGTTCTTGAGAATGGCAGAGGTGACATTCCCGATCCTCGGGAGAAGAGAGCAGTAGTCGAAGGAATCCGGCTAACGACACCGACGTAGCCCAGTCGGAGTGGGTATTTCTTATCCGTGAGGATATCGTGGCCACGCTCTGGATCGACGAGATCCATTTTCGTGATCACACCAATAGTACGTTGACCACGAGGATCAACACGGCGACTGGCTCTTAATGCGGTTGAGTTGGCCAGATCGACGTCCGCAGCTGAGATCGCTAAAATGATATTGGGAGGCTGAATATATTTGTCACACAGATCGCTGATCTTCTGCTTCAACTCTGGAGGCTGATCATGGCCAGCCACTTGGATGTATCCGGGAAGATCAATCATTGAAAGATCCGGAACGTTGGGGGAATAGATATTGAGCTGGATAGGGTCATCAGAGACACACTCCTTATCCGGAACCGCGAGGTTCAAATCGGTCAATGTGCGCTGGATTGAAGAGAAATCGGTAATCTTTCCAAGACCGAGTGCCGGGAATTCACCATATTCAGCCTGCGCGTTAGGGGTGTTGATCAAGGTCAATTCGATCGGTCGGCGGGTGACCATGTTCGATCCCTTGGGCAAGAATTCATGACCAACGATGGCTTCAAGGACAGAGCTTTTCCCGGAAGACTGCGAGCCAATTACGACAATGGATGGAAGAGTCAATGACCCAGACTGGCCGACTGTCTGCAGAATGGTTCGGATTTCGATCATCTTTCGTGTAAGGAGCATCATCTGGTCGTCATCGGCAGCCTGCTTCCCAGCCCGTGTATCGTCCTCGTTGGACTGGTCGTATCCAAAAGCCGCTGTCGTGGCAGCCGCAGCTCCCGCCGCGGCATTTCCAGGCTCCTTTGGCTCTTTACCACCTCCGCCATGCTCAGACTGAGACTCCTCATCCATACGGAGGATCTTTTGTAGCCACTCCGGGAACTCGATCTCCTCGGTTGTCTTGCTCCATCCCCGCTGTGTCTGCTCGGCCGCATTCTGTATGCCTTGAAAGATACCGGCCGCCGTACTCCCTGCAGTATCCCCAGCGGACCTTAGTAAGTCCATCGCATAGGTGCCCGCCTCTGTAGAGAAATCGTCAGCATCTCCTCGAATCCGTCAGGGCACATCACGTACGAGTCGCTTGGTATTGAAAATAAGCCAAACCCGCAATCGTAGCTCCACCAAACATAGCGGGCACTCTCACCAGCTTCATGGCAAGCTTTGGGAGCATCCGGGCGAAAGAGAAGTTTCGGACAGCAGGAACATTGTGAATCGCATTTGCGCCTATGGGCCAGGCGCGTCCTCGAAGCGCAGCGCCGCCATCTGCGCGTAGTAACCCCCCCCGTGCGGGAGCCGGCGTTATGGATATGGCGAGCCAGGCCGGTCCGCACAAGCGGGGTAAGTCGATGGGAGAGGATCCTCCCACTCATGGCTGTCGAGTGGTCACATTCAAGGCCAGATGGATGAAGTTATTCTTGATGCTCCTCGGGTTGATCATTGACATCAACGTGACCTGCACTAAGTGGCCGCCTTGGCTGCCGTATATATCACGTGATTCATGGAATGACGTGCTGTGGAAGGGAAGTGAGCTTTCATCTAAAGGGGGTTTATTGTTTATTTATTGATGGTTTCCCTTGTATCTTTAGAAATTCTCTACACTTGATTCCAGTCGAAACCTTGAATGCTGGCGTTGAGTGGTTGAATACAAACCCTGATTGGCCCCGATAGTCGGTGACCGTCCAGCTGTCCAGCTCTTCGATCGTTAATGCGCCCAGGGATTTGTGTCTGACTGCAGATTTTGAGGAACTTCTTAGTTTTTCTTGTGAACTGCCCTGTCATCTTGCCGGTGAGCTATATAAGCAAATAACCATCGGTTTCGTTTTGCACCATCAACGCACAAACACCCACCATGTGCCGTTTTTTGGTGAGTCAACAGAGGCACACGAGCCCGATAGGCTTAAAACGCATCGACACTAACAAGCGGCCAGATTTATAAAGGACGCCATGAGATTCGGCTCAGCAAGCTCGTGACCGAGCCCAGCCACTCCATCCTCACGCAGTCCTATGACTCGCGCTTACGACTGGTGAATCTTTGTCCTCTCTGCGGAACTGGCAATGACCGCTGACCAAAGTAAAAGGACAACCGCCGCCCGGTCAACGGCGACGGCTTCGGAGTCGGGTTCTACACAGACCCCAAATTAGGTCCTGAGCCTTGCATCTTCACGTCCACGCTGCCAGCCTGGAATTGCGAGAATCTGGAGCGGCTTGCGTCGAAGACTTGCTCGAATCTGATCTTCGCGCATGTGCGCGCAACCACCGAGGGCTCGCTGGCGGATAATAACTGTCATCCGTTCCAACACCAGTCGTTGATGTGGATGCACAATGGCAACATTGGTGGCTGGAACTATGTCAAGCGCACGCTGGCTTCGTCGCTGGCGGATAAGTGGTTCCTGGGCGTCAAGGGCGGGACAGATAGTGAGTGGGCGTTTGCGCTGTTCCTCGATCTACTGGAGAAAGAGGGCGCGGATCCGAGTGCAGATCCGGGCCCTGAGGGGTTTGGGCAAGCGTTGCTGCGCCGAGTAATGATGAAGACGATTGCGAAGATCAATGAGTTTATTCGCGAGATTCCGCAGCGGTATAATGTGACCGGAGTTGAGACGAGGAGTTTGCTTAATTTTGCGGTGACGGATGGTCATACTGTTGTGTGTACGAGATATATCAGCAGCAAGACTGATGAGCCGGCTAGCTTGTACTTCTCGTCGGGGACGAAGTGGAAGGAGGGCACGACGAAGGGGCATTTCAAGATGGAGCGCCATGATAAGGGGCGGATATTGTGCTGGTCGCGAGTGAACCTATCACCTTCGAGAGACGTGAGTCACATTATCTTGGAAGTACGGTTACAGAGACTAACGCAGGCTAGACAACTGGGTGTCTGTCCCAACAAACTCGGTGGTCACCATCCACAAGCAGACTGTGCTGCTTCATCCGATTGTGGATGAGTTCTATAGCGAGAACCTGCATGATCGCTCATCTTATTACGCCGTGTCCAAGGGCCTTGTGAGCACGGCTCCTGGAACGACTGTCCCGCCGCCGAATAAGACAGATTGTGCTTCATCAGCCTCCGGGGCAGATATCGAGGCGTCTCGTTTAGCCCATCCACCTGGGTGTGCTGTAACTCATTGACTTTGATGAACAGTCCAAGCAATTCTTCTTTTCTCAGGGCGTCGGGTGTTTCTAGGCTTGAAAATGGCACTATGTTATTTTGTTGCAGCAATTTGCATTGGCGATCGGTGAAGGAAATCTCAAGATCCAAATGAGTATAAGCGTGGAGTTTACAGATTCAACACATTGAAATAATATAATCTTTTGCATAGAAGCCTTGCTATTAAACTAGATATTTTGTACAAGAACAAATGGGTATCATTGGAGAAAAGGACGCTATAATCAACTGTCATCCCCAGATATATTGGCATGCTTGAAATACTTCATCCCGACCCAAGCAATAATAACCCAAACCCACGACATAACAGCCGTGAGAATGATCAAAGCAGGATAGTATCCCACAATAGGAAGCGTAGGGTCATCTTCCAGCTCTGGTGGTGCGTATGGCGTCTCACCAACATCCCAGGCCCAGCTCCAGACCTCGAAACAGCTGCCCATGCCCACGACAAAAACCAACCAAGTAACCATCAATATTATCCAGCCCCACCACTCTGTCTCCGAGTAGTCCCAGGCTATACCCGCACTACTCTGCATTTCCATGGAATGTGTTGCCAGAGGCGAGGACTTGGCCCGATGTACAGGCCGATAGTTTGCGTCTGCATTGAGAGGAAAGAAGGATTCGGAGCTGGAGGAAGGGGTGGGTATGCGCAAGACGGAGTCTGTCGAATCGGAGGGGTTATTTGCAGTGTTTATGTGAGGGAATGACACGAGATCTTCCTCGTCAGTCCCGGTTTCTTCGCTGAGCAGGGCGTTGTGCGTATATTGCTGTTGCTGCTGCGCGAGTTCCTGGCGTCGACGTGCGACAGAGGTGCGAGGTTTTAGGAGGGCGTCCACACCGCGCCAGCTCGGCTGGGCAGTATCTGACGGGCCGTCAGTGAAGTTGCCGCCCTTAGTGGATTCGAATGCGTGTTCAGATGGAGATGTTTGATCTATTGGGATTCTAGGAGGAGGGAGGGAGGTGCCGGTGGCATTGCTCTGGGCACGGTTCGAGTCCGCGCTTTTACCCAGGGCGCGTTTGTCGCGGGATTCAAGGCGTGTGCCGAGCAGCGCCGTCTTTCGTAACGAGCCTCTTCGTCGTCTTGTCCGGCGTTGATGCTGCATCGCTGCGGACATCGCCTTGCCGTGGGAGGTTGGGTCGATTGCCCTTGGCGTGGTGTTAGATGACACTGGGCCTTCGTTGTCCCCGTCCTGTTCCATTGTGCGAGAGCCAAGACCCGATTGTTCCGTTTGTGTCATGCGGAAAAATGGAAATCTAGAGAAGAGCGAGCCTGAAAGGCTTCGCTTGTGGCTGCTTGCGCTCCCGGAGCGTGTACGAGTAGACGATTTGCCGGCGGGGACGAATTCCGCAGTGCGGCTTTCGCCGTCATCCATTGGTATGTGGAGGGACCAGGAACAGGGGCAGTTCCCCCGACCTTTTTGGGAACTCGGAGTCAGGGGCTTGGGGACAGCGTCAGTATTGGAATAGTCGGTTCAATTATTTTGCGTTGCGGAAATACTGACGGGTCGAAACGTTCAGGAGGTGCTTTGCCCTCTCCTACTGTTTCAGGCAACAAAGATGGAAATCAGCGCAGGGAGCAATATTAACTTGACACATCATCTGGAAAGATCTCTATTCTTCGAATAACTATAATTTGTAGTCACTGACCAACCGCAACCGCAATTTTTGAGCACACTGTTGGATCGCCTATGTATTAGGACCCTGGCTACCTACAGGGTAACACGACGTCGCGGGCTCCATCAACAAAAGCATCATAGGGTAGGACAACGATTCATCGACACTTTAGGGGTATCATCATGCAGGCAGGACAAAAGGCAAATTGGTATATGGCTAGGATGCTCAAAGGCACGCAAGATCACACGCACAGAGAAAGAAATTCATCACAGCATATACGGATACTTTGAGAAAGGAAATGAAAAGCCCATAAGACCAAATTGTCAACCGAGAGGAAATCCATGGAACCCCATAAGGGCATCTTTTGATGGAACACAAAAATGAACAATATCCACGAGATGAGGAATGAGCCTAAAGAGGAAAAGGACAAGTGATAAGGCACAAATATAGCAACTTCGATACAGCACATTCGGGTACTGAGGCAATGCAATACACAACTAGCAAGAAGATGGGGCAAAGGGAAATCCAGGCACATAGAAGACAGGTCGCTTTTATTTCAATCAAGAGCCCAAGGAAACAAACTGGTGCTCGCACACTCGAAAAGGGATGAAAGAAAGATCAAACCAACAATGTGGACTTGGGGTATTCGGTGCACAAGACACAAAGTTCCATTTCAGGAAAAAAAAAAGAACACAACAGCAGACAGTTTGCTCGCTCGGAAATCCGTTTCAAAGAGTAAATTTGGACATAAGTCAACACCAGTCAGGCAGGGAAAGGAAGGGAGTTCAAAGGGCGAGTGAGTGGGGAGTGATTTGAGAGAAAGGTCCAGCCGGCTCTAAGCCGGAAGAAATTTGGCTACAGCCAATGAGGGCCGGGGTCGAGTTCTTGCGCATGTCGAATGGCCGTATAGCGTTCTAGCCAAGTGCAACCTCAATGGCAATGTGGGAAGGAAACTACGCCTGGTAGGCTCCGTTGAAGTTGTTGTTGTTGGACTGGTCCCAGTTACCAGACGGGGACATGGGCTGACCACGGCCATAACCAGCGGCATTTCCTTGAGGATAACTCTGGCCAGGCATGCCAGGACCGCCAAAGTTGGCGCCCTGTTGATCCCAGCCTCGCCCAGCAGGCGCGGGACCTACTCTAAACCGTCAGCCGGAAAGCAGAAGAACTCCTAATGTAAGGGACTAACCTTGGGCCATAGGGTTGGCAGGAGGGCCTCCGTACTGAGGAAAGAAGCCAGCAGGGCTGCTGTTGAACCCTGCATTTGCTTGCTGGGGCGAAAAGCCATCAAACTGGCCGGTGGGAGGACGGTCCTTGCCCCACTGTTTGTTATTAGCGACAGAAACGAAAGAAATTTATACAAATGTATCCAAATTAGAAACTTACACTGCACTTCAAGGGACGTCCATTGACGTTGTAGCCATTGAGCTGACAAATCGCCATAGCAGCATTTTCATGTGAATCCATCTTCACGAAGGAGAATCCGCGGTCAGCCTGGAGTCGAGTCTCAAGGACGTACCCAAAGTTTTGGAACAAGGGGACCAAGTCATTCTGCGTCGTGTATGGTGTCAAGTTACCAACGTAGCAGGTGGTCTGCCACTGAGGGGTCTGTTGGACAACCATGTCATAGCTTTGAATGCCCTGGGTAGGGAAGTGGTGGTGGCCGAATGGAGTGGTAGGGGTCATTCCCATGGCAGCCATAGCCTGCTGCTGAGAGATAGAAGGCTGGCCCTTCTGATTCGCCCAGTTGCAGCGGATGGCACGAGACCCAAGCCATTCTCCGTCCATAGCGTTCAGCGCCTTGTCGGCATCTTGGCGCTCTCGGAAGGCAACAAATCCGTAACCGCGCGATCGACCGGTCTTCATGTCCCACATTACGCGAGCCTCGGAAACCGAGCCAAAAGCACAGAATGCTTGGAGCAAGACATCATCGTTCACCTCATTGCTCAAGTCACCGACAAAGATGTGGAAGTGGTTCGAAGTATCCTCCTTGTTGGTGCTGTTCGATTGATAGGCCCAGTTGACGCGGATTTCCTGAACGTCGAGTTAGTAGGTATATACCATGGATTTGAGGGTTTGCATTTACGAACCGATTGGTGAATTCTACGGCCGTTGAGAGTTTGCATGGCTCGCTCAGCGGCTCCAGGGTCGTCAAACTCGACAAAGCCGTAGTTGTATCCCTTACTGTTGAACTGTTGCTTACTTGGTCAGCGCAAACCCAACACGGAAAATTAAACAAAACAAGCAAACATCGATTATGGACACAGTCAAGGCGGGGACGGGGATAAGACGGATCAAGGCATCCTGCTTATCACATAATCCCCGCAAAAGCATCCTTCCGTTGACTCACATTCTTGTCTGGGATGATCTTGACGCTAACCACGTGGCCAGTTGTCTCAAAGATTTGCTTGAGAATGTCCTCTGTCACCCGGGGATCGAGGCCGCCAACGTAGAGAGCTCGCTTGTTAGGCTCAGGCGCGGCGCGACGAACATAGCCACCTGCGCTTGTAGGCGACATCATGTTGCCCGACAGCGGCGAGGTAATGGCTGTCGGGATAGGATTGGTCTGGGGGATAATCACCGGGGGACGCGGAGGCGGAGGCATGTGGGATGGGTTCGTCTGGCCATTGCCCTGGGCGGCATCGAACTGCTGGTTCTGAGCCCCCGCAGCAGCCTGAGGCGCCGGCAAGGAGGAAGGGGTAGATGCCGGAACGTTCTCAGCCATCGTGTATGGGCTTTAGACAGGTGTGGGGGGGGGGGGGTGATGGCCGGAGAGTAACGTGCTTGGGAGACCAAATGATCTTCACGGATTCAGCGCGAGGATTGTGAGGGTCGAAACGGTCGAGGCGATATATAGCGCAGCGGGCTATCGTGAATCACGTTGATGGTAGACCAGCAAATCCCAAATATAATATATCAGGATGAAGAGGGGGGCGTTGGTTTCGCGGGGCGCTTGGAATACGGACGAGTCCAACCACAAAGCAAGCTTGTTCAATCCAAACAAAAGGTAGGGATCAACAGGGTCCGATGCTGACAAGGGTCCAAGTTGACGAAACCACTGGAAGAAATCTGTCAAAAAGGCCCAGGATTCCCAAGTGAAATTCGCTTTGGGGATAGAACAGGATGGGTAGTTGCCAAGTCGTCACTGGAAACACTGAAGGGAATCGAGGTAAATCCGATCAGGAAAAGGCCAACGAAAAGAAGCAAGGAAAGCCAGAGGCAAACAAAGAGCACTGGTTGGAAGAACGCGCGAAAAAGAAAAAAAAGGAGATGCACGGAGAGAAAGAGCAAAGGAAGAATAAGGGCCGTTCGAATGTGTAGACGTAGCGGCTAGGGGCTCCTCTCAGTCTTCCCTCTTTTTCTTTCCCTCCCCACCTGACCACAACGGGATTAGCGCCCCATTCGTGTGTACACCCTGAGGTCTTGTACCACTTCGTGCTTCCTGGTTTCATTTCCTTTGCATCTGCCTCTCCTGCTATGGCTTCTATGGATAACCCAGATTCCCTGACGGAACTGTCCACTCTGGTGGAGCGAACGGTAGCCGCCGCTTTCCCCCCAAATTGGCTGCACCACCTTGCTAACACGCGACCAGCTCCGCGATACCGGTCGATTCTTTCGCAAATCAGGCTCAGTTGCTTCCAAGACCCAAGCGCAGCGGTCCGTTCCTGGCTATTATGAGAGCTTCCAGCAGTCACTCGACAATCTCTCAGAGCAGATCGTAAGTGCGGCGACAGACCATCAAATACATGAATGGAGCCCAAAATCTATGTAGATTATGCTATTCTTTGCTTTTTCGTCGTTCGTCTGTGGTTTTTGGAATTGTTTTCTTTTCTTTTCTTTTCTTTTCTTTTCTATTTTTAAGTTTTTGACAATCAAATGGGAACCTTCCCGGCTGACGTTTCACAGTTTATTGCCAAGGCATACCTTGAAAAGGAATACGATACCATCAAGGCGCGGGAATCTACACCGCGCGCCCAAGATGTGGCGATGGTCGAAGTCGGCCAACAGGAAAAGGCAGAATCTCCGTCTGCAGAGCCGACAAAGACGGAAGCTGAGCATGTTTCCGTCAAGATTGAGGCGAAGCCCGATGGGGCGCCCGCGCCCGCCGATGCGCCTGGACCTCAGCCTAAAGAGGATGTGGCTGTGAAAGCAGAGCAAAAGCCTGAAACAACAGACCACCCTGACCAAGCATTGACAGACGGTAATGATGGACTCAACTTTGACTCCGTCCTGAACGAAGCTGGTGGCTCAAACTCCTTTAGCATCAGCCTTGACTTTGGAGACGACGATATGGGAAACCAAGCTTTCCTTTCCGGGTCTGGCCTCGGCAACAGTGCTCCAAGTGGCCTCGATCAAGCTGCTTCGTCTCAGCCAGCGGAGAACAATTCTTCTGCCCCTGTTCCCGCGGGCGGGGACGCATTCGATATGGAGCTGCAACGGTCTGACGGCGATGGCAACGGATTCCCTGACCAGAATATGGACGATCTTATGGGCCCAGGTGAATCCAATTTCGACGATCTCTTTCTAGAGACAGATAACCTTGGAGGCGAGGATTCTGGCAATGCCAATCAGATGGAGGGGGATAGCTTAATGAACCTGGATGAACTGAACGACGATTGGTTTAGATGAGAAACCTACACTGGAACACGAGGATGGGTCGGTCTTATCTCGATGCCCAGATAATGATCGCTATGTCTACCTCATTTCCATGCCACCGGCCCGATGTTTTATTAAATGCTGCGAATTTTGCATTGTGAACTCTAGAAGATGCCTCAACTATCTGCAAGCACTAGTTCTAGACTGGGAATGAAAGCCATCCTTGACGCTAACCACCACGCCGGTTATATCAAATATGATTGTATCATGTATCGTTCATGATGAATCTCAGGCCATTCTGCGAATACTTGAGTTGCTACGCCATACATTCCGTCCCGCCAGATTGTAGAGATACCAGCCATACACTTCGACAGTGTGATGTAGTTTTATAGATCACGTGATGAATATATTAGGTGCTGTGGTCTAGTGGTATGACGTCCGATTGTGGCTAACCACACTCATAATCTCGTACAGCCCCGGTTCGATTCCGGGCAGCGCCAATGCTTTTTGCTTTTTTCCAACCGTGGCTAGAAGCCAATTTGTTTTTGGATCCAAAATCCATCTTATCTGCCAGATTTAGGAACAATGAGGAGGAAAATGGAAAAGCTTCACAGTTGGTAAAGCCGCTTTACCATCATAATCCTGAAGACAACGTAGTATATACTAATCTACTTATTGAAAAAATATTTAAGCCAAAAAAGAGGACTCGTGAAAGATAAACACAGCTAAAAACACTGGCGCTGCCCGGAATCGAACCGGGGCTGTACGAGATTATGAGTGTGGTTAGCCACAATCGGACGTCATACCACTAGACCACAGCACCTGTCGTCTGAATCACGTGATATTAACCACTCGACCACAGACTCGAATTATTGGTTCTGCTTTGGATTTTTGCATCTTGGCTCGGCTCAGGACAAGATTAGGTGATTCCCCCCAGATCTTCACGGGAAGGATTAGCGCCATCTAGTTCGGATCCGGAAAACCTTCCTATGTTCAAAGGTAGTGGTCATTATATACTTAGGTGCGTACCATTGACGGTCATCATTTTTTTGGGCCTGGAACTAGGAATACCAAAGCACATCCCAAAGATCTCCGGGTGGACTGGAGTAAATCACGCACGCTGAGGTTTTGGCCATGTGGTTCATCTCCCTACTTGGATTAGACCGCTGAGGGGCCACGTAGTCCTACTCCTGGGACGATAAGATAGTGAGTGGTTCGTGCACATCCCAGCCATGTGAGCGAAAGAGTAGACTGCATATTACCTTCACAAGAGTTGTGCCAAAATACAGGTATCTCAAAAGCATACCAGAACAGATGATGCACCTCGACCAAACCTAACCATTTCGATCGGTGGTACGGGGCCTGATGGTACTACGATAGGCGCATATGGCTCTCGAAAACCTGGAACTAGTCGTAGATCCTCTTGATCTCTGTACAGTAGGGTTGTCGATCCGAACGGGTGACGTAGAATATAGTAATTATGCGGCCGATCAGGTTGAACAGGGTTAGGCTACAAGAATAGAACGCGGGGCCACGAGGTAATAGGGCATCGGGACCCAGGGCCAGGCACCACGAGAACAAGTACGGACACGACTCCCGCAGAATCGAACGATTCCACGAGACCTGTTAAAGTTCCAGGCCTACACGGTGGCGTCAATGAGGTCATCGCCAGGTGTAAAGCCTAACATGGCACAGACCCCGCTACTCGAGATCGAATGGGCATAGTCTACGGACAATCAAATGTCTATCAGAGGCCCGTGGTCCAAATTACCTGAGAGTCATTCAAAGGAAGCAACAGGACTGAAATGGCAGGGATGGGGGCCGCCTTGCCGTGTGCATCTCCTAATTTCCGGGGAAGACGCATGCCAAGTTCGCAAAAAGACGGGCCATCAACTCCGCGGGGCAACCGGGCCATTTAGGGCCTCGGGCTTTTGAGGCGCAGGACATCTGACGATCAGGTCGAATCCTGCGCACATGCGAACCCGGAGTACAGAGAATGTTCGATTCGGAGAATACTGCCCCAACATTACGCATTGCTCCAATTTACACTTTACAGTGCTTATGTGCAACGAAGACGAGAGGCCCCGATGAGCTTGATCTCCGCAGGGAGAAGAGGAGCACCTCACATGCCTCGTCGGGAAGCCCAAGTACACCGCATACGCAACACAGCCCTACCCCCACACGGGATCTTGGGGTCATAGCACTGGAGTGTATACTGCGTATGAAAGCAGAGCCCTGTCCGTCCTGAGCGACTGTGTTGGATGCTTTTCACGGCGAAATCTCGGGATCCTGGGCCTCACGATTTGCCGTGATATCCGCAGGCGCACTGGCGTTCTGAATCTTTTCGATAGGGCTCGAAGAACTTCCGCCTTAGCCGATGCTGAATCCTCCCGCCGTAGAAGTGCAGAGTAGCCTCGGGTTGCGGTACTGGAAAGGCAATAAATCCATGATTAAGCATAATTATAGTAATTAACAGGTTATAGTTTCCGACACTTTGTCCAGATCCTTGCTTAGCGACGTCAATTACGAGTACGCGTAAGCTGTCATCAAGACTCGTGGAGGCTTTCAAGAGCCGTTAGGTGAGTTTCGGATCGCCGGATAGCTTCAACTGGTAAAATCTCATATCATGTCATCATTGATCGGTCTGGATCCCGATTTCCGGATCAGACGAGTTTTTTTTTTTCTTTTACTTTAATAAAAAGCTTGGATCGGGTACGAATGGATGATTCTACTCGTAGTCCCTAATCTAGGCATTAAGCACCGAGGCCGCCACATTACAGTTTTTGCACATCACCCACTTATTAATTACCGAGTCTCCCGTGCGAACCCCAATTGGGCCCCTCCAACACCAAAACGATCTGCGAGGCTGATGATCACTTGGCGGAGACCCGTGTTATGAAGTCAGCACCCCAAGGATTCCGTCTCTGCCAAAGATCGGTCAATCTCTCCTCCCTTGCTTGCCATCGAAGGGGCTCTCTAGGGATTGTTCTTGTCCGTTCAAAGAACGCAGGTCTCACAAGCATTAAAGCTAGTAAGTAGTACCGTGTCGCCCTCCTCTACATTCCTTTGCCAGATTGCATCTTGTCCTCGCATTCCGGGGAAAGAGGGGCCCAAGAGAAGGTTCTTTATCCTTTTACCTCGTTGGCCCTCACTTTAGTGATTTTTTGCGACTGCTGCGGTCTAGTGATCGCTCGCCCTCGGCCGCAAGCCTCCCCAAGGGTCGTTTCATAACGAGACCGTGCTCAACACACGGTTCAAGAAGGCCAAAGGAAAAAAAAATCACTTTGGGCCGCGAGACCAAAATCAGGGCAAATAAAGAATCTTCTCACCCCCCCCCCCCCTTCCTCTCGTGTTTCTATTTCATCCCCCAGTGTTCTTCATACACAGCATGAAAACTCCTTCGCGATGATGGCCGCTCATTTCATACCACAGATAGTTCCGTCTTCGGGCTCTGACGACGCTTCCCCACTTCCTTCGCTTTCCAGTCTAGCCCGCACCGGCTCATCGCGCCCGGATTGCACTGTCGAAGAAGAATTTCCGAAACAAAGCCGTCGTGGCTCAATCTTGAAAAAGCTGGCGGGTCCACGTGAGAACGCGAAGCGCTTTCTTCGCTTACGATCGTCGGGGATTCAAACGTCTGCCCCGCAAACTGTTCCTCCGCGCAGACGCCCGCGCCCAATCTCAGAAATTATTCTCTCGCCTAGACTTGCACTTGACCTTCCACCAGACGAGTTCCAGGAAGACTACGTGGATCACGAAGCCGAAGTAATGACGCAGGCCATTCCTCGGACAGTCGCTGCTCAAGCCAACGCTGTCCCTGAACTTTCCACGCCTTTCCCTCCCATCCGCAACGAGCGAATCGTCGCGACGGGCAGCGGCCTCACTGTTGGTATTGCGCTCACCGAGCCGGTCCTCTATCTCCAAGGGTACGACCAGCACGACCCAAGCACCAAGAAGTCCGCAATTCTGCGAGGGCAAATCCACCTCAAGGTGACGAAATGTGTGAAGATTAAGAAAATCTCGATTTGTTTCCGGGCTCACGCCCAGACGGATTGGCCAGATGGTATCCCGCCGAAGAAGATCCATTTCCATGATAAAAAGGATCTTTTTACGCACGGGGTCGTTTACTTCAACCACGGCGAAACTGCATTGATGCCAAATGACTACGGGGCGCATTATTATCAGCATGCGAATCCCGTTGCAGCCGTGACCGGGAAGGATGCAGTCACGGCAACCAGTCGAGAACTTTTCGCTAAAAGTGGCTCAGCGACCTCTCTTAATCCGATTACTGGCAGAGACCCACGACGACTCTCCGTCCAGACTACCCGAGGCCATTCACGAAGCTTTAGCAGGAATGAGCCGCCTACAAGTGGCCAGGGCCAGCAACAACGCAACTATCGCATGTTCCCCGTCGGCGACTATCTTTATAGCTTCGAATTCCCAATCGATGGCTCTCTGCCCGAGACTATCAAAACTGACCTAGGATACGTTCGCTACGACCTAGAGGCTATCGTTGAGCGATCCGGCGCGTTTCGCCCGAACCTGCTAGGAAATCTTGAAATCCCGGTAATTCGTACACCGGCAGAAGGCTCTCTGGAGCAAGTTGAGCCGATTGCGATTTCCAGAAACTGGGAAGACCAGCTTCATTATGATATTGTAATCTCTGGGAAATCTTTCCCCCTGGGCTCACAGATTCCCATCGCATTCAAACTAACGCCGCTCGCGAAAGTGGAATGCCACCGCATTAAGGTTTATGTGACAGAAAATGTTCAGCATTGGACCTCAGATAAGAGCGTTCACCGCTTGCAACCGGCAAAGAAAGTACTCCTATTCGAGAAACGCGCCGAATCGGCCAGCACAAGTACCTACCCGGGCAGCTCCATGCGGGTCCTTGCAGGCGGGGGAATTGACTGGGACCATCGTGCTGCAGCTGCAAGAGGCGAGGAAAATGTGGATCGCAACCGAACCAACCTGCTGGGTAATCTTTCTAGCGAGTCGGGGGTCGGCCCAACCGAAATGGAATTTAGTGTGCAACTGCCCAAGTGTCATGAAATGAAGGGTCGAGATGAGGCGCAGCGTTTACACTTCGACACCACTTATGAGAATATCCAAATCAATCACTGGATCAAGGTGAGTTATTCCTATAGTCAATTTTCCCCAAATATTGTGAAAAGCCAGAACCCTAACTTGAGATTCAGATCGTCCTGCGGTTGTCCAAGCTTGATGAGAGAGACCCCACCAAACGCCGCCATTTTGAAATCTCCATCGACTCTCCGTTTCATATTCTTTCCTGCAAGGCGACACAGGCCAACATTTACCTGCCCGCCTACTCACGACCCTCTAGCGACCCTGATCCACCTGCCCAAGAGACGGAGTGCGGCTGTCCCGATGCGCCATTAGCATCACGAGAGCATGCCGCTCCGTCAAATGCCGACCGCGAGGACTCCTCCGCAAATCTCCAACGCCGAGCATCTATCGGCCAGCCCGTCACGCGAAGTTTTACCAGCGGATCGGGTGGTCTTGCACGTCCTCTGCAAGCCCACATCGCCCATGAACCCAGTGGTCCTCATGCTCAAAATATACCGCGGCCAATGCACCTTCTGCGGGCTCCGTCTTTCGCCCCGCCACCTTTTGACGATGTGCCTCCTCCACCTCCCCTTGTGACGCCTCCGCCAGACTATACCTCGATTGTTGGCAATGGAGATCGCGAAGCTATATTAGAGGACTATTTCTCTCGCCTATCCTACTATAACAATGAAGAGCACGATGATGAGGAACGCGGCCTTGGACGCGTGGATGTCCCGCTCACTCCTGGCGGCCGTGTCAATCGCAGCATGGATGTGCCTCGAGAGTGGGTTCGTATCGACGATTTCACAGTTTCGTGATCCCTCCGAGTGCATTGTACAGCCCTTCCTAATCTCACGATATCCCTGAATCATGAAGCTACGAGAACTGTTCATACGGGAACATGGCGCATGGGAAGGCAATCTAGGATTTCATTCAATCTGTCTATCTTTCTTTCTTTCTTTTACATCTTACAAGCGGAGTGGTCTGTAGAGCTTTCAGAGACAAGTCAGGGTTGAATCTTCTGTTTTCATGGGGTAAATCGGACGGGCGCATTCATCCCCTTGTTGATAATGAGGGCGTAACACGCGGCGTTTATCTGAGTGGTTTTCTTCAAGGATCAGGCAAAAGTGTCCATATGTCTACATAAATCTGCATCGTATTCGGAAATCTACATGAGTTTGACAAGTCTTAGGATTCCCCATTCCAGGCGGGGAATCTATACAGCTCCGCTTTGGTGTGGATACGCCCTCTATTCCGCATGGAACTGCTGTCCGTAGAAGCCTTAGGCATCTTCGTAGCTTTTTGAGGTCTAGTTCCCTCTTCCTCTAAGTTCATTCTCGAATCCACTCACCCCAATCTTTACGTTCAACATTACTTTATTTCAACCTCCTAGCTGGGCGGAATTCGATTACGCCATAAGCCTCTCCTGCGCACCCGGGAATATACAAGTCCCGTCCATAACCAGGTTCAATCCAACTCTTTCGCACCGCCAGGTACGTGTCAGGATGGGATGTGTGGCTGACCTAATGAATCAAACAGCCTCAAGCTCACGAGATGCCTTTCAGAATCTGCGTTTCTTAACTTGAAATGTTTGAGCCTCGGTTGAGCCGCACCAGGGTCTCGCGCTAGGTATAGCTTCACGTCACGATTAGCCCTTCTTTCTGCTTTTGTTAGTCGCGAGTGACGGCTTCACCTGCATGCATTCGCCCTTTCCTACACTGTTTCCTACACCTTCTCACTCTCGCACGCTTCCCTATTTACCTTCTTACTTTCTACACTTTCCCAGAATACCTAGCTTTCTCAGTTACTTCTTATTTCCTAGTCTACCTTACTTTCCCGCTCTATCTTCTCCACCTACCATGGACCCCCTTCGATCTACCTCGAACGTATTGCAGCCGTCTGGACCCTTATCTTCTGAGTCTTCTCCATTCGATACCAAACCCGAAGATCCTCTTGTACAACTGGCGAACGAAGTGGAGCAGCACCCATTCACCACCGGCAAGAGCTTACAAAGATCGATGGAATACCGTCGACAAGCGCTTTATGAAGACCGAACTCGGGATCAGTATCTCGTCTTCACGTCTGTCCCCGCGGCGCAAGCCTGTCGACTAAGTGATGAACGATCTGAAACAAGCAAATATTGTCGGCTCTTCTTTAATACAAAAACAGGGACCTTGATCGCAAAAGTCAGGCCTGAAAACGTGTATGAACTTGCAATAAGATCTTTCGATATGTTGGTCTTTTACGCATTGCATGCGATGAACGTCCATGATGACGTTGTTGCTTCTGGATCGGTAACAGTTGACGTTGGAAATTGGACAATGGAGGCCGACTCCTGCTTTGCTCCGGCTTCAGGCAATTTAGACCTGAGCTTTTGTATGGTAATAGGACTATCAGAGTCTGAGCGAAAACTTGCTCTTCATGCGCGCGGTTGGCTTGAGACTTACTCCTCATCTGTGAAAGTTGTGGTTACGATCAGCCTTAAACGCGAATATCCCGATATCATCTTGTACCGATGGGAACTTGTCGCCCCTCGAGGATATGGCGTCCTTCCAAGATCATCCCGTCTTTTGGCGCGTCCTACTGCATTCGTTCAAATATCGCGAACGGATGACACGACGTCTGTTACCGGAGCGTCCTACACGAACGGAAGAACCACGACTACTACACAGTTGGATCTACCCTTCGAGAAAGTTGTTGGCCGTCCTCCTCACGGACCCCTGGAGAGAGACTTAGTGATACCAGAGCAAGAGCTGAGGAAGTTTGCCGAGCAAATCTGGAGAGCGCAGGATCTTCTGTAAGTCGTCGCAACTCTGATATGTTAGCCACCATATTCTATGTATAATATTGTTACTGTGCGATCTGGGGCGCAGGGGAGGGGGTATTGGGAGGCGACTGTTCCAGTCTGTGACCGAGAAGCCGGATCAGGAGGGAATGAGGTTTTTATATGGGAGAGCTCGAAGGATGTGCCCAACGTGGAGTTACTGGCGCATGCGGTTCAGCTTGGGGAAGAAGATGAAGTGTCGGGATGGAGAGAAGCGCACGTGTAATGAATAATTTTTCTAATTGTCCTGGTGTCTCTGGGAAGATTTGGCTAATAGTTCGCTAGTTATATGTTATGGTGCGCGTCCCCAAATCTTTTTGATTTACAACATCATGAGCTAGTAGATATTGAACTAGAATAACCATGATATACTGGCTCGACTTCACAATCTCGTCTCTCTAAATCTCGTAAGCATGTACTAGTAGAACCGGTCCAGCCCTTTCTCCGGACCCTAGGGTGCCTCCAAAGTATCACAAGGGTTACTCTTGTCCCGATCTCACAGCTACAACCCGCCGGCAATCAACATATTCCAATCTCGAGTCCAGTTATATTTCCAATTCGTCCCAACGCTCAGCCACACTCCGACTCCAGGGGCCTCGCAGACCCACAGAAGTCCAGGGTCTGGTATGGACTCTATCGCGACAAGCGCCTCCACTGCTCTCCCGGACTGGAGTCGTCTTTGCAATTTTGGCAGAGTCGGGAGCGAGGGCACCGTTCCCGCCCCGGAGCCTAGGAGGGGTGCATATTATACCGAGATGCAGTCACCAATCCTGTGTCCGGCGTTGAGGCTTACCTGGAATCCTGGGTTTTGGATCTCACTTCGAGGGGGGGTTTTCAGGGCTTGGTTCGGTTTGAATCTTGTCCTCAGTAGATCCCCGGCTTCTTACTTGCATGGGGTTTGAGGGGGCAGGCTGATCTTTGGAGATAGGAAATCCATGGGGTTATCTTGGACTACTAATAGCTTTTGTGGTCGTGGGGTTCGACGTATCGATATCCCGGCAGTCCATCCGTTCAATCCCTTGTCTTTTCCATTGCATGGTCATCTGCGTAAATCGCATTTCGTAGCACCTGTTATTCCAATTTTCCAATATTGCGAGCCTTACCCTATAGAAACTATCACCATGTCCTCCAAGTCCCCCCGAAAGACTCGCGGTCCAATCTCAGCACTACGGTCATACTTCAGCAAATACCGTTTCCACTACAATCCATCAAGCTGCACAGATGGCACAGACAGGTCAACGACAGCAGCTAGCAACCGCACGGATGACAGGGGACAAAGGCCTACCGGAAAGACAGCTGGCCGCTCCGACTACTCAAATCCGGAGTCGACACCCGGCCATCCAGCAGGCCTCGCTTTGACAACCTACCGATCAGCAGCTCCTACGCCCCACTCACGCGGTCAATCCTGCTCATCCCTGCTGGCCATAGCCCGGCCTGATCGACCCAGTGGCAAGGACAATCCAGCAAGTGACGAGGACTTCCGCTATCTCCGCAGCCTCATCACCATCTCCGCCTCGCCGACCCCCGCTGAAGCGACGTCACCCCACCTGCCGGCGTCACCGCGCCTTACGGCACAGAAGAGCCTCTTCGAGACTGGGTTTGCAGCCCGGTGTGGCGCTGAGGTCGAAGGTTTTACAGCGCCCGTCCGCGCGGTATACCACCCGTCCGCCAATTTCTGTGAGGAAACCGGTTGCCGTGCGGCCTGAAGTGCGGTTTTGAAAAAAGAAAAAAAAGAAAGAAAGGCGGTGGCGAGGGTGTTGGAGTCGATAACTGGGAACTTGATATCCTTGGGCTCTGTTGTTTGTTTGCTACGGCTGCTGTCATAGTCTGTAACGGCATGCAGGGCAGTGCGCCATATCACGCTTGCAGGACCCGGGTTATCTGTCCGAACAATCGGATTGAGTTTTGTTATGCAAGTTGGCACGGCTATACGGTGGAGCCGGGTTGCGGGGAAATCCAAGTGGAGACTGTGGTTCTTAGACGCATTTAGTTCCGGGTTGGCTTCTCTGGCGAGTAATGATTTGCTATGGCGGTTATGTGGATAGCGTGGTTTGATTCCGTGGGGAGCGAAGGGGCCTCTGCGGCGCTATTATAGTGTCGTTTCGGATAGGTGGGAATGTAGTCTTATAAGCGAAGGCCGGTCGCCGTCCGTGTAGATCCATGGCGGTGTTGTTACCTTTTGTAGAGGGGCAGGGATGAACTTGACGCTGGGATATGGATGTTGTGAGTCATGTTATGCGCTGATTGGAGGAAGAAATGTGCGAGGGACGGCTATAAGATCTAATGAGATGAGACAAGGCCAAGCTCGCCTAGAGACGCTGCAGATTGAAGGAGAAGCGAATGGCGAAGATCATATTTCTAAAGGAAGTAGAGCAGCTCCCCCGCTCAAGTCGATTCCGAGCAGAACCAAGACGCCATGCGTTTGACAGGTACTTCTGCTGCTCTTACCTTGGCAGACCTTTCCGGACAATTGAAGATTCAATTGAAGATTCCATTGATGAATAGGAAGGCCTCCCGCTGAGGTTACGTATGCGTCCCACGGTCCGCAGGAATGGCAGTAGCTTCGGACCTCCGTCTCAATCGATCAAGCTCAGCGGAGCGCCAAGTGGACCTCAAACGCCCTCACAGCTAGTAGAGGCCGGATTGTTTCCGGGCTGTTTGTCGACATGAAGTCAGTGGTTTTGACCTTGCCAATTAGCGCTTGTCGTTCAGATTCGGTTCAGCACCTGGGAGTGGTGGTTGCGTGAGTGGCATTTTAATCGTGCAGGTCATTCCGTTACTCGAAGAGGAAACCCGTCGAGCAAGGTTGCCACCCTCCCTGCATCTCCCCAACTGCGTGTCAAAAGCACGACTGCTCGGGTACCTCAAGCCACAGCCGAAAGTTTACATCGTACTGATATGATATGCCCAGATGAATGGATGGCTGGAAGCTGGGGGGCTGGGGGGGTAAAAGTTGGAGCGGCGTTGGGTGATCAGCAGAATCGTAGAATCCGGCGCTGACCAACTGCTGACCAAGCGTTGTGGTGAACCCCGGAAAGCCCAATCGGGGGAATGGGGATTATGCTCCTGCCGAACCCTCTCGGGGGGGAGAACGGGTCATAGCCGCTTATCGTGGCGTATGAGCATCCTTTGACTTTCCAAGAGGCTGCATTGCAAGTGGCTTCGCGTAATCATAGCGTTCGGCCGGAAGCTATGGCTCTATCGAACCCCTCCCAGCCTTCCTAGTAGAGCAAGTTCCGAATCAAATCCTTTGTCTGAGCCCCCATGTCGCCAGGGAAGCAAGCTATGTTAACGGTGGATGCTAACTCCCCGCGAATCAAGGAAAGAAACGGAGGGGGGTTAAAGTACTTTAAAGAAACATCGCCGGCTGCACATGAGACTAAGGCTTAGATCGGATTTGTGGGGCCCGAGAACGAGGCCGGTGGAGACCTACCGTATCAAGGATGCGCTACCTAGATCGAGGCGCGTGCGAATTGGCAAAGGCTGTGCTCCGTACATTGGTCGACTGGGTGGAAATGTACAGATCTATGCACGAGCACTGCCTAGAACAGACTGCGGCAGGTCGCCGGTTCTTTAAGTCCACCGTCTAGGTTTTCTCCATTGTCTAGTGGCAGCCTCACATACCTACTCCTAGTAATGCCATATTATGCAGTAGTCCATAAAGAAGCCATTGTACTAGTATAAATGCCTTATGCAGTGCCCCTAATCAGCGCCCGATGCCGCCTGTCCATTCCATGCTCTACTCCTTCCGTATCTCATGCCCCCCCGGGACCAACCACGAAGAAGCTAGGGACAGTAGTTTCCCGGCACTTTGGCTCGTCCCACAAACAAATTTCTCTTCTGCGTCATCGTTGGCCCAATCTATGCATACGTACGGAGAACTCCGTACAGGGTCTAGGATGGGGCAACTGCATGATGCACTGACCTAACACGGGATTGGAACCTTGTTTGAAAATACGAAAATCCCAAGGGGAAAAGCAAAGATAGACGGGATACCACGGTTCGTACTTTGCGGGGCTCCTAGTTTGTGTATGGGCAAGTCGCGGAAGGATTTAGTGTCCCAGACTTTTCATATTCCCATCCGGCAATGCTACTGCTTCTGGCCGGCACTGAAACTAGTCCCGGAAAATAGCCTCGGGTCTAGAAGTATGCAGAACCCGGATGCTCCATTGATTCTCACTGGATTCTGGCCGGCTCATTGACCGCGCCCTATCACTGCCCCGCTTGCTCGGATAGACTTCTAAGGCCGTAAGAAAAAGAAAAGAAAGAAAAAAGAAAGAAAAAAGAAAGAAAAAAGAAAGAAAAAGAAAGAAAAAAGAAAGAAAAAAGAAAGAAAAAAGAAAGGAAAAAAGAAAAAAGCCCACTCCCAAGGGAACTGGATTGCATCATCGACATCATAAGGTCGTGTTGCCTACACCGATGATCATAGCCTTTGAGAGTAGAGCCCCTGCAATGCCAATAGGGCAAAGGCAAAGTAGATGAGGGTGGAATGATGATCACGGCAAATAGCCCCATTTCGAGGTGTATGGCCTCTAGAGTTGGCTCCTCAGGGCTGGACTAGCAATGATTACCTGTAAACCAATTTCCACTGGCGGTCCTTCTGTAAGGTATATAGCTCGTCATTGCATTTGGCAAAGCTTCGCTCCCTGCCCCACGTAAACAACTCGGAGACATTACCGAATTTCGGCGTCCCTCCCTCCCAGAGCTCTGGTCGGAACAAACAGTACTTTATCTCCGCGTGTCGATTGGCAGTCCCGATGTAGGTATACTTAGATACATGCGGCCCCCTTCCTGCACATCCCCCCCTCTGCAGCTGCAGAATGCGCCATGGCAAAAAGCACGGACTTCGATCGTGAGACTCGGGAGATATCCCTGCACGTTAGCTGATTCCTTTGTGCTGCAACCCATAAAAGTGGCCGGGAATCAAGCACGTACTGGGCCATGTATCCAAGGCAGAAAATTGCCGGGAGGGGAATCTCGGCTTCATACGATATGAAGGTTGAGCTGGGACCCCGTCAAGGTGCAACCCCCTCCCATCCTTGTTTACCAGGATGTGATGGGAAGACAATAGAACCACGTTGCCGCAGCCCGTGCGGGTCCGTTCCTTGGCCTGAGACCTTAACCCGCGGGTTGTACCTCCGTACTCCGTATAAAAATGTTTTTTTTTTCTTATTTATTCATTTATTTATTTTGCTTCTTGAGTTGTGTTGCGCAATCTAGGTCCGAGCACATTAGGATTTAGGGCTTTTGAGGATCAGAAGCAGCTCGAGGGGAAGGCAGACATGTGATAATGTTAGAAACGGTAGCCTAGGCTCTTAGCCATAGCTGCTAGTAGCTCCTCGTACTTCCCCCCCCACCTCCAATAATGGGGAACGGACTGGTCTGGAATCCCCATATTTGATAATCAACCCAAAGATTTTTATAAGTTAGCTTTCGTCCAATTCCGAGGAAGCTATAGCCGGTTCTTTCCACGGCAATGAATAAACTTTTTTCTCTTATCATTGACCCTGGGCAATACATGCCCAGGGTGGGTTCCATCATTTTCATGGTTCCGCTCTAATTCAGCACCGCCACGCAGAACAAGGAATCATCACCTAAACTCCCAGATAGAAACAAGTTGAGGGTAAAAGAAAACAGGGAAACAGAGAAAGCGGAAGGATCGAAAAGCAATAAGGATCGACGTTTCCCCGAGAACGAGAACACCAAGGAAATTCTCCGTACAGAACAAAGAATCGTCAATGGCCCAGGGCACGAACTTTAAAACCCGGGCGGGGCCGAGTGAATTCCAGTGAAAAAGAAAATCAATGTCGATCAGGGCCACATTGACAAATCAGGTATTCTGAAACGAATCACGCTGTCGATGACCCTGGTGGTGACAGGGCTGTGGCAGCAGGTCGGGGGGTTTAACCGAATCAGAGCCCCGTTGCTCTTGCAATGCCCAAAAGAACGGTGTACCGCAAAGGATCACGGTTGGACAAGGCCTACGGGCGCTAAGAATGAACGCCCGAGGGATGACAAAACTCTGCGCTGCTTTTTATTTGTATTTCTTATTTCCCCCCCCTTTCCATTTGTCCCAGAGGGTATCTTCACCGGCAAAGATCGCATTTGCCTACCCGGACGATAAAGCGGTCGTGCGGGCTATTGGAGCAGCGATTGTCTTTGTTGCCGTCAAAGGAGGTTTTGATAATATGCGCCGCGGGGTTTCGACAGCTGCTCCAGATCTCGTAGTTCTTAAAATAGTTGCACATTATGGCTCTGTGACCGTATGCGATTGCAAAGGGCCTCGAACTTGCACTCGAACGGGGAAGAGGTAGGCGACGGTCCACGAGAGCTATGGAATGGTATAGTCCTGCAACGCTAAAAGTCGAATTGATTGCGACGATGTCCACTGGCAGGCCAAGCTGCGGCAGCAATGGTGCAATGGGATAAGGATCGTTGAGAAGGAAAAAAAATAATTCAAGCTCGGGGTAGCTTCCAGGCGCAGCGTTTAAATGGCGCCGAAGACACCAAGGTACTGTGCTTGAAACCAGATCAAGGGGAAAGCACAATCGCGAAAGCCCAATAAGAATAATCATCAAACCATAGAGGCGTTGGTGTTGCGTCTTTCGTCAATCGCCGACTACAAGGAGTCCAGGAATTGACGGAATCGACTCCACATGAATCCATGCCTCTGGACGATGATGATACGGAGCGAGCATATATAGTAAACCGGTCGGGAAATAATAATCAGAAATATATTCCTCCGGACGTAGCGCAATCTAACTTGTTCTTGCCCACCCCACTCTGAATTGAAAATTCCCTAAATAGAATAAAATAACATAACACCCCAAAAAATATCTCAGAGTAGGACGCTAGTGACTGCGGGTCCCGCGCAGTAGATTTTGATCTGTGGATGACCATGACATGAGAAAATCTTCATGAATTTCTGAATGGAGTAGAAAGGACCGAAAGGGGCTTTGGATGGTGCCCCTGGCAGTTCTTCTGACGTATTGGGACGAGAAGAGATCTCGATAAGAGACGGGCATTGCAGTGGCCTCAAGCGTCATGAGCAAACCCAGGACCGGGATTGTCCAGGATCGTTCCGAATGAAAGGGATATAAAAAAAAAAGATGAGAAAGACAAAAAAGGGAAAAAGTAAATGGGTTAAAAAAGGAAACAAGAAAGAAAGAAAAAAAAAATGAACGGGCCGTCAATTCGTGGGGCCCGGTTGCAAGACCCCGGAGATTGTCCAAGAGAATCAAGGATCATCAGGTTTCCCCCCCTTTTTTTTCGTTCCCCCCCCGAATCGTACCCGGGGTATCTCGGCATCATGGTGCCGTATGGGAGATCGACGCGGTTCCTAGCTGACCGTTATTGCTTCTGGCACACGTGGCGCTAGTCCGGATTTCTATGCATAATACATCATGAGAGCTATCCTTTCGCTGCTCGCAGATCGTACTTTATAGCCACAGCAGCTACCACAGTCACACAGTCACTTAGTACCTTTATGTCACAAAGGATGGAGGGATAAGCGTCTATTGGCTTGAATCAGATATAGCATAATTCCCACTGCAAAACCTTGTGACGATGGTCGTGACGATAGTCGTGACGAGGCTGTCGGAGGTAGGGCAACACGGTCCAGCAAGCTAAGGCGTTCGTGCAGCGCGGCCGACTCGGGACAAATGGCTCATAGAAACCCAAAAGTCGACAATTACCGGGATGAGAGAATATTGAAAAGCCAGAAAACTCAAAAATAGAATAAAATATAGGTCAAAACTTTACTTTCAATCACATCCTGGTACAAATCTCATCTCAGCCTCTATCCAAGTATCCCTGTCGATTATGCTTTATCGTTAGCTGATTGGTGCCCACATCCATACCACAACATACTACGCGAGGAGCTTCCAAGCAATGATACGCTCCGGATCGATGGGAACTATATGGGCCATATGAGCTAGTCATGAGCCACGGAGAGCGAACAATGTGACTGCGGGTGCTAGCAGGAGCAAGCTAGAGACCGTTTGGGGCTAAACGCCGTCGACTAAGATCGTTCAAGACCACAGCCACAATAGCAGCAGACCCGAGTTCCTGAAACTTCCGAGACCCGCATGAGAGAAGCAAGCGACATATGCAAGATTGCGGAGTGAACCAAACGGCAGGGTCGTCGTGACCCGCTGTACGGTGTCGCAGAACAAGCTTCATCCGGCATACTCTAGATTGAAAAGATCTAGAATTTACCCACGGCCGTTTCCCCCCACTGCGACTACACGCTAGCCTTACAAACCACCATTCCCTCCCGGGACCTACGAAGTAGACGAGTTTTATTTGCCTATCCTGTTTGGGAATTTAGGTTGATCACTCGGCCCTTTTTGATTCGATTTATCTAATTTTTCTTTTTTCCTTTTTTTTTTTTGAGATGCTAACAGGCTCCCCGTGCGCCACGGAACCTTTGCATCGGCATCCGCAAAGGCCCTCAACCCTAAAATTGGGCACCCAAGGGGGTTCCGCTCGTGTAGTTCGCCCGAACTTTCGCCAGAACGGCCGGTACCTGAAAATCCCGCTGCATCGAGGGTCCACTCTCGGTGGAAACAAAGTGGTGCTTAATACGAGATCAACATCCTCACAAGGTGCCCGGGCGAGTTCGAGCATGCGGGAATGCCGAAATGGTGCGACATGCTATGACGTTGGATCTGCAGTGCGGGATAATCTCCACCTCCGAGTGATTTTCCAGAAACACATGGCTCCGTCGGAGAAGATCCCTCGTGTGTGGGCGGGCGAGGCTGGTGGCATGTCTGCCATGGCCCCGCCCCGGGTCTCAATGAGGCACCTGTGGAGAATTCCCGTTCACGCCCTTTGCTGCGGCTGCTTCCAGTTAGCGCCAGGAGCTGCACGTTCATGGGTCTGCGTCCCAAGTTTATCGGGGGTGGGTGGGGACTGCTTGCTGAGATAGTCTCATGTAGCTTGCAGGGTCCAGCCCACTTATAAACAATTGGAGAGTATGAAGCCCAGCCCCGATCACTTGTGTCCAATTAATTCTCTTCGTCCCCGTTTCAGATGAATTGTGGGAAGTAACAGCGTAAATGCCTCCATGTTGGATCCGCGAATGCTGGCGCCTCCCGGCGATTGGGATTATTGGTGTTGTTTTGAAGCTCTGATTGGTCAGAGTCCTCAGCCAATGATATCCAGCCTATATGGAACACGACGCCGGCCCTGGTGGGGGACAGGCGAGTAGACCATCGCTTACTCAGCCTTTACTGGGGTAACGCCGCTAGTCCCGATATAGCAACGGGGAAAATAGACGATCCCGTGATCGCCCCTCGCTCGGAATAGACCACGATGTGAGACAAGGGAAACTTCTGGCTTCTGAGATAGCGACATCGCGAATCCTTGCCAGAGCTGAACCCTACGGAGGAAAAGGGGACAGCACCGACTAGTCATCAGGTGGTTCCAAGCAACTTCATCCTCATCGACCTACGAACCCACTTTCCCTCCCCCCATCTCCGTCTCGGTGGAGACAGCCGTGCGAGTCTTTGCTGAGAGACCGCCCACCGCCAGCGGCCGCAGATCCTCTCGTTTGGCTTTCGCCTCATATCCAAACACCCGGGGTCGTCATGGGGTTCGGCCAATTCGATTCAATATGCGAGAAGACGCCTATGCCACTATGTCTTCTGGTAGGCCCGGCGTCGGCTATCTCCGGCGACACCGGCATTGTCTCTAACTGCTATGCGCGGAATATCGAAGTCGCTAATACAATGATCTTCCAAGGCGCGGCGTCCTTTATGCATATCATCGCCCTTGGCATGACGGTCATAATGATCTTGCATATTCGGTCCAAGTTTACTGCCGTTGGTTCGTTCCACTTGACTGACTCCCTCTCCACAAGGAACATTCTTTGTTTGCTAACGTCATCTGATAGGCCGCAAGGAAATCATCACCCTCTTCTATCTATATCTAGCCCTTACCATCTGCTCACTCATCATCGACGCAGGTGTTGTCCCACCAAGAAGCGGCTCCTTCCCCTACTTCGTGGCGATCCAAAGCGGCTTGGTCTCGGCGCTATGCACTTGCTTGCTGGTAAATGGCTTCGTGGGCTTCCAGCTGTACGAGGATGGGACGGCTCTCTCTGTGTGGCTGATTCGGATCCCATCTGCATTGATGTTTGCCATGACGTTTGTCATTTCCCTGCTGACTTTCAAGTCATGGGGTGGCCTGGGACCGGAGAATACGGTTGGCTTGTTTGTGGTACTATACCTCTTCAACGCCATCAGCATTGCCATTTATGTTGTCATGCAACTGCTCCTTGTTCTCAATACCCTGGATGACCGCTGGCCCTTGGGTCACATTTGCTTCGGAGTAGCGGTTTTCATTATCGGCCAGGTGCTTCTCTACGCGTTCAGCGATTTGATCTGCAACAATGTGCAGCATTACTTGGACGGGCTTTTCTTTGCCACGTTCTGTAATTTACTGGCTGTCATGATGATCTACAAGGTAAATCAGACCCCCTCGAAATAGCGCCGACGATGTGACTAACTGAGATATAGTTCTGGGATTCAATCACCACCGAGGACCTCGAATTTTCCGTCGGAGTCAAACCAAATAGTTGGGAGATCAAAGAGTTGCTCCCTGAGGAGGACCACCGTCAGTCTGTCTACCACGACAACAACTCCGAGTACGGTGGCTATGGGCATCAGCGAGCTTCATCATACGGCCACCAATATTAGGGTGCCTCTCGGACCCGTACATGAAACAAAATTTTATGATTTGAGCAATACCTTCTAATTAGATTTTATGGCACGGGCGTCATGAGCAAGCGTTGTGGTTACATTGGAGAACATTACAAGTATGACTTGAAGTTTATATATAGCAAGGAAGGGGGGGGGGCGCTATCGCAAATTGGTACGCCCCTAAGCACACAACTCGAAGCAGTCTATTCCAAATTTGACTGAAATTTTCAAATGTGATTCTCTGGGAATAGCCTTTTCATTATCCCCGCTTGAGTGATTTTCCAAAAGTTTATCTTGAAACACGCCATCCCGTTTGACCTTCCAACCGAGTGATCGAGTGATCCTTCTTGGTACGGGAAGTCGAGCTCATAGCGTCACAATATTAACTTTTGTCCCTAAAGCTAATCACTGCAAATGCCAGTGCTGCTCTTCCCCGCTCGTACTAGCACCAAATAGGCAGCTCGAGGGTGCCTAGAGAGGCGATGCTTCTCAAACCCGGGTCTGGGGGCTCTCCAGATCTAGCGCACATTAAGAGTCCACACTACCTTGAAATTAATGGCTCTCATAGCCATAAACTGTCTGAATGAGCTTCTCCTTATTTCATGTGGAATAAGAAGTGGCGTTTTTTCCCGGGGCGCTCGTGTCTGGCGTCTGATTGGGGCGGGACGTCAAGGTACATCCTTTGGGGCCAACCTTTGAGATTTGAGTGGATCATGCCTTGGGCTGGAAGCGCCAAGAGATTGGTGCCTTATTTAAGACATGAGAGTTGTCGGGGCTACAGATATACCCGGGTTGCATACATTGGGATTCGGTGCTTCAATCAACAACCACAACGTCGTCCTCGTCCATAAAGTCATCGGGGGTACCGACTGCGTCTGGGGCTTGCCGTTCTCTGCTTTAGGGGGCCTTATGGAAGTACTGTACCATCCTTGGTCTACCGAGGTGACCAATGATTTGCAAGCGTCGCCCAACAAGTCGAAGAATGCGGGGTTCTCTTTCGGAAGGAACATGTTGATATGCGCGTTGACCTCGTCTGGAGCCTTGTCATTTGTAGCCCGTGTCCAACGAAGACCCGGGGTGCCGGTTCCTTCGCCATGCTCGACTTCAGGCGGAAGGGAGCAAAAGGTCCTATTTCTCGACCGGATGATCTTCTGGCTGAAAGATGTCTTCCCTGAACCAGTATTTTCGACGAGGGACCCTGCACCGTTGCCCAAGCAGGTATAGAAATTGACGCAATTTATACCCCGATCCTCCTGCACCTTGGCCAAGCCGGCGAGACGGTTTCGTAGCTCCGACGTCCGTGCGAGACATCCTATGAATTCAAGATGTGACGAGACCCAGCTGAACCCAGCTGATAAATTTTGTCGTTGGGAATACAAAGCTGCTGCTCCACCGGCGGCCACAGCCCCCGCGGCCCCAGCAAACATGGCGTACTTGCCCCAGCGCTGCCAGGAGGGCGTTGCTGCAGCATCACTCGATGCAGGCAGTGCCTTGGCGGGTTCCTTTGCGGCTGTGCCGGTGGCGGCCTC
Source organism: Penicillium chermesinum (assembly GCF_028974085.1). NCBI lineage: Eukaryota > Fungi > Ascomycota > Eurotiomycetes > Eurotiales > Aspergillaceae > Penicillium > Penicillium chermesinum. Next base: position 3,376,280 of record NW_026695315.1, read on the forward strand.
GCCCTTCTTTCCGCCGTAGCCAAAGAGCCCAGCCACTTCTGTAAATGAATTGTAGGCGGTTGTGGCGTTTCGAAAGTGCCCTTCTGCGCCGTATGACACGACCCCCGGTGCAATCCCCAGGTAAGGGGTATCGAAGGCGAGCACTCCTTGGATGTGCGGGAACATAAACGTACCAGGTTCCACAACATGTGCATGATCATCTGGCGGAGCAGCCGACGGTGCACCTGTAGTCGGGCTCTGTTGGATAGGCTGCTCGGCTGCGAGCAGCAACAGAGTCTCCGCTGCAACGATTCCACCCATAGAATGTCCCACTAGGAACACATGCACTGAGGGATCAACAGTGGGTGATGCGGTGTGATTTGCGACCTCGAGGTCAATCACGGTATTCTGCAGCCTGGATTGTCCAGATTAGGTATATGCTCTGGGTACCAAGTTGTCTATACGAGGGGATCAAGGAAGACTGACCATTCTCGGAACCTGCCCACGCATTCTTTCAAATCGCCTTTCGTTTCATACTTGGGATACACAGCCGTTTGAACGGCGATATTTGGTAATGCTTTGCTCACAACAACACGCAGGTGCTCCGGGAAGGTGGCAAATGTATCATCTCCACCCTATTTTCAGCTTACATGTTAGCGCCTCATACAGAAGAATTTGTCGCGTTGAGGGCTCTAGGCCCTCAAGTGGCGCCTGTTGGGTTGAAATAACTCGGGATTCTTAGAACCAATTGGTAATCATACCTTGAACCCGTGTATAAAGACAAGAAGCAACGTCTTCTGCATTCTGATGTGATCAAGAGCGCTCAGTGAGCATCATTGGATTGCTATCAGCGCCGGACTTTCTGAGATTGTGTATTATCAATACGAAACTTGAAGGATTGACTTCGCCGGATGAATCGCAGTTGGCTGACTGACGGCAACGTCACCGGGACCCGCCACGTGACTTGTCCGGAGTAAATAGATGCGAAGAGGGCCAGAGAAGAAGAACTAGTATTAAGGAAATGGACCATTGTAATTGGAGACTGGAGCTTAACTACCTTTGTTTACCCCTACAGCGGTATAAGTTTCTTTCCAGTTGGCCACACGATTTCTGCCGCGCTCGGGCACGAACTCGGAGGCTTCATCGCGGTACCTAGAACCCCGAGGCCAGCGACCTCTTCTTATTCCTGGTACGTATGTATGTTCACTTTGGTACGAGGTGTGCTATCGTAAAAGCCTTGTTCTGTCACCAAAGAGGGTTGAGTTCATTGTTCTGTCTGCAACTAACTCCCATGTTACCTGTCCCGACTATCCTCATAAATTTGCTGGACGTTTAGGTCGGTGAATACGAAGCATACTGTCCTGCAAAGTTGTAGCAACCAATGTCCCATCTGCATTCCAGAGGTAGCTTTCATGAAGTCCTCGATTTTCCGCTGACCGGGGGGGTCCATCCTTCCTGGAAAAACCACTTCATCGGGATCTCCGAACTATTACCGTCCGCTGGCGAGGAATTCCCCCAGTCGATCATTCTGAGTGCATCACTATGCTGATGAATGACAACCATCAATGTGAGGCTCGTTATGTCTGACCAGTGCTGGAGCCCCAAGGCCCGAGGGATCAGCATGACGGAATTTTTGTCGCTAGAATACATATGAGCGCAAGCGTAGAGATTATCATACTCTCCCACTCGATCCTTCGCCATAATCTGTGACAAACTAGCATTTGGGTCTTCATCGGGCGAGCCTCTCAGCCGGTACTGGGTTAATTGACGGTATTTCTCGGGATGTTCTTGGACGTCTTTGCTTTTATTATGTTCCTCCATGTCAATCTTTCGCACATCAACCCCGGGGAATTCTCGCTCAGTCATATCAGCCTCTCGAATGACTTCAGCCCACCATTCCGCATCCACCTCAGGACTGACAGCGCGGTCATCAGGCGATTTTGAGGAGAGGATACGTCCGAAGCGGTCTGATGGGGTCCGTGGCTGATGGTTGAAGCTCTTTGTCCCCTCACCTCGCTTGAATGAGCAAACTCCTGTAAAGCAAACTTGGCCATCCTGCCGCGTTTCGACAGAGCGCGTACAGTACATGAAGCCATCGCGGAGACGCCGTACCATGTACGTAAACGGGATATCGAGTCGACCACCTAAAATGAATGACCCAGTCATGCTCTAAGAAGCCACTTAGCTTTTATATAGATCTCCGATTCATAGATGGGAAGCTCACATGCACAACGAACCCTTTCCCTACAGTTTTCGAAGCCGCGTACGCTGATTGTGCGTAAACATGCCCGCCAAAGGCACGAGCACCTTCTCCAGGATTGAACGGAACGGCCTTTGACTGGAAAGCTTCTAAACTTTCAAGTTCGCTGGTGCGAGAGTAGGATATCTGAACGTTCTCCAAGCGTTCCAGTGCCATAAGATCCACAAATGACTGAGCTGTCATCGTCTCGCGCGGTCCCCGATCTCCTGACCGCCCAGAAGACATAACGTGGAGCTGTCGTTGTCGCAGGAGGCGATATTCATGTATGTTCGCCGCGATATCGAATTTGTAAGGTTATTGCATGCGGCCCCGGGGTATAGTTCACATCTAGAAGAGAAACTGATGAAGATTGTCGCTTAATGCCGGGTGGGATACCCCGCGCCACCGGGTTTCAAAGAAGCCCGTGACAAAGAGACTCGACAGGACCGGGGATCAAGCCTGGGACGTGACAGACGTATGATTCAACACGCGTTGAGTTTCCGGGGCCCCAGCCGCGGTTCCCCGTTCCCCAGAGTCCCTCCATTTCTCAAAAAAGTCACGTGGGCGTGTGGCCCAAGGAGCAATGGCAGATATTGAGTCATCAGGGAGGGAAGACAAGAAGATCCAGGTATATGTGATATGAAAATTGAAGTTTTGTACAAGATGCGCCAATCGTGCTGATAGTGCTGAGTAATAATGCCCATTTCCGCCGTAATGATACACAAATAAGGAAAAAGATGCTGGAAATCAGATCCCATACCTCCTGATAGGTGCGGAGGTATCTATCTTCATCAAACAGAACCCACTTCATCTATAATATAGAGGGCTGTTTAGATGCCATCGCTGATGTTGCGGGTCTTCTTCCACTGGATATGGCCCTCGACACCCTTGATCTCCTCCAATTTGCTGCCCAGCTTCACGACGGAAAAGTTAATCATTCGAGGGTCGAGGCCGAGAGTACGGCGAACGGAGGCCTGGACAGGGCCGGAGGAGTCGAAACGCATGATAAAATGATGGCCTTCGCTGTATCGGGCCTGGTGCTTGGTGGTGACCTTGGGGAGGTGGAATACACCCCAGTTGGTGAAGCCCCGGACGACGCCGCCGGATCGAATGACTTGGGCGCCGGCATTGCGGGCAATTCTGCAGCAATTGTTAGTCGCCAATCTGAACACATTTGGCAGCCGCGTCGTGGCACTTACTCTCGAACCTCGTTGAGGCTGCCCGGGCGGACCTGTCCCACGAGTTAGCAATCTATCTCGATTCCATCCAGAAAATCGCCAGTGGATCTCGTTAACGTACAATAGCAATCAGCTCGTACAACATAGCATCGGAGGGTGGCGCGAATGGCCGATTACTTCAGGAAAGGATGGTGGATCTCCTGGCGCAAAAAAACCCGAACGAGGTCGGAGCTTATCACGCGGGCTTGGCACTTTCCTTATCGCGTCCTGGAAACTTGGGGCCGCCGTCGGGGAAGTCATCTTCCTTAAATCCTCCCCTCCCCCCTCCTTTCCTCTTTTCTTTTCCAGTCTCTTCACTCACAACCTTCTAAGATGTCGGCCGTTGCTCGTACTATCCGCCCCTTTGCCTCCCGGGCCCTCGCCCAGAAGCCCCTGGCTCCCATGTGCCGCGCTGCACCTGCTTTCCGCTTCCCGCGGGGAACCCGGAGCTTCACCCAGAGCCCTCTTGGTGAGTGAAAATGTCCTCCAGACGGGTCTAGAGGGTTGGAGGATGCTTTTTGTTCATCAATCGGCTATTCTGGCTCTCTGACAGAGCTCAATGGAGCTTCCTCGTGTCGATATATTGCTGACGACGTCATCGATGTAGCTCTGGCCAAGAAGTATACCGAGTCCCACGAATGGGTTGAGCTTGTCGACGGCAAGATTGGTGAGTACCAATATGTGTCTTATCTCCGGCTCTCATGCAATTGGGATGCATCGTCCCCTTAGTATTGGAAGTGGCAGCCTATAGAGCTAAGCTAACCTTACCCCACTAGCCAAGGTCGGTATCACCGAGTACGCCGCCCACGCTCTGGGTGACGTCGTTTTTGTCGAGCTTCCTGAGGAGGGCCTTGCCGTTTCTTCTGGTGAGCCCGTCGGTGCCGTCGAGTCCGTCAAGTCTGCTTCCGATGTCCTTTCCCCGTGAGCGGTGTTATCACAAAGGGAAACGCCGTGCTTGAGGACAATGCAAAGACTATCAACTCTAGCCCCGAGGGCGAGGGCTGGATTGCCGAGATCGAAGTGAACGACGTGGCTGAGCTTGACGCGCTGCTGGATGAGGCGGCCTACAAGGCCACTCTGGATGAGTAGGCTTTCCCTCACTAAATAGACCGGGTACAAGTAGCTACGAACTCTGTTTTCTTTTGTTCTGTGATTTTATTCATGCTTGCCGGGAGATGTGCTTGAACAATGGCGTTTAGATTTACGTTAGGCCCTCCACGGCACTGACTTCCAATCAATCAACACTTAGTGTAATTTGACTTGACTTTCGATATCTCTGTATTAGGAAAGAGTATTCATATTGCTTCTAAGCAGGGTATCTATATTGTAATAATAGACGCCTAAACAGGAGGTATGGATTCGCGACAGATGGGACACTGCAGACGGAGCCTCATCCAGCTCTCCAGACAGGCAGTATGGAAAATGTGCCGGCAAGGAGTGACCATGTAAGCTCGGCGGCTCAGAATGTTTGTAGCCCCCTCGGTAACACTTCCGCCAGCAGAAGTCGGGGCTGATAGAACAGGAACTTCGATGTCCTGCATGCAAATAGCACAATCAAACATGACTCGCTTGCGATCCTTCGAGCGTTGCTTATCGCCATCTTTGTCAGTGACCATATCTCGTTCATCGGCACGCAGTGATGCGATAGATATAATACTGCCAGCCTCCAGGTCATCATCTGAGCCTGCATGGTCTCGCAATGTTGGGTGGTATTCATAGGCAGGCGGAGCCCAGCCACGGGGAACAAAGAAGCGCGGACCTAGGATATCTTGGCTAGCAAGCACCCAGGCCTGAATCCACATCCATCCGGTCAAGACAAATGCGGTGGTCCAATCTGGTCGAATGAACAGCACATTTCCGCGCGCCGTAAGGAAATACACGAACGGGAACAAGCGGAGGGTACTTTGGCCAATGACGAAGTCCCATCGCAGGGCCTTTCTGCAATTCCGCATGACGTTGCGATAAATTTGGGGGACCCAGAATGAGAGATAGATGGACGCCAAAGCGCGGGCGTAAAGAGCCCCCAGGCGTCGAGGCAGAAGGAACGCCCAGATTGATATGATGAGCATTCCAAATAGGGAGAGGTAGAAACGTGTGTACATGGCCCCGACATCACTCCGTAATTGGCTCGGGGTTGGCGGTGTTGCCCGGTTAGCAGGTTGTGGATTGACCTCTTCCTCATCTTCCGGCGCATCTTGGTCGGGAGGGAGGATGATTGGAGTTGCACCCGTGTCGCGCACTGCGGTAGCTGGCAAGGGAAGCTCTGCTGATCCAGGTGCGGGAGGCGTTGGGTTGGCTGGTCTCTCTTCGCGTCTTTCTGGCTCTTGCACTGCCCATATCTCCATCATGAATTTCATGCCGATGTAACTCACTGAGAGGAAGGCCAGGAACGAAGCAGTGGCCAGTACCAAAAATGAAACTGCAGCATACAGCTCTAAAATGATGAAAGTGAGAACGAATGCATCGCCCAGCGCCATGCATGCAATGGTATAGAAGCTGACTCGGCTCCGGGTGGAAGGAGTAGATGCTTCTTTGATCTGGCGTAGAAGAAGGCTGATCTGACCTGCAAACACGGCCGCAACGACAAATATGAGACGAGATGCATATTTACTGTACTCTTCATACTTGGGCCCAACCAGGTAAAGCGGGTCGGTTGGTGGAAACTCAGGCGTGCCTTTGGTCTCGAGTATGTATCCACAATCAGGGGAAAAAACAACTGCAGACATGACCATTGGCGGGGGTTCAGGAATAGGTGCCCCCATAGGGTATCTGAGCTCTTGTTCTATCCTTTCAAGCAACACGCGATCGGCGACGGCATCGTCAATGATCACTGGGTGTTGTTGTAAGAAAATGATATGTTCACACTTCGGAGCTGGAAATTCCATCTGTTCTGACCCAGCAAGTGAAGCCCACGGGAATACTGTAGGTGGACGGCTTTGCTTATCTGACATACTATCAGTCAAGGATTTGACCAAAAGCTGATGCGAAAGTTCGTAGGTGTCAGGAGACAGAGCAAAATGCGGTAATGAAAAAATGCCGCCAAACTTCTCACTAGAAGTGCTTAGGATAATCCCTCCAGTCTCGGGGTAATGTACTCCATAGAGCGATAAGTACCAGGTGTTTCCCCAAAAATCATCGCTCTCGACGGTGACACTAGCTCTAATTTCTCGAGCAATTCCGTGTCCCACCCGGACCTCTTCACCTCCGCCCTCTTCCAGGTCGAAGTAGAAGGTGCCTGCACTGCCCGTGATGTTTGAACTGAACTCATGGGTAAAGTATTCATGCTCCTGAGCGATAGCGGTGGTATTAAGAGGAACCCTTCGCTGTACACCCTTGTCCCGTCGAACCCACTCTCCACGTAATTTTCCCGTTGTGTTATGGTAGACTGGCAGGAACAATTTTGTCAGGTTGAGAGCTGAATGGCTATCAGGACTATCGAGGCCTATTGGAGGGTCGAGGCCAGAGCTCGAAAGGATCGATTTTAGCTGATGTCGCGCGCGGTCCTGGACATTTTGTAACAACTCCCAGGCATAACTGTCATTCTTCCTAAATCCTAAGAACGGTAGCCAGTGATCCGCCGGCGGGTCAAAGTCGCCATACTTCGACTCATTCAGTCGTGAAAGCGCATGTCGCTCGCGGTCAAGCTCTCGTTCCCGTTCATGTTCTTCGTCAATCAACGGCGGTCGAGACTGCGAGCTGAGCAGGAGGTAGAACACCAGCAGAAGAAAAAAGAAGGAACCGCGGTTATCCATCGATGCCGCGGATTAACTGACATCAGTTGTCTTCCCTCAAAACGAATCGGTACGCATCTCGAGAAGAAGTGATACCAAGGAGCGATGGGAGTATGCACGCCTAAAATCTTTATCTGGCTGAATCAAAAGAAAGTCCAAGTAGCGACAATGAATGACGAGGATGAGGGTAGTAAAAGTAACGGGGAAGCGGGAGTTGATGATGTACTCGACACGGACTCGGCCCCCGCCCTTTCCGCGTTGGATCGACACCTGATATGACAGGCCACTAGGACTAGTTAACTAACTATAGAAAGCTTCTGGAAGAATACACCTGGAATCTCTGAAAAAAAAATATGTGCTGAGAGATGCCCTTGGAGATATCATTGTTTTGGCTTTATCATTCAACTCCGATGTATAGCTTGCGGGAGTTACATTGCACCAAGTTTACACACCAACTGCGCTATATACATATCTAGGTCTGGTACTCCTAATGCCAGTAGCGCCAACGAAGATGAACGGTTGCACCGACATCCCATGGAGAACACAACTGCTTCTTGTTTACTGACAACTGTTACATTCACATTGGGAACCATTCAACGAGAAAGGTCCCCAAGATACTAAGACACGCGACAAGGGATCGCATTTGAAACCGCTAATGTCTCTTGATAGACACCTGAGAGATATGGCAGCGATCTCCGCTATCTCCTGATCTACCAAGGTTGATGGATCTCCTTTTTCAGCGCGCAACGCCAACCCTTGTTTCCCTCCGTCTCTCTTGGCGGAAAAGACTTCACGGGACTTCCGTGATGGCTTCCAGTATACCGCTTCCTATCCCTCCTCGCACCCCGACTCCGCCATCGGACGACGGCGCCCATCATGTTTCGCGGAGCCCAGGCGTGCCTATCGATCGAGACTCCTTGTCGCCACTGCGAGAAACTTTCACCAGGAGTATTCCGCTCGATGCCAAAGGCCAGGACCGCCTTAGTCCAACAAAATCATCATTCAGTTTGAGCCCAGGGCTTTCAGACGCGAAGAATGGCTCGGTTGATACTGCCACCGCGGGGCCCTTCAACTTCGATACCACGGTGATGGCAAAAGGCCCAGTGGTCAAATCGGTAAGCATATTATCCCATTGACTGAATTTTCAGACAATACTGATTCTAACGTTTTCATAATCAGAATATTGGACAGCGCCGTGGTCACAAATACAAGCACAGTAGTATCTCCCACCAGATCTTTCTGGAGCCTCCGCCACGCGCGCCATTGGCTCTACCCAATTCTCTCCCAATTCCAACACTCAAAGAGTGCCGGTCAAGCATGTCGAAAGAACAGAAAACACGCTTCTGGTGGTCTCTATGCCACATGTTCGTCGCCGCATACACACTTTGGACAGCCCATGGCTCGTTAGCTATGACAGCCTTGTCGCATCTAATCCTTTTTGACTCTTTGGGTGCTCTTCTCTGCGTGGTGGTAGATGTGCTTGGAAACTTTGAGGTCTGGAGGCGATCTAGCATACGCCATCCGTTTGGATTGGAGCGGGCCGAAGTACTCGCTGGTTTCGCCATGTGTGTATTGCTGCTGTTCATGGGCCTGGATTTGATCTCCCACAACCTGCAGCATTTCCTGGAGAAGGCAGGCCATGAACCCCACCATGAGCATGAGCATGATCGCGTTTCTCTTGGAAGTGTGGATGTGACTGCTGTTTTGGCCATCGCCTCGACTCTTGTGTCGGCGATTGGACTCAAGAACCATGCTCGAATTGGGAAGGCCATGCGGTTCGGATACATAGAGTCTCTCCCCTCGGTTCTCAGCAACCCGACTCACTTTCTGACGCTCTCATGCTCTGCTCTTCTTCTGCTTTTGCCATTGGTGTCGATTCGGATCTATGACTGGCTTGACAAGCTCTTATCTGGAACTATTGCTGTAGCCATGTGCGCGCTGGGAGTGCGTCTTGTGAAAACATTAGGTTCAATGCTTCTCATGTCTTATTCGGGCCCAGGAGTGTCAGATGTCATCAAGGATATCGAGGCTGAGCCTTCTGTATTTGGTGTTGATGATGCGCGATTCTGGCAGGTCCATTATGGCCTGTGCATGGCGAACCTCAAAGTTCGCGTTTCTGGAAACGAAGATAACATTGCTCGTCTCCGAGAGAAGATTTCTAGCTTGATTCGGAACAGACTTGGTGGGGGATATGGCACCGGAGGCCAGAAATGGGAGGTTTCTCTCCAGTTTACGATCGAACGGACTTCGATGTCTGGGCCAGTTATATGAGGGATATACATGATAGAGATCATATTGGATACCCTTGTACATTAGCATCCAATTATATACTGTCGTACGCCAATCAGATCTTAATGCATTGTCTGATCGTCCTCATATATCCTACTGCCGCCAAAATCATTGTCTCTAGTGATCTTGATGCGATATCAGAAGCTCGGCAAGCATACTGCAGCAATTTTCTATGACGTCGCTTTGGGGGTCCTAGGCGCAATATGACCGTGACAGGGGCGAGCAATTGGTGCAATTCGTGACAAAGGAGGAAGACACTAACCGGAAATCTAACTCAGAAAAAAAAAATCTTCATATTCAATAGCACAATCGCTGTCGGATACATCGCCCGCGCGATCCTCAAAATGGAGGCCGATATCAGACCGTTGAATTTTGGTACAAAAAAGAGAATACAAAACGCAATGCTTATAGCTCGCCCCCTTCATCATATTTTGAAACCTTGATTTATGATGTAGCAGCGAGGACAGCACCTTCGTCAAGCTTGAGGCCTTCGCGTTCGTCCCTTCGTCGACGCTTCTCGAGGATAGCCTCCCGGCGCTGTGCGAGGATCTTCAGCTGTCGGCTCTCAACGCCCTGCATCCAGTATCCGAAGCTGCCACCAACACCGGCGAAAAGAGGGTAGACCCAGAGGGATTCCTTGGCGAGAAGAGGACGCATCTCGATTCCGAGTTGCCAAAGGCGGACGGCGATACCTGTGGGCACGCGACGAATGTTAGCTCATTGCCCGGCTAAAGTTCCTTTCAACTTGAAATTGGCATTGTGTAGACCGCCAATTGATCAAGATTAAGGTAATTCGGGCAGAGGTGGTACGCACCAAAGCCGCTCCAGAAGAGCACCTTGTGGACCATGATTGCGGTCGGTTGTGAGCGGATTGGTGAATGGAAAGAAGATCCGACGTGTCCTGACAAAATGTTTTAGTTCAGGACTCTGCGCGGTCGCAGTTCGTGTCGCCCGTGGTCGGTATGGGGATGGTGTCGGGGTGGGAGGTCGCACTGGGGTAAAAGCAGGAGGTCGGAAGCAAAGCAAATCAGACGCCCGCAGTTCCAAATCACGGAACAAACTTCCTCCGACAACACCCCCAGTTATCGCTTATCGCGTCCATACCTTGCATTGATTTCTTTCTTGTCGCGCCCTGTCCAACGATGGCCTCCGACGAGGTCATGGACGACATTTCAGCTAGCCCAAAGAGGCCAGCACTTACTATTGAGTCTCTCAAGAACAAGAAATTTAAGACTGATGACCTGCCCCTGTCTGCGGCGCAGCATGCAGACATCAACAACCTCCTTGTCGCATTCAAGAAGAAGGGCGGTTACGACAATATGAGAAGGGCAATATGGGCTGAGTTTAATGACGGGGTATGTGGCTTTATCATGTGAATTATCTTTTGATCTGAATGTCTAATGTCTACCTCAGGACACAAAAACCAAATTCCTCAGTGAACTGCTTGCCGTAGCAGAAGCGGAGATCGAGCGCGAACCGGCACATCTATCACGCGAGAGAGGGAAGGCCGCAACGCTAATCGAAGGTGCTGTCGACCGAAGTGATGTCTACAAGACTGCCGAACGCTCCATTGACGAGCTCACTCAAAAGCACCTAGCTTCAATCCTCGAGTCTGTTCGCGCGATTCGTCGCCAGGAAATTGGCGATGAAGCCGCCGCAAGGGAAGAACAAGCTGGTAACAAAACAGACCAAGACTACGAAGAGCATGTCAAGGCCAAACGCGAGGAACGTGATAAGGTCTGGCGCGAAGAATTACGCAAACAACAAGAAATTGAAGACGAAGAGAGACGGGTCAAGGCCGAGGAGCAACGGAAGAAACGGGAGGCAGAGCGAAAAAAGGAGGAAGAAGAAAGAGCACGAAGGAAACAAATCGATGAGGAGCGGCGGGCCGAGCGCGAAAGACTCCGTGAAGAACAACGGGCTATTGATGACCAACGAGAGCGAGAGCGTGAGGAGCGGTATGAACGACGGAGAAGAGAGGACCGAGAGCGGTATCGCGATTGGGATCGAGACCGGAGTCGGACCCGTGATCGAAGCAGGACTAGAGATCGTGACAGGTACCGTGACCGTTCGCCAGCGTATCGCTCTGAGCGTGGACTCTCTCCCCGCGGTCGTGATTCAAAGAGGGAGAAGCCAGCCGTATCCAAAGACCCGACTCCTGCCCCAGCCCCGCCTGTGGACGAAAAGTCCCTTGAAGAGGCAGCCTTGCAGTTGCTCCTCAAAGACGCCGAAGAACATGCTGCTAAAGCTCGCATGAAACCTGAATTCGACTTCGAAGAAGCCGAGGCTATCGAGAACGGGCTCAAGCCGCCACCGTCTACAGCACACCAAGGAAGAGGTGTTTCTGATACTAAGACCTCTACCAGGAATCACAGCCGCGACTCCAGGCGTCGTGGCTCGATGTCCGATCGGTGGGAGCGCCCTCGTTATCGCTCTCGCAGCCGTAGTCGCAGCCGCAGCCGCAGCCGCAGCTACTCTCGTCGCCGACGCGGGTCTCGTTATGATCCAGACCGTCGTAGGGATTCTTCTATGAGACATAGAGACCGTGATATGGAGGATCGTCGTGGATACCGTGACTTCCGAGATGATCGCAGCTACCGACCTCGCCGCAGTCGCAGCCGATCAATCGGCCGCGCTCGAGATAGAGACCGGGACCGCTCTAGATCGCGTGACCGCGACGACCGTCGTCGTCGTGATCGCAGTCGTGATCGCAGTCGTGAAAGAAGCAAAGACCGCGATCGAGACGATGACCGTCCCCAACGCTCGCGCTACTCCCCTTCGCCTATTCGTCGGCACTCCCGAAGTCGGCGCTCACGTTCTCGTCCCCGTGGCCGCGACAATCGCTCCAAATCTCGATCACCTATTTTACGGAGACGCTCGCGATCTCGCCGCACTTCGCGCACCCGGCGTCCATCTCCTGTTTCGCTAGACATCGATCGCTATGTTCCAGCTACCAGCAACCGCAGTAAGTCGCCTCGTCGTAGAGTGCGATCCCCAGAGAGATTACGTGGTGGCGAATTGGATCGATACATGCCAGGGTCCGAGGAGAAAGAATCATCTCGAGAGCATAAGAAGGAAAGCAAAGTGGAAACTACAGACGGCCACGCCGACTCGCCTCTGGAATCTGATGATCGACGGACGCGCCGGCCTAGCCCCACCCGCCGAAGAAGTCGAAGCCGGCGACGCAGCCCTAGCCGGAGAAGGAGCCGCAGCCGCCGGAGGAGCTACAGTCGACGCAGTCGCAGTCGCAGCCGCAGCCGGAGACGTAGCCCGATTCGCAGGAGAAGTCGAAGCCGTTGAGCATGAACGGCGACCAAAATCCAGGTATTCTTCATGTGTAATAATAGTGTACGATTAGTCGGGAATGATACCTTATGCCATTGCTATGCATATGTCAAGAAACAATTACAGGGTACCTTTGCATAGTTTTTATCTGATAACTTGTGCAGTTATACCAAATATCGGAGAGGTCGATCTGTAGCCCTTTATCTTATCGCTATCTTATCGCTATCGGTATCCTCCAAAAAAGTTGAACCTGGCCGACTTGGACTTCAGAGCATGAAACTTTAATCATCTTGCGACAGCGTCCTCTCCTACGATCTGTCGAAACAATCAGGAATTATATCAACACATATACTCTGCGCTGGAGAGTGAAGGAGTTTTGTGCATCACACAACCGCAGCCAACATCAGACGCCGCAAATAACATTGTCCCGAGAACCGCCTCTGAGAAGCCCGAGGAGACGCTTGACTTCAGACAGCCCCAATCACGGCGATCAATATGAGTGCAACCAATCGCACCCTCACACATAACCCACGCATCCCCCCAAATGCCTCTTCGGACGATGACGACCCAACCTCGTCTTCCGGCTCTTCAGATAGCGAAAGCGAAGAATCCTCCGAAGATGAAGACGAAGACACCTACCAGGAACGGTCAGCTGAAGGCGCATCTTCTACACAGAGGCCATCAATACCAAGTATCACTGGTCGTCGCAAACCACGAATTACCGCCCCAAATGTAAACTCGGATTTGATGGCTCGCTTGTCAGCGTTTCTCCCACAGATCCAGAGCGCAAACGAACAGCTGGAGAAGGAGATTGCTGAGGGCCATGGGCAGAACCTGGTTTTAGATAACGCCGACGAAGGAAGTGATTACATCGAAATGGTAGGGTTGCATCTTTTTACGTCCGTACTACAAGACAGGAGATTTGCTAACAGCTACGCAGAATCTTGGCCTAGGCGTGCTCGAAGAAAAGAGTGGTGATGGGCAGAATTCTGATGGTGCAGACAAGAATGCTCAATTGGATGGTGACTCAAATGAAATACCGGCGAACCAGGCGAATCGTTCCAGTGAGCAAGACTCTGATATTTTGAGCCATCTCATGGGCGGAAAGGATCATGATGAAGACATGGTCAAACCGTCGATTGAGGAAGTGTAAAAACACAGCGGAGATAACGTTAACTTTAACTAGGCTCTGAGAGTCAAATGGTTTCCGAGTCCAAAATGACGAATGCGAATTATTATTCATTATCGAGATTCGTGAGCAAAAATGGTCCAAAAAAAAAAAAGTACAGAAAAGAGAAATTCATCCAGGGTAGCACTCTTCCTACAATCCTAGAACAAGCGCAAAAGAAGATTGGAAAAAAAAGAACAAGGATGAAAGAGGACACTAGGAATTTATCTAGCCGTCACTGCTTCCCCTCCAATTCCCGCAAAGACAAAGTGTTTGGGTGTGTTCGAATGACAGCGGTTATTCCATCTGGGATAACCAACATGAGTAGTCCGGATGACATTCTTGATTGCCGGCCATTGAGGTCAGCAGAAACCATGCATTCCTCGCAAAAGCTCACTTACCGTCAATGAAAATGCGACGTCAAGTTCGGCCAGCTCCAAGTTCGGTATCAGTGATATGATTCAGTTCAAAATACTACTATAAAAAATCATTATTATAACAGCAGAAGATAACCGTGACATAAAAATTCGTACAATTTTATGCATACCATCACTTCCATACAGGAAAAAAGGCCACAAAAGTCTAACCTGGGACACCGAAGAGAAGAAAGAGAAATATCGCGTATCTATATATATATGCATGAACCCATCACAGTATGGTAGAACCATATGATTAAAAAATGACTAGTGTCGAACACGGCACCGAAACAGGATCTATGAGACCTCCTTGATGCGGCACGTCCAGCCAGACTCCTGGCTGAGTAGAGGCAAACTATAGAAATATTAGAACATGATTAATGACAGCAGAGAAGATAAGGGACTTACCTAGCACCAAGACACCAGCCCAGCTCATTGTTCTTGATCTTCTTGGCGATCTTAACCTCACGAGACATGGGCATCTCGTATCCAGTATGCAGCAGACCAAGCATGAAGTTGAGGTCCATGCACCATTCAGGGCGGTCATTCAACTCCTTGATCGCGTTGGGAACGCTCTGGAAGACGTTCCAGCTCTCCGCACCAGCACAGACAGTAGATGTGAGGTCGTGCAACTCTTCCAAAGTGAAAGAGGACGGCATACCTAGGGGCTCGGTGCGATCAAAGAAGTAGGAGAAGATGTAAACGTCCTCGCGGGCGAAAGTCTTCTCGAGAGACGGCTGGTGGACGCCGTTGAAGGAGCAAGGAGCAAGCTTGCACTCAGCATCCTTCTTCAAGATTTTCTCCGCAAGGGCGCGGCACTGCGGAGCAGCAGATGAGTCGACAGGACCAACCATAGTAACAGTAACCTCGGGAGCCAAGGGATCCCCCGCAAACTTAACAGTAACACCCTCCTTCTTCATGTTGGGGCCAATGCAGGGGTTGGGGATAGGTCGCTTGAGCCAAGACAGATCATCTGGGCTGTTTTTCAGCATAGCCTCCAAGACAGCACGGTGCATAGATTCACGAGCAGACATTAGACCGTAGCCCAGGTGGGAGTGCTGGTAGAGCTCGAACTCACGGCCACCGAACTTGAGGTCGTACTTATGGTCACCCTCGGACAGATGGTCGGGCATTCCTCCAGATGGACTCTTGGGGAAGGTAGGCTGAAAGACGACCTGAGTTGAGCCACCACCCAGATCGAAGACAGCAGCAGTGGGGTTCTCGTCGGGGCCACCGATCTTGCCCAGGAGGTAGTTGGTTGTGATCCAGGCATAGACACCCTCATCCTTACCGTCCATGATCTGAACACCGCCCTTCTCCTTGGAAACAACAGGGAAGGGATAAGCAGTTTCCAGACGGTGACGAACGGCTTCCAAAATCTTGTTGCTCATCTCTGGACCCAACAGACGCAGACCGGCGGTGGCCTTGACATCAATTGGGGTGCAAGACTTGTACTCGTCGGGAACACTTGCCAGCGCAACTTCCATCAAAGGATCCAGACTGTGGGCAGCGCCCTCGGCATCTTCCTTGTAGGCGCTGAGACCCGAGCTCTTGCCCTCGATCTTCTTGGTCTGCTCAAAGACTTCATTTTCCAGTTCGGGGGTGGGACCGCAGTTGTTAAAACGGTAGACATGAATACGAGAGCCGGTACTTCCGGCATCAATCATGAGAGCATATTGAATAAGAGGCTTGGAGGGATCATGAGGTTTGGTACATTTGGTAGAAACTCCGGAGGGAGAAGGCGCTTGTTCTGTCTGACTTAGTCTCTGGGGAAGGAATCTTCGCAATCAGCTGTTCTTACCTTGCGTGAAACTAGGTACGGTTGAGCTGGAAGGTGACAGCCAAAGCAGTGCCATAATAACGAAGGCGATAATCGCACCAGTTTTAATAAAACGCGACCTTTGATTTTGCCCCATTGTGGAGGACTGCTTGTCGAATATCCGACTGGGCTTGGTTGACAGCAGGGAAGACGATCCGGTGCTCCGCGAAAAGGAGCGGTGACGAGCTGCTGTACTTTGATCAAGCGACTGATTGGGCGTTTTTTGATTGTCGACTCCAGTCGACATGCGAGCAATCGGCGACGCGATAAAGAACAAATTGGCGCGGATCACCACGAAAGGAAACGAAATCGGATGGCGGAAGGACTAAAAGAAGAGAGGTGCAAGCCCACGAACCATTGATCCTCTGGACGTCAGGAATTAATCCAACAAGGAAATGGCGGATATGTCGAAAGGTGATACGAAAGAATGAAGAAAATCAGGGGAGTTAAGGAGACTCAGGGTTTCGGTGCGGACTGTGGCGCAGGTGGCGTCAAATTACTCGATGCGGTCGGTTCCGCCGTGCATCAACTCCGCACGTCCTCAACTATCCAATACCAGCATCACGAACCCTGCCTACAGCCACGAGCGTGTCCTACCAGTGACGGCACTGTCAGGTATACCGGCATTGTCATATACGCCGATAAAAGCTACGGCATTACTCCTCGATCTGTCCCTCTTTCCTCGCTGCACCTTACAAAATGCATCACATCCGTGGCCTCATGTCCACCGCGCAGGCCTTGCGCCGGACCTTCCTCACGCCTCTTCGCCAACCCCAAGTCGGTTTCCTGGGAACCCATATATACCAAAATGGCTTATCATCGCGGCTGCCTCAACAATCAATCAGACTTGCTGGCTCACAAACTCCCCAATCTAAGATGCCCATCGCAGATGAAGCAATTAAAGCTCCATGGGTGCAGCTGGTAGATGCAGCGGGCGACCTGGAAGCACCAGAGAGGCTTTCCGTCATACTGAACTCCTTCGATCGCTCAAAGTACTTTCTTGTCCAAGTCTCTCCCGGAGAAGGAGACAATCCGCCAATCTGCAAAATCCTCAACAAGCTGGAATACAAGGCCCGAGAGAAGGCGAAAGAGAAGGCTGCCAAAGCCTCCAAGAAACTTTTGAAGGAAATGGAGTTCAATTGGGCTATAGATGCGCACGATCTCCAGCACCGACTTCGACAGTTGGCGAGTTTCGTTGAGAAAGGCCGCAGGGTGGAGATCCTCCTGACTCGGAAGAAGCATAAGCGTGCACCGACAGTCGAGGAGATCAAGCAAGTGATGCAGGGCGTTTTGGATACTGTCAGAGAGGCTGGCGGTACCCAAATTAAGGCTATGGAAGGCGAGCCAGGAAAACAGGTCAAGATCACTGTACAGAAGGAGGCCTCCTAAGCTTGTTGTACCGAGCTGTGTCATTCGAAGTCGAGTCTCAATGCCGAGAGTATATATCTCCTGACGATAGCTCAATACCAAGGGCTAATTTCTAATTTATAGTGGCTCTTGGCCAATTGATGAAAGATACTCTTTCTGTAGACCAGCAAGGGTAGCATATTCTCCATCTAGAGATCCGTAGGTTAGACACGATATACTTTCCTCCCTAGACTTTCCGCAATTGAGAGCTCTTGATTGGTCGGAACATGACTAAGCACTCCTGGTCCCCGGTCCGGAAAAATTGGATGTTGTTCTCCTTCGACTGTTAGTTCCATCGACTTTACTTCGTCCTTTCTTTTTCTATCGCGTTTTTTTTGCCTTTCCCATTCTCAAGATGTCCAGCATCTCCCGTTCCCTGAACATTCTGGCACGCTCCAGCCGGGCATCTGCCCTGCGCCCGCGCGCCGTCAACCCCGTCCACCACGTTTTCGCCAGCAACAAAACTGCTCTGCGTGGATTGGCTACTGCTTTCGAGCGTACCAAGCCCCATGTTAACATTGGAACTATCGGTCACGTCGACCACGGCAAGGTTTGCATCGAATTGCCTCCAAGTCCCGAATAATCCGTGGCTCTAACTGTCCTCTCCTCAGACCACCCTGACTGCCGCTATCACCAAACATCAAGCCTCCAAGGGTCTTGCCAGCTTCCTGGATTACGGTGCCATTGACAAGGCTCCTGAGGAGCGCAAGCGTGGTATCACCATCTCCTCCGCCCACATTGAGTTCCAGACCGAGAGTCGTCACTATGCCCATGTCGATTGTCCTGGTCACGCCGATTACATTAAGAACATGATTACTGGTGCTGCTAACATGGACGGTGCTATTGTCGTTGTAGCCGCCTCTGATGGTCAGATGTAAGAACGTCCACACAGCACAGTTGCAGAATTGCGCTTACATGAGTTGATTTATTAGGCCCCAGACCCGTGAGCACTTGCTGCTGGCCCGTCAGGTCGGTGTTCAGAAGATTGTCGTCTTCGTCAACAAGGTCGACGCTGTCGAGGACCCTGAGATGTTGGAGCTTGTCGAGCTTGAGATGCGCGAACTGCTCTCCACCTACGGATTCGAGGGCGAGGAAACCCCTATCATCTTCGGTTCCGCTCTTTGCGCTCTGGAGGACCGCCGTCCCGACATTGGTAGCGAGCGTATCGCCGATCTGATGAACGCCGTTGACACTTGGATCCCCACTCCCGAGCGTGACTTGGACAAGCCATTCCTCATGTCTGTCGAGGAAGTCTTCTCCATTCCCGGCCGTGGTACTGTTGTCTCTGGTCGTGTCGAGCGTGGTCTTCTGAAGAAGGATACCGAGGTTGAGATTGTTGGAGGCTCTGATACCCCAATCAAGACCAAGGTCACCGACATTGAGACCTTCAAGAAGAGCTGTGACGAGTCCCGTGCTGGTGACAACTCCGGTCTGCTCCTCCGTGGTATCCGCCGCGAGGATGTCCGCCGTGGTATGGTCGTTGCTGTGCCCAACTCCACCAAGGCCGCCAAGAAGTTCATGGTCTCCATGTACGTTCTGACCGAGGCTGAGGGTGGCCGCCGCACTGGTTTCGGTACCAACTACCGTCCCCAGGTCTACCTGCGTACTGCTGGTGAGTTTGGATATACTGAAGGAACTTGAGCACCCAATTTAGACTAACAATCACAATAGATGAGCCCGGTGACCTCACCTTCCCCGACGAGGACCAGTCCAAGCGTGTCCAGCCTGGAGACAACGTTGAAATGGTCCTTGCCACTCACCGCCCCGTTGCTGCTGAGGCCGGTCAGCGCTTCAACATCCGTGAGGGTGGTCGTACCGTTGCCACTGGTCTGATCACCCGTGTTCTGGAGTAAGAATGCGTTTCATCGCTTTCTGGACACCAGGCCATCTTGGCAAAATTCTTGTATGACACCCTTTCTTTTCTTGCTTGTTTGTCTGCCACCCATATTATTATCGAACAGCGCGGGACTCTATCGAATCGGCTCAAGGAACCGGGTGTTTCCCGGAGTTTTCACTTGATATCTTGACCATGTATCTCTACTGCTATGTATTGGAGACGTAGCTTTTTATATCTTCTCCCCTCATCCCGTGAAATGTATTAAAATTCGACTCTAATCCAAAGCCTTGACAATGATCTTCCAATGAGCATGTGTCATTGAAGACGATGTAGCAATGAGCAAAAGCATGATAAAGAAGACTCAACCCATTGGAATAGTTTGATGACTTGAGGATACGAATAAAGGATTCGATGGCTTTCACCATGGGCATGCTTCTAATCGTTCATTTGCATGGTTACTTGGGAAAAAAAATCCTATATAGCAAAGAAGCAGGACGCAAGGGACTGGGAGCTACTTCGAGAAGTGCTCGCGATCCTCCGAAAGGCTTCTAACGAAAGTGGTGGCTCTGTCGCTGCTGGAGCCGGCCAACTTTCTTGGGTCTTTGACAATCGCACCAAGGAGTGGAGCCAAGGCTGCTCTTGGAAAATAGTTAACCATTTCTTACTTCGGATCAACCTCGGTTGTTCCTACGAGTCCTTGAAGGCTCTGCAGGGACAGAACCATGAGCAGGAACCTGAGATCCCGAGGATGGGGCCAAATAAAAATGCTTTCGAAACAGCCCCAGGCCATATATCCACGCCTCCTACATCTGACCTCGATAGCGCATCTACTGCTGTCGGCTTCAATGAGTCTTTAGGCAATACTCTAGGAGCTAACACGGCCGAAACTGGAGTCACGGGCAGTCACACGGGTCAGCCGACAGGGAAATACCATTTCTCAGTGGATATTCTTGCCAGTGTGGATTTTGATCCGTTAGGTTCATGTCTGGAAGGTCACGGGCAGCAGGCATGACCAACCTTCCACGGTTAGAATTCGAATCGGTTCGACAGTCTTGCCAGATTTAAAGCATGCGGGACGGGGACAAGTGTGGATAGGATTCCACGAATATTCTTGTTTTGTCACGGTCTTTCAAGATATCCACATAGTAATGCACAGACTAAGCTCAGTAGAACTGGATGATGCTTGGACTGAGGCCTGGACCCTGGGGAACCCTGGGTTACCTACCTAGGTACTTAAATAGGGGGTTATGTAATTGTTTTTTCACTGTAACAAGGGGTCCCCAGCAACAAGCTGAGGTTGAAAACCCCCAACTTTGAACGTTCACGCATACCACGATTTTCCCAGACTTTCTAGAAACGGAGCAACCTTAACTGTACGGAGCCTCGGGTCATCGTGCATCGTGTGATCGACCCGCCCTTTTGGAGCACAAGCGCACCGTGCATGATCCGCCTTTCCCCCAACCTCCTAGCCCGCTCTTTCTCTCGCCACCTCTACGGCGATCTGTCCCCACCACTTCACTGGGACTCCAACATTGAAAGATGGCTGAACGTCCGTCAGGTCTAAACAGGAACCCGACCGCCCCTCCTGTCATGGCAAACGGTCACTTTGCTACCGCCGATCAGGGCGACGCCGCCGCCTACGAGCATGGCGTGCAGGTCATTGACGAGAATAAGGAGTTCAAGTACGACTACGCCGTTCCTCACCTACATCTGGCCCTGCAACCTCCCGTGCAGCTTGCAGCCTATGCGCTTGCTTAATACTGACAATGGCGCTGCAGTGCGAACCTATCCAAATACCTCTCCATCGAAGATGTCACCTCCGCCGGATTCAACTACCACCTCATCTCTGTGTTCGGTTCACAGTCAACTGGCAAGAGTACCTTGCTGAACCATCTCTTCGGGACTCAGTTTTCTGTTATGTCGGAGCTGGAGCGGAGGCAGACTACCAAGGGTATCTGGCTATCTAAGAACAAGAGGCAGGGGAGGCCGCTTCCGGCGATGGACACCGTATGGCAGATAATATCTTGGTAATGGACGTTGAGGGTACCGATGGTCGTGAGCGCGGCGAAGACCAGGACTTCGAGCGCAAAAGTGCTTTGTTCGCCCTCGCGACCAGCGAGGTCCTTATTGTTAATATCTGGGAGCACCAAGTGGGGTTGTATCAGGGAGCGAACATGGGTCTCCTGAAGACCGTCTTTGAGGTGAACTTGCAATTATTCTTGAAGGACAAGACGTACGCATCCACTGGGCCCCTTTCCCTCTCGCGAACTGGATGCTAACACAATTGCAGCACCACCCACCGATCCCTCCTGTTCTTCGTACTGCGTGATTTCATTGGTACAACCCCCCCTTAAGAACCTCCAAACGACACTTCTTGAAGACCTGGGCCGACTTTGGTCAACGATCTCTAAGCCACCAGGATTGGAGAACTCGACTATCCACGATTACTTCGATTTCGCATTCTACGGCCTTCCTCACAAGAGCTACCAGCCCGAGCAATTCAAGTCGGAGGCTAACAAGCTGGCGCTGCGCTTCCGCGAAGGGCGCCGGGACCCCAGGAGAGATGCACTCAAGGGCGAATTCTCGGAGGAAGGTGTTTTCTTGCCTGAGTACCATCGCCGCATCCCAGCCGATGGATTCTCGCACTACGCAGAGGGAATCTGGGACCAAATTGTGAACAACAAGGATCTCGATCTACCGACCCAGCAGGAGCTTCTTGCTCAGTTCCGTTGTGATGAAATTCTGCGCGAGGTCATGATTGGCTTTGATGAAGCAATTGTTGCCTTTGAAGATAAGCAGAATGAAGCTGTCCGATCGGGCACCCCAGCGGTTCTGGGAGGCCTAGGTGCCGCTATGCGAGGCGCGCGCTCCAAGACCTTGAAGGGATTTGAGACTGAAGCTAGCCGCTACCACAAGGGCGTCTACCAGCGTAAGAAGGCGGAGCTGGAAGGCAAGGTTGATACTCGCCTGAAGGCCCTCTTCCATGGTCAGCTTTCAGCGGCACACAAGTCGGGTATCAGTGAGTTTAGTGACTCGGTCACCAATGCTGTCAAGTCCGGCCAGAAGAAGGGCGGAAGCTACGACTTTGCCGAAATTGTCAGCCAAGAGGCCAAGGCCGCCCTGGAGAAGTTTGAGCAGGTTGCTCGATCTACCTTGGTCGAGGGTGCCAGTTGGAGCAACTACAAGCAAGAACTAAAGCTGTACGAGAAAGAACTGTCCGAAGTGAGCGCTCGTTTGCGCCGCGACGAGATGCGACGCCTTGCCAGCCGTGTGGAGCGATGGGTGCAGTCTCGCTTGGGTGAATCCATTGGCCTCGAGTTCAATAATCTTGGCTCGGGCCGCAGCGGTAGCGGCGCCCCCGAGAGCGGCGACAAGCCTACCGAGAAGGCCTTCTGGGATCGAGTGTGGGATGTATTTGCCGACACCGTGCTCGACGCGGAGCGCCGTTTCACGGAACGGGCTAGCAGCTTCGATGCTAGCCTGGAAGAGGTCGATGTCGGGCTTTGGCGTCTTCGCCGAAAGTCTTGGGGTGTCTTGCGTGCTAAAATCGACGAGGAAATGACTGAAGGTAACATTCTGTTGAAACTGCGCGAGAACTTTGAGGACAAATTCCGGTATGATGAGGAGGTGTCCCGCGCATCTGGCGGCCGACAGACGACATTGAAGGCATATATACCCGTGCCCGCGAGTCAACACTGACACTCATCCCTCTTCTGTCTCGCTTCCGTCTGGATAAGACATCTGCGCCGCCTCCGCTTGAGACCTGGATTGGGCATACCCCAAGCTCGGCCACAACGGCAGACGAAGAAGATCTGGCCCCTATTGGAGGGGTCGACGATGACGAGGGCAAGAGCCTCGAAGAGGAAACCACGATTCTAGGCGATGCGAAGCGCCAAGAACTCACCGTTCGCTTTAAGAAGGCTGCCGATGGTGTTTACGTCGAAGCAAAACGCAGCGCCATCGGTGGTATCACTCAGGTGCCTCTTTATTTCTATGGTATCCTTCTCGCCCTGGGATGGAATGAAATCATCGCCGGTATGTTTCTGCTGTTCATGTCCACTAGCCTCTAATTCTTTATCACTGACTTTTCCCTCCCAGTCCTCCGCAACCCTGCATACTTCTTCCTACTGTTCGTGTGTGCTGTTGGTGCCTACGTCACCTACCAGCTCAACTTGTGGGGCCCAATTCTGAAGATGACCGAGGCTGCCTCGCAACAAGCTTTAGTAGAGGGAAAACGCCGGCTGCGCGAGTTCCTCGAGGCGTCTGACACCGGCCGACAGGCCATGGCCATGTCGGCCGGGTCAGGCCAAAAGGAAGAGTATGAGATGTCAAACCTGTCGAAGCGTGATGCGAAGGTCGACGATGACCTGAATGACCTGTAAATATTATGGTTATGCTTTGCGTGTAGATTTACTTTCACATCGACAAATCGTCGGTCGATTGTTAATTCCAGGATCCATTCATGTATGAACTTGATGTGTCGTAGTGGATCAACAGGATAAACCGGTTAACTAGTCCACAGTGATGCAAGAGCTTTGGTTCTTCCACAGGGAACCGCCGCTCGATTTCCTGATCAAGCTGCGGGGCCCGCATTTACTCCGACTTCGTGGGGGGTGTATGGGGGTTCCTATATGAATGGCGTTTGGCCTGTGCAGCTTTTCGTCCTGTCTTGCCATCTAAAGCTCTTCAAAAGGCCCCTGTCTTTGAAAGTTGAAGATAATTATCTGGGATCCCCGCGCATCTAATTCCCCGCATTGCCACGGCGCAATCGTTACCATGTCTGGACCACTACTGCCCGAGAAATTCGACGACCTCCCAGACAAGCGTCGACATTGGCCTGGGAAACCTGGATCAGAAGATGAAGGCCTGGGCATGCTGCGTCTTCTGACGCCCGATGTAGTGGCGAACGCCGCAAAGACCCAGATCCAGACCGGCGACCGCGTGTGTCTCAACTGGAATATCGAGAACCTGACACCACCGGGTAAGATACTCCTCAAATAGAAACATCAGACTCCATGTATTCATTCCGAGCTCATAGGGTTCGGTCGCAAACCCTTCGAGCACACCATCAAATGGGTTGCGCCCGGCATCGCTTTCGACGACGAATACCACTTCAACCCGCAACAATCCTCGCAGTGGGACGGGCTCCGACACCACAACGCCCCAGCCCCATCCCCGAAGATCCCAACCGCCGCCTGTTCTACGGCGGCACTACCGCAAGCGAAATCATCGACTCTGACTCCCCGCGCATCGGTATCGGTCACTGGGCCAAGAAAGGCATCGCAGGCCGCGGCGTCCTAATCGACTACGTCCGCTACGCCGCCAAGAAAGGTAAACCCATCAACGCGCTCACCCGCTATGAAATTTCCCTCGACGAGGTCATCAAGATCGCGCGCGAGTCAAACATCACCTTCCAACAGGGCGATATCTTCTTCCTCCGCGTCGGGCTCCCGGCGACATGGGCTGCTATGTCGGCCGAGCAGCGCAAAGCGTATAGTCAGCAGAGCACGCCGCAGCATGCAGGCATTGAGCAGAGCGAGCGGGTGCTGAGGTTCCTGTGGGATAATCACTTCGCGGCGGTGGCGTCGGATGCGGTGAGTTTTGAGGTGTTTCCGGCGAAGAATCCGGAGTTTGATTTGCACCATTATCTGCTGGCGGGATGGGGCGTGCCGATTGGGGAGATGTTCGATTTGGATGAGCTGGCGAAGATGTGCGAGAGGCTGGGGAGGTGGAGTTTCTTCATTTCGAGTAGTCCGTTGAATTGCGCGCGGGGGGGTTTCGAGTCCGCCGAATTGTATGGCGATTTTCTAAAGACGGTCTATGTAGGGCGAGGGAAATGGAATACGTGAATTGTATGTGCTTGGGCTGATCCGCTTAGGGTTCTTGTGTCCAAGTTGCCGCGCAGAACCACGCGACAAGAGAATCCGAGCCTGCTTGAACCCTCATGAGGAAGCGGGTTCCATGGAGGCGAGTGCGCCTAATCCGCCACGCTCATGCCGCAGCCTCTCATAGCACAATCCAGACTTTGAAGGAGCAGATGACCTTGTGTTGACTGACATCATCCATTCCCCAGTTGGAGGGATTTAACGTGCGGGACAGCCAGAGAGCCTCCACTGATCGGATGAACTTCAAACTTCTGTCTCTAGCTCATCATGTACAAGGCTCTGTCTAAATCGCATCTCCTGCGGTCCATCACGGCTCCATCGAGCCGGCTTGGTCGAGCTGTCCACTCACCAGCCCAGTCCAAGATAACGGCGAGCGAGGAATGCAAGTCAAGGGGCAGTGGTTTGCTTCTACCATTCATCTAACTCCAGTTCTAGTCTTCATCTCCACAGCACTCCCTGACGACTTTGATACGGCCCCCTTGGAGTCCGAGTTCTTCCAAAAGAAGACTGAGGCTGGCTCCTTCGACCACTTGACCAAGGAGGAGCATTACGCCATCATCTACGACAGTATCAACCCTCAACTCCCAAAGGGAAAGGGGAAGGGGAAGAATCTCAAGGCACCTCCCGAGCCTATCCAGGAACCTGGGTTAGATGAGATGTAATGTTGTGATTTCATTCTCCGTGTCTGTTCCCTTTTGACAGCAACCTGAATGCAAGCTTGTGATATTTCTGAACCGGGGCGAGATGATCATATCAACGTAGCCTCCGGACATTATATTCCATCTGGAATACGCGCAGTTATCTTATAAATATTTTAAATTTATCATTATCGTGGAGATCTTTGCTTTCATCCGGGAGCTAATGTACCCTAGGCCAACTCGCACTCAATCAAGCTCTCAACGCCGCGCTGGGCCGCCGTTTGATATCTTATCTTACTCTGATATGAACATCTAAACAAACAATAATAAATAAGTCTGAGCTACTTCTGAGAGAAGTGAACCCAGATGGGGAATCTGAACTCTGAACTCTCACTTTTCACTTATCCCTTTCCCGTCTATCAACAGGTAAGTCAACCGAAACAAGTTCGTACTTTTACCTGTCCCTTCGTTTACTCTTACATCCATCTACAAAGTCCCTACTGAGTGTTAAAACCAAATAGAAAAGATGGACCCATCCATGTCGGAGACAGAGAGCCAGGATACCCAGCTGGGATGGCACACCCCAAAGTCTACAAATGATGCCCTGGAAAGCGACTCAGAGCCGCAAGAGGCTGGTCACCTTCTGACAACCTCTGAGAGAGAGAGTAGTCATCATGAACGCTCTGAGACGATCAGGGAGGTAGAAGGGACTGCGGACCTAGTTCGGCCGGGCAACAGACAAAGATCTACTGAGGACATCTCTGATACTAGGACAAGGTCTCCTATTGAGCAAATATCAGAACAGTGGCAGCAAGTTCAACAGCGGCTCGTTCGGTCCAAGCAAGCGGTCCGCGAAGGGCAAGAACGACATTACCATCAAGGATGTCGAGAGTCAGGAGAACATACTCGAGAACGATGGAAATCGGGACAAGCTTCATGACAAGGGCATTGCCATGGGAAACATTCGACGCACAGATCAGGTTACCATCGACTACGAGACTGCATCCGGTCAGGACCATTCTCAGGACTCTTGGTGAGCTTCCCGATATTATAAAAGCATGGGATTTATACTTGACTGGCGCATAATGGTTGCTGTATCTGCTTGAACATGCCTTGGGTATTAAAGTTTTGATAGTTATTTAGTTGTCGACAGGTTTTAATTAACATACGATAGGGGGCAAAAGTCCGTATACATACCTCTTCACCTACCCCATCAAATACTGATGTATATTCACGGTTACATATCCTACACCACTACTCCTTATTGGATCATACTAAATTTAGATATAGTGAATAATCAGATTCATATACAGACTTCTCTTGCTTAATATCTTGTATAATAACCCTGGTTTGTATACAATTTATCTATCCTTCTTCCCGTACTCAATATTAAATCAATCTTTGTCTGGTCTAATGTATCCTATACAGCATTGATATACTCTTTAAAATAGGCCCAATCTTCTTCAGATCCTCTTATTTATATAAGATCTTTAAATATACAAAAAAGTCAATATTTCAATATATTCTAGACTGGTTTGATAGGGTTAAAATAAGACATGTATACAGGCTAATTTTTAACATACGTCCCGTGCCCTTTAATCTAAACCTATATATCTTTCGCAATACAGATATTTTTTGCTATCTTGCTAAATGATCATTTCAGATTGATAGTGATCGATGCCATGGCGGGGGTGTAGGAGAAGGAATAAAAATGTGGGTGGTTGTTAGGGTGATGGTAATGGGGCCGAGTGCACACAGGCTTTTGGCCGGGTGGTGTAGGAAAGGAGGGTCTAATCTCAGTATCAGATTGTACCCAAGTTAATTTGAAGCATATTATGGCCGATAAGGATGAGGGCTTGATGCGGAGTGCCCACGATTCACTTCGCAACTGTAGCCCAGTTTACAAAGTCCGGGAGCTCACTGGGAATCGTTTCTGGCTGGTTGAAGCTCACAGCGCCCCGAAAATTTGCCATACTCATGCTGGTAGGTGATCCACGTCCTCCCAAAGACTATAATACCCAAAAAGGATAGCCTGCGTCAGATCACATTCCGACCGAGCCTCTGTTACCAACTGAACTGCCGAAAGTTTCTTGAGCTTAAGGAAATCAAAATACTGCAGGAATACTTTCCTGGCTCAATTAGTGCCCATATACTTGTGTCAGGGTATATCATCGTTCCCTTTTTTTATTAGGAAACTCTGCAAGATTCCTTCCAATCAGGCCTTATTAGAGAGATAGGAGATACAACAGTTTATTTCGGAATCGCTGGATTTCATTCAACTGCTGTTGAAACTGGACAAGCTATTACTTCTAGGCTATATGATTTGAAGGCTTTTTGGACTACAGAAGAATTGGGATCTTGTAGAAGGACGACCAACTGTAGAATATGTTTAAGAATGGATCTCTGCTTCTACATGATATCTGTAAGTCTGAAATACAGTCTATGAGGCGATTATAACGGTCCTGGTTTAGTTAACTATCTCAGCTGACGAAGCGAAACAAAATTCCACTAAGCCTGAAAAGCGCAATATTACAGCATGAAGGTGTGGGCAAACTTCCGTGATTCGCCCTTTTTGCTATCTATCCTATTGTATTATTATCATCCTTGATTCTGCCAGGGAAGCTTGCAGTGTATATTACTAGCAAAGCTGAAGTATATTGTTATCGATAAACTAAATTTGGTTTGAGAAAATCACCAATAATTGAGAATTCCACAGCCCTTCACGGTGAGACCACAGCCCTTCACGGTGAGACCACAGCTCGAGAAGCTTCAAGGCCTATAGACGTAGTCCGAGGTCAGTACACTTCCAGGCGACATAGTAGGGAGGCAAATTGATGATCATATCAAGTACCACTGATGGTCGTGATGTTTCGCTCTTTCTGAAATTGTCCGCAATTTACGTCGAGAGAGCTAATATCTCTCGAAAATCGTCCGTATAGGGCGCGAAAGAATTCCGGTCATCATGACATAAAACCGTCTCAAGTACAATGGTATAGGCGAGGTAATGTAAACGAATGACTCTGAGCCCCCGCTGGTCTTTCTCGGACCTCATAAGAATGTCCTTCGATACCGCCGAAGTTGATCGGTTCCATCCCGAAATAGTAGCACTGGCTACCGAACCGCATTATTGCCGTAGCGAGGCACTTCCTTACCATAACAGGACTTTTTGTAGTAACGGAGTCATCTCTTTCAGCTTGTGATGCCTCTTGGATGACTGCCATACCGTGTCTGATATGGAGTAGAGCAAGATCATACTGACCTCGCATCAAGTCGCATGTGATGAACAGAAGACAGCAAACAAGGATTATTTCACGGAGCTGTGGATCCTGTGAATACCGCCGCTCGTTCAGAATCGCCATTGAGCGCCCATACTGCGCAAGAGCAAACTTATGGCGCCGAAGGCTCAGGTTCTCCCGCGAGAGTGGTGCCCCCCGGATCTCGCTATCCTCGTGCAGCACGCTGACCGCTAATAGAGCGTGGCTCACTGCTTGGTCTTGATGACTCAGAGGGAGGACAAGCTCAGTCCAGATCTTTGTATCAAAAAGCCCAGTCAAACTAGGTACAGTCATATGCTGGAAGAAAGCGAATCCTCGTCTTTCCTCAGGTGCGACTCCGGGCCTGGCAGAGACCTCGCGGAATGTAAGTGGGGACACCACCACCCTCCGATCTTCTTTCCGCAGGTTGGATAGACGGACATCGTCATATCCTTCGCACTTCCATCTTGCATCGACACATCGCTTGCACGCCCTGGGGTCTCGTCACATTTGACATGTCGGGCTCTGTTGGTTTGTGAGAAAGTTATATACTCGATGCTAGTAGATTCACGAACCGACATGTGCGGCAACCCTTTCGGGACCGCTTCTGAAATGCCATTTTCCTCATTGATCAAAGAGTTTGAGTGACGCTGGAGTATATGCTTTGCGACCGCTAAATGACCGACTCGACCGCCACAAGATATAGCTATGGCGTCGGCTGGGGCATTAAGGCGTGGCGCCGATCCCTAGCCTCAGGCTGATGAACGTCGTAAGTCATCGGCCATTCAGTGAACGCCGGGGGCCTGATCCACCCTTAGGGTCGACGCCTTCGCGGAATTTGCGCGCTGCTTACAAAAGAAATGGCCATTTGCAGAAGGTGACTTGAAGATTTTAGTCCCTGCCCTGTTTGCCTGACGCCGGTTGCTGGATTACTCGCACCCTTCTGCGACGCTCATTAGCTAAAACCAAGCGAGACACGTCGATGATCTCACGGTGCTGACCGGCGCTCCAAAGAACTCTTTTCGGCATGGTTCGGCCTTTATGCGATCAAGCCAGGCAATCTGAATACTAATTTTAGACTACAATACGAGGCTTCGTGAAGTCCTCAAACATTCAGCTCGCAAGTTCAAAGAAGGCGGGCTGCCTGATCATGAATGATCTGCTTCTAGGATTTGATAAGTCCGATCACGCTGCCCCCAACATGGCTTTGTACTGTCGATCGAATACACTACGTAATGACATCAAAATGAACAAAGACGGCTAGGAAATGATGAGAAGGCTACCGTCATCTGCCCCCGAAGTTGAGGTTGCTCATGGGTCCATAATTGACCCCCATCATGAGTCCATAGTTGTTTCCACCAAACTGTACATGCACAGAGTTGTCATACTTCTCTGCTAATGCGATATTATCTTTGAGGGTTGATAATATAGCGTTGATTATGTCCTTAGAGGCGTCCAGCGCCTTCATTTCTTGTTTCAACTGGGTTCTCACGATCTCGGCCTCTGGATCTGCATCATCCGCGATGGTCACTTCGCGAAGTCGAGCGCTGAGATCCACGTCTTGCGCTTCTGCCTGCCGTTGAGCAAGCAGCACTTGTTCTCGCTGTGCATTGATAGCCTTTACAGCTTCTTGGCCGTGGGACTGTTTAAGAGAGCCATGCCTAGTACAGCGCTGGTCAGTTTCATATGGAAGGCTAGCTGATTCGCGTGACATACAATGTCGCTAGGCTAGCCACACATCCTATACTGCCTTTATAGGCCTGAAGCTTTCTTTGCATGGAGTCTATCTCGGAGCTTTTGAAGAAGCCGATGAAAGGTCGGTCGAGCACAGACAGTTTGTCCCCTAGCGAGTGTCGGGTCCAATGTTGAACTTTGATTCTGAAAGCCTCGCACGTCTTGGTACAACTTTCGATAAGAGTCTTCGCATCTACTGCAATATTCGTGTCCATATTGTTCCAATCCTCGTCATCGATCGACTCCAGGGAAGCGACCACTCGCTCTACCGATTTCAGCTCATCTTTGAGCTCCAAAACATTATTGGGTGCTTCTTTGATTTTGTCCAGATCTTCCAGGAGCACTCGGATGCCATGGAGCGCAAATGTCACAAACCCAGTAACGCCCGCGGCGACACTCAGAGGATCAGTCATTAGAGTTTTAGTTGAACGTTGAAACGAATGTTTATCGCTTTGGCGGGGTCCTCGAGACTTGGGGTCACCTGACAATCAGGCCGCAGTGCAACCCTTGGCGATGTGCATAGCACTGCCCCCCTAAACTAGTCAACTCAGCCCCATAGTTCTGCAGATCAAGTTATTATGGGAGAATCATATGCATTTGATGAGAACTTCAATTTTGATCTAACGAGCAACCGGCGTTTCCATTACACCTGAAGATCCAAGGCTGCAGCAATACTGCTTGCAAACGTCAAGAAGGAAGTTTGTCTGTC
Organism: Penicillium chermesinum; assembly: GCF_028974085.1. Classification (NCBI taxonomy): domain Eukaryota; kingdom Fungi; phylum Ascomycota; class Eurotiomycetes; order Eurotiales; family Aspergillaceae; genus Penicillium; species Penicillium chermesinum. The sequence goes on from NW_026695315.1 coordinate 3,407,887, forward strand.
ATGAATAGGCTTAGAAATTCTGATCGATGCTTAACCATATTAGCTAGATTACAAATGAGGTGTTCTTTGTTAGAGGAAAATACTATAAAGGAAAGGAAGAAGGGGAAAGACCACAAAAATATATCGGGGTTTCCATCCTCCCTCACGCCGCAAGATACGTCTGCTGGTCCTTAGAGACACGATCTGAATCGATTCCAGAGTCGTAACATTTCACGGGCTCGACCACTACCTAAGCTAAACAAAAATCTTAGCTTCGCATATAAACTCCATGGGTCCAATAATAGTAGCTATCCTTAGCGACCTCGATCTTCCAAGTCATCAACGGCGATGCAACTAAAGTCACTCACACTGACAAGGCACAGCCATCCAGTGGTGGAACCGCTGGGCCTGCATAGTGCTTGTATCGCAAAGATGAGTGCGGGTCTACTCTATGCTAGAAGAATAAGTCTGTTCAGACCAGTTTTCACCGACTTGGAATGATGGACCAGCCAATCGACATCTCATGATAACCCTGTCACTAAAAATATAACCACTGCAACGACGGAAATCTTGTGCCGATCCTCGCACCGGTCCATTCTAAACGAGCGGAATCTGGCACGGGGAGTGACTAGCATAGCCATCTGCCAAGCCAAAATCGGACGTGCCTAAACGATCGTCCCGGCGCCAAGATCGGGAGCCCGACTAAATTCGACGTTAGTGCAAGCGCTGGAGTATTAGCGGCTGTTTTTGGGCGTGAAGAAAGCCATCGACTTGAAGATCGGACCATGGATTTGACTGCTCGTCAGTAAGGTAGCTATCCTTCTGCTCCACTGACAACCAGCTATTGACTGGCGCCTGCTGATTCCCATATCTGCTAAACCGAGATAGGGCCAGGATTCGAAAATCCAGATGCTGTTTAATTTAGAAACGTGCCAGTTGGGTTGCGTCGTGAAGCTGGAAATCTACATAAAGGCAGCATGGACTCGACCTCTTTCGCTTCTGAACATCCCAACTTGAAGCTCATTACATACATTACACAGCTGCAAGCCAACTCGCAGACCATCAGCCAAAGTTTTATAGTTATCATTTTCAACCTTTTTCCAAACGACAAAAGAACACAATGCGCTTCTTCGCCTACTTCCCTCCTGCGCTCTATGCCCCCTTGGCCTTTGCAGCACCGAGTCTGCCGTACTCCACAAATGTCAGCACAGCTATGTCCGACCCTACTGTCAAGCTTTTGACGGGGCCAAGTACTTTGGATATCCGGTCTCCAAGCCCAGATAGCGACGACAACTGCGATCTTGGCGAAAAGAAGTGTGGCGACAATTGCTATCCTCAAGCCTATGCCTGTTGCCCAAACAATGCTTCCAAAGGCTGCGCAACGATTGATGAATGCCAGCAAGATGACGGGGACTGGGGCTGCTGCCCTAAGGGACAGACTTGCGATGGAGACGATGACGATGATCATGATAACGACCATGACAACGATCATGACCATGACCATGACAGCGACGATGACAACGACCATGGCAACGACCATGACAAAGACCGTGATCACGATCATGACAACGACCATGACAACGACCATGACAACGATCATGACAACGATCATGACAACGACCGTGATAACGACCATGACACCGACAAGGATAAAAGCATTACCAGCGATAAGAACGTTGGCAGTGATAGCTTGAAGGATGTCGATGACGACAAGGACGATGACAAGGATGGGGACAAGGACGACGATAACGACAAGGACGGCGACCATGACCATGACCACGACCACGACCACGACCACGACCACGACAGTGACGCCGATAATGACAATGGCAGCAACCACAACGCAGGAGCAGATGTGAAGCCTGGGCTTATTCCCGTCATAGCATTGACCGGGGTTGCAGCCCTCGCAGGTTTCGTCTAATTCGCCCTCTTGATAGGCTGAGTGCTAGCCTTTAGGGCATATAAGGGCAAGGCTAGTATGGTCCTCTGAGGAGAGGGAGGCTTCTGTTCCGACTCATCATGATTCATGACATGACAAAGGACTGCAAGTCCAACTTACTATATGGCACACGAGTATCACTAGGTGGATGGCTCTAAGGCATCGACTTCGAGTTGAATCACGAACTTTTGACTGTGGAGTTTAGCTGCACTTACATTCTTTTAACGCAATGAATTGAATAGATATATCTTTATAAAATCCCAAATGTCTGAACCCAGTAAAAGGTTTAATTTTTCAGTAATATGCGACCCCTGGGCCTATACGACCAAACAGTCTCTACTAGGAGTACTAGTACTTGGATGGTTCATCCTACACCACCCGCGCAAAAGTATGTGTGCACTCGGCCCCATTACCATCACCCTAACAACCACCCACAATTTTATTTCTTCTCCTACACCTCCCCCATGGCATCCGCTATCAACCTGGAATGATGTTTTAGCGAGATAGCAAAAAAGATCTGTATTGCGAAAGATATACAGGTTTGGTTTAAAGAGCACAGGATATATATTAAAGGTTGGCCTATATACTCGCCTGATCTTAATCTTATTAAACTAGTCTGGAAACTACATCAGTATCTGATGGGATAGGTGAAGCGGTATGCACACAGAATTTTGCCCCCTATTGTATATCTTGGATCAATGGACAGCAAAAAACCGGACTTTTTAGAGTACGTACAGGGGATAATCCAAGACGCGTTGGCCAAGAGCAGTCCTCTTTTTGGATTCCGTAGAATCAGCTCCTGTTGCTTGTGCGGTGAAGTCGAAGGTAATAGGGCGACTCCCTAGACGGAGATATTAGTTGATCATGTTCAGAATTGAGATTCAGAAACATAGTGGAGACTCACTCAGAGAGTGGGGCATACGCCATCCTTTAATGCGGTGTAGTGTTCAATTGGGCGAGGGGTTGTTACTGTGGAACTCGGGACGCTTGGAGCGAAAGAGCGCAGTTACATCACGTGCGTACCTAGAAGCCTCGGTCCCCAGCGATTACAACGACAAAAATGCTTGTGACTTCAAATTTTGCTCGTGATCCACCCTGCAAATTCATGTCATTGTGCTTCAGCAATTGCTTGTTCTTATCTTTCAATTACCTTTATCTTATCTTCGGCATTTTATGAGGTAGACAAGGGTGTCCGACCAACACCCCCCTGAACGAGCAATTCTCGATTCCGATTTATCGGGGACCGAGATCTGGCAATCACCTATAGTTCCGAGGACGAACGTGTCGATCATCATTCGCTATTTCACATCCGCGCTCTTGCACATTTGTCTTTCCCTTTCTCTCTGTGATGAGTGGAATGTCGACTCCCACTTCCGCTTCCCCATTTGAAAGCATGCACGACGTACTTTCAGCCGTGGCATCGCTCGCCTCATGGCGCACGCTAGCTATTATCTTGGCCCTTGTCAATTTGAAAAACCTTCCATTCGGGTGGCACGTAAGTTCTCATAGCTCTCGGCCAAGTAGCAACCCGTTCAATTTGGCTTCGATCTGCGGCGGATGCCAGCAGAGACAGTCGTGCATCGTGACTAACCGTGTCCCAGCTTCGCGTGCTGTACCACTTTTTGCGAAACTTGCGCTTCAAGCCCAATGATCCTTTCTTCCCAAAGGGCAAGGCCATAATAGACTCGCATGGCCAGCCAACACATCCCATATTCGTCCCATGCAGCGTCATGTCACGAACACCGTTGTTGGAGACGGATTACAATCTACACAAGTCTAATAGCACGTATTTTTCCGACTTGGATATTGCACGTACGGCGCTCGTTACTCGGATTTACAGCCCTGGTGCTGGCATTGTCAGCAAAGAGCTCGACCAAGAATTCCGCGAGGCAAGCAAGAAGGAAGGCAAGAAAGCTCCAAGGTCCAAGCCTATCATGGTGGTGCTGGGTTCTGTGTATTGCACCTTCAAGCGCGAGATCAAACCTTTTGAACTATACGAAATGCAATCCAAAATCATTTCGTGGGACAAGAAATGGTTGTACATCCAGACAACGTTCCTGCGGCCTGCGAAGAAGACCGGCGGCGAGAAAACGCTGCTGGCGATAGGCCTGAGCAAGTATGTTGTGAAGAAGGGCCGCCTGACTGTGTCGCCGGAGCGTATTTTGCGTGCAGGTGGCTTCCTCCCAGAGCGCCCTGCGGAGACCGCTGCGGCTGACTCCTCTACAAGCGTTTCGGGGGTTGGAACGCCTGCCAGTGGGGAAGGAATCGCTGCTAGTGGAGCTCTTGACGGGTCGTTGGCTCGTGAGGTGCTCAAGATCAGTGAGAAACAGCTCCCCGACCGTGAGGCTCTTGAGCGAGAGAAGAAGACCAACTCAGATTCATGGAACGTCGAAGAGTGGACCTGGGAACGTATTGAACAGGAACGATTACGAGGCTTGCACGTGGTGGAGCCTTATATCAATATGGATGTTCAGTTGGAGCACGAGGTGCACGGCAAATAGATATCGGGTTATAGAGGGGGCACGGTCTTCTTTCGGATTTTTGATCGATTATAGAACATGCACGTGGCTGTATCTAGACATAAGTACGGGTCAGTCTAACTTCTCTCATCTTATTGTACTCTAGCTCTGATCCATTATTCCGTGGCAATAAGCGAAGTGGCGGTCGTCGTGTTTGTCCACATCCTATGGTGCGTGCTTTTAAGTTTGGGATCCGTTGATCGCAGTGGGTGATCTACAGGCGGGCTGGATCGACGCCGGCGAGCGATTTCGGCAACCCTGGAACACTAGAACTAGGTATGAGATCATGGCGTTGGAATATTTTGCTCTGTATGCCATCAAGCGTGTTCGGAGAGCCGCGCTCTATAGCTTCTAGAAATGTTCGGATTGATAGTCTTGACCTCGGAGAACTCGAATCATCTGGCATAGGAATGTTGCATGACATATGGATATCCCTTGATGTGATCATAAGCCGGTGGTATCCGAAATCTGCACACCTGTACGGATTACCAAGACTATCATACACTGCCAGTACAAAACGGATGTCGATAGTGGGCAGTTGGGGCAATTAAATCAGATCGACTGAGAGAGCCCGGAAGCCCTAGAACCCTTGGAGTGGGAAGAAATATCAAGAATCTACAGCTGCTGATGCTCTCCAATGGCCATAAGCCTCGGATTTTTTACGTGAATGAACTTTAGAAGCCCACTTCTCAGACTTCACGAAGTGAATTAACTTCGGTAGAGTGCGGCTAAAGTCCACTGGACGCAGCTGGTATGGTAATGTCACCTCCCATATCATATGATCCCACGTGACAATTCCCGGACCACGGCGATGCGATTATCACAATCACCTGCGATATGTTAATTGCTTTCGACAGCGTTTGCCTGACTAGATCGCAGAGTAAGTGTCGTTTCTCATGCCTTGTCCCCTTTCTTTGTGCCATTTTCCTTGCCCTTGAACTCCCGTCAATCCCTTGAGAATCCTGGATCCGACACCGGGGGTCGAAGTACCTTACTACTGTATCGTACACATCCACTCGCGGCTCCCGGCTTTTCTTCAGATGCCCTGTCCACTTGCAAGGCATACTAAACCCACTTTTCCCATCTTGTAATCGAAGGCCCCCGTCCACTTCTGCCCGAGTTCTGGCTCTCCCATTTGTCCATTCATTCCAGCCCATCACCCTGATTTCCTGCCCCTGCCTCTCCGTGTCAGACCATCGTGCGGCGGCACACCCTCGTTGCCAGCACCTGCATGATTGGCCCACCCTGGTGTTGCTCACTTTACTCATCTTTTACTCGTCTTTTCCCCGGGGATTGGTGAACCCAGTGGCGTTACTCTGTACTTTGCCTTTTCTTTCTTTCTTTTTTTTTTTGCCGCCTCTGCTGCGTGAAGTACCTCGGTCTCCATTACGGGGTACGGCGCACTGGTTCACAATCCTGTACCTCTGCTACGACTCTGAATCTTTCTCCGTTCTCTTCGACGAATCCCCTTCGCTTCACTTATCCACTACCCCGTTGACCTCATTGCACACGGACCTCCCATGGTCATTCTCATTGGCGATCTCCACCCGACTAATACTGTTGCTTTTTCCTTCTTCCCGCTACAGGAAAAAAGAGCCTCCGACCAGAGCTTATCGCGCCATCAACGCCCGAACCCCATACCTCCCTCTGCTGGCTAGAGCTCTCATCCCTGCCGCCCTTGGATTCGCTGAGATCTCTCAAGTCCGCCTTTCAACCAACTGCTCTCACTTCAAACTCTCTTCCCTGACCGCTGGGAACGATAACCCTTTTCGCCGTCGATCAGCGGTCGCTTTATCGACGACGGCACCCGAGTATCGAACAACCTCCCTCACCCAGCTTTGAAACTGTTCGCCGCTTCCAAACATGGCGGCACCGGAACAGACACACCTCGCCCCTCATGGGGCGCCAGTCGGCTCGGTTTCCATCACGCCTCCTCACAGTGCCAACGGAAAAAAGGATGCGCCCGAGGGGGGTTCCTTCGGAGTTATCAGATCTTGAGCTCGATGCTAAGTCGGCTGCTGCGCATGACGACATCCCAGTCAAGCAGGAAAATGCCGAAGCAACCCCTGAGATTGAGGAAGAAATTGAACCCGACCATTTTTATGGAGGTGGTAAAATTCCCGTCTTCAAACCTGTGAGTCCTGGCCGGGTCGGTATATCTACGCCAAACGTCAAGTGCTGATTTTGTTCTTCAGACCATGGATCAATTCCGTGACTTCCAGTGGTACATCAGCAAGATTGACAAGTATGGAATGCAGACAGGAATCGTCAAAGTTGTCCCCCCAAAAGAATGGTAAGTATTGTTGTCGCAACGTCATGATCCCGTGCGATTCCTGTACTCATGCCCTTCTCCCTCAAGGCTCGAAGCACAAAAGCCATTGGATGAACAAGTGAAATCGATTCGGGTCAAGAATCCTATCATGCAAGAATTCCATGGCTCGCATGGCACCTACACTCAAGCGAATATTGAACGTCAACGGACCTACAACTTGCCGCAGTGGAAGGCTCTTTGCGAGGATGGAAGTCACCAGCCGCCGGCTCGCCGTGGAGAACGACGTCGCAACGTGGAGCGTACGAGCCAAGCTGCCCCTACCCCCAAGCCTCAGCCTGATCCTCGCCCCGATGGCCAAAAGCGCCGGCCTGGGCGACCTGCCAAGCGTGCCAAGGTAAAGCAAGAACCAACAGACGACACTGAAAAGTCTAAGCTGGAAGGCCCGCCCACGCCTGTGTCGCCCGAGTCAAACCCCGTCGAGACCAAATCTGAAGATTTGAGTGAAGGCGAATCTCTTCCCGCTGCGAAGCCGAAGGGGAGACAAGCCAAGTCTGTCTCTTCGCGACGAAGGAACAACCGTGGAGAAACCGTAGATACGACCGACGACGCCGCGTACGAAGGATTTGATTATCGGATTCACGATAACGATGAGTACACAGCCGAGCGATGTGAGGAGCTGGAGACCGCATACTGGAGGTCTCTCATGTTCAACAACCCAATGTACGGCGCGGACATGCCTGGCTCGCTCTTTGACGATTCGACGACGTCATGGAATGTTGCAAAGCTTCCAAATTTGCTCGATGTACTGGGACAGAAGGTTCCAGGAGTCAATACAGCCTATCTGTACCTGGGAATGTGGAAGGCCACTTTTGCCTGGCACTTGGAAGATGTTGACCTTTACAGCATCAATTACATCCATTTCGGTGCACCGAAGCAGTGGTACAGCATTTCACAGGAGGACGCACCTCGGTTCGAAGCCGCGATGCGTAGCATTTGGTCGAGCGATGCGAAGAACTGCGATCAATTTTTGCGCCACAAGACTTACCTGGTCTCACCCAGCCTGCTCAAGTCGCAGTATGGTATCACTGTGAATCGATTGGTACACTACGAGGGAGAGTTCGTCATCACATTTCCTTACGGATACCACTCTGGCTACAACATTGGATATAACTGTGCCGAATCAGTGAATTTTGCGACTGAGAAGTGGCTGAACTACGCACGTGTGGCCAAGAAGTGCAATTGCGAATCAGACAGCGTCTGGATTGATGTGGATGAGATCGAACGAAAATTGCGTGGCGAGGCAACGCCTGAATACTATGTCACCTATGAAAGTGACCTTGAGGAAGGCTTTGACGGTGCCTCTGATCTTCTCACGCCTCCACGCAGTGTACCTGAGAAGGCCTCCACCCGTGGCCGAAAGAGGAAACATGCGGGCGACGGGCCGAATACCAAGAGACCTAAGCTCCACCCCGACGGCCCGCGAAAGACTCCATGCCTTCTATGTCCCAATGATCTGGAGTACGAAGAATTGCTACCGACGGAGAATGGAAACGGCTTTGCTCACAGGCGATGTGCTACGTTTGTGGAGGAGACTTCTATCCTTCGGGACGCTTCGGGCAATGAGGTGGTCTGTGATATTGACCAGATCCCTAAAGCTCGCCTTGGTCTCAAATGTCTCTTCTGCCGTGAAGCTCGTGGTGCCTGTTTCCAATGCAACTTTGGAAAGTGTACCCGGGCTTACCATGCCACATGCGCCATGCTCGCTGGCGTACAGGTCGAACATGGATCCGTCGCTGTGATTGCTGACGATACCAAGGCATACTCCCTTCCTAGCGTGGACCTCAAGTGCAAGTTCCATCGCCAGAAGCGTGCGAATAATACGGAGCCCTCGGATTTGGATCGTCGAGTGATTGAAGCTGCATTAGGCCTCACCGAAGGAGAGTTGATTCAGTTTCAAGCCGACAAGGAAATCAATGCTGCCATTGTGATCCAGAATCGACCCGAAGAACGGACCTTATTGGTCAAAGTTCTCCCCAGAGGGTAAGTTCATCTAGGATAGAAACAATTGTCTCCCCGTTTTCTTCCCGCCTTTAATTCGTTCACGGTTTGGCTTTCACACTCCTTCTCCCAATCGGGATTTTTCTCACCCGAAAATGCCCAACATCCCCACATACCCGAAATCGGAGCTCTCACAATACTAACAATGTATCAACAGGGATGTGATCGAGATGCCATACCGTTGGTACCTCGTGGTGCGGAAGAGCAACTTCCTACCCCTCGCGCCAGGGATCCAACCCCTCCCGGCCCACTTGGCGCGGAAGCCCGACCAGAGGGACCTGGAAACCGCCCTTCCGGTCGCAGGAAGTGCTTTTGGCGACCATCGGTCTCCCTATCAATGGGCCGAATTCGAGACAGTGGAATCAGTTACGAACCCAAGCACCCCACTTCCTGCCGTTCACTTGGATAAAGAGGGACGGCTGTGGCATTACTTGGGGGCGCAGTCCACCGAGAGTAGGGCACAGTATACGCACAACCCTACTGTGCCCGTCCACAACCCGCGGGCTAATTTCCTGGACAGCGTCAAATCGCTTGGCGTGGCTGGTGTTGCTGCTGCTCGTGCATTGAAGATCCCACCCCACCAGTCTTTCCGTGCTCCCACCGCCCCTGCCCCTCCCTTCCAGCAAAATCTTTACCCCCAACAACGGTTGCAACAACAATCCGAATCTCTGACCACCTCGAACGCCAACACCACCCCTCACCTACACTCCCGACCGCCCTTCTCTCCCGCATCCCTGCAGCACCGTGCCCCTCCCCCTCCGCCTACTTCTGCTGCTGGTGTTGCTGCTGCTGGTCCTGCGATGCCGTCGGCCTTTCGAACTTTACCGAATCAATCTACTCGTCATGCCCCCTATCCTTCGGTCACCAAATCGCACGTTCAGCAGCAGCACCACCTTCCTGCCACCAACACCTTTGCCAACGTCCGTGAGCTTATCTCCCGACGGCGCCTCGCTCAGATCACCGATCATGCCAATGTGTTCGCCGGGTATACGATTGTCAGCCCCGAGTTGGTGGTAGAGACCCTGCTGGGCCCTATGGGCTCGATTCCTCCTGCCAATGGACTGGAGAAACTTGAGCTGGCCATGGCCCAGCAGCGGGTGCAGCCCCGGGCGGCAGACGGTACCTTATTGCCGCCGCAGACCCTTAACATGCGGTCCGAAGAGGTGACGCGGCTCCTGCAAATGCTTCGGTTTTCCTTGGTTAGTCATCGCGAGCGGCTGGACGTGATCCAGAAGAAAGAGTCCGAGGTGGGAAGATGGAGACGATTGATCGAGGAAGCGTGGCCGCCGCCAAAGTCCCGGGTAAATATGCGTTCCTCGACCAGCAGCGGGCTCTGGCCCCCAATGTCTACCAATCACCATACAACATGCCATCGGGCCTTTCTGAATATGCCAAGACTACCTACGGCTTAGTTCCATCTCCCGATGAGCCGCCAAAACCGTCGCTGGCAAACGATTACTTTGCCAGCCTCTCTCCCGAAAACCAGGAGAAGATCATGAAGTCATGCGGAAGCTTTGTACAACGTGCCATTGAGCGCTCGGCTAGCCACAGCCGACAAAGCTCAGCGTCTAATCTTCGGCTGTCATCAGCTCTGGCCCAGCAAACGGAGAACCCCACCATCGACATCACGACGGTTGAGGATCCACCCCTGTCTGGACTAGACCTGCCTCTTCATGCAGATTCCCCCTGTTCCAGCTTTGCCCGGTCGCATTTGCGACTTGCCTCGCCTAATGAATTCCCCATGCACGGGCCGGACCCCCATCCCGATCATCATGATCTGTTCGGGGATCAGCAAGCCAATACTCGATTCTGGCAAAATGGGCCATGGGTCGCCGGCGATGGAAATACCCCGAACGAAGAGCATCGGCCTTTCTTCGGCCCGCATGAACGACTTAAGCACGATTATGCATCCTCTGATATCTCTTTAGGCCGAGGACCTGGATCACTGCACTCCGTCGACATGGCTGGCTTTGGTTTTGACGGACCAGACGATCTCGCTGGCGGACTTAGTCCTTAAGGAGTTGGAACCTTTCCTGCTCCCTCGCACTTTCTCCCTGTACTCCCGCGATTCTGCCTTCTCGTTTGCGACTGTACTGCATCTCTCCTTGTAACGACTTCACCGCACTGATGACTGCATGACTGGGCGTTCTGTTCCCTCAAACTCGATTCACGATCCGCATGACGGGCTTTTCTACTTTCTCCACGAATTCGGGGTTCATACTAGCTGGCTGGTTACGCCTCGACGATTCTTGACTTCTTTTTTTTTTTCTGCAACGCTTCGATTCTGATTTTCCCAGCAAGACCCCTCCCCAACCAACATCTTACTCTCTCCATCCATCCACGCCCCCCTCCCCGTGTTCTTTATTACGGCGATTCCTGCCCGACCTCGATTTCCTTGGTTACCAGGACTGGCCATCTCTAGACTGGAGCTTGGATCTTTCTTCTTTCCGCCAAAAAAGTCACCCTTCTCTTCCTACCGCCCCATTCCCCCCTCCTCATCACGAACCCCCATGGGCCTACTTCCGCCCTCCCCTGTTCGACTAGATACTCCAAACATGAAAAAAATTCCGTTCAACCAAACAAGAGATCTGGCATCTGCTCCCTTCGATACCCCCCTTGCCATCCCGCGGGAAAATTGGAAGAGACTGGTTTATTCCAAGCCTACCATTGACCCGATCCAGCCCCCCGTCCACTGTCTGTGTTAACCATATCATGTTGTCCTTATCTATCTCCTGGCGCTCATCTCCTGCTCGAAAGACTTCCGAACCCGATGGATGTCCTCCGATGCGAAGAACGGGGTGTGGCAGCCGTCACCTTGGTGTGACTTTTCCTGTATTTGAACTTATGGCCAAAAAAAAATCAAAGAAAAGAAAAAAAAATCCAATGATTACATTTAACCTGTCTGATCTACCGTAAAATGATCTCACTATGGAAACACTAATACGGAGATACCGCCAGATAAGCCTCTCGTGTTGGGCGGGTGTTATCGTGCTAGTATTCTGACTGGAGACGCTGGTTCGCCCGCTGCACGCGACCCAGTGGCCCGACGGTCTTATCTGGTGGGGCGGGGGAGTCTCCAGGCGGGAAGCGGGGGCTCTGATAGGCGGCGTTTCGGAGCGCGATGGCACTTGGAAGTTTCTCTATCGAAGGACTTAAGTGGCCACCCCGTGTTCCAGGGTGCCCGAATAAACTCTCCATATAAACGGCCGCGGTCTCGGACCGCGTTCGTGTATCTTGCGGGGTTCGCGATTTCAAGCTTGCTCTTCCAGGGTTCGTCTTCCATGGGCTTTTAACAGTCCGATTTTCTCTGGGAAGCGCCTTGTTCGTCTTTTCACTTTCCTCCAGGATCTAATCCGTGCCATACCAGTTTCCCCAACCATGCGTCAATCCGTTGACGGTGCGGCCGACGAGGCGTTGGCTCGCATGGGCTATAAGAGTGAGCTGCCGCGCAACTTGAGTATGTTGAGCGTCCTCGGTCTGTCCTTCGCCATCATGGCCGCGCCCTACGGTCTGAGCACCACCCTCTACATCACCCTCGTCGACGGGCTGTCCGTCACCATCATCTGGGGATGGGTTTTCGTCACCCTGATCTCCATCGCGATTGCCGCATCCCTCGCCGAAATCTGCGCCGTCTTCCCGACTGCCGGGGGCGTCTATTATTGGAGCGCAATGCTTGCCACGCCCAAATATGCTCCGGTCATGTCGTTCATCGACGGCTGGCTTACACTGGTGGGGAATTGGACCGTGACGCTGAGTATCATCTTCGGCGGTGGCCAGTTGATCCTCAGCGCTATTTCTCTGTGGAACGTGGACTTTGTCGCGAATACATGGCAGACAATACTGATGTTCTGGGCCGTGCTGCTGGTCTGCACCTTGGTCAACATTTTCATGTCGCGCCACCTGGATCTGATCAACAAGGTGTGCATCTACTGGACTGCTAGCAGCGTCGTGATCATCTTGGTTGTCCTTCTGGTGATGGGCAGGCATAACCTCAACTCCGGCGAATTCGTCTTTGCGCACTACGATTCCTCCCAGTCGGGTTGGCCCGCTGGCTGGGCTTTCTTCGTCGGTTTGCTGCAGGCAGCATATACGCTGACGGGTTATGGCATGGTCGCGTCGATGTGTGAGGAGGTCCAGAACCCTCATCGCGAGGTCCCCAAAGCCATTGTCTGGTCCGTCGTCGCGGCCGGTTTTACGGGTATCATCTACCTTATTCCCATCCTCTTCTCTATGCCCAACGTCACTGCTCTGCGCAATGTGCTCAGTGGCCAGCCCATTGGCCTCTTATTCAAAGAAGTGACCGGCTCCGCGGGCGGAGGCTTTGGTCTCTCTCTTCCTTATCCTGGGCATCATGATCTTCGCCGGTATCGGGTCTCTGACCGCCGCCAGTCGCTGTACCTACGCCTTCGCCCGCGACGGAGCGATTCCAGGATTCAAGATCTGGCGCCGTGTTAACAAGAAGCTGAATGTCCCCGTTTGGGCGGTGATCCTCTCTGCGCTCGTCGACGCGCTCCTTGGCCTGATCTATTTCGGCTCCTCGGCCGCTTTCAACTCCTTCACCGGCGTCGCGACCATCTGCTTGTCCACCTCGTACGGCCTGCCCATCTTCATCTGCATGGTCCGCGGCCGAAAAGCTGTCAAAGGCTCTGGGTATTCCTAGGAAGGTTCGGATACATCATTAACGGCATTGCAGTTCTGTGGATTGTCTTTGCTGTGGTTCTCTTCTGCATGCCCTATAGTCTGCCCGTTACCGCGGGCTCCATGAACTATGCGAGCGCGGTGTTCGCGGGCTTCGCCTCCATCAGTGTGGCGTGGTACTTTGCCTATGCCCGTAAGCATTTCGCCGGCCCGCCTGTCTCGGAGGAGGCGCGAGTTGCCGGAACCGGAGTGATCGCAGGCTCACCGGTCGATTTGGAGAGTCATGTTCATGAGGTGGATATCAAGAAGGAGGTCTCTTCCAGTAAGGAGTAAATGACCCTTCGGAAATGTATTTATATTCATGAGATATACCCAATAATCAGCATCCTCCAAACGATGCTGCACTTTATTGACAATTCCCAGCACATTACCTTCGAGTTGCTAGAACAGTTACCGTATAACCTAGTGGTGGTAAAGGCACTGATGGTGTGCATGGCTCCCACGTACACGGTCCCCTCCGTGTCAGCTCCTGTCCCGCCATTGAGGTTCGGAGATGATGCTACTAGTAGTAAACCGTCATCCCTGGCTTTTTTTTCTTGGCTTGATAAATGTCTCAGTACCTCTAGAATAATATTCTGTTGACTATCAGAGACGGGTGAATATGAATTATATGCAGCCGGAGAACGTTGGGTAGAAAGGAGGAATGCCTAGGTTGACGCGCATAGAATCACAAGGTCGCCCTGTCGATCTTTCCGAGTGCCGCGGTCCATGCCCACATTCATTTCCCCGGAGGCACGAAGGGCTTGAATCCACTCCTTGATGGGTTTCCCATGTATAATCTTCCCCCCCACGTCAATCTGGGGAACCCTTGACCGTGTTCCAGTTTCTTTTGTGTCGGGAAAGATTGCCCAGCCTGGAGTTTCCCGCGACGCGGAACAAAGTCCTCGATTCTACGCCTCACGCAATTCCGAGGCTCATCCGCCCTGTTACTAGTCCTCCTGTTCGCTCGCCTTCGCCATCGCCGGTGCGATCTCCATGAAGTGCCTCCATGCTCGCTGAGGCCCGACTCCGCTCCCATGAAGACAAGGCTGACTATCGGACCGCGTCTATTCTCAGAATGTCCGATTCCGTAGGTGCGTGTGGGCCCGATATCCTCCCCGCTTCCAGGCCAAATATCCCTGCGCTGCCCTGCAGGTTGGACGGGAATATTCGTTGTCATTGACCCTTGCTCAATAGATCGTGTCTTCGTCCATGCCTTGAATACTGTCAAGAGGATTCCGCGGACGGGCACTGCTCGCCCGCCCGCCGCGGAACGGCTGAAGTTATATGGATTGTACAAGCAGAGCATGGGTTAGTGTGCTTTTCCGAGCTTGCAGTAACAATCTGGAAGGCGTTAACGCAGTATCTCCGGGCAGAGGGGGATGTCGAGGGCGTCATGGACAGGCCGATAGGCAATACGCCGGAAGTCCAAGCGGAATGCGAGAAATGGTATGCGATGTCCCTCATATCTAACGTATCAAGGCTCTCTCTAACCCAATAATTCTCCGGATCTACAGGGATTCCTGGTATGCCCAGCGCGACCTGTCGCGCACTGAAGCAAAACGCCGTTATATTAGTACCCTCATCGAGACTATGCACACCTACGCATCGCAAACCACGGAAGCCCGCGAACTCGTTTCCGAACTTGAGTTTGTCTGGGACCAGATTAAATTCAACGCCTCTTCATCCTCCTCATCAAGCCCTTTAAATACCGTGGGCGTCCCATCATTATCTCGGAATCAGGGCAGCTCATATGGGAGTATCGGAGACCGACTAGCGCGACCCGTGGAGGAATATGACCGTCCCGATATGCGAACCGATGACCGGAGCTCTCGCCTCCGCGTTTTAAGCCCCATGAGCCAACCTGAAGAAGAAGAATACTACCGTCGACATCGAAGGCAACCAACGGAAGATACCGAGGATGCCGACGCAGCGGAGGAATCAAATTTGGACGACGACGACGATGAAGACGAAGAGTATGAAGAGGCCCGCGACAGCCTTTACGAGCCCCAAGACAACGACAGCGCGAGCACAACCACACACACCGGCGTCGGTTCCCATGCGAGCCGCTCTAAGCACAATCGCCAGAGCTCCGCCCTCAGCATCGGTGACTCCAGCAGTAACCCGCACACGCGGGACCCCACTTTGCCCAAGAATAGTCCCTGGCGTCGCAGGGTCGAACAAGCCTTGACCAACATGACCGCTGAAATCGCTGCTCTGCGCGAGCAGATGGAGGCTCGCACACTGGCGAATCGCCGCCGCTCCGGCCTCTGGGCCTGGCTGAAATGGATTCTCTGGAGTGTCGTCCGCCAGATCATCTGGGACGTGGCTCTATTGGGCGGTCTACTTATCTATATGCGGCTGCGTGGTGATCGCCGTATTGAAGAACGATTGCGCTCCGGCTGGTCCGAAGTCAAGGGCAAGCTGAGTCGTTTCAAGCTTCTGCGCCGTGTCAACGATATGCCTCTTCTGCCATGATCTTAAAACCTTCTACTCTCCTACTGACACCATCTCCCTATCTTGTCACTCCTCCACATCCTTCGAGCATCCGGCTGTTTCTCTTTGTTGTACATACCCCTACTTCAGGTGGCTACTGACATGCATTGGCTTTTCGCATTGTTCAATTCCCTGTCTATATTTAATTGGAGTTTTTCAGTTGCGGCCCTTGGTCGGACTATGTGATTCTTTCCTTGTCAAGTACATATGGGTTTCCAACCTGAGGTCTTCTGGTGTTTCTTCGTTCATTATATCCATTTACGACTTTCTTTTTTCTCACCTAATGCTGGCTCGAGTAGAAATAGATTATACCATTATACAGTCTTTGCCGTTGTAGAGAAGTGGCCAGCTGGGAAACTGTGCTTATATACGCTATAGATGGCAATCATACTCATATCAGACTAATGTAATTAGCTTATCAAGCTGATGCCGAGAATTTTATAATCTACTCGAATTACTCATACGAGGACTTTACCAGAATGTGCAAGACAAATCATCTAACCGTTCCTGATGCCAATAGATATTTACACAAAACATACACCAGTTAGAAAGACACAGAGAACAAACACAAGAGCTCCTCATGCGTCTCAAAAGGAGATATAGAAAGCCAGAGGCTCGGGTACATAGGGATGGATAAGAAAACGAGAACCAAAACAGAACACGCCGTTTATTTTTGCTCCTGCTGCTTGAACAGCGATGCGCCGGCCTCCCGGGCTTCCTTGCGCTGCTCGAGGTCAAACTGGTTCCAGGCATTGACGGAGTACTTCTGTCGTGGGCGCAGGTGGACGGGGACCTGGTCTTCGGGGGCACCGGGGATAGTCTTCTGGAGGCCCTGTGGAGGAGAAGAAAAAAAATGAAAGGTAAGTATGGTTGCGACCGAGGTTTTACACAGCACAGGAGAGCCCGTGCGCTGTCAAGGAATGGAAGTTCCAGAAGAGGCTGGGCTGGAGTTGAGACATACCAGGTTTTGGAAAACACACTTGTTCAGGCTGAATTCAGGGCTGCGGCACTCAAACAGGTTGTGGTTGTTGTTCTCGAGGCATTCCCAGTGGGCCTTGAATTGGGCCAGGCAGTGGGTGTTGATATCCTTGATCCTGTATCATGGATTAATTATGGGGTCGTCCGGAGACCATTGGGAGCGATTGGCGAGTCGACGCCGACCGTTACACCGGGGTCGGAATCTGGATAGAACATACACGCTGGAAGCACAGCGGGTAACCTTGCGGCCCTCCTTCAAGCAGTCGATTTCACCGCGGCCATTTGCCTCTTGCTTGCACTGCATAAAATCGTCGTTGAACGCCTTGCACCGGGCTCCAATGAAGTAGGAAGCGCTCAGAAGAGGCGCTGATGAGGTTCCGATCTCTTCCACCTTGGGGATGTGGTCAGGCATCGGAGTGGTGTCCACCAGGACATGTTGGTTGAAGCTATTTGCCGGGGATGGGGTTAGTTCAGGGTGCTGTATTGCGGGGACCGGAGCGAGAATTCGCTTTGAGGCGTTCAAAGGAAAGCCACCAGGGGGTGCAGGTCTTACCGAGCATCTCTCTGAGCCATGGTCACGGTGGTGGATGGGATGAGAGGGCAATTGGCGGGGGCAGGACTGGTCAACAGCTGCGGGTTGAAGGTTGCGTTGGAAGAGTCGGTTTCTTTAACCTGGCGCTGATTGGCTGCGCCGTAGGCGTTATGTAATCGGAACGACCTGCCCAGGTGCGCGACACATAGAGTGAACTCAATGGGTAATAATGCTAGATAAACCACAAGACATCTCGTAATTGGCGCACACTTGTTACTCCTTCGTAGCTTTCAAGTTCATGTTGATGTTTCAAATTGATATTATCATCCCAATTGCGCTGGTCAGCCACGTCTTTCTCTGCCCCGTTGAGATTGATCACGTGATACTAAACAAAGCCGCTGGGCAGCTCCCGTATTCCTTGGACCTGGTCTTCATTAGAGCTGCTCAATCCCCAGCGCGCTCCATACCTAATAACCCACGCCAGTCCCCGGACAGTGCGGTCATCAAGTTGTCTGATCTGAACTTGGTCCTCTGGTTTCTGGACGATTTCTTCGACCAATTCCTTATTGCTCTGACCGTCTCTATCCGTTCGTGTTTTTTTTTTTACGCCGACGGTATCCTTCCGCGCCGCGTCGACTGAGCATCATGTCTCTTTTCGGCCAACCCCAAACCCAGACCGCTGGCGGTAGCCTCTTCGGAAATGCGGCGAACAAGTCAAGCTCGTTTGGAGGATTTGGAGCCAGCACCACCACTCCTGCCCAGCCCGCGTCCGGCGGCGGACTATTTGGTGGAGGGCAGACCCAGAATCAACAACAAGGCTCGACAGGTGGTGGCTTGTTCGGCTCTACCCACAACAGCCACAGCAACAATCGGGAGGACTGTTTGGTAGCTCAACCGCCGCTAAGCCAGCTGTTACTGGTCTATTCGGAGGTGGCCTCGGCCAGTCCCAGCAGCCACAGCAACCCCAGCAGTCGGGAGGTCTTTTTGGCCAGGGACAGCAGAACCAAACACAACAGCCTTCTACTGGGGGTGGATTATTTGGAGGAGGAGGCGCTTTTGGCTCCACGCAACAAACCCAGCAGCAGCCTCAGCAGCAGGGCAGTCTTTTCGGAGGTGGCCTAGGTGGACAGCAGCAACAGCAGCCACAGCAGCAGCAGCAGCAGCAGCAGCAGCAGACCTCCCAGCCACAGCAATCACAGTTTGGACAGACCACAATGGTGCAGCCCCAGCCTAATCAGCCAGAGCAATCTCTTTCCTCGAGCTTATGGTCTCCTGGGCGAGCAATCAGTGGCGGTGAGTTGTCGTACTCATTAATCTGCCCTTCCCAGCATCTGACATATTCCGTAAAACATAGTACACCGAACTGTTGACAAACAGATGCGCATTGTCCAAGACAAATGGGACACTGGCAGCCCTAGCTCCGGATTCCGCGCCTACCTGTACAACAATGTCGGCGAAGACAGCGCGCCGTTCTATCAACCTGGCCCAGACGATGATGCGACCAAATGGGAAGAGGCCTTGCGCAAGCGACCCAATCCTGGCTTTGTTCCTGTTCAGGTGCGTGGTTTCCTCGAGCTAGGCAAACGAGCCCAGCGTCAAAAGGATTTCCTCAGCGCGATGCAGACCCGCTTGCACGAGATCAACAACTCTTTAACCAACTATCTTTCACGACACGACCTCAAGATCACTCTCAGAATAGCAGACTGCCGCCGGAGGCATCTCGTTCTGAGCAAGCGCTGCCTTGCCCTAGCGGCGAAGACACAGGTCCTGCGCAACCGCGGTTATGCCATGGACGAGGCCGAAGAAGAACTGAAAAAGAAGCTGACTCAACTCGAGCGTTCTGTTTTCGATCCGTCGCTGAGTGGCCGTGGTGAGGAGATTTGGGCTCGCATGCTAGCTATCCACGAACAGAGCAAGCGCCTCCAGGCAGAAATGGAGCGTGCTGGAACCAACGTGACCGCAAATTCAGAGGATGAGATTGATGAAGAGACCATGAAGACCGCGAAGAAGGTGTGTTGCCATTCATATTGCACGTCTTAAACATCCAACTGACGGATCATTCTTCAGATTCTTGATGATTACCACGCCCAGATCCAGCATCTGCAGAAAGAGCTGGCTTCAATCAAAAAGGAATTCGATGAGGCTCAGAAGCTGGCTGGAAACTAATTGCTTTCCGTTCGCTATTCTGGATTCCCATATTCGGAATCTAGAGACGATCTCATGGTCATAGGAGCACGGCGTTTCCATTTGGTGGAGGGTACTGTAATGCATAGTTGAATCCGAGTTTAATTCATGAAAGAGGAAGAAAGAAAACTTTTGCGCATAAACGATCTCAGCTTCGCAGTGGGGAAGGCTAGTTTGGTGGTTTTATTACGCTTCTACTAAAAACTACTTTATCAGTGGCTTCATGTCATCGCGCCTCGATTGTGTAATTCCCGGAAACTCTAGATGGGAGAAATAATGATGCGTGCAATACTAATACATTCAATGAAGATCTCAAAATGAGACTAAATCATGATAGGTGTGAATTCACGGAGGCGAACACATGGCGGAACAGCAGGCGGACTGTTTAGAGGAACTTCTTGGCGAAGTCGATGGCGAAGGGAGCTACGAGGCAGAAAATGTTAGCTCGGTGTTCAACGTATATCGCTATTGCAGCGCGTTTTTCCGGACGAATCTTACAAAGGTAGAGAAGGATACCGCCGGCGACAGCAAGCTTGATGGTCTGAGCCGCTTCAATTTCGCCCGCCTAGTCGATTGTTAGCCTCTGGTGCGTATTATTGGAGGAAAGCCAGCCAGTGCTTACCTTGATTTCCTCCTTGGAGATCTGTTGTTGACCTAATATGTAACTAACGCATGAGCTTTGTGTCTTCAAACCGGGAGTTGCTTGGGTCCGCCCAGCGTACGAGTGGGAGCCACGTTGTAGGGGAAGATCGGGTCAAAATCAAATGAAGGAGAATCGTCGCCACCTACCGGGAGCAAACATTTTGTGATGGAGAATCGAGTTCGAGAATTGTGAATGTAAGAGTCGAAGTGAGTGAGTGAAGCGGAGCGTGAACGGAGAGTCGGCGAGAAGAAATCACGGGGAGCACAGACCACCTTCTCCTTCTCTGACTTCCTTGATGTTTCGCCTCTTTTCTCCCCTCCATTCTTTAAGACGCTGATCACCTCTATCTGGAGTCCAAACACTTCCTCTTTCCTCTGCGTCTGCCCAAGGACTTAGTGTTTTCTGGGTTTTACACCACGAAGAGCTATTGGCTCACGGTGAACGCGCTTTTCCATAACAGCTTGGGTGATCTCGTGTTCCCCCGAGCCAACGTAAAGGAGGCCAAGCCTCTTATCACCGCCAAAATTATTCGACCTCACATCTTCCTCAGCCAGTTAGCTACCTCGCGCGATGTCTGCATCTCCAGAGCCCCAGGCTGGCTCCCGTGGCGCCTCTCCCGAGCATGACGATACCGAGAAGGTCGCAACGCCCGGCGTTGCGCAGGACGATGGTGAGCAGGAGAACGCTCAAGACCATGGAGAAAACCAAGGAGAATACCAAGGAGAAGACCAAGGAGAAAATGGCGCTGGGGGACTCTCTGACGACAATGACGATGCTGCCCTCTCAGACGATGAGTCCATCCTGTCTGAAGTCGACGAGGCGCAATTCGACAACTTTGATCCAGATAACGTTGATGTCGAGGACCGCCCACCACTAGCCATCGACGAGGAAAATCTGAAACTGATTGGCCGTCACAAGCGTAAGCGCACGGAAGGAGAGGAGGGTCGCTCCCGCAAGAAGGAAGGGCGGCGTGGCAAGAAGCGTCGCGGACACGATGATGATGACGACGAGGGCGGCGCAGAGGGCTCGTCGGCTCGTCGCGAGCGCAAGAAGAAGGCTGCGTCTCCTGATACTGACGAAGAAACCTTGGATCCCGAGACTCGTATGTACTTTCCGATTTGGTATTGATGCTATCTTCATGCTAACCGAGTACGATTTGCCAGGCCGTCGCCGTGCCCTTGACCGTGCAATGGACGACGCTATGAAGAAGCCCGTGAAAAGACGCGGCCGCAAGCAAGATGGAATCGTGGGTGTCTACAGACTCTATATTTCCAAGCATCAAATACTGACTAGCTGAAGGACCTGGAAGCCATGGCCGATCAAGAGATCGAAGATATGCGTAAGCGTATGACCCACGCTGCTCAAATGGACGCCATCAGCCGCCAGAACGACCAGCCCGCTCTACACAAGCTTAAGCTCCTCCCCGAAGTCACCATGCTACTGAACCGCAACCAATATACGAACAGCTTGGTTGACCCCGAAATCAACATCCTGGAAGCCGTGAAGTTCTTCCTTGAGCCCTTGAATGACGGAACCATGCCTGCGTATAATATCCAGCGGGATTTGCTGACTGCGATCAGTAAGCTTCCCATCAACAAGGAAGCTTTGATTGCCAGCGGAATCGGCAAAGTCATCGTTTTCTATACCAAGAGCAAGCGGGTTGAGCACCCCATCAAACTCATGGCGGAGAAGCTGCTTGCGGAATGGACTCGACCTATTCTGCAGCGAAGCGACGATTACTCGAAGCGGGTCTTCCAGGAAGCCGACTTTGACCCAACGTAAGTTCTTTTTCCCTCCTAGAAATTGCTGTTCCCACTGACGATCTTGAAGCAAAATCACCAAGCGTGTCTCGACCCCCGCCGAGCTGGTTGCTGCAGAGGCTCGCGCCCGTGACATGATTCCCAACGCCCGGCGGAACCGTGCCCAGGTCGACCGTACCCAAGTCAGCTATTCCATTGTTCCTCGACAGACCACCGTGGCGCAAAGTCAGTTTGCTCGACCTCTAGGTGCCAGTGGTGAGGATCGTTTCCGAAAGATGCAAGCTCGACAAGCCGGGGGCAAGGGATCGCGTCGTTAAGTGTAATTCAATTTTGAGTCATTATGCGGTGTTGGCGTTCGGGTATGCTTGGCAGCTGTGATATCATGGGCGTGTGTACAATCGATTGCATCCGAATTCTCCATTAATGAATCAATGGAACCAGGCAGTAAGCTCAGTAAGCTCAGTAAGCTCAGTAAGCTAGTGAATCCCTGGGGTAAACTCATGATGTCAAAGAGCATCTCGCTTCTTGTCTCTGGGGGTTGTTCTTCTGGGCCAAAACCGAGCTCTGGCCGAACTTGACCCGCCCGGTTGTGCCGCAGACCCCGAGAACTTTCGTCATCGGGGTTCTCGGCCTCTGCTCTTGTCTTCCTTTTATAACGCTCCAATTTCCACACCCCCCTCCTCTGTGCTCTCCAAGTAATATACACTCCAATTCACATCCACAATGAAGCTCCTTACCAAGGAAGAAGAAGAGGCTCACTACCAGTACGTTCTTTTCGCTTCGCATTGCTCGGGATCTGCTTCCGACAGCTTCCAAGCCCGAACATGCCATACTGACCTAACTTTTCTTCAACAGCACCGTCGTGAAGGGCGGTGCGATCGGCGGTATCTCCGGTCTGGCGATGGGTGCCGCTGGTGTCGCCCTTGCCACTCGCCGGTTCCATACGATCCGCGCCCTCACACTCCCCATGAAGGCCTTTCTGGTGACCTCATCGGGTACATTCGTCGGGATCATCGCGGCCGACCACGCCTCGCGCAAATTCGGCGAGGAGCACAATGCAGAGAAACAATGGTATGAAGAGCGCGAGTTGCGTCTGCGCTCTGAAGAAAACCGCGGGCTCTCCCTCACCGAGCGCGCCATGGCGTTCGCTCGCCGCGAAAAGTACAAGATTATCGGTGCTACCTGGATCGCCTCTATGGTCGGCTCCTTTGCGCTTGTCAGCCGCAACCCGTACCTCTCTGGCTCGCAGAAGATCGTCCAGGCCCGTGTGCATGCGCAGGGCCTGACGCTTGGTGTTCTGTGTGCTTCGGCGGCGTTTGAGATCTCGGACCAGCGCCGTGGTCGCGGTCTGCTGGATTCCGCTAACAAATCTAAGGGAGCTCAGGAGGATGCGGCCGAGCCGGCTCCTGTGCACACTCAGGACAAGGATGAGGGTGATCTGTGGAAGGACATGGTTGCTGCGGAAGAGCAGCGCCTGAAGGCCAAGCACCAGACCCTGAGCGTGAAGGAAGAGCACGAACATGCCAAGAAGGCTGCTGCAGCTCATAAGCAAGAGGGTGAGAAGGGCCAGGAGGGTGATGCCTCCGACGCCGAACAGAAGACCGAGGAAGACAAAGCCGACGACAAGAGTGAAGAAAAGGCCGGCAAAGAGAAGAAGAACAAAGAGAAGACAGCCTAGTCTCAGCTTATGTGATATGACTTGAGACTGACGCCCTCTTATCTACTGCACATTCTCCTCTTTCTTCCGTTGTCAGTTGGGTCATCTGCAGTTGTGGAAAAGCCATAATATAGAACGGGAGGGATTGGTTTCTTGTTTTTCCGTTTACCGCGAGGTCAAGGCCCGGTAGGATCTTCGCCTTTCAGCCCTTGTGTGTACTTTTCTTGTTGCATTTGTCTATAGTGGCGTTCAAATTCGAT